>NC_134847.1:45139304-45819804 GCF_965363235.1 Mytilus galloprovincialis | reverse complement strand
AAGTAATAGGATAACTATATTTGGTATGTGCGTACGTTGCAAGGTCCTCATGCCCGTCAGACAGTTTTCACTTGACCTCGACCTCATTTCATGGATCAGTGAACAAGGTTAAGTTTTGGTGGTCAAGTCCATATCTCAGATACTATAAGCTATAGATCTTGTATATTCGGTGTATGGAAGGACTGTAAGGTGTACATGTCCAACCGGCAGGTGTCATCTGACCTTGACCTCATTTTCATGGTTCAGTGGTTATTGTTAAGTTTTTGTGTTTTGGTCTGTTTTTCTTATACTATATGCAATAGGTCTTCTATATTTGGTGTATGGAAGGATTGTAAGGTGTACATGTCTAGCTGGCAGGTGTCATCTGACCTTGACCTCATTTTCATGGTTCAGTGGTTATTGTTAAGTTTTTGTGTTTTGGTCTGTTTTTCTTATACTATATGCAATGGGTCTTCTATATTTGGTGTATGGAAGGATTGTAAGGTGTACATGTCTAGCTGGCAGGTGTCATCTGACTTTGACCTCATTTTCATGGTTCAGTGGTCAAAGTTAAATTTTTGAGTTTTGGTCTTTTTTCTAATACTATATGCAATATGTTAACTATATTTGGTGTATGGAAATATTTTATGATCTATATATTAGTTGTGCAGGTTTTATTTGACCTTGACCTCATTTTCACGGTTCATTGCTCAGTGTTAAGTTTTAATGTTTTGGTCTGTTTTTCTTAAACTATAAGCAGTAGGTCAACTATATTTGTTGTATGAAAGAATTGTTAGCTGTACATGTCTTTCTGAAATGGTTCATCTGACTTTGACCTTAATTTCATGGTTTATTGGTCAATGTTTGGCTTTCTTGGTTAATGTGAAGTTTATGTGACAGTTGTAATAAAGTTTTATATTTAGGACTATCAACATACTATCAATGATTAGTAAAGAAGGCGAGACATTTCAGTGTGTGCACTCTTGTTTTAAATGGGACCTCAGGATTTCATGTTTTTAAGCCCGGGATTTCGGGATCAGGACCCCTTGGAACCCCCCTACCCCCACTTAAACGGAGAATGGGTACTGCATTCAATGAGACTTGCTGTGAAATACAGAATGTAGCAACAGTTTAAAATTTTAATTTCACCTACATTAGAGTGTTTTAACATACATTTTCTTGTATATTCCTCAGTTAAAAGTGAAGCACTCACTATCCAACTGTATTGTGTTACAATAAATCTATCTTGACATATTTGTTGAAAAAGTGCATTTCAATTAACATCTATTTTGTTTTAACTTCTTCTACATTTAACCTCTAGTTGTCGTAGGAGTTGGGCCAACTTCAAACAAAAGTACCTTCTCTCTCTAATGTACTTTTTAACTCTGATATATTGCCTAGTTGTGACACAGCTAAGCAGATTTATCTGCCTCCTAAACAATTGTTATGTAATTATAGGTCTGAGGTAATTGGAAAAGATTGTGATATTGTTAGTTACAGGTGTATCTTTACAGGTGTGTCCTCAGTTATCTGTCTGACAATTTTAAAGTGGTATTTCCCAGTTATCAAGAGGTCAAGGTCGATGATCCTGAAAATTATAACCTTCAAAATGTTTTAAAATCCACTGAACAGAGTTAGCTTTTATATTGAATGAATAAAATCAGCAGACAATACTTGGGTAGACATATACTAGCTGTAAACCAACTATTTTTCTGACTAATAAACCTGGTATTTATGGACTATCCACAGTAGAAAAATAACCAGAATATAGATTATAGTAAATGTCTTTATAGTGGATAGTTGTCTCATTAGCAATCATACCAGTATGGAGTTATACCTCCAACTTAATCATCTCTAATCATGATTCCAGTCAAATTTCTGGTCATGATTCCTGTCATAGGCGGATCCAGGGCGGTCGTGGAGCCCCTCCCCCCTTTTCGTGGGAAAAATTTGGTTGATTATATAGGGAATCATTGAAGCATGACTGGAGCGGGCCCCCCTTAGGAAAAGTTCTGGATCTGCCACTGCCTGTCTCGAATCGCAATCTGTATATATCTCTGTTCAGATACCTCATTGACTATTTTCCAGTCAAATTCTTTGTACTAGTAGATAATTGCAAATTATGATTCAAATACAAATCTCTTATCTACAATCTGTAATCATGGTACCTGAACACTTTTGATTATTATCATTTACTACATACTTTATCTATCATGATCTCTGATCAACAGATCATGATTGTCATCTTATATCTCTAATCATGATGTTATACCTTTCACTGTTCCAATCTGTAATCATGATTGCAATCAACAACTTTTGTTGTTAACCATTTCTTTTTTTTAAGAAAATAACACTTCATAAATATGGTACGTCTGATGTGCTTTTCTAAATTAACCTTCAACTTCCCTTACTACAATTCCAGACACTTAAAAAAAGGACAGAAAGTATTATATTGAAAACTTGAAATTTGTATCCCCATATGACTTTAAACTAGGAAGAGAATTTGATATCTAATGAATATTAAGTACTCTATTAAAAACCTGACTTATGCATATTCCTTTATTCAAAGAATTGTGCATAAAATGAACATTTATTTAGAAAAATAATGAAGAAAGAAATGAAAAAGGTTGATTCCAATATTCTGCCCCATATACTATTTCAGAAGCCAATATCCTTTGTTGCGTAACTCTTCCTTTCATTAACATGCAGTATCCTTTCATTAATAGCACTTAGATACATATTTCAGAGTTTCATGTTACACATCGCACTTCAGTTTATCAAGTTTATCAGGAAATAATCAATTTCCTATTAGTTTATTGGCAAAATATTTAGAAAATGTTTACAACAATCCATGTTAATGTTAAAGGATAAACAAAATATAAACATAGGATTTTATCTATGTGATATTGATACCTGGTATATCACAATACCAGCAACAGGTCAGATTGTTTATTTATATCATTCAATTTACAAGGCTTCCACTTATTTTGATGAGTATTCATTTTTGTTAGATAAAGATGTTGATAAAAAAAAAAAAAACTTCCTCAAACTTTCTTTATCTATTGTAAAAATTGTGAGATACGTAGTTATTCATTGTCCTGCTTAATAATCTGGTATGTAACCACATATTTTATTTTTTAGTAGAGGGTGGTAAAGAGTTATTTTTATGTATTGAGTTTGCCAATTCAATTTTTTTGCTGTTTGAGGATAACAACTATCATTAGTCCTTCCTTACATCATGTATCCAGAGCCCCCTCCCCCTGGATCTTCATATATAATAAATGCATTCACTTTTTACTAGTTTAACTCTAAACATTGGATGATGCCCCCCTTCTTCCCCCCTCTCTTCTCCCCCTTTTTAGCTCACCTGGCCCGAAGGGCCAAGTGAGCTATTCCCATCACTTTGCGTCCGTCGTCCGTCGTCGTCGTCCGTCGTCGTCCGTCGTCGTCCGTCGTCCGTCGTCGTTAACTTTTACAAAAATCTTCTCCTCTGAAACTACTGGGCCAAATCAAACCAAACTTGGCCACAATCATCATTGGGGTATCTAGTTTAAAAAATGTGTGGCGTGACCCGGTCAACCAACCAAGATGGCCGCCACGGCTAAAAATAGAACATAGGGGTAAAATGCAGTTTTTGGCTTATAACTCAAAAACAAAAGCATTTTGAGGAAATCTGACATGGGATAAAAATGTTTATTAGGTCAAGATCTATCTGCCCTGAAATTTTCAGATGAATCGGTCAATCGGTTGTTGGGTTGCTGCCCCTGAATTGGTAATTTTGAGGAAATTTTGCTGTTTTTGGTTATTATCTTGAATATTATTATAGATAGAGATAAACTGTAAAAAGCAATAATGTTCAGCACAGTAAGATCTACAAATAAGTCAACATGACCAAAATGGTCAGTTGACCCGTGTAGGAGTTATTGCCCTTTATAGTCAATTTTTAACCATTTTTTGTAAATTAAAGTAATCTTTTACAAAAATCTTCTCCTCTGAAACTACTGGGCCAAATTAATCCAAACTTGGCCACAATCATCTTTGGGGTATCTAGTTTAAAAAATGTGTGGCGTGACCTGGTCAACCAACTAAGATGGCCGCCACAGCTAAAAATAGAACATAGGGGTAAAATGCAGTTTTTGGCTTATAACTATGAAACCAAAGCATTTAGAGCAAATCTGACAAGAAGTTAAATTGTTAATCAAGTCAATATCTATCTGCCCTGAAATTTTCAGTTGAATCAGTCAACCCGTTGTTGGGTTGCTGCCCCTGAATTGGTAATTTTGAGGAAATTTTGCTGTTTTTGGTTATTATCTTGAATATTATTATAGATAGAGATAAACTGTAAACAGCAATAATGTTCATCAAAGTAAGATCTACAAAAAGGTCAACATGACGAAAATGGTCAGTTGACCCGTTTAGGAGTTATTGCCCTTTATAGTAAATTTTTAACCATTTTTCGTTAATTAAAGTAATCTTTTACAAAAATCTTCTCCTCTGAAACTACTGGGCCAAACTAATCCAAACTTGGCCACAATCATCTTTGGGGTATCTAGTTTAAAAAATGTGTGGCATGACTTGGTCAACCAACTAAGATGGCCGCCACAGCTAAAAATAAAACATAGGGGTAAAATGCAGTTTTTGGCTTATAACTATGAAACCAAAGCATTTAGAGCAAATCTGACAAGAAGTTAATTTGTTAATCAAGTCAATATCTATCTGCCCTGAATTTTTCAGATGAATTGGACAACTGGTTGTTGGGTTGCTGCCCTCCAAATGGTAATTTTTAAAGAAATTTTGCCGTTTTTGGTTATCTTGAATACTATTATAGATAGCGATAAACTGTAAACAGCAATAATGTTCAGCAAAGTAAGATCTACAAATAAGTCAACATGACCTTAATGGTCAATTGACCCCTTAAGGAGTTATTGCCCTTTATAGTCAATTTTTAACAATTTTCATTAATTTGGTAAATTTATGTAAATTTTTACCAAATATAGTTCTCTGTTACTAATGGGCAAAGTTCATTATAGATAATATTGTAAGAAGCAAAATCGTTCAGAAAGTAAGAACTTCAAACACTTCACCATCACCAAGGTGAGCGACACAGGCTCTTTAGAGCCTCTAGTTTCAGTATCTTCCATCTTCCTCTTAGGCATCCCTCCCTTTTTCAACCTTGACATACTGTTGTTTCTGTTTGTATTTGTTTAAGAATTGTGCTAAATGCTTGGTGTTATTCACTAGAAATGGAGTGGAATGCATTATTGAATTCATGATATTAACAGCTAGATCATAATATTTTGCTGATTATAAGGGTAAATTGCTGAAAGGTCAATCTCCCTTCTAAATTATTGAAAGCTTTTATCCTGCATTAACCATTATTTTCTGTTGAAAGTTAGATACATCAAATAGAGAAAGTATTGTCCCCCAACACAATATTTCACAATTATATATCTCTGCATTTTGTCTCCATCTATGAAAAAGGTCCAGCCATAGGCGGATCAAGGGGGGGCCGAGGCCCCCCCTTTCATGGGAAAAATTTGGTTGATTATATAGGGAATCATTGAAGCATGACTGGAGCGGGCCCCCCTTAGGAAAAGTTCTGGATCCGCCACTGCCAGCAGAAGACAAAATTCTGTATTAAATAATGTTTATATTGGACAATATGTTATTTTGTCTTGTTAAAGGGAGGTTATCCAAATTTATATTTTGTGTATATACCGTATACAAAATTTCATGGATGGAGTGTGTCAAAATTTTGTCTTATGAAAGGACATTTAATATTTTGGACATGTATATCATCAAAGTATTATATATTTGATATATAAAAACATGCCTAACAAGAATATAAAAATGTGCATGCCTCATGCTTGTATACTGTAGATGAGATTTTTTATGAAGCAGCATTTCACAGTTTTGCACATACTTTTCAAGAATTGTATTTAAAGATTCCAGTAACACTTACAATTTCATGGCATAGGATTCCTAATGTAATACTTTGATTTAGAATTATTGTCAAGGACAGTATTGAGGGTGGATATGACCTTTATCGGGACTCCGGGATCAGGTATTTTTAAGCTAGTGATTTTGGGATCGGGGATTTTTTTTTCTTCAAATTTTTGGATATCGAGATTTAAATTTATTTAAATTCAGGATCATGGGATTTCGTGTTTTAAGCCTGGGGTTTGGGATCAGGAGCCCTCTTACCCCTTTCAGTATTTCACTGTAAAATATAATCATGGGAAAAAATTCAGGGACAGTATTTTGCACTGAAATATTGTCCTAAAAATCTTGACAAACACAATGTTAGACTAAAGCTTCTTTGTAATCTGGGTAAAATTTTTATCTTTTTTCTGCATTTTACTGATAAACGAACTGTTTTGGGCAGCCATCATTACACTACTACAAAAGTTGCAGACCCACTAAAGTTTGACAGATTTTAATGAAAGTTATGAACTTCATAGGAAGGGCAAATATGAATCTTTATATTTAACAAGAAAGCTGATTAGTAAGAATGAAATGATAAAACCACAATTAATGCACATAATTACCCATTTATTTCCATAACCACAGAGAATAATGCTAATTATGAAATAACCACAGTATGCAGTAAACCAGAGGTGCATTACATTATTGGGTAATAATTAGTGATACTATTTTGAGGGGAGAAAGGACAATGACACAAACATCCCTGAAAAACACAAACAACCATAAAGAAAAGTTGCAGTGATAAGGTTCCAAGTCATAAGTTTTTTTGAGACAAACAAATTGAAATTGGTCTTTGGTAAATTATACATGTTTATGTATGACAAGTTTTTCAAATAATTGTAGATGAACATTCAAAGATTTGACCATTGTCCAATGTCCTCAAATTAACACAACTGTCTATGACCTTTAAGAATATGAGTAAATTTTCATCTTGAATATGCGTATGGGAAAAATATCAACCTGAATATTCTTGAAATATTTGCCACTGAATATGGATCGAACCACAATCAGTTAGTATAGGTATAGGAAAGATTTCCGTCAGCAGTAGCATCTGAAATATTTGACCACTGGATATGAATCAAACCAAAATCAGTATATGTTTAAGAAGGATGTTCTATAGCAGTAACATATGAAATATTTGACCACTGGATATGAATCAAACCTCAATCAGTTAGTATATGTTTAAGAATGATAGCAGTAACATCTGAAATATTTGCCACTGGATATGAATCTAAACCACAATCAGTAAGTAAAAGAAGTATGTCCTTTAGCAGTAGCATCTGACCTTCTAAATAAACTGCACTAAATATTAGCGACAACTAACCTTAGAGATATGCAGAAGTTCTGCAGTCAGATTAATCTGTCTGATTGATTATGAAGATTTATCATAAAGAATGTTACTGTTTACTCTCACTATTTTGTGGAGGAATAGTTTGCACACAGTTTTGCACACTTCCCTAAACTTTACAGATCTTACTTATATAGAAATTATGGAGATTTCTCTTTATTATCCTCAGCATCTTGGTTTCTTCATTATCTCAAATTACAGGTGAGAAGATTTTTTGTCTATTTGTTAATTAATTGTATTCTGGTTTCATTAATGTTGTAGAATCAGATGAAGATTATAGATTTGAAAAAATGTCTGAAAAATTATACATACAGTTGAAAAAAACAATTTGTTAAATGTTAAAAATGTAATTAATGTTGAAACTAATGGCTGTTTTTATTGTAAAGCTGATTGTTTACACTGTAAATTATTGTTTATAAATTTTCTGATAAATTACATTTTTGTTTTTACATGGTTCTGAGTGGGACAAGTACAGGTAAATAGCACACCTGAACCGCAGGTTTGGTTAAAAACGAATTAACTAAATTTTATGGACTTTCCCTCATTTTATTTTTGTTCATAATTGCTAAGGGTTACTGTTTTGTATATAAGTTTCATTTAGATGGACACTGTTAAGAATCTGTGATGTATTTTTGCTGTTAGAAATTTATGCTTACTTTACACTAAGAATATGAATATGCTTAAGGGGGTTATATTTTACCTCCTTGTTGTGTTCTGTTTATTAAAGTGGACCCTTAAGGATTGGATCAGATTGAATGTCTTACTTCCTGGTCCGGATCATGGCGGGATGGTATAATTTTTAATGATTTGAAATATTGTCATTGACACCTTTTCATGGTTTCAAGGCATAAGAATTGTCACACCTGTAACATAGTTGTAAAATGTGTCTGTCTTTTCTGCATTTAAGGACTCATTTTGTTGGTGATTTGTGTTAGGTTGCTGTCTTTATAATGTTTACTCCCTAATCTTTTTTTACTCGATGTACAATTTGTATGTGTAACTTCATTTAGAAATAACTGATTTTTCTGTAATTATATACTGGGAAATCATTATTACTCATGGGATATTAATTTTAGTGTATGTTGTGGGTTTATTACCACAAATTAAACAGTTCGATTAATGCACATTTCCTGAAGGCTTATATGCAGAATTTGTTAAAACCTGAAAATAAGGTATCCTGGAAAATACAAATTTTTCCAATCCATGAAAAATTGGTACCTACAAAATAAATGAACTTGGAGGGGGGCATGGACTGAGATTGATGAGGCAATGATCTATTAATGACTCTAGATCTTTGTCAGCTGTGTAATCCCAAGATAATCCTCATAGTTTGCCATCCGTAGTGAAAGTATGTGTTTGTTTAATCTTTCTAATAATGTTTAGCTAATTTATTTACTTTAAGTTGTAGTTTTATATAATTGTTTTACCAAATATTTACTGATAATAAGATGATAAATGTGATATGGATCAAATGATATTATTTGATTAAAAGGATTGAAGAGGGATTTAAGTTCACTGTTCTCAATCATTTAACATTAGTTTTCTGTATCCCATTTTAAGTTGGCCTGTAGGAACATAGTATCTTATCATCCAATCTGCGTCCAGGGTCTCAGTGGCTAAGTGGTCGAAGTAGTTGCTACTGTAATCACTAGCCAGTCAACACTGAAGTTTTAAGTTTAAACTCAGTTGGTGCAAGTGCACTCAACATCAATCTTAATTGACTAGGATTGTCAGTTTTCCTATTGAAGGTCTTGGTTTTCTCTGGGCTCTCCGGCTTCCTCCACCAATGAAAACTGGCCACCACAAAACCGCCAAAATATGGTGCTATAAAGTGGCGTTAAAACTAAGAAATCATATCCAATATGTCATCCAAAATTACCTACATCAATGAAAATTTAGATGGAAAAATTTCTTTTATTGATCAATTGGATTTAGTTTTTGTCGAGCCTGCAACTTTTGTTGCAGAAAGCTCGACATAGGGATAGTGATCCGGCGGCGGCGGTGTTAGCTCACTTCTTATAAGCTATATATTTTAGAAGGTGGAAGACCTGGGTGCTTCATATTTTGTATATAGATGCCTCATGTTACGAAGTTTCCGTCAGCCACATGTCCATTGTCCTTGACCTCATTTTCATGGTTCAGTGACCACTTGAAAAAAAAGTTCAGATTTTTTGTAATGTTAAATTCTCTCTTACTATAAGTAATAGGATAACTATATTTAGTAAGTGCGTACCTTGCAAGGTCCTCATGCCCGTCAGACAGTTATCACTTGACCTCAACCTCATTTCATGGATCAGTGAACAAGGTTAAGTTTTGGTGGTCAAGTCCATATCTCAGATACTATAAGCAATAGGTCTAGTATATTCAGTGTATGGAAGGACTGTAAGGTGTACATGTCCAACTGGCAGGTGTCATCTGACCTTGACCTCATTTTCATGGTTCAGTGGTTATAGTTAAGTTTTTGTATTTTGGTCTGTTTTTCTCATACTTTATGCAATAGGTATACTTTATTTGTTGTATGGCATGATTGTAAGGTGTACATGTCTAGCGGGCAGATGTCATCTGACCTTGACCTCATTTTCATGGTTCAGTGGTCAAAGTTAAGTTTTTGAGTTTTGGTCTTTTTATCTAATACTATATGTCATAGGTCAACTTTATTTGGTGTATGGAAATATTTTATGATCTATATGTCAGTCGTGCAGGTTTTATTTGACCTTGACCTGGTTTTCACGGTTTATTGCTCAGTGTTAAGTTTTGTGTTTTGGTCTATTTTCTTAAACTACAAGCAATAGGTCAACTATATTTATTGTATGGAAGCATTGTTAGCTGTACATGTCTGCCTGGCATATGGTTCATCTGACCTTGACCTCATTTTCATGGTTCATTGATCAATGTTTAGTTTTCTTGGTTAATGTTAAGTTTATGTAACAGTCATAATAAAGCTTTATATTTAGGAGTATCAACTAATATCAATGATTAGTAAAGAAGGCGAGACATTTCAGTGTGTGCACTCTTGTTTACCTTCAATGAACATATTCCTGAAACAGAAAAGAATAAATAGAAGACTTGAATATTTGATACTGAAATTACTTGATGTTGTTACTGGAATAAGCGTCTTTTTGACCAATTGAGTTTGTAATAAATTAACAAGGCCATGTGGATTTACATAGTAAACATTGGCAGATCCAAAACTTTTATAAAAGGGGAAAGGGGACAATAACTGACCTAGAAGGGGGCTTCAGTCAAGCTTCAGTGATTCCCTATATAATCAACCAAATTTTTCCAACAAAAAGGGGGGGGGGGGGCCTGGTCACCACCCTAACGCCTAATGTAAAGTTAGCTAATGAACTCAATAGTTGGTTTGATTGATGTCTATATAGAACTATGTCCAATAAAACAATTTGTGTTTGAGACTGAATAAGTTTTGTAGTTTGTATCCTGGTGATATATCTGAATTATCTGTCTCATTGATTTTATTGAGTCTATAAGATCAGTCAACTAATGATATTACCTAATGTTCCTCTGTGTACATTATATAACATATAACAGGCTGACTTGATGAATGGATAGTTATCGACTCCTAGGAGTCGATATTAAGAATTGAACGATGGACACTTAGGGCGTGAATTTTTCTTGCTACCTGATTGGAAGATATTACGAGACGTGAATAATCAAAATTTATTGATTGGTTAGAACAATCCAAGCCTAGTAAATGTCCTTCAATCCGGTAGAGTATCGGATTTGTCGTCTCTTTTTTTAGCAATTAGATTTTACACAGGTAACTTTTATCTATAAATAGATGAATCTTCTGGAGTAAACAACAACGTTAAACGATACTACTTCATAACGTGTGACCTCACGTGTGTGGTAAAATTTGTTGATTGATGCACGTGGCTATTCTAGTAAATGGATTAATCTACAAAGCGAGAGCACTTTCCATTTTCATCAGCTAAGAGTCGAATATAGCACTTTTTGAAAGGCTATCGCTTGTTGTATTTTAAGTGTTGATAAAATAAAGTATGATACCGATAATTATGTGTATAGGACACAGTGGCTGATCCAGGGGGTCCATGGGTTGGAACCCACCACTCCCTTTTTTGGACGATCAATCCATTTTAATAGGAACATAAAGTTGGAACCCCCTTTATCCTTGGTGAGAAACCCCCCTTCTTTTATTAATGGCTGGACCCCACCCCACCTTCCTCTGATAGGGCATATGTTTCTGGAATTAAATTCCTAAGGGAATCAGTTTTCAATCCTACAACAGAACATGTTTATGTGGAATGATGTTTGGAAACTGGTTTTTAATGTCTCTCCAAGCATACCAGCTTCCTGCATCAATAAGAACTGGCTGCCAGTTATAATCAATAAGTGTTGAAAGTGTTGTTAAATGCCAAAAAAATGTCGTCTGTATAATTATCCGATTAAACTTTTGGTTTTAGGTAGTTGTGACCACATCAACTTGAACCTTAGAACACATGCTCATCACTGTAGATTCTTTAATATTCGTTTATTCATTGGGTTCCAAATTTTCGTGGGAAAAGCGGAACCATGAATTCAAATGTTAAAGGAATAACATGAATGACTGAAGACTTTTTTGAAACCATGAAATTGAATATCCACAAGTATGCAATTTTTCCTCAATCTACGAAATTTGGTCCCCATGAAATTTTACGCCTTAGGTTTTTGCTTTTAACAAAAAGATATAGGGAAGCTGTGGTATGAGTCCCAACAAGACAAATCTCCATCCAAGTCAAAATTTGTATAAGTAAACCGTTAAAGGTCAAAAGTATGGCCTTAGAACATTGAACTGTGATATTGTAAGGGGGCATCAGGTGTTAAATGGATCCATATTCTTAATTTAAGTTACTGTAATCAATTTACTGACTGATCTTTGATCTAGTCATGAAAGTTTCAAACAGTCAATGTGTCTTTCTTTTTAAGCAAACTTTTGCTGTTCAGTGTGTCTCAGCCAAGACTCTATGTTAAATGCGGTACTTAGACAATATAATGGTTTACTTTTACAAATTGTGACTTGGATGGAAAGCAATCTCAGTGGCACTCATATTCTTATATCTATTTTTTTAAATATAATATATAGGGAAAATAAGAAAAAAAATATAGTATATACAGATGAATTGCTTGACATTTTTTAACAGTTTATTTGACATCTTTTAGCAGATACTGTAACAACATTTTAATTGAGCTTAATAAATCAAATCGATATTGTGTAGATTTTATGTTATATTTTCTAACATAATTTCATTACCTATAGAGTTTTCTTCAAATGTTAAAGTTTACCGCTGAGAATTGCTGGTTAAGGTTAATTTTGAATAATGATGATATGCTTAGAGAAATTATAAAATAGACGAGTTATTCGTTTGTTGTGATGTCTTTTTTTTTAGATCAATAGAAATTTATTATCTGATCTATTTTATCAATGCTGAGGATGTAACATTGTCAGAATCGCTGTAAATGTCATCAAGAATTGTGCTCGTAAAAGATTAAGTAATAGTTTTATTTGTGCAGAACATGTAGACCGTCTTCGGTCATATTAGGGTCAATTATGTACTTATGTTATTGCTTATATAATATATCAGATTTGTAGTTATTATCTCAAATTACGGAAAATGCATCATATTCAAACAAGGATTTAAATGAAAAATATTGTGATCAAGTTTCTGTGTTATGTAATAAATTGCCAAAAATTTAATGAAGATGGGTATTTATCAGTAAAATAAGTTCCGATAAGTTAATACTCATTCTATCTTAAAAGGAATTGAGTTACTCAAATAATCTGACTTCCGAAAGGATTGTATTTAATTGTGTATGTACATAACGCAGGACTGGATTATTGCTCTGTCAGACACATCGCTGTGGAGGATATCAAAATGGTGTAATTTATCCTTTTATAGAATCAGTTGTAACAAGTAATAGGATTGATGAAGATAAGGTTATATGTTAAACATAAATCAAAATAGGCTGCAAATTGAATAAAGAAGCTGACGCTGAGGTTATTACATGCCGAAATGGGTGCTAGATTTCATGGAATTGACTCAGCTTTGTTATAATATCTAGCACTTTTTGCTAGCTGAATTAACAGAATTACTTAGAAGTGTGTACATCTAATTTATGGAAAGTTATTCTTTCATTTTGATACTTAATTAAAGATTGTTTCAAATATGGATTTTTATCCAGTTTTACAGTTATTTTTTTTTCATTTCAGCTTATATTTTCGGGGGAATACACTAAAGCCATGGACCAGAATTTCCACAAAGATCATCTTGCCTGCCACCACTGTGACAAGAAACTGGTTGCCTGCCGATACATACTGAAGGAAGAACAACCATACTGTATTCCCTGTTACCAGGAACAGTTTGCACATAACTGTGAAGAGTGCAAAAAAGCTATTGGTCCAGATTACAAGGTATGGGCCCTTTTAATCACTTCTTTCTTACATATTTGATTTTCTGCTTCTTTTAAAATATTTTTCACGTTTGTTCATCAGTCTAAGATGTGATGGTTCAAAATGTTCACTACCTTAAGCATCAACGGTAAATACTTATTAGTCCCCTATGGATGAAGTCGAAGTCTGTCTGTCTGTCCATCGGGCAGACCTGCAAATCAGTTTTCCAAACTTTTTTTCTTCATGTTTAAAGATTTGATTTCATATTTGTTATATTGTTTCATGATGGCAAGTTACAGATCATGTTCAAATTTTGTTCCAGTCTGATGATTTTGTGCAGAGTTATAGTCCTTGTCTTAGAACATCCATCTGGTTACTTTTTGAATTTTAACAACAATAATGAACTGTTAAACAACCATATTATTGATTCTTCTGTAACTTCCCCAGATTGGTGTCTCCTTCACTGTTACAAAGCTGCAGATATAAGCTTTCTATATATGCATATTTCATATGGTAATCATATTTTTACAGGAAAGCTTTGAATTATTTACCATATATATATATATATATATATATATATATATATATATATAAGTGTCTGTTATATATATATAAGTGTCTGTTGCATGTTTCCCTGGAGTCTGTCCTTGATAAAGGTCATTATCTTATTAGATACTAACAGGCTGCATGAAACACAATTTTTAGTTATTTTTACATGTATATGTATATATATATATATATGCTGTACTGAAAGTTGGAGCATATTAAATACATCAAATATATCTTTAGGAACACAAAAGTAATGTGCATCAAATTTATCACATTTAACACACATTTTTTGCATTATTTCTTTTAATATTCAAAAGGTCAAGTAAGAAAGAATCATGCAATCAGAGGTTTTGTAACAATAAACAAGACTTGTCGATTTGTTTACTATGGGAATGATGTCAGATAGTCTAATGGCATATAATGTGTCAGTATGTTATGCAATAGGGTGTAATCACTGATCATCACTGGCAGGAAAACAGCATTTAACATTCAGAAAGACTTTTTATACACACAAGTAAAACACTTTTATGTTTTGAATTATAAACTATGCCAAATCCTTCACATTCTAAAGTCTCAAATGTTTTGAATTCCTAGGCTTCAAAATGACAAATTATATAATGAATCAATAACACACCAATAGTGTACCCAAACAATGTCAGGAATAAAATAATGATCTAATTGTCTTAAAAGATAATAATTAGACCTTTGTTAAGAATACTCTAGTGTTTACAAAATATACTGTAAATTGAGAAATTATTGCGTGCATTTATTATTGCGAAATTGTCATTTAAGACTAAAATGCAATTTAAATTTTTGTGATATTTAGAAAAATCCTGTTCATTCATATAAAAAAATCAAAATGTGAGTTTAAATCATTGCGATTATAACCCTGTCGCAATTTTCACAATAATTAAAGATGAATGCCAGTTTTTGTACCATATTATTCATAACCAACCCAAAACGAAAGTTATTCTAACTTGTCAAAGAAATCAAAGACTACCCATCCTCCACTTCTAATATTACATAGAAAGCCCATTATGGCATTTCCCATGTTACAAGGTTTTACTGTAAGTGATTTCAGCACACTTCAGCATCAATATGACATCATTCTAGGTTAATTATTACCACACTTTCTAATATATTAATGGGGGAAAAGATAAGATAAAAACAGCTGGAAACTTATTTCCTCATTCAAGCTCATTGATGATGTTTAGATGGTTTTACCAGATGAAAGATGCTGTATCTCTTTCTAATATGATAATCCAAGACTATTGGCTCATAGGACATCATTAACGTTTGTTTTGTCTGTAAATTAACTATGATAATCCAAGACTATTGGCTCATAGGACATCATTAACATTTGTTTTGTCTGCAAATTAACTACAAGTGTGCATTACTGATTGGTATAGAGAGCGAGAAAGTGTTTACTTAGGTCAAACAACGTAAATGTATTGTTTCTCAGGCTGCATTGCAGCTAATGAAAAACTGGTTGTCCTCGATATAGCTGAAAGTGGCGTTAAACACCAAAAAATAATCAATTTTCGGGTATATGAATGTTTATTTGACATTATTTGCCACCAACCTAATTTGTTCTCGAAAAACTAAAAATTTGCAGAAGAAATTATAATAAAAAAAAATTTCAATAACAATTACATTTCTGAGTGTCTCAAGTTTAAAAAAAAAAACCAAAAAACCTAAAGAAATAGGTCATAATAATAATAAAGAAATGATATCCATCAATTCTTTACTGTTCCTTAAATGTATGTTGAAAAATCATATTTGTAACCAAACTATATAATTACAGTTTAATAAGTATCTTCATATTGATTTATAAAATTGGAAGTATTAAAGGAACATTACATGCAGTATTTCACTAAGAATATGTGCATTGTACTTTGGCATAGTGACTTAGTCAGTTATCCTCAAAAGAAGGAATAAAGCACTGTGTAAGCCACAGAATAACCAGTATACAGTGCTGAGATACAGTGTGTACCACTATATATGAACAGAGGATGAAAAGAAAATTCATAAGTTTCAGAGTCTGACTCATTTAATGGCTCATCAAATTCTAAATTACTCATCACATGTTGTATAGGAAATAAGATAAAACATATGACCATCATATTTCACAGTTAACTCACAAAATGTTTGTGGTTTTTTGAGAAAGTTTGAATGAAATGACATAATATGGTTGAGGAAAACATCCAATTAGGTTCTTCATTTAAAATAAATCAGACAAAATATATTTATTTATGCATGTGTTGTCTAAACATCAGGATTCACAGGAAAAACAAATATTAGCAGATGATATAGTTTCATTTGATTTCTTTGTTAGAAAGGGAAGTAACTTAGAAAAGATTAGATATTAAATTTTTGTCACATTGGTGTCCAGATTCCTAATCTAACATGTCACATACTCAGTTTAACAAAATGCTACCCCACATCCCAATTTTTCATATTTATGGAAGCAGAAAATAAAAGGTAAAATTGGATTCATCATACCAAACAGAAATTAAACAAATTCAAGTCACTTTTACGACAATGTGACATACTTGTTCATAAAATTTTCATGTAAGAGATGTACACTTTTATTTGGCAGAATTTATTTTGGCAATTTTGTTCTATATGAAACTAGAGGCTCTCAAGAGCCTGTGTCGCTCACCTTGGTCTATGTGCATATTAAACAATGGACACAGATAAATTCATGACATAATTGTGTTTTGGTGATGGTGATGTGTTTGTAGATCTTACTTTACTGAACATTCTTGTTGCTACAATTATCTCTATCTATAATGAACTTGGCCCAGTAATTACAGTGGAAAATATTTTCTAAAAATTTACAAAAATTTATGAAAAATGCTAAAAATTAACTATAAAGGGCAATAACTCCTTAAGGGATCAATTGACTATTTTGGTCATGGAAACTTATTGTAGATCTTGTTTTGCTGAACATTATTGCTGTTTACAGTTTATCTCTATCTATAATAATATTCAAGATAATAACAAAAAACGGCAAAATTTCCTTAAAATTACCAACTAAGGGCAGTAACCTAACAACGGGTTGTCCGATCCATGTGAAAATATCAGGGCAAATAGATCTTGACCTGATAGACAAATTAACCCATGTCAGATTTGCTCTAAATGCTTTGGTTTTTGAGTTATAAGCCAAAAACTGCATTTTACCCCTATGTTCTATTTTTAGCCATGGCGGCCATCTTGGTTGGTTAGGCTGGTCACGCCACACATTTTTAAAACTAGATACCCCAATGATGATTGTGGCCAAGTTTGGTTTAATTTGGCCCAGTAGTTTCAGAGAAGAAGATTTTTGTAAAAGATTACTAAGATTTACGAAAAAATGGTTAAAATTTGACTATAAAGGGCAATAACTCCTAAAGGGGTCATATGACCATTTCATTTGTGTTGACATATTTGTAAATCTTACTTTGCTGAACGTTATTGCTGTTTACAGTTTATCTCTATCTATAATAATATTCAAGATAATAACCAAAAACAGCACAATTTCCTTAAAAATACCAATTCAGGGGCAGCAACCCAACAACAGGTTGTCTGATTCATCTGAAAATTTCAGGCCAGATAGATCTTGACCTGATAAACACTTTTAACCCATGTCAGATTTGCTCTAAATGCTTTGGTTTTTGAGTTATAAGCCAAAAACTGCATTTTACTCCTATGTTCTATTTTTAGCCATGGCGGCCATCTTGGTTGGTTGGCCGGGTCACGCCACACATTTTTTAAACTAGATACCCCAATGATGATTGTGGCCAAGTTTGGTTTAATTTGGCCCAGTAGTTTCAGAGGAGAAGATTTTTGTAAAAGTTAACGACGACGGACGACAGACGCCAAGTGATGGGAAAAGCTCACTAAAAATAAGCTAACATCCCATGAAAATATAACTATAAATTCATTTCCCGGTCAAGTCTTGTATGTGTAAATCATTTATTTTGGATCACAGATTGGAATCTGAAAACATATTCAAACTCCAACGGGGCCATGAATAGAGAAAAAAATCCTATTCTGTAATACATACAGGTGGATGTTTTGGTAATGTGGTAAAGGAATGTTATCATAGTATAATCTTCCATAAGTTAGGGCATCATACTGTTGGGAGATCAGATTTATTGGTATATATGCAGTAAGTGGTTTTGGGACAGTTAAGTGCTTGATTGGAAGTGCTATCAGAACTTTTGTCTGTAATCTTGATTTGAGTCTTGTGATAAAAAAAAAGAATGAAGAAATTTGTTATCCCTTTTCCCTCTGGTGATATAAAGATGCTATATAATAAAGATTATTGATATGGTTGTATGAAAGTATACATGTACTTAGTAATTTCTGTGCTTAAACAGACCTTTTCCAATTTGGCTGTGATTTAGATTTTTTGTGCTGAGGTGGCGATATTAAACAAAATCAATCAATCCAATTTGGTATTTAACTTTTATAGGAGCCAGAGTTATTTGAGAAGTCAAGAAATCTGATTGATACCATTGATGTATAAAATTCTTAAGCTTAATTCACAGTTCACATTTCACAGATTCTCAAAAAATGACACAAGTGCTTTAGATTTACCTGTATGTGGTAATATATTGTTGTTACAGATTACTACAAACACTCTCCAATTAAATTGAATCACTCAAAATCTTAGATGCAATACGCCCCATGAAAAAATAAACATTCAAGGGTTAAAGACTGTTCCCTTCAAAATGTAAGACAGTTAATTACTGACACATGAAATTAACTTCTACATTTATGTACTTTGATTTATTTATATAACATTCTCATTAATAACTAATGGGCTCCTTCAAAACAGCTACTAGAAGGTGTTTTTTTATGTTTTTGGTTTTTTTTTGGTTGCAGCCTCATACATGTGTATCCCATTTGTATTCACACCATTATTCTGAGCTGAAATTGATCATTGCTGACTTTATTTGTGATTTTAAATGAATAACTCTCTGCTTGTCTATGTTATTCAGCTCTTTCAAAATCATTTCATTGTAGCATAAACCTTTTTTTTTCCATCAAAGTCTGTGTATATTTTCCTGTAATTATAATTGGCAGTATTTTGATGCAGCTTTCATCACCTGTTTTCAGTTATCATTACTTACAATTACTACTTAATTGTTCATCACAACATTGAAATCTGTCTAAATTGATAATTTTCCAGGTATCTGAATCGCTGATTTAGCAATTTGTTTGATGTTTTTGAAGCAATAACTTGGAATTTTTCAGTAGTTTTGGTTTACTGGTAAAGTGAAGTGTTTATAATTGCTTTCCATTTTGTTTAACAACACAATAATCAATGGCTTTCTTTACATATGTTTATGTACTTCTCATAGCCAAATTCTCTTCATAAACATTGGCTCTTTGTTTTATGATGTGATTAAAGTAGTGTAAATTTACTGTTGTTTTACAATGCTTATAACCTCCCTTATATTTTTGTTACTTGCTGAATAGACTTTCACTTAAACAATGAATTAAATGGTTTGCACATATAGATATAGTAAGATGTGGTGTGAGTGCCAATGAGACAACTCTCCATCCGAATAACAATTTATAAAAGTAAACCATTATAGGTCAATGTATGGCCTTCAACACAAAGCCTTGGCTCACACCGAACAAAAAAAGCTATAAAGGGCCATATAGCTTAGTTCCATGCAATACATTTTAAAAAGGTTTTTTTTTTTAATTTAAAGATCAGATATTTTACAATATATTTTGCATTTTTTTTTTAATTTTTAGCAGACTTATCTTACAACAAATTTTAAAATAATAACTTGAGGTATGATTGCTAATGAGACAACAGAATTTACCAGAGGTTAACAACTATAGGTCACTGTACAACCTTCATTTATAAAGTCCAGTGACTACACTTACTTGGGTACCTTAACATGTTTAAATTTCTGTTATCTTGTCTTTCGTGGCTTGCTGTCTCATTGACCATTTTAATGTATATTCTTAGTGTTTTGTCATATATATATATATAGCCTAGATGGTCGAGTTGTCTAGCGCATCAGTGCAAGGCAATTTGGTGCTTTGATATCTCAGTTGCATGAGTTCAAATCCCGGCCAGGGAAGAACAAAAACAGATCTAACATTGTTGGGCTGCTATGAAGACGAATTATATATATATATATTTCTATTTCAGGATTTGTCCTACAAAGACCGCCATTGGCATGAATTCTGTTTCAAATGCTGTGAGTGTGGAAAGTCCTTGGTAGACCAAGCTTTTGCTCCTAAGAATGATCAGATTTACTGTTCCGACTGCCATGATAATAAATTTGCTGCTAGGTGCGATGGATGTGGAGAGCCTTTCAGGGGAGGTAATTAACATTAAAGCCTGAGATATTTTATTATATTGTGGTTATATAAATGTATGGTTTATAAAATGACAATACATGTATATCTTGCTATGATTATGTGGAATTGTTTTGTTAAGGAGAGACCATCTATTATATAGAAAGAGAGAATGATTGTATTAAAGTTATACTTCTATCAGGTGCTATGAACTATTATAATTTTGCATATGTAAATATTATGCATGATTCACGAAATATATAAAAGCCTTGTAAGAATTATGATAATGAAGTGTATGTATAGAACTTTTTATTTGTTGCAATTTGTGCCAACAGACAGACAGACAGAGAAATGACTAGTGCATCCTTTTTTTACACAGTGCACATAGCAATCAATAGTGGATTATAGAAACCTTTGTTTTCTGAGTCAAACAGTGTAATCTTGAATAAAATTTCAGAAATTTTTAAACTGAAAAATATTATTTCATTTGTTCAATTAGTTCAAAATACAGGCAACTGTCATTCCATTCAAATTTGCTGTATGCCTGTTCAAATTTGAAAATTTTAACAAACATTTAACGTAAGGAATGAATCTAATTCAAATAGTTAAAATAGTTTTGCTGAATTGTTATTTTTTGTGATGATTAGGAAGAAATGATACATCAGAAATGCATGCCAAAGTCTTCTAAATTTATATATATATATTTGCATGCAGGACTTTAAAAATAAATAAATTTGGCATTAATGAGTGCATTTTTATAAATGAACAATCTTAGACAATGATTCATATAAAACATCTCTAATGTAGAGGCTGAAAAACATAAATAAATTAAAAGATGCAGTAATTTGTTTCTGCCGCAACCTTTATGATGTATTTCTTGTAGGAGGTATATACTTGTCTTCTTTACTTGTTAATTATATGTTTACATGTTAATTAGTGTATGAATCGTCCCTTACACCAAATGTCATAATAGTACCGTGTGCAAAACATTTATCGCCCAATTTTATTCTGACGTCACCTGATCGAATGATATAGTATCAACCTTTTTTGTTTGTTTGCACTTTTATCAAGGTTGTATGATCAAAAGATCATTTCTACCTGTTTGTTTTCTTGGTTAATTGGAAGCAATATCTTACTACAACAATAGTTAAACGGAATGACTTTTAAAATAGTTTGGCAATGTTTCTACACAGATGTTGTTTTTAGAATTTTTCATCTGTTTTTTTTCCGGTCCAGTTTATTTTTTTAAGAAATCCATAATGATACATCAAAGATTTTTCAGTACATTGTACCACAAACCCGGAATAAAGTTTGTCAAAAAAAAATAAACCATATGAGTTATCCTATCACACAATTCAATCTCATGGTAGATTTGAAGAATTTAGCCACTGACCTATATTTCACACTTCAGCAATTTTGAATAATAAAAAAGTTTCAGATAGGTAATTTTTGTATAACATTTTTTCATCAGAAAAATACATTCCTTGGTCATATCTGTACCAGTTTTCTAAGTTTTTTGACAAAACTGGTTTTGACTCACTGTGCGCTCTGCATTTTGACGTTTTTCAATGAGTTTTCTTCTTTTTTGAAATATTTATAAAACAATGATCTTAAAATGGTAATTGATTTTCATTCATTGAGGCACATGCAAAATAAAAAGTTTGATTTAACACATTTTTGATAGATAGGATCCAAGGAGTTCTAGCTTGAATATACAGCAGACTATTATTGTTTTGAATAGCGGTTAACGGGTAGAACTAGTTTGAACTCCCAAACTGTCTCCACTTAGTGGTAGAAATCTAAAGAATAGTCAATTGGATGCTAGTGACATACTAACTGCCATGCATGTAATTATTGTTAACTATCTTTTTAATGTTAAATACATTAATCCTGATAATATGTATTTTTAGTTGGTTTGCAGCCAGTAATTAATAAACATCTATTATTTCTTTTATTAGAAGATGAAATAAATATCATTCTTAATTACAACAGACATGCAACTACCAAGTTTAGCATACAGGTGCCGTGTGCAAACTATTTTGTATTTTAACGTCTCTGCATTGATTACAGTAAGAAGAACAGACACAATGTTGTGTCATCAATCATTGATACAAAACAAAAGTCTTTTATAACAAACTTAGTTATCCCAGGAGCACTGAAGTCAATGTATTGATAATAGATTTGTTGTTTTCTTAAATGCCATACCAGTATGCTTATTTGTTTCTCTTCGACTTTAGTTGAATTAGTTTTAAATTAAAGTTATCATACTGGTTTTGATAGAGATTATATAAGTCAGAGTTTAGATGCTGGAAATGGAAGTTCGGGGGAATTGCTAAATTTGAAATTTTGTACTTTGAACTCTTTTGGACAAATTGTGTCCAGCTTTGACCAAACTCAGTTTGACAATGTCCCTTGGGATGAAAAAGACCTCTATTTTGATTTTGAGGTCCATTGATAGACTGAAATATCTTCATTGGTTAAAAAAAAAATAAAGGCCCTAATAATTTTGAAATTAGTAGTAGGTCAAATTATCAAATGTCAAGGTCACGATAGTCATTGATTGTTTGAAATTTGTTAAATATGAACCCCATTGAAACTTGGATCAGTGGGTCAAAGGTACAAAAATATCTACAAATTGACTGAAAACAAAATATCTTTTGAGCCCAAAAAAAGATCTTCACTAATTTTTTGTGAGTAATGTGCCTGGACTATAGATCTTGAGGTCACTAGTTCAAAGGTTAGGTTTACTGCAGCAATTAGATGGACTGAAATTTTGATCATTCTACATAAATTTTCCTTGTCAGATTTTATAAAATGTATATTTTCCTTTTATGATGCATTGTCATAGTGACATTGCATTATCAAAATTGAAATGTTCAAATTTGAATGATTAGACATTGTTTTGTATAGCCATCTTATAGGGATTGCTGTCTAGGAATTGCTGGTTTCACAAACTTAGTAAAACTTTTTTTGAAACATCCATTAAAATATTCTTAATTAGTTTCTCATTTTATTAGAATAATGCAACAAGATGAACAGATGCCTGTTCTGTCATTTAAATGCCAGATTTGTTTCTCTATGTTTTCCCTGTCTGACTGAATTCCTCCAAAATTATTTAACTTAATGGTTTGTGAATTTTGAGATGCTTTTTCAGTAAAGTTTGGCTCTGTCAACCAGTATTCAGTAAAAGTACTTTGTCCTACTTCATTATAGACTTACATTATAATAGGCTAGATTACAAAACATTGTCAATTGTTGTGAAGTAAGAGTCAGGCATTCCTCTCAGTGTTATTACATCAGTACTTAGTAAACTATAATTTGACAAAAAGCATGTAGCTATCTTGTAACAATTTAGTTGCAATGGTATGTAAAACATTAACTTTTTTTATTTTAAGAGCTCTCTAGTTAAGAAGGAAATAATGTTAACAGGTTCTGATGTTTATTGTTATCGACTCCTAGGAGTCGATATTAAGAATTGAACGATGGACAGTCAGTGCGTGAACTTTTATCTATAAATAGTCGAATCTTCCGGAGTTTCGTAAACAACAACGTTAAACAATATATACTACTTCATAACGTGTGACCTCACGTGTGTGGTAAAATTTGTTGATTGATGCACATGGCTATTCTAGTAAATGAATAAATCTACAAAGCGAGAGCACTTTCCATTTTCATCAGCTAAGAGACAGCTAGCCCTTTTTGAAAGGCTAATGCTTGTAGATTATAAGAGTTAACTAGAGTAGTGGTACATTACAAGTTTTTTACAAATAATATTTAGATAATATGTAGATTCTGTCCAATAATGAGTTACATCAATATATGACTTGTGTCACCCGACATGTCACCTGGCAGTGTCCAAATATAGCTAGTGACACCTAGGGATCGCTCTTTAAACACGTGTCATCACCATCTCTGTCACTCTTTATAAAAACATAAACGCCTTGAAAATGGGTGGACAGAATTCAACCAAACTAGTTTCTTCTACAAAACATGAAATTGTGCATCTGCTATTGTAAATTTTTACCTAAGCGATGTTTGGGGGTTCCCCATACTAAAGCATGGCAATTTTCTGATCATACTTTTGGGAGACAACAGGTGACACATGTCTTCTATGGAAGACTCACACATTGTATGTCAAGTTTATTCAAATATATACAATTGAGATCATTTAAACAAACAAGTCTAAACTTTTTTTTTTACAAAGGGTTAGTTGCAATAATAGCTTGCAACAGCTGTCAAGGTACTGATAGTACAATATTCTAGAAAATCATGGTGTCTTAAGATCTGTTACATAATCAGGATGTCTTGAGAAATTTTTGTTTTTATCAAAATAAATGGAAATATTTTCATACAATCTATCATTATATATTGTTTCCATTAGTTTAAAATTACATAATATTCACAATAAAAACTGCTATCTTGAGTAACTTTCAGACCTATATACAATTTGGTCAATATATTAGCTGCATTGATTTTATGTTTCTGCAAAACATAACATTGACGTATTTAATTAATTTTGCTTTTGTTGCAGCAAATTTGTGACTTCCTGAGTTCCATATAATATCTGTATTTTTTCTAAGGTTATGCAATAATTGTGTTCCTTATTGATCAGATCGTATTTGTCTCTCACTCATTAGGCAGTGAAAATGACAATGATTAATCAGACGCTGCAGAAAGCTTTTTAAAAAAGCTGTGTTTATGAAATATTTAGATTGGCTATTTTTAATACAGTTTTTAAGCATTTTGAACATAAATAATAAGGAACAAACTAATTTAAAGTCATAACAATACTACTTGTTTGTCCTTTCTGGACCAATAGTACAGTGCTCCTTCTTTATATTGTAGGGTAACTTCATTTGAAAATTTGTCAATCATTACACATCTCCTTATTTTTATAGGGTATGTTGATGAAATTTGAAATAATCCAATTGATTCATTGCAACTAGTGCAAAATTTTTTTTTTTTTAAATCTCAATTTTACAAGAATCCAAAAGAGGCTGCACTGTATTATAGAAACTTCCTTTATCCAATCTTGGTCTTTGAAAAAACAGTCATTGGAAAAATAAAGCCTAATTGTACATTACATTATTTTGTCATGAAAAAGCACATGCAATGCTGTATTTATTTGTTAATAAGAAAAATAAACAAACAAAATTTGAAAAAAAGCAAATCAGCATAAAATTTTGCCTTGTCAGGATACAAGAAGTTTCAGTGATACATGTATTATCATTAATAAATAATGAGTGTGACCAATAAGCGCAGCGACATTTTAAGTTGTGTTTTTAGGGGTCATCTTTTAACAGATACAATGTCTAGTTAATGGACATAGATTTGAAATGGATAAAACTTTTGTTACCTTAGCTTTCTGTTTTTGAGGTAAGTGAAGTGGCCCTTGGATAATGGTTCACATGGTTTTGATGTGTCAATGAATCTGAAGCTGGAAGCCACATTCAAATTAAATGAACTATCAATCCAAGTGACAAAGTCTATCTATAACTCATTTTATTAAAAAAAAAAAAGTATTTTTCAAATCGACCAAAATTTTTTTTTTTTTTTTTTTTACTTTAAATATTTTATTTCACTACTGGTTGTGAACAATGTCCCTTAGCTCAACCAAAATTGTATTATGCAAAAAAGATGACCCCTTTAATGTCTTGTATGATTGCTAAATATTTTTCTTTACTGCTCACACAGGGGATGAAAAATTAGGAACAGAAGGTCAGTGAATAGCATGCCGCTCAATGTGGCTTCATTTCAGCTTGGTCAACAGCATCATGTTTTATTTCATTTTCTCGTCTGGTTCTAGGCTCTGGCTGTATTGCGCCAATCACTTGGCAGTCGTCAGTTCATTATCAGAAAAAGAACAGATAAAAACAAGAGAATAGGGTGAAAAAAAAAATAGTTTTCTTCAGAACCAGTGAAATATAATATTGCCTCCTATACAAACTGAAGGGTGATAGCATAAGTGATTCTGGGAATGAAAATAACCTCTCAACTGGGGTTGAATTCCATTGTTTTCAACATTTTTGTTGAGTGCTTTGAAAATATTACCCAAAATGCATTGGATTCAGAAACAGCTAATTTCAATCTGTGTCAAGTTTTTTTTGTAGATTTTTGTTCTCTTTAATATGAGGTAAAAATTCTATTTTATTTTTCTAATAAAAAATAAATCCTAGGTTTGCTTTTATAAGTAGCTTTTTTATGAATGCTACAAAAAAATGATTTCTGATTGCTAGTTGTAGTTAACTACCCAATACGAAAATAATAAAAATTCATGATAATAGCACATTTCAGTTGTATATATTAGGTGGGCCATACACTTCTGTTCAATTCTCAGAGAAATTATGTCTTTCTGGCTGATTTACTATGAAATTTCAAATCTTCATAGCTTGGCATCTGTTAATATTTAACATAAATTAATCCTTGTTCAGAATTTTGGTTTCCAGTAACTGTTTGCAGTTTAAATCATTCTAAATCCCATTAAAAGACTTTTGTTCTTAAATTCCTCTTGTTTCAGCTATATAGACTGCTATAACAGAAATTCATTATTTTGTGTCAGATAGTTATCAAAGGTACCAGGATTATAATTTAATACGCCAGACGTGGGTTTCAGAGCCATAACTGACATAACATTTGATAGGAATAAGTCTACTTGCAGATTTCTTGTAAAATTGACATACTTATAGTTATGATCTTTTGAACAAAATTTGAAAAAGTACAGAGAAATAATGGTATCTTTAGGATTTTTTAAAATTGGTGTTTAGAGGATGGTCAAATTTCAGAATCTAAAATATTTCAAGACTTCAATACATGTTCTTATTTTAGAGAAAATATGTTCTTCACAAATAAGTTTCAATTGAAGAAGAAAACACTATGCCATTAATCTAGGAATGTTTCTTCTAAAATATTGCAGTAAATTACATTTTGTTTATATTAAAAATGTTTAAAATTGACCAAGTCATCTGCTTGTTAAAATATGACAATTTTTCAAATTGCTTAGAATTGGGTGAGAGATACAAGTACTGGAGATAGGCTGGTGATTAACTATTTCTTGACTTGACTGTTTCTCACAGAAAATCTCTGCACACTTCACAATTGTACATGTAGTTATAATAATTAAATGTATGAACAGGTCTATGTTATCAGTAAGTTGTAGGAGCATGTACTTGTTTAGAAAAATGTACAAAATAATATGTTTAAAGTATATGTTTATAGATTGTAAAATGTAGGACAGTAAATGTTAAAAAGTTATATATGTAGTTAAATTAGAAACTGTTGTTTCTTAAAGCAAGTTGTCCACATCAATTGGTTACATGTAGAATTGCAATGTAAATTAATCTTTCTTGCCTTATTAAATTTTACACATGCAATGTTATACACCCCATAAAAAACAGGTGGAATTTCCATGAGTGGGTGGTCCAATAAGACCATGCCTGTTTGAAGAAATTTAGGGAATCTTTTGGTCCAAGAAACAGCTAATCACAAAAATTGGTACAGGCATAAAATGAATGAACCCATGAACCCATATTAATCAGTCAAAGGAAAACATAAAATTTTAAAGTTATGACTTATTGACTAATATCACAATGCACAATAGTTGGAAAAATGTTCTTTTATAATGTCACAAATAGCACAAAATTTGATATTCAACTAAAATGCAACTTAATTATCTGAGCCAAATATGACACTTACTGAACATAGTCGTTTTGAAACAGCATTGGTGTATATGTTTAAAATTTTGTCTTTTAACAAAGTTAATAACTTTAATGCAGTGATTTTCCCAAATGTTAATATCTCTGTATATTTTAATGGTTTGAATCTTTTAATTTGAGACTGTTAATAACGTTGAGATTTATTGTGATGGTTGGATTTGTTTACCCTAATTGATTGTTTTTCATTTCACATGTTTTAAGAGCTAATCTGCATTACTGATTAATTTGATTTTTAGGTAATCAGATTAATTAAAAGATGTATTTAATTATACAGTTAAATTTGGAGCAGTGACAAATTGAATGTTGCAGTACATGTATTAAATTCTAGTTTGCATGTTCCGTTTCTAAGTCTGTGATGAGCATACTGTGGATTCATTTATTTTCGTGGATTCCTTAAACATTGCGTTTGCGTGGATATTTAATTTCATGGTTTTGCTAAAGTCTGCAATTTTACAAGCCTATAGAACATTAACATTTTGTTGAACATTTAATAGATATAGGAAGATGTGGCATGAGTGCTGATGCCAATTAAGTTTACTTTAACCCATGAAATTCACCAAAATTGATATCCCACGAATAATAATGAATTCACAGTATGCTTTGAAATCAGAATAGGATCCACAAATTAAGAATCATTGAATACACCGAAATTTTCCACTATATAACTTAAAGTTTCGTGATTTATTGAATTATTTTTCTTTGCTTATGTTTTATGGACATTTTTTTCTGTATGTCCACCAATCTTTTAATGATATACTTATGAAAACTCTAAATTCCTGATTAACACTTTGGTTTTTCCATTTCTAATTTTTTCTTTCTTGTAAGAGTATATTAAGATTTCATGTTGTGTATGAAAATGGCTGTATTTTTAAGAATTTACCAATTGGAAGAAAATATGCAAGATGTTCATTGAGAAGAGATAAATAACTTCTAAATTTTTGTAAAAGAGTTATCTGCATTGCTTTGAGATATGTGAATTTGTATTGTTTCCTGAATTTCTACCCTAGACCACACTGACACAACTTCACACAAGTCTATTATCTACAAGTCACTTCCTACATTTCACAAAGTAATGCCCAATTTTATGAATAAAATTACAAAAGAAGAAAGTTTTGAGACACATATGTTACTTAAAAAATTTAGGCACACCTTTGGACACAACAGAGACATAATTTGTCTGTCAGCTTAACTAGTTAGACAAACTGTTCCGGGGCATCATTATTACATTAGTGGATAGTTGTTTTTTTCACAGAAACAGCCAAAAACTAGTAATGTTTTGCAGATTAAATCAAGCCAAAGCCAGTGAAAAATATGTGAAAATGGAAACATTGTGAATTATCTCCATTTCATTGTTTCAGTTTTATAATTCATTTTCATACAATTTATGTTTCAGGAATGAAGAAGTTTGAATACAAGGGAAAACAATGGCATGAAGACTGTTTCTGTTGTATGATCTGTAAAGACCCAATTAGAAACAAGAGTTTTATCCCACGTGATAATGAAGTAGTTTGTGTGCCATGCTATGAAGATCAGTTTGCACAGAAGTGTTCTAAATGTAGTGGAGTAAGTATATTACTTGTATAATGTAAATAAAATTGAGAATGGAAATAAGGAATGTGTCAAAGAGACAACAACCTGATCAAATAGTTCCTTATAGACACAAAAGCAATGCAGCATTGACACAAAATAAAAAAAGAGGATAAGTTTGATAAACCACAATGAAACAACCAAAATTCCCCAAAATGGTCATATCCACAATGATATACTTAATCAAAGACTATTTATCAGTCCATATTTTGACAGAAAACACTAAAAACCAATTTTATGATAAGAATATATACTTTTGAATGTTTGGGCTCTATATAATACATAAAATGCTTTTAAGTTAATATAAAATTAAATGGCAAAAATATTTAATTCATGAAGAATTTTTTTCCTGAAAATAGTTACCATTGCAGGTAACCATTATGGAGAGAAAATACAGTTAAGTGTAAACACAGCATTCTTTTTGTACATTAATGGTAATAGTATTTTTAGTTCAAATTAGAACATGTGTTGAGGTTGCTGTATATCCTCTCTATCAATCAAGTCATTTTACCTTTATTTATTATTTCCAGGTGATTAACAAGGGAGGTGTGGCTTACAAGAACATGCCATGGCATAGAGAGTGTTTTGTATGTACTAATTGTAATAAAGAGCTAGCTAAAGAAAAGTTTACATCAAGGGAAGATAAACCATACTGTGCTGAGTGCTACGGACAACTATTTGCTAAGAAATGTTGTCGATGTGAACAACCTATTTCAGGTATGGACTTGACCAAAGTAAACAAATGAGAACTTTACAGCTTATTTCCTTATGCATGTAGAGCAAGTTAGCTTGCTTGCTTTGTTTGTATATTGTACAATTGTAATTGGGATAATGTCCAATCAAATTTGAATATACTATATACAGGTTTAATTATGCCTATATATATATTTGAAGATGTCATTCTTAATTACAAAGCTTGAGTAAATAATATACAAACAAAACAAGCAAGCCAAACAGAGTTTTACTTTACAAGTATTAGGAAATTAGCTGTAAAATGAAAATATGGAGGGATGGTATGATGGCTAGAGAAAAATATTCAAAAAGGACCAATCATCAAGGATGTCTCAGTATAAATATTAAAATAAGGAGATGTGGTATGATTGCCAGTGAGACAACTATTCTGCAGAGTTAAATGTAGTGGTAGTGAGCAGTTTCCGGCAACTGTAAGGCCTTCAACAATATGAAAACCCATACTGTATAGTCAGCTATGAAAAAGTTTGACATGAAAATATAAACAATTGAATTGAGAAAACTAACTGCATAATTTATAACAAAACAATTCACAAAAAAAACCAAATATGACAGACATGTACCAATGGCAATCACTGAACTACAGGCTTCTGACTTGGGACAGACACATGAAGAATGTGGTAGGGTTTAAAATGTTTGATGATAGTGGTGTAACGGCCCAACATAGGAACAAACTATCAGGTGAAAACTCATCAGATTGATACTCAGATTGATACAACACAGGATAACATCTATCAAAAACACAGAATGTACTAGGCAGAGAATTTATACATCCCAAACAAAGAATAAGACATGTACATATTGAAGAGTACTTGCAGTTACTGACAGCTGTTTCAAAGCCTATAACAACTTACAAAAAAAAATTATGTGTGTAAAATATCAATCACTACTCATGCAACATCCAATGGATTTAGTGTAAATATATCATTTAACAGTCCAAATAAGTAGTTCATCTCAACCTTCTACTTGCCTCTGAAGAAGTTCAATGTGAATTTAGGCTTACTAGTACATGGGTTGAATTTGAAAATATTCCTTCAATATAAAATAACAAACAACAAAAAGGTGAAACGAGCTAATATTTCAGTTTTCTAAATAAAATTTTTTAATTTTATTTTATAGGTTTTGGAGGAACTAAATTCATATCGTTTGAAGATCGCCATTGGCACAGTGATTGTTTTGTCTGCCATAAGTGTGAGAATTCAATGGTAGGGAAAGGATTCCTATTGAATGAGGGACATGTGGTCTGTCCTGACTGTGGTAGACAGTAAAACATGCTAAATATAGATTTAATCAATTGGAAAAGTTTGCAAATTTAGATTGGATGCTTCTGGTATCTTCCTAGGCTCAGTCTTCATGCTTAACCACAAGTCTTACGGCATTGGCTTGTAAAATTGCTTTTAAGCTTGTAAAATTCTTCTATACAAGCCAACAGAATCCAACTAGAATTTTCAAAAAAATGAGCTAGCTTGTAGGCTCAAAAGTTAAGCGTGAAGGCTGGCTAAGGCTTACAAGAAATATTTCTGAATTTTTTTTGTCCTGCCAAAATTAAAGTCATGTATGCGGTACTGGAAATGAGAATGCATGGAGAATAGATCTGAAAAGATTTTTTTTTTAATGCAGACTCATTTTTGTGTGTGTACAAAACAGAAAAGTATTAGATATTCCCTTTCAATTTAGTATAATAAGATACATTTGTTTACAAAGGGAGATAATCCATTTATTATGGCAAATATTGTTCATCTTTAGGCAATATTTTAAAGTATTTAGCCAAAGATCTGATTATTTCTTTTAGTCTGCCTTTGATCCCTCAATGTGGATAATTTCCATTTTCATTTTGCTTGATAAAAGAATATTTAATCTCATTTGGAATTTCTTCTAATAAAAGATCTGCACTTTGTTATTTATTGTTTTAATGTTAAATTTATTTATATTCTATATGAGAAGATATACACATTAAAAGTACCCTGTAAACAGTTTTTGGGGGTAATGTTACCTTAAATTATATGCATAAGGCAGAATGTAATTTGACTCTCAACTATTTTAGATTCCCAGAAGCATCTTTCTGTAGGATTTTAAAGCTTTGATTGGAGTTGTTTGTGTATATAAAGATTGTTATATTTTTTGTTACTTATTTTAATTAGTTTAAGAATTAGAAAAATTGTTTTCAAAGGACACAGTTTCAAGATCTTATTAAATCTTTATCTTATTTTAAGACAAAAAATTTATATAAATATAAGTATCTTTATTAAGATTGTAAGGCATTTCTATGCCGACTGTTTTTATAATGAAATGTAAATCTGTAAAAATTCCCAAATTTAGTACAAGTTTCGTGTCAAGAAGTGATTGTTTTGTAAGGAAGCATTTGTGAAAATATTCAGATGTTCTCTTGTTTGTTTTATGCCAGGTAGTTTGAAATGCCTTCTTGCCTCATTAAAATAATCAAAATATGCTTAAGAAGCTTTTATTATTTTGTATGGCATTACCTATATAGCAAGAAGATTTTTCACATTCTCCAAATAGTTAGATTTAATTTGTGTCCTTGAAAACAAAGTTATTAGTACAATGTAGTATTAGATGATTATCATCTTAATTCCACATGTTTCTGTCTTCCAAGACAAAGCCATTCTCATTTTAAAGAGAAAAATTTATTTTCCTCTTGTTTAGTCTTCACAAAGATTTAAGCTTAAAATGCCTGATTTTTTCTTTTTTTTTCTTCCTATATAAATCTGTTCCTATCTGGGGGAAAAAATGATTTTCTTCCCTTTTTTTCTGAGATGACACAGCTATAAGATTTTTTTTTATCTAATTTTTTAATTTTTTTTTTTTGCCTTCATGACAATTAGATTTTATCATTCTGACTTTTTATTTCACTCTTTCATTGTGAGTGTCCGTAAAAGTATTGTTAGGGAGTAATGTCAGTGTTTCCATTGTTACTTTAAAGGATTATACTTGCCTGTGTATTGCTAATGCAGCTTTTTGTCATTAGGAACATGTATATTATATGTTTGACCAGGTAATATAATATGTTACATTTTGAAACATTGCTCCCTCATAGATTGATTGGTATCAATCAAAGCATATTTATGAATGTGTCAGAAAAGGCAGAAGTCTTAACTGAATTCCAATATGTGTTAGAAAACAAGTACAGCAGAGGACTTCATAAGTCTTTGAACATTTTTTTTCATAGAAAGTAATAGCAGGATTAATTTCCTGTTTTGTTTGTGTTTTAAATGTTGAAAAAAATTGTATACTTTACTTATAAATTATTATGCAATGAAATCAAATGACGTATCACCTGCAGTCCTTAATCATATTATATTAATGAGTTTATGATTAAACCATGGTGCACAGTTGACAATGTTTTATCAGAGACATATATACATGTGTATATATGTCTCTGGTTTTATAAATAGTTGATATATCAAATTTAAAGTTAAATGAAATTGATGTACAACCTATGAATAGAATATTGAAAAAATAATTTATTAATTTATTCACTCACCCATTATTGGTTCATTCAAAGAAGTTTATTTAAGAACTTTTTTATTCTTAATTTTGGTTTTAAAGATGCATATTGCTTACAGACTCAATAGTTTTTTTGTTAATTGAATATTTCATATTTTAATTAATATCTAACATGATATTTATTCCATATACAAGAAGTTTTCAATGTTGTCTTTATTAAAAATATATAAACTGTTCTCACAATAACTGTTAAAATATTAAAATAATTTATTATATTTTTCACTTTTTACAACAAAGGCATTAAATTCCCACCTATACTGTACATATATATTTGCCTACAAATCAGCATGTTGGAATTTATATATGGAAGACGTTTCATTATATTTCTTTTATTTCTGTGATATTTTCTCTTGAAACTACAAAAGTATTCATGAACCTTTTAATTATACATTGTATATGCATATAATTGTTTATGATTGAGATAAAAATATTGTTATTGAAATAATTTAATATTTGTTTTGTATGATAAATTTGAAAATTTTATAAATTCTTGATACTGCTGATTTTTGAAGATCTTGTTAGAAGTGGTTCACATGGTGACATACTACATGTATTCATTTTGATTTAAACATGGACTAATTGTATAAAAAGAAATCAAACTGAATGTTTTAGTTTTTAAACAAAGTTTCCTAAAAAAAAACTTTTTCAATTTTTCCATTATTTTGTTTTATCCAAGAGAAGCAGTAGTTTTTAATTGTAAAAATCTTAAAATGAATTGTAGGCTCTCATTGAATTTGTTGATATTTAAGATAAATCCACTTAAAATTGAATATCATTTTAGCATAAAGATATATATATATATATATATATATATATATATATATATTTGTACGAATGTTCAGTACATTTCGAAAGAGTGTATACATTTATCTAACTAAAGTACAAAAAAAATGTAAAATTTATGCACTGGATAGTCTGGTGTATAATGCAAATCAACTGAACTGTAATACTTTTATATAGAATATAGTATTATAGGTATGAAGTTAGGAGGACATTTCTCATTTTCATTTTTTAGTGGAATGTTTTTCAAGTTATATTTAAATGAAATTTAGTGTTTGAATATTTAAAAATGCTTTTTAACTGTTGTTGTTATGTATCTGTTAAAATTTTAAACACACAAATTGTTAACTTTTACAATCTTTAACAATTCACTTTCACTAATGCTGTTTGTTAGAAGTAAAATTTTAGTGCAAAAAGCTGTTTGTTAACATGAATAAAGCTTTAAGAATTGCTGACTTTTATCACTTTATTAAGTCAAATTTCCGTACTTTCATTGGCTTCATCTGTATCCTCTGACACCATTGTTTAGCTCACTGTCTAAACCTCTGGAACAGTCTCACAGAGTGATATTTTATAGAGGTATGTTTCTAGACTTTCATTGGCTTCATATATATCCTCTTACTTATTTGTTTAGCTCACCTTCTAAGCCTCTTTTTTGGAACAGTCTCTCAGAGTGATACTGTAAAACCAGAAATGACTCAGTGCATTTATGTTTGCGATTTTTGATTTGAAGAATTTTGAAGAATGTACAAAAATGCAAGATAAATTATTGCGTTGTAAGGAAAATATGCATACAGATGTATGTATAATTTGTCAGAATGTTTTGTTCTCATAATTGTGAAATCACATAATTCCCATTCATTAAAATCTCACAGTTTTTTTCAGAATTTACAAACATTATTTAATTTAGCCAAATTTCTGGATTTCTGGAACACTGTCACATTTGTTTTGACTGACTTTAAAGCCTCTTCTTTTGAATAGTCTCACAGAGTGATATTTTATAGAGGTATGTTTCCAAACTTTTAATGCCTTCACCATGTTCACTGGTTTCGTCTGACAACCTCATCTTTGAAACAGTCTACAGAGTGATAGTGGGTATGATTTAGGGTCTCCTAAATTTTGATATTATAAGGCTGCCCTAGTTATCTAATTTGTTAAAGTCAAGTTTTCTTTATACACCCAAATGAAATATTTGCTTTAGATTCACGTTTAAAAATCCTCACCACTAACATTTTATTAATTATGCCTGTCTTCAAACAACAATATAGTATGTCAACAAAGAAAACGAATTGGTATATAAACAAGGTCAGTACATAGAATATATACTTCAACACCGTTATGTATTGGTGAAATTATGGAATATTTATCAACAAGGTGGTGTAATCTTCCACTAAACTTTTTAGAAAAAGGACATGACGTTCTTTTATATAACCATGGTTCATCAACTTTGTGCTCAGACACTGCATGATTACATTTATTAAGTCTGTGTAGCAACTGCAAGCTATTGAATATCGAATGAGTTTGGGGAAATGTATATAGTGATCAAAGGTACCAGGATTATAATTTGATACACCAAACGCACGTTTCGTCTTCATAAGACTCTTCAGTGACGCTGAGTTCATATATTTAAAAAGGCAAACAAGTGTAAAGTTGAAGAGTATTGAGGACCCAAAATTCGATATACAGGTGATGTTTGTTTATAGCTGCTAAATAAAGGAAACAGTAGTATACCGCTGTTCGAAAGTCATAAATCGATTGAGAGAAAAAGAATCCGGGTTACAAACTAAAACTGAGGTAAACACAGCAACTATAAGAGAAAAAAAAACAAGGAAATAACAGAAACACTGTAGTGCAACAAAAAACAAAAACCACAACACACAGAAACGAAATATAAGATAACAACTGCCATTTTCCTGACTTGGTACAGGACATTTTAATAATAAAAAAAAATGGTGGGTTGAACCTAAGCCTGATCTAATTTTTGACAAGTTATCTAAGGAATTCTGACTCATAGGACATCATCAATATATTTTAGTATCTGAAAGTAAAATTAAAGAATCGCAAGGTGCTCGCACTCTGTATCTCTTTGTCGCCCTCTCATTTTCATATCACTGAATAACCTATATTTCATTCAGAACATTTTATATCTCCTACTAAACTTGAAATAAAGGATGGTACTGATACTAGAAGGACTGCTTCATACCTTGATTTTTTCCGGTATATTGACAGCAGGAGATCCCTACTGGGTGGATGCACTCTGTCTCACCATTTAGATTTCATTTGATTCCCTAAACTTGATTCAAAATTTGAATTTACTAGTACATGATTTCGCACGAAAACATTAGAAATATTTTTACATTTTAAAACTGTGTTCATACTGGTGTTGCCTAGATAATTTCAAAGCACGCATTTAAGTACCCTAAATCTCTTAACAGTTTGGCCGACGATTTTGCTGTTGGTAGATTATTTCAATCCCTGATTGTCATTTGAGAGAAAGATTCATCACAGGCATTCTTTCTTGGTAAAGCGATGTTAATCTCTAGTCAAGTTATGGTTTAGCGTCAGATAAATCATTGACGATCTATATCGAGCAGATTATCGATCGTGAAAAGCATGCATTTATACACCTGTCCCAATCCAGGAACTTTACCATTTTCTCTCTGCGTTGAAGACAAATTCATGGCCTTGGGAAGTTTCCAGTTCTTTGATCGGGTTGGTGTCTCTTGGACACTATGCCCGTTTTCATTCTCAACTTCATAATATGTTTGTTTTCCTCCGTTGTTCGAGGCTTTCCCATTTTTCATGTTTTGGTCATATTTGTGACCCGGCCAAGATTTATGTCTTTTTAATTATTATTTACAAACCTGGTTTCTCTTTTCCATGGCTTTTATCTTATTTTGGTTTGTTGGTACTATACTGTACCATGCATATACTCTGTAGGTCTTACCAAGAATACACATGCAGCCGCCTATATAATACAGGTTTTGTGCAGACTTTAAGATTTTTTATGATAAATCCTAATGAGGTTAGGTAGTGACTGGTTGTTACGTTTAGGCATTTGCTTGCGTCAACGTTTTTAGTGCATACCCGTTGAGTTCGTTAGTTCTATGTATTACTGATCGATTTTTCTGTGCTATTTTGTAACCAAGCATTTTAGGCGTTGAAATTCATTTGCCATTTTTTTTCTTTCAAACTTTCAATAATGTTAATTCTTTCTGAACAAGGTCTGATTGTTTGGTGATGGTTCGAAAAAGTAGGCTATTATCACCAACTGATGTCTCTAATTTAGTTGCTGTATCTGGCATGACATTGATGTTATACCAGATAATTGTGACTTCAAGTACAATAGATAGTACTTGCATTTGTGTGGAGCCATTATATTTGTTTTCTTTAATCATCGACTAATGAGATGTCAGCATCATCAACACGCTTTTGCATTAATCAGAGCCAATGTTGAACTAAGTGATTTGTGATTTGGTCTAATCTAGGAAATTGTTTTAGATATCAAACAAAACTCAGCAAAGATGCCATGGTTATAATAGTTATCAAAGGTACTAGGATTGTAATTTGATACGCCAGCGCGCGTTTCGTCTATATAAGACTCATCAGTGACGCTCAGATCAAAATAGCTATGAAGCCAAACAAGTACAATATAATCAAGTATGCTAGACGCGCATGACACTCATCAACTCATCTACATAAAACCCAGAAAGAGGGCTCAAATCAAATCAGGTGGAAGGCCAAATAAATAGGACGCTGAACGTAAAACCTCCAAGTAGTTGTGATGCAGAATCTAACTAAGGCAATCATTTCCCTAGGGTAGAAACCCTTCTTGTTATAAAGCTTTGACCCACACAATGAATGTACGTAAAGAACGGAAAACATTAATGTGAAATGAGTGCCTACTACTAGGATAATGTTTCGGACGAAACTGTTTCAATCAGCGGTAACACCGGTCCTGGAAGTTGTGAAAACTCATCAAATATAGTAGGCTTATGACTACTTTTTGCCATACAAGACAAACAGAGCTGTAACTTGTGAGCCAAAAGAATACTTTAAATTTACAACACACGTATGTTGCATCACATTTCTCAAATACTATTAAACAGACTTAATTCACACATTTGACCAACAGCTCTTCAGTGATGAGTTGTAACGTGTATGCCATTTACTGCCTGTTGAGTCGTATGTTGGGTTGAGATGCGCTTAGCACGACAATATAAACATATTTGTTAAGAAAAACGTAAAATCACAAAAGTACTGAACTCAAACACATCAGACGAATGGATATCATATTCCTGACTTGGAACATGCATTTTCTTAGTAGAAAATGGTGGATTAAACCTGGTTTAATAGCTAGCTAAACCTCTCACTTATAGGGCTATCCTTACTCATTATATTGTCTATGAACTGAACAATTAGCATGATTTTTTTGTTGTGATTAGATCATTTCATCAGGACACATTTACATGAAGGGCTGACACGCTTTAGGATATAGTAATAAGGGTAGGGAGTACAAAAAGGGTATATGGGATGTTAGGGATACAAAAGGGTATATAGGATGTTAGGGGTAAAAAAGGGTACATGGGATGTTAGGGGTAAAAAAGTGAGATCTAGGAAATAGAGTTAAAAATATACAAAACAAAGCGAAATTAAGCAGCCCGTGTTAAATCAGAATACCCGTAATGGCTATTTTATTAAAAAATATTGGACATTCAACCTCCCACTACCTTTTTTTTAAATTCATTGTCAATTTAAAAAAAAGTTATCATAATTCTTGACTCAGTGGTCAATTCAAAACGACCAACATACGATGAGTTAGTAATATGCTTTAGCATCTACACATGTGATGATAACAAAGATATCAAGAACAAACTTTCGTATGTATTGATATCCATGCAAAAACGTCAAATTATACATTAAGTCGACTATATAGACAAGCTTTATATTGGCTTTTCCTAAAATTCCCTTTTAACTCAATTTTATGTTTCTGAACAAAGGGCTTTTTCTAGATTTACCTGAATTCAGTACGCTCAAACAAGAAAGTACAAGAGAAATAGACAATAATAGTATAATATTACATACCGGTAATTAATTTGATTATGTATAGGAATGTCTGATTACTAAACCACAGATCAAAGTGTTTTCCACCTTATCAATAACTTCAGACAATCTCTGAACTTAAAATCAAATAATGTATACACGAATGGATTCACCACATGGTGTAAGATGAAGAGTCTATTCAACCAAATATACACGTTAAGTTCAACATCAGCTTGCTTGAACCAATATAACGTATCTTTCGATGTAATTACAAACATTGTAAGTGTGGGAATGAACGACACAAGGTAGAAAAATACCATTGTAAGGAACATAATATTAAAGTTTACTGTACTTCGTCTAACTCTTTGTAAATCTTGATTGTTTTCCACATATCTTTCATTGTTGCCTTTGTAACTGCCCTCAGAAGTCATCACATGTTTATTTCCTTCATCATTGGCAGATTTGTTTATGTCGTCTGCAACTCCTGGTGACTTGTATAAAGACTTTGTTTTTTCATACCTTTTGTAGATTACTTTCCCTATTGGCGCATAGACAGCAAAGGTTGCAATAATGTTGACGAATAAAAGAATAAGAAGAACAGAATAAAATAACCCGCTGTTGAATCCGGAATGATTTTTATTTCCGGACACCGAGCATGCATATCCAGTTACGTTTTTTCCTTTATAATTCCAGTCAAATTCTCTTACTCCACTTGCAATAACGATTGGTATAGAGTAACTTAAACACAAAAATAACAAAATGACAATTGCAATACGTTTCCAAAACAACGTCATTTTGAATCCATGAGGTCTACATATTTTTAAGTACCGTTGTACACCGATAAGAAATAGCATATGTGCAGATGCCGTTGATGTGAAACAGCTTAAAAAATTAAGCGCAACACAAAGTGATTCAGTTGGATAATTGACAAAAAATAAGTAATCCGAAACATGGAGTACTGTACTTAGAAAAGTAGCTATCAGATCTAAAGATGCAAGTACAGGAATGAAATATCGGTCCTCATTATTGTTTTTCATTTTCAAAGAGTAGACCAGCAATACAGACATATTTCCAACAAATCCAATGATGAGACAAAACATATTAAAGATAATGTTAGGGATGAAGCTTTTCACGAAGTGGTTATTCCACGCTTCCAGTGTAATATTCATATCCATCTTAATAAACCGGAATGATTTTTCAAAACTGATACTCTTTTCCTGTCAGTTGCTTAAATAATGGTCCTGAAATGTAGGTTGCAGCTTTAAAACTACCAAACGATGTTGAAATAAAAATGTGTGTGTACCTTTCAATCGTATTTGTTGGCACAGCTAATGGATTTTAAAGTGGATATGCAATCCTTTTGTAAAGCAGTCTTAAATGGACTTCCTTATCTAGGTTGTAAAACCTGATTGCATTTGCTTTGCGGTCAACAGAGACTGAAAATTTCCAAGTGTGTAATTTTTGAACATTTAGGGAAGCTTAATTATTCAAAATATAAGATGCAAATGTTATTTAATACTCCATATGTGCTTTTCGATAATGTATTTCACAAATATGATCTCTGACACTAAATATTGAAAATCAGAAACATCAAACAATGAGTCAAAAATATATAAAGACAAACAGCTGGGGAATACCTAAACATACAGAAGGATAATATAAGACTGTATATTTCTTTATCACCGTCGGAAGTTCATTTTTCCCCTCAAAGCCATGTTACTCAAATATTCACTCCTTGACAATGTAATGGCATCGATCTCAAGTGAGGAATTTCAAACCTATACACTGAGAGAAAATTAAAGACAACGATACTACTTCTATTAATTGTGTCTTCAGTGGAAAAGGAGATTTGTCTTTTGTATTTAGTCTCAGAAACTGTTCATATTACTGAAAACCTTCCTTTTACTGTGTATGCCCATTGAAATCACCAATTCCTAATTAAATAAACTTATTGGAATTTCTTGTCTCCGCAACGTTGATTAGTACGATGTTTTCAGACGTGAAGATTTCCTTTCAATTTCATAAAAACACCCACGATGAAAACTAACGAATTTGGAGTGCTGTACAACTCAGTGTCAACTTATTTTGCATTGTTACATCTAAATGTGTAGATCCGAATAAAGCAAGCATCTTTTTGTGATTTTGGTATATGTATGTTTCTGCTTTTTAACTGAGCTGTCTCGAGGTACAAAACACAAAATCATTTTTATATGCAAACAGGGTAACATTAGTGAGATCATTATCCTGATAAAAACAAATCCGTTTTCCTACTTTGTGTTCTTCGCCGACATGTGTTATATTTTTGAGTGTGAATTCACATTACTATAAGACGTGTCACGGTACTTGTCTATCCCAAATTCATGTATTTGGTTTTGATGTTATATTTGTTATTCTCATATGATTTTGTCTAATGCTTAGTCCGTTTCTGTGTGTGTTACATTTTAATGTTGTGTCGTTGTTCTCCTCTTATATTTAATGCGTTTCCCTCAGTTTTAGTTTGTTACCCCGATTTTGTTTTTTGTCCATGGATTTATGAGTTTTGAACAGCGGTATACTACTGTTGCCTTTATTTATATATGTACTAGTATTTTTATATCTGGTTTTGTCGTCTTATCTCTCATAAAATAGTTGTACTGATTTCAATTTGAAGATGATGAAAGTTAGTATTGGTATATTGGTCCTGATCTGAAACGTATATCGACTCTTACCAAAACATTTTTTTAATAAAATAATGGTGCGTAATTTGAATTGTGATTTTAAGATGTATGATCGTAACAACGACTGCAGACAAACATTCAAGCATAAGATGGAAAGCATCAAATATTAACTGATTAGGTTAAAGTTGACTTTATGAATTTTGGTACGGTATAATGTATAAATATTCGTGTACAAGAAGCTGAAAAGATACTATCATGTTCCAAAAGACAATCGTCCACATAAAAAGAAGAGAAAACAGTAATTACAATCCAGAAAACATTGCTTTCTTAGTCTTAGCCTAATTCAAATGGTCATCTCATCAGATAAAACTTGACCAGCCTTATCTTTCCATTATGCTGCACAAACACAACTTGTAAATACTAATGGATTATGTTGAGGATTTGTCTGGACAACTCTGAGCAAACGTGAAAAAGCAAACAATGATATTTTTATGAATGGGTTGAACCTGTGAGGTCGTTGATAAAAATCAGAATTTATAAGCTTCATGGGGTATCTGCGAAGAACTGAATGTTGCAAAACACTAACTTTATCGGAATGAAAAATGCTATTGTTCCTACAGAAAAAGTCCAAACAATATCTCCTGTGTGTGTGTGTGTGTGTGTGAAAACTCATGACATGGTAGTTAAAGAAAAAAGTAATTGACAACTCGCTTGGAAACCAAATTCCAACTGAAGAGGGGACTAGTGAACAACATAAGGCTCCAAGAAAGATAGACTGCAGTTGTTTACATCCGTATCGTTAAGTCTCTGTTGGATAGATGTCTCATTGGCAATCATAAAACATCTACTTATTTTGAAATAAATTTGTGTTATGTTCCTTTTTAACTTTAATATAAGATAAAGAACTCTTTTTAACTGTAATATAAGATAAAGAACTCTTTTTAACTGTAATATAAGATAAAGAACTCAATCTTCCTTCTCTTTTCTGTATTTCAAAGTTCCAAAGTTGTCCTGACAAAAAAAACGTAAAATTCCATAGTCTTCCAAATGCTCAATAAAACCTCTTTCTGGTTTATTAACATTTTACGTTAACTAAAGTTTTCGGAGTTACTGTAAAACTATTCACCTAAAGGGCATTGTGAATCAGATTGGAAACTAAAAATTTCAACCAAAAATTTTGAGTACATATATTTTTCTTCGGGTTATAAATGACAGACAAAGAAAGGTATCCCCTCATATCGCAAGATTTATAGAAATAAGGAATTTTTATTTTGTTAAATTGAAAACCACAATATGAAAAATCGATATATCCGACGCGTTCAAATTAATTCCTGTAGACACCTCACAACGACATATGTTCTGTATTGATTAGAGGAACAACTAGTATCATTATACTAAATTTACTTTTGTCTGTCGACCAAGTCCAAGTATTGTGGATACTTTGTCACACGCAGTGTGTCGAATTGCATAGAACAACTTTCGCATCAAGTTTAGTCTGCACCTTCTTGATCAGTTCATCACTTTGAACATCCACTTAAATCTGAACAGAAAAATATAGATTTATTGTATATCATTTTTTTTCTGACTAAGGAACATTCCACAAAAGGTGTTTTGTCCCAAAAATTATGCACTAAGGTGTAAGTTATTACAACTTCTTTAGCCTCTAGAGTTATACTTACAGATAGAGATTGATTTCTCCAATCTTTTTCAGTATCAACACCAGTTAAATCATTACACTACCTAAGTAATAGATTTAGCTAGTTAAAAAATCAGGTTTAATCTACCGTTTCATACATCAGAAAATGACTGGAACAATTCAGGCATATGACAGTTGTTATTTCTTCGTTTGATTTGTTTGAGCTTTTGATTTTGTCATTTGATTCGGGACTTCCGTTTTGAATTTTCCGCAGAGTTCAGCATTTTTGTTATTTTGACTGTTTTCTGCTATTTCGTCGTGCATATGTGGAAGAACTGAAGAATAAAATGTTTGTGTGATAACAAGGCTACAGTAGATGTCTTACAGAAAAGGCATACGAAATCGTTGCATTTCATGAATTAAGTAAGGATATTAACATTGATAGCAGTTCAGCCAAATTTTATGTTTATGTCTAAATAAGTACCGGGTCAAGAGCCTCCCACACAACAGGTGCTATTCTGTAAAAACAAGACAATCGTGTGGTACTGGTTTAAAACGTTTTAATAGCTTTTAATTATTAACTGGAGTCATTATTTATCAAGATGCTTGATTTCTTAATTGACAACATACTAGCTAGTACTTGTTACCTTTGGAGGACGTGTTTTTCAACAAAATATCGGCATTCCCATGTGAACTAATTGTACATCTCTTCTTGTCGACTTGTTACTTTGTTCTTATGAGGCTGACTTCATACATGAACGTCTTAGGAAGAAATGAAGTTAGCAATATCCTTTAACGTTACTTTCCGCTGTATAGATGAATTTCTCTCACTAAATAATTCAAAATTTGGTGACTCTCCAATCGAACTACAGATAAAGGCTACAACAGATACAGTTAAGTCTGAGTCATATCTGGACTAACATCTTGAAATGAACAATGAGGGTCAGTTTAAAACAAAACTATACGACTAAAGAGTTCAGCTTCCCAATTGTGAACTTTCCATTTCTATGTAGCAACATTACAGTAGCGCCTGCATATGGAGTATATATCTCCCAATTAATGCGATATTTCCGGGCTTGTATTTCCTATCATGATTTCCTTGATAGAGATTTGTTGCTCAATAGGAATCTATTCAACCAAGAATTCCAAATGGTGAAGTTGAAATCATCCGTTCGTATTTTAAGGACGCCATCACGAGTTGGTTAGCCGTTATAGAATATACGTTTCATAGAAGATATCGGATGTGTTGCTTATGTAGTAACTACAATCGCTTTCCCTTTTCACCAACGTGACCTACCGAATAAGACTAATTACCTGGTTTGTACTAACATGAGCAACATGACGAGTGCCACAAGTGGAGCAGGAACTCATTACCCTTCCTGAGCACCTGAGAACAACACAGTTTCTCGTGGGGTTCGTTTTGCTTAGTCTTTTGTTTTCTATGGTGTGTCTTATGTACTTCTATTTGTCTGTTTGCCTTTTTCTTTTTAGTAATGGCGTTGTCAGTTTCTTTTCTATCTATGAGTTTGAATGTCCCTCTGGTATCTGTTGCTCATCTTTTACATTGTACCTGGCAGTGTTCCAAACACTGAACAGATACTATTACTTTAGTTATAGCACTATAAAACTTAATTTGTATCATGTTCAAATGTTTAGGACTTATCCAGACTTAACTAGTTGAGACGACTCAAAGCTATACTGAATGGTGTTAAACGTACATATAACTCTACCAAAGCCAAACCAAGGTACAGTGGTTTTGAGAATTATTATTGGAAGCAATGTTGACAGTCACATTTATTTTTTTTGTTTTTAAGATCCTAATTTAAGCATTTCATTAATATATTTTAGATTTAAGCATATTAATTGACTGGATACATCCTGGACTCAAAATTAAATAAAAACAAGATCTTTCTTAACATGTCGTGACTAAAAACATTTTCGAAACTGGAACTGAAATTTATGCCCCTACAGAATATGTTGTTTGTATATGAAGGTGAGGCTTAATATTTCTACAGAAATACATTTGTTTGTTTAATTAACTGGTGCTGTGGTAGAGCTAGATTTCTGTATATGTTTAAAAAAAACTTTAGATAGTTCAGGCATTGATTCTACATGGACGATAGACTTCAGATGCGTATTGCAGATATATTAAAACCAGAATCTGAGCTAAAAAGAGCGCAAAATGCTATAGCCTTTTATTGTTTTTTAATGAGATATTAATGACCATATAGATGTAGCTTTAGATACAATATTTACATTGTACAGGTACAGCAAATAATTTTGCCATATATAATTAACTTTGAACATGTAGGTTTGTTTTTGTTTAGGTAGAGTCTCATTCGTACATTTGAAGTATATATTTTTATTTTATTTTTTATGACTGCATTTTGGGGATCTTAGACCGCAAACAGTCAACTAGTTTATTTATACGATATTATAATTATAATTGGCCGTATCAATTAATTACTCTTGATTCCCAAAAATTGTGTTGTTTTCATTTACGTTTGAATGGGCAATTACATTCATCTGGCAATTACTGTAAATTCAGAAATTATTGTGATGTTTTTATTATTGCGAAAAATGTGACAGGGTTATCATCGCATTGATTAAATCTCACATTTTGAAATGTTTTATATGAATCCAATAGGATTTTTCTGAATATCACAAAAATTAAAATCCCATTTTAGTATAAAATGACAAAATCTCAATAATAAATGCACACATTAATTTCTGAATTTATAGTACATGTACATTCATCTAGCAATTTTTGCTATCTTTCATCCACATCAGTTTGAGGTAATGCTCTCCCTGCTCTAGTTGCACTCTTTGTGACAGATTCTTGTAGTTCTGCCTACATCAAGTACCATATGACCTTGCTTGCAGCTCTTTAGCTATCTACACAGAGTTGAACATTATTTCCATAAGTTTGAGTCTAACATTGAGCTGTAACTTTGTGTAGCCATATCAAGGGGTATGATTTTTGTGATACACCTGACATACCAATGTACTATACAACTAACAAGGACTATTTTATCCCAAATTCATGTATTTAGTTTTGATGTTATATTTGTTATTCTCAATGGATTTTGTCTAATGCTTAGTCTGTTTCTGTGTGTGTGTGTGTTACATTTTAATGTTGTGTCGTTGTTCTCTTATATTTAATGCATTTCCCTCAGTTTTAGTTTGTTACCCCTATTTTGTTATTTGTCCATGGATTTATGAGTTTTGAACAGTGGTATACTACTGTTGCCTTTATTTATGATAAAATGCATGCCAAATAATATGAGTACAGTACAGATATGGTCTGCTTTAACCTCAATTGCCATGATTGAATGAATAAACTTGGTTTTCTTTTCTAGTTGGGTATTTACTATATAAAAGGAAATTAATTGAGAACTGGTTGAAGATTTAACTTCCAAAAGAGAGAAATGATTTGAATTTGATATTCCTATCTTGACTTTATCAATTTAATGGAGCAACATCCTTTGAGTTGAGTAGATTCCTCTCAGTTGATATGATATTTCAGGAAATAGTATTGAACATAGGGTTCTGAATGGTAAAGTTTAAGTCATCTCATCAAAAAGTGAACACAGTCTGCCATGATAATAAAGCTAGAGGTTTTGAATGTATGTATCCCAATTGATAACATATTTTTTCAACAGGTTGTAGCAACAATACTGTCCTCCTTAATGGTATTATGTTTCTTATACTGGATTTTTATTTGCCATGAACAGCACAATGGGCGCCTTTCCTTCCAGAACACCTTACGATTTTGGTTGAGTTTGTTTTTGCTTCAATTGTTGTTTTCTGTGTTATGTTTTGTGAACTGTTGTTTATCTTAACTGGGTTAATGATTTCAGAAAAGAAAAGCTTTGAATTGTTTATGAAGTCCGTTGGACAACAGGTATATGGAGAAGACAGAACTAAGTTAAAAAAAACTTGTGTCTAATCCATTTGTTTTGTACAATAAAATATGTTTAAACTAGACAACAGATTATTGAAAAATAGACCAAGGCCACAAAGTGATGACAAAAGCTTTAACTGGTTTTTCGGGTAAAATGGCTTGTTCTTATGTTGTACTATTACACAATTATCCAAAGTTAGAGGAGGGTTATGGGTGCACAAATATTAACACTGCAACATTATTCATGTCCCTGTCCTAATTTAGAATCCTGTGACCAGTGTTTGATGCTGGTCGCTTTGTCTAATGTCTGCCTTTTTATAGTAGAAAATATGCTATGGGCTTTGCTCATTGTAAAATGCCATATGTTGTCCTAGAGGGATTACATCCAACTCATTTTGACTCTGGTGAATTGTTGTTTCATTGACAATCATAACACATCGGCTCTCCCTTGACACCATCTGCGAGTATGGCCTTCAGGAAACAATGATAGTTCGTCGGAAGGGGACAATAAATGGCTGACCCGTGTTAAGAGAGCCATATCTCTTGCACGTTAAAGACACCCTTGTAGATTTCGAAAAAGAGTAGGCTAATGCCGCTACAAGGCAGCAGTCGCACCTGCAAAGTGGAAAGGGATTAATATAAGTTGCAAAACTTGTTTCCCAATCCACTATAAACAAATATGTTTAAACTAAACTAACACATCTATAATCAATTTAGCATACTGGTATATAGGAGTGAAAAGCTGGAAGAAGAAGCTAATGCAACACATATAAATCACATATCACTTTTCTTGGTGATCAGAGCCAGCTCAGAAACTGTTCATTGGATAGGAAACTCTGTTCTGACAATTCAGTCTAACTTTCAGAACATCTCGGTTTTGCTACTTAAAACCAAAATCTGTTTAGTTTTGATTTACCATATCACAAATTGAAATAAAAATAATTTGCACCTTTTATTTTATATAAGGAAGTAAAATAAACTTAAACAAAAAACATAATAACAACCAATGGCAAAGGCATACACACATGATTTACAAGGCACTTTTAAAAATTATGTTGTTGAAAAATCCAAGCTATAAAAAACTGTTCCTGTTAACAATAATATTTTCAAACTGAGCGCCAATTTCTAGTATCTGATAACATTACATTAATCAATAAAATGATCACTAGTTGTAATATGACTAGATCTCTATATGCTGTATTTCACTGCAGTAAACTTTCAAATCAATCTTTCATTCCTTATATCTTCAATTTCCGTTCAGACATCTACCCTCTTAATATCTCCAATTTCCTTTCAAACATATCCCCACTGTAAGAATGTCCCATTTATACAAGATTTCATTCATTTTGGTTCTGACATAAGAAGTTGTCTTATTGCACTAGTCTAAAGATACTCTGTGAAGAAAATCATCCTGGTTTAGGTTTCTTTTTCCTGAAATAATGTGGAGCTGCTTCATATAACCACTCTGGATCTACAACACTTAAGTCCCTGTAATAAAGATAAAATAATACTGTTTTATTCAAATTTTTGTTGATCTTTGTTGAAATAATTCCCAGCTTTTGATAAAGGAATTGAATGCTTCTTTTTGTATATTTATTTGGTTGTAACAGCTTTGACCAAAGAACATTTTGTATGAAGCACAATACGTACATATCGCTTCATTCTAAAAATATGTGTGCAGTCAAGGCTTTTACAACCTGTTAAAATTACTAAAAGAAGCATTCAATACTTACAAAAACCTTCTCTTTTTTTTGCTAGAATAATGAAAAGACAATTTCTATCAAGTTTTTTTCTTTTATTTACCTGCACACTTTATTGTGGAAGCTTGTGTCATCATGTATGTTACATGAAATGAAGGTTAATTTCAAAATGACACAAGACTGCTGTAAGCCAATGAAAATTATGTATTATAAGGAAACATACATGTAATGTTATTATTTCAAATTATTTACAATGACTAAATGTTAAGGGCATACGATACAGATTTGATCCCATATTTACATGTTGATAAAAATTTCCATATAGACTATTTTTTACCTGATTAATTCAAATATATAATAAAAAATATACATTCATGTGCTACTTTTTGAGTAAAATGAGGTCGAAATTTAATATATTTTGCTCAAAATTCGGATTTTTGGCCGTATTTTCCTTTTCGAAAGAAAGACATAACTTTTTTGTTTTAAAAAATAAACACAAAATGTTTTTTGTTAAATAATTTGTAATTTCTGTATTTTATACTTATCCTAAAAATTTATACATTTTTTATTCAGAAATAACTCATATTTATCAAATGTTCATGAATGAAAAAAACATCATTTTATGCTGTATATTTATCAAATTTTAAAAAATTGCACTATTTTCGTTTTCATGAAAATTGGCTCACATAATCTTCTCGGGTAATCAAACCAAATGGCATTTTAAAAAAGAGGGGTCCATGAACTTGTTTTCAAGTTAAATAAGTTTGAATGATGAAAATCAGTCGAAAAACTGTATCTTTTCCCGATAAGTCATAGTTTGACATCGCGAAAATAACAATTTACATTGGCAACGTCATTACCGCCCCTGTAACTGTATCGTATGCCCTTACATGCATACTTGCTCAATGTTTGAGGCTGTGTGGACTGTTGTCTCATTAATAATTTCTGGATATTACTTCTTTTTCATATAATGATAAAACTACAATGAATAAAAAGAGAAAACAAACAATTTATTTGCTAGGACAAATTAGAGGTTTTGTGTGCAAAAGTAACATAATGACAGTGGTCGTGTTGACAGAAATTCTAACCGTATTCAAGCTACACAAACAAAACCTTTTAAAAGTAAACCTGACATCTCTCTCTATTTATAGGCCTTATTCTTACCTCATGTAACATTTGGTGGTCTGTATGAGTTCATTATATATTACATAGGCAGGTTTACACATAAATAATGATGAGGATGGATGAATAGATACTGGTTTCCTACTGGACAGCTAAAACAGTACAAAAAATAATATTGCATTCAATATGTAAAGTGAAGATGTTCTCAGACCTTAAAAGTTATTATGATCAGTTGGTTTGAAATTTTTGTTTTCTGGATATAAGATTGTCATTTTTGAATGATTTGCAAGAGGCTAAATGAATATCAGAACAGTATATTTTTTTTTATCCTTTTTCTTAACTCTTTGAAAACAGTAATGATCAATTAAAATGATTCAAGTACATGTTGTAGTAAACTATCACCAAAAAATATTAAAATGTGAGTTTTTCATATTGCAAGATTCCTTCTGCATTATAATCATAATAAAGATTTCAAACCAGGTGCTCCGCAGGGCGCAGCTTTATACGACCGCAGAGGTCGAACCCTGAACAGTTGGGGCAAGTATGGACAAAACATTCAAGCGTGATACAGCTCTGAATTTGGATTGTGATCAAATTTTTGACATTACATGGTGTTTTTTTTACACAAAACAAATGTCAAGATTTTACAAATCAATTAAAGATTTCTTCTTCAAACTTATTTAAATCTAAAATTAAATAGTTGACACAGCATAGGTTTCTGACACAGAATGAATGTGGTCTAATGAACTTAAAAATTTTTTTTTTGCCTTTGAGCAATTCACTATGCTGTTGAATATTAATCCTCTCAAAAAATTGTTTGAAGAAATTTTCTTTTTATTTATGAAATCTGAAATGAGAAAAATTTAACCCCCCCCCCCCCCCCCCCCCCCCATTTTTTTTCACATCCCCGTTTCCCTTTTTCCAAAACTGATATCAATTCAAATTTCTAATGGAGTTTGCAACAATAACTACTCTTTTAAATACATCATAAAATATTAAAATGTAAAATAAAGTGCTTGTTATCACTGAATGGTAAAGATTGGTTGGTAGTAAAAGTGAATATACATTGTTTATTGTATAAAACAATAAAAAAAAACTTCATCAGCAACATTTTATATTTGCAAATTTCCAATGAAGTTATTTACATAAAGTTATTGGCAAATAAAAATAGAAAATGACATCATAGTCATGTCTGGCAAATGTCCAACATACATTATCTAAAAACATTTTAGATAAGATAAGGAAAAAAAGCTTCATCAGCAACATTTTATATTGGCAAATTTCGAATGAAGTTATTTACATAAAGTTATTGGCAAATAAAAATAGAAAATGACATCATAGTCATGTCTGGCAAATTTCCAACATATATTATCAACTACTATTCTATACAAAGAAAGATAACTCCAATTGAAAATTAATTGCTATTGCACAATATTGTGCAATTAGATCTTTCTTGCTATTGTGCAATACTGTGCAATTGAAAATTTCTTGCTATTGCACAATACTTGATATGGAATCCTGATTTGGACCAACTTGAAAACTGGGCCCATAATCAAAAATCAAAGTACATGTTTAGATAAAGCATATCAAATAAGCCCAAGAATTTAATTTTTGTTAAAATCAAACTTAGTTTAATTTTGGACCCTTTGGACCTTAATGTAGACCAATTTGAAAACTGGACCAAAAATTAAGAATCTACATACACAGTTAGATTTGGAATATCAAAGAACCCATTTATTCAATTTTTGATGAAATCAAACAAAGTTTAATTTTGGACCCCCATTTGGACCAACTTGAAAACTAGGCCAATAATTAAAAATCTAAGTACATTTTTAAATTCAGCATATCAAAGAACCCCAAGGATTCAATTTTGGTTAAAATCAAACTAAGTTTAATTTTGGACTCTTTGGACCTTAATGTAGACCAATTTGAAAACGGGACCAAAAATTAAGAATCTATATACATAGTTAGATTCGGCATATCAAAGAACCCCAATTATTCAATTTTTGATGAAATCACACAAAGTTCAATTTTGGACCCTTTGGGCCCCTTATTCCTAAACTGTTGGGACCAAAACTCCCAAAATCAAACCCAACCTTCCTTTTATGGTCATAAACCTTGTGTTTAAATTTCATAGATTTCTATTTACTTATACTAAAGTAATGGTGCAAAAACCAAAAATAATGCTTATTTGGGCCCCTTTTTGGCCCCTAATTCATAAACTGTTGTGACCTCAACTCCAAAAATCAATCCCAACCTTCCTTTTGTGGTCATAAACCTTGTGTTTAAATTTTATTGATTTCTATTTACTTATACTAAAGTTATTGTGCGAAAACCAAGAATAATGCTTATTTGGGCCCTTTTTTGGCCCTTAATTCCTCAACTGTTGAAACCAAAACTCCCAAAATCAATCCCAACCGTCCTTTTGTGGTCATAAACCTTGTGTCAAAATTTCATAGATTTCTATTCACTTAAACTAAACTTATAGTGCGAAAACCAAGAAAATGCTTATTTGGGCCCTTTTTGGCGCCTAATTACTAAAATGATGGGACCAAAACTCCCAAAATCAATCCCAACCTTCCTTTTGTGGTCATAAACCTTGTGTTAAAATTTCATTGATTTCTATTCACTTTTACTAAAGTTAGAGTGCGAAAACTAAAAGTATTCGGACGACGACGCCAACGTGATAGCAATATACGACCAAAAAATTAAAATTTTTGCGGACGTATAAAAATGCTTAAATTTCAGATCTATGTTATTTCAATTTGGAAAATGTTCATTCTTTATTAACAATTATTTATAAAGTTGAAAAATAATGACTGAGATATAATAGAAATAATTCTTTTGTGTAGCACTTACAGAAATAAATTCTCCTTCTTTCTGTAATTCAGCGGCATTCATGAAGAAACCAAAAGCCAGACATTTCCTGAGAACACTGAAATCCTGTCCACATGATTCTATTGGTAGTTCTAATTTAACACAGATCCCACGTAACTGTTTCCTCACCTCCAAGGCAAGTCTCATATTTCTTAAGTTTATGAAGTTCTCATGACACCACTCCTAGTAATGAATAAAAGGCACATAAAATATATAATATCAGATTTTATAATGAAAACCCAAAGAATTAATTAACCAACAGGCATATAAGGGTGGTTTGTGAAATCTGAATTGAAAATGTGTGAAAGAGTAAAAATCATGGATATAAGCCTATTTAGAAATGTAATGCACCAGAAATAAAAAGTTGCCAAATACATTTCAAAATGTCAAAATTACCCCATATTGTGACTTGATGACTTGAATGCATCAGTTTATACACTTGTGCAATGTGACAGCTAAATGTAGAATTTTTTTTTTTAACACCCTTCCAGAAATAAGAGCACAAAAACTTAGATATTTGTTTCTGGCATAATGGTTAAAACAGACTATTGATGTCCAATGAAGGTTATATTCATGAGATATTCACACTAACAAAAAACTCCATTCGTAAATTGAAAAGAGATGTTTCCCTACATTAACAAGAAATTTTCATGAATTTCTGGCTAAACAATTGTCTTTGTAACCACTAGATCTAGCCTAAATAATGATTGACTGATTGTTGATGTTTTTACGCCACTTTTAAGCTATTTTCATTGAGTTCAGGTATTATTGGTGGAGGAGACCGCAGCGCCAAGAAAAAACATGACCTTCGATAGGGAAACTGACAACCTTAGTCAATTAAAATTGGAGTCCTAGTGTGCCCACACAAGCATGGTTTGAACTCACAACCTCAATGTTCACTGGCTAATGAGTAAGAGTAGTAACTACTTAGACCACTCGGCCACTGAGGCCCCACCTTAAAAAAGAAGAGTTTGCACAACAAACCTTGTTTCCTCTAACACTTTTGAAAGCTCTATAAATATTCAAATATGTCACATGATCACCATCACTGGAAATAAACTTCTTCCTGGTCTCTAAGGCTTCTTCTCTCTATAATGATAGAAGTCAGATTAGTTTTATATCACAACATAAAAACAATAAGATACAGAGTACTTATACTGTGAGTTGATTATTATTCGTTGGATACTAATTTTCTGGGATTTCGTGGGTACAGTTGAACCACAAAATTCAACGTTTCATGAATGACACATTTTCTTAGGGTTTGTGTGCAGACTTCGCCATACCACGAAATTAAATATCCATGAACATGTAAGTTTTACTTCATCCAGGAAAATTGGTACCCACGAAAATAAATAAATCCACAAGGCAAATTCTCTAGTGTAAATAACTAAATAATCAAGGATATTCTTATTAATTCTATTGAGGACTAAAAGTGCTGACTTAATCTCAATTTATATTTCATACTTAAAGTGTGTGCAGGGTCAATGCTTTCAAGAAAGTAAAGCATTCAAATCTTATTACATTTTAAGACTAAAACCAAGAAATTACATGTCAAATTAAGCTTTATTGTTGTTTTTATTCCTACACATTGATGTTATGTTGTATTAAAGAGCACATGAACGTCACTTTTATTAGTACATAAAACTAAAAGATTGATGTCTGCCAATCACAATGATGGAATGATATGAAACATCTTTATTATGAAATTATATACAAATTAAAAATCAGTAATTCTTTCAGATTTGTTTTATTTCAACATTTAAAATTTGAAAGGAGTAGGTCCGGTAAGGACTGATTTTGGCCTCAAATTTCAGGTTCATCTGACGAAAGATTTTGACCACTTTTTAAACACTTAAGTGTCTATTTTATTTGAATTAATTAGTTTATGTGAAAGATTTTAACAAATTTAGTCATTAAAAACGATCCGATTCAAGCTCAAATATGAACAAGAGTGCACACACTGAAATGTCTCGCCTTCTTTACTAATCATTGATATTATGTTGATAGTCCTAAGTATAAAGCGTTATTACAATTGTCACATAAACTTAACATTAAACAAGATAGTTAAACAAAGACCAATGAACCATGAAAATGAGGTCAAGGTCAGATGAACCATGCCAGGCAGACATGTACAGCTAACAATGCTTCCATACAACAACTATAGTTGACCAATTACTTATAGTTTAAGAAAAATAGACCAAAACACAAAAACTTAACACTGTCCAATGAACCGTGCAATTGAGGTCATGGTCAAATAAAACCTGCGGGACTGACATATAGATCATAATATATTTCCATACACCAAATATAGTTGATCTTTGGCATATAATATTAGATAAAAAGATCAAAACTTAAAAACTTAACTTTGACCACTGAACCATGAAAATGAGGTCAAGGTCAGATGACATCTGCCCGCTAGACATGTACACCTTACAATCATTCCATACAACAAATATAGTAGACCTATTGCATAAAGTATGAGAAAAACAGACCAAAACACAAAAACTTAACTATAACCACTGAACCATGAAAATGAGGTCAAGGTCAGATGACACCTGCCAGTTGGACATGTACACCTTCCAGTCCTTCCATACACCAAATATACTAGCCCTATTGCTTATAGTATCTGAGATATGGACTTGACCACCAAAACTTAACCTTGTTCACTGATCCATGAAATGAGGTCGAGGTCAAGTGAAAACTGTCTGACGGGCATGAGGACCTTGCAAGGTACGCACATACCAAATATAGTTATCCTATTACTTATAATAAGAGAGAATTCAACGTTACAAAAATTCTTAACTTTTTTTTCAAGTGGTCACTGAACCATGAAAATGAGGTCAAGGACATTGGACATGTGACTGACGGAAACTTCGTAACATGAGGCATCTATATACAAAATATGAAGCATCCAGGTCTTCCACCTTCTAAAATATATAGCTTTTAAGAAGTGAGCTAACACCGCCGCCGCCGTAGCCGCCGCCGCCGTAGCCGCCGCCGCCGGATCACTATCCCTATGTCGAGCTTTCTGCAACAAAAGTTGCAGGCTCGACAAAAATCTACCTAATATGCCGAAAAATGTCACTTTCCAGATGGTTTTTGTCAAAAATGAAAGTGGCCGCATCCGTGTTCATCCTCAACCTTTATATATGTTATGTATTATCATAAAATACAACTTACATTTCAATATTAAGGATGAACACGAATGCGGCCACTTTCGTTTTACACGAAAACCGTCTAAAATTTAACTAAAATGCTAGAATTATGAGGATTTCAGTAATTTAGCATGACTTAATGGTGCTAGTACCGGATATATGTGCATTGTATTGTCAAAAACAGCCCATATTTATGTAGCAGAAGCATTCTACTGTCCAATAAATAACTAAAGGTTTACATTTTAACAATTTTGTAAAACTGCTATATTTTGGGGCCAAAAAGGGGTCTTACTGAACCTACTCCTTTGTTTTACTATAAATTCAGAAATAATTGCGATGTTTTTATTATTATTGCAAAAAATGCCACAGGGTTATAATCGCAATAATTTAAACTTGAATTTCGAACATTTTGATATGAATTGAACAGGTTTTTTCTCAATATTGCAAAAATTAAAATCACATTTTAGTCTAAAATGACAAAATCACAATAATAAATGAAATTCCAGAATTTACAGTATTTCACCATTTGAAATTTCTAGCACATTCAGGTAAATATAGTTACCTTCAGCACCTAAATATGGACCCAACTATGGAGATAATCTGGCAAATCTATTTAAACTTTGAACCTTTAAAGAACCAATGAAAACTTACTTTACTTTGTGGTGTAAACATAACAGAATCCACTGACAGCATGCTAACAATACTCAATATCTCTTCTCTAAAAAAAAAAAAAAAAAACATTTTTCTTTTACTAGATTCTTTGTAAATTGTTTTGTTTTTCATCTACATCTATATAAGACTAATCAGTGACACTCATATCAAAATATTTATAAAGCCAAACAAGTACAAAGTTGAAGAGCATTGAGGATCCAAAATTCCAAAAAGTTGTGCCAAATACGGCTAAGGTAATCTATGCCTGGTACATATCTTACAACACACACATGTATATAATACTTCAACTCCTTTTTAAATATATGCAATACAACGTACAAACATGTCTAACCAGAAAAAAAAAATGTAACCATAGGGACACAGATGATGCCCCCGCTAGCATATAATGTTATAAAGGGACATATCTCAAGAAATGTAAAAGTGGCTGTATCAATATTTGAAGTTGAACTTAACCCTTTCATCGATGAGTATCAGTTTACCGGGATTCATGTTCTGACAGCTGACAATGAGTCCCGCTCAAAACAGTGCAAACACGAGTTATCTTCCTTTGTTGAATACCCAGATTAAAGTGAAAACATGGCGCTTCTGTTTGTTGAAAACCGTGTCAAAATCAGAGGAAATCTACAGACTTTACAAACATTTGAAATGAGGGAACATTCTTTTGAAAGAATATGGAAGAATTGAAGCCAAACTAGTATACTTTTTTACATAAAATGTCGTTTTAAGTACAAAACACTTGGAATGGACATTGTTCAGTGTTAGAAATTTCTACAGCCTCATTAAATTTTTCAAAATTTTGCTGTTTTGGGTTAAAAAATTACGATTTTGGGTCAAAGAGCAGAATTTTGAGAAATTCACCTAGATAATGCAGAAAGTTTGAAAATTTGAATATTTTATGAAGAAAAAATTATCAAAACAGGAACAAAACTGTCAACATGGTGTTAGTGAATGAAATAAAGACACAGACAAGTTTTTATTGACATTTATTATGAAGATTTCCCACTTCAGTAATAGTAGCCAGGGAAGCCATCGTCTCAGAGTAGCTTCTGTCTGGGCAGCTATTGGTGAAAGGGTTAAACTGAGTTTTGTGGTAATAAGCATAATAAGCATAATATATACATTTCATCATATTTATTTGATTGAGGCAACTAAAGTAAGAGAAAGGAAACCAATTTTGGGACGACAGACAGGTGGAGGGGGCATAACGAATACAAGTATATCTCAGGTATTCTTAGATTTAAATATCATTAAAATTGACCCTTTATTGAGGTAATTCTGTAAAGTTAAATATTATAACAGATAAGTGTTGAAAAAAAAAAATTCAATAAGTCCCTTGTAATTGTATAATATGATGTACTGAAACAATTAACCAGATGTAAAGTTGTGATAAATAAGCTGTTAAACTGAAAGTTTCAGAAATAACATAAACGTTGATTCTTTCTTTACAAAACTAATGAACTGAAACTTACAAGCAGTGATTGTCTTTAGCAATCAGTACTGTTTTAGAAAGTCTGGGATCTAATGGAAATGATACCATCTGTTTACCAAGCGGTGTCAACTAAAATAATCGTATAAAATGGCAAAGTTAAAAACAAGAATATGTGTCAGATGATGCATAGACCAAAAAGCATGAAAATAATTTTACACTTTAATTTTATTAAAGTCATAAGAAACCTCAAATCAAAACAATAATGCATATGTTTTTTAATAACTCAATGGATAGATTTCATTATAAAACTTATGTATATAAACTTTTTTCTGAAGAAAATTCTTTAATTTATTCATATTTAGAAGAAGTTTACTTTATTTTAATTGCTTTCTTCCAGGAAGCAATTCCCCCAACATATTTTCTGTATGCAAAGTGACCTCAGTGTGACCCATCTCGTAAAAATCCGGTGATCACAATACGCATGGATGTCCTTAAAATAAACTATTATCTGATTTTTTTGTCAATTGTTGACAAACGGGTGACAATCTTTAAACTTCGGCTTCAAAGCACGAACTTTAATTACCTACCATATTTTCACAACACTGACCGATTGAAAAAAAAATTGACGATTATACGAAATTTACACGAAAAAAATGATAAATTCATGCACAGAAGACTAAGTTAATGATGTTTGTATGCATTGGTTCAAGAATTGGAAGAACATTATTTTTCACCGGTCACTCGTTTCTTATGACTTCAAGCATTAAAATAACCGAAATCTGAAATGTATTGTAACCTAAGTCAGACAAACATAATTCTTCAAACTGTGTTTTTTTTTGAAAAAATCAATATTTGTTTCTGAAATGAATAAAAATACACAAACCTTAATGCAGTCTTCTTTAGTGACTGCTCCTAAACTGTGCAACTGGTGAACTGCACCTATCAATGACTGGGAAAAAAAAACAATGTAATCAATGACTTATAACAATGTTATTCCAGATTAATGGCAATGCAATAACAGACAATGACAATGTGAGCTACAGAATGTAATAGCCCAATGACAATGTAATAGTAGACCAATGACAATGTAAGCTACAGACTGTAATAGCTCAATGACAATGTAATAGTAGACCAATGACAATGTGAACTACAGAATGTAATAGCCCAATGACAATGTGAACTACAGAATGTAATAGCCCAATGACAATGTAATAGTAGACCAATGACAATGTGAGCTACAGAATGTAATAGCCCAATGACAATGTAATAGTAGACCAATGACAATGTGAACTACAGAATGTAATAGCCCAATGACAATGTAATAGTAGACCAATGACAATGTGAGCTACAGAATGTAATAGCTCCAGAATGTAATAGCCCAATGACAATGTAATAGTAGACCAATGACAATGTGAGCTACAGAATGTAATAGCCCAATGACAATGTAATAGTAGACCAATGACAATGTCAACTACAGAATGTAATAGCCCAATGACAATGTGAACTACAGAATGTAATAGCCCAATGACAATGTAATAGTAGACCAATGACAATGTGAGCTACAGAATGTAATAGCCCAATGACAATGTAATAGTAGACCAATGACAATGTGAACTACAGAATGTAATAGCCCAATGACAATGTAATAGTAGACCAATGACAATGTGAGCTACAGAATGTAATAGCTCCAGAATGTAATAGCCCAATGACAATGTAATAGTAGACCAATGACAATGTGAACTACAGAATGTAATAGCCCAATGACAATGTAATAGTAGACCAATAACAATGTGAGCTACAGAATGTAATAGCCCCAGAATGTAATAGCCCAATGACAATGTAATAGTAGACCAATGACAATGTGAGCTACAGAATGTAATAGCCCAATGACAATGTAATAGTAGACCAATGACAATGTGAACTACAGAATGTTATAGCCCAATGACAATGTAATAGTAGACCAATGCCCCCCCCCCCCCTCCCTACGCAGATGTAGAGTGTTATTTTAAAATACAAAAAGTTCAGATAAGTGAAAACATCCTAGCATTCAAACTACGAAGAGTTATCTGGAAGTGCTCCTCTTATGCAAGTTAATACTCCAAAAAATGACAAAGTTCAACTATCTCCCAAAAGAGCAAATATTTATAACAAGAGTGCACAAGCTGAAATGTCTCGCCTTCTTTTCTAATCATTGATATTATGTTGATAGTCCTAAATATAAGGCTTTATTACAACTGTCACACAAACTTAACATTAACCAGGAAAACAAAACATTGACCAATGAACCATGAAAATGAGATCAAGGTCAGAAGAACCATGCCAGGCAAGCATGTACAGCTAATAATTCTTCCATACAACAAATATGATTTACCTATTGCTTACAGTATTAGAAAAACAGACCAAAACCCCAAAACTTAACACTGAGCAATAAACTGTGAAAATGAAGTGAAAGTCAAATAAAACCTGCACAACTGACATATAGATCATAAAATATTTCCATACACCAAATATAGTTGACCTATTGCATATAGTATTAGAAAAAAAGACCAAAACTCAAAACTTAACTTTGACCACTGAACCATGAAAATGGGGTCAAGGTCAGATGACACCTGCCAGATAGACATGTACACCTTACAATCATTCCATACTTCGAATATAGTAGACCTGTTGAATACAGTATAAGAAGAACAGACCAAACCACAAAAACTTAACTATAACCACTGAACCATGAATATGAGGTCAAGGTCAGATGACACCTGCCAGTTGTACATGTACACCTTACAGTCCTTCCATACACCGAATATACTAGACCTATTAGTCATAGTATCTGAGATATGGACTTGATCACCAAAACTTAACCTTATTCACTGATCCATGAAATGAGGTCCAGGTCAAGTGAAAACTGTCTGACGGGCATGAGGACTTTGCAAGGTACGCACATACCAAATATAGATATCCTATTACTTATAATAAGAGAGAATTTAACATTACAAATAATTTTAACTTTTTTTTCAAGTAGTGACTGAACCATGAAAATGAGGTCAAGGACCTTGGACATGTGACTGACCGAAACTTCGTAACATGAGGCATCCATATACAAAGTATGAAGCATGGTCTTCCACCTTCTAATTATAAAGCTTTTAAGAAGTTAGCTTACGCCGCCGCTGTAGCCGCAAAAATCAAAACCCTGACCACATGCCCACCATTTATATAATGAACAACAAGAATGTGTCCCAAGCACACGACTGCTCCATCCACACTATCATTTTCTATGTTCAATATACCATGAAAATGGGATTAATACTCTAATTTGGCATTACAATTAGAAAGATCATATCATAGGGAACATGTTTACTAAGTTTCAAGTTGATTGGACTTCAACTACATCAAAAACTACCTTGACCAAAAACTTTAGCCTGAAACCTGCACTATCATTTTCTATGTTCAGTGGACCGTGAAAATGGGATTCTAATTTGGCATTAAAATTAGAAAGATCATATCATAGGGAACATATTTACTAAGTTTCAGGTTGATTGGACTTCAACTTTATCAAAAGCTATCTCGACCAAAAACTTTAACCTGAAGCAGGACAGACGAACGGACGGACGAACGAATGAATGGACAGACAAATGGAGGCACAGACCAGAAATATAATGCCCATAAATGGGGCATAAAAAGACATCAAAGTAAAAACTACCTAGGATTCAAACTGTAGGAGGAGTTATGCGGAATAACTATATACCCATAATGGGACGGAAAGACGGACTGACAGGACTAAAACAATATGCCTCCCAACTTTAAGTTGCAGGGGCATAAAAAAAACTGTGAAATAAACTGGACAAATTTTTATTTTTTTCTCAAAACCAGACTAATAAACTAGTACTTAAATCAAACTCAAACAAGAATGTGTCCACAGTACACGGATGCCCCACTCGCACTATCATTTTGTATGTTTAAAGGACTGTGAAATTGGAATAAATTCTCTAATTTGGCATTAAAATTCGAATGATCTTATCAAAGGGAACATGTATACTAAGTTTCAAGTTGATTGGACTTCTACTTTATCAAAAACTACCTTGACCAAAAACTTTAACCTGAAATTTGCACTATCATTTTCTATGTTCAGTGAACCGTAAAATTGGGGTCAAAACTCTAATTTGGCATTTAAATTAGAAAGATCATATCATAGGGCACATGTATACTAAGTTTCAAGTTGATTGGACTTCAACTTCATCAAAAACTACCTTGACCAAAAACTTTAACCTGAAGCCAAAAACTTTAACCTGAAATTTGCACTATCATTTTCTATGTTCAGTGAACCGTAAAATTGGGGTCAAAACTCTAATTTGGCATTTAAATTAGAAAGATCATATCATAGGGCACATGTATACTAAGTTTCAAGTTGATTGGACTTCAACTTCATCAAAAACTACCTTGACCAAAAACTTTAACCTGAAGCCAAAAACTTTAACCTGAAATTTGCACTATCATTTTCTATGTTCAGTGAACCGTAAAATTGGGGTCAAAACTCTAATTTGGCATTTAAATTAGAAAGATCATATCATAGGGCACATGTATACTAAGTTTCAAGTTGATTGGACTTCAACTTCATCAAAAACTACCTCGACCAAAAACTTTAACCTGAAACATGCGTTTTCATTTTCTATGTTCAGTGGACCGTGAAATTGGGGTCAAAAGTTTAATTTGGTTTTAAAATTAGAAAGATCATATCATAAGGAACATGTGTACTAAGTTTCAAGTTGATTGGACTTCAACTTCATCATAAACTACCTCGACCAAAAACTTTAACCTGACATGGGACAGACGGACGAACGGACGAACGAACAGACGAACGAACAGACGGACGAACGGACGCACAGACCAGAAAACATAATGCCCCTACTACTATCGTAGACGGGGCATAAAAATGCAGTACGTACCTCTATCGATGGTTTGTCCATAAAATCAAAGTTAACAATGTCTGAGATACCAAGGGCAAGTAACTGTAGAACAACACTTGACAGATTACATCTGAAGATACAAAAAAATATGCTGCTATTGATTATACATAAAACATGATACCAAGGGCAAGTCACTGTAGCACAACTCTGGACAGATTACACCTGACGATACAAAAAATATAACTGCTTTTGGTTACACGTTATAACATGATACCAAGGGCAAGTAACTGTAGCACAACACTGGACAGATTACACCTGAAGATACAAAAATATATGCTGCTATTGATTATACATACAACATGATACCAAGGGCAAGTAACTGTAGCACAACTCTGGACAGATTACACCTAAAGATACCAAAATATATGCTGCTATTGATTAAACATACAACATGATACCAAGGGCAAGTAACTGTAGCACAACTCTGGACAGATTACACCTGAAGATACAAAAATACATGCTGCTATTGATTAAACATAAAACAGGATACTGATATCTATGTATCATTTGTTTAAAACTCATTTATAAATCTAGATATAGAAAGATGTTGTATGAGTGCCAATGAGACAAATCTCTATCCAAGTCACAATTATAAAAGTAAACCATTATAGGTCAAGGTACAGTCTTCAACACAGAGCCTTGGTTCACACCGAACAGCAAGCTATAAAGGACCCCAAATAATTACTAGTGTAAAACCATTCAAATGGAAAAACCGAAAAATTTGCCTTTTAAATACTAATCTAGAGGCTCTAAAGAGCCTGTGTCGCTCACCTTGGTCTATGTGAATACCAGACAAAGGACACAGATGGATTCAAGACAAAATTGTGGTTTGGTGATGGTGATGTGTTTGTAGATCTTACTTTACTGAACATTCTTGCTGCTTACAATTATCTCTATCTATAATGAACTTGACCCAGTAGTTACAGTGGAAAATGTTAGTAAAATTTTACAAATTTTGTGAAAATTGTTAAAAAAAATGACTATATAAAGGGCAATAACTCATTAGGGATCAATTGACCATTTTGGTCATGTTGACTTCTTTTTAGGTCTTACTTTGCTGTACATTATTGCTGTTTACAGTTTATCTCTATCTATAATAATATTCAAGATAATAACCAAAAACAGCAAAATTTCCTTAAAATTACCAATTCAGGGGCAGCAACCCAACAACAGGTTGTCCGATTCATTTGAAAATTTCAGGGCAGATAGATCTTGACCCGATAATTTTTTTTACCCATGTCAGATTTGCTCTAAATGCTTTGGTTTTTGAGTTATAAGCCAAAAACTGCATTTTACCCCTATGTTCTATTTTTAGGCGTGGCGGCCATCTTGGTTAGTTGACCGGGTCACCGGACAAATTTTATAAACTAGATACCCCAATGATGATTGTGGCCAAGTCTGGATTAATTTGGCCCAGTAGTTTCAGAGGAGAAGATTTTTGTAAAAGATTAAGATTTACGAAAAATGGTTAAAAATTGACTATAAAGGGCAATAACTCCTAAATTGGTCAACTGACCATTTTGGTCATGTTGACTTATTTGTAAATCTTACTTTGCTGAACATTATTGCTGTTTACAGTTTATCTCTATCTATAATAATATTCAAGATAATAACCAAAAACAGTAAAATTTCCTTAAAATTACCTATTCAGGGACAGCAACCCAACAACAGGTTGTCCGATTCATCTGAAAATTTCAGGGCAGATAGATTTTGACCTGATGAACAATTTTACCCATGTCAGATTTGCTCTAAATGCTTTGGTTTTTGAGTTATAAGCCAAAAACTGCATTTTACCCCCATGTTCTATCTTTAGCCATGGTGGCCATCTTGGTTGGTTGACCAGGTCACCGGACACATTTTTAAAACTAGATACCCCAATGATGATTGTGGCCATGTTTGGTTTAATTTGGCCCAGTAGTTTCAGAGGAGAAGATTTTTCTAAAAGATGACTAAGATTTACGAAAAATGGTTAAAAATTGACTATAAAGGGCAATAACTCCTAAAGGGGTCAATTGACCATTTCGGTCATGTTGACTTATTTGTAAATCTTACTTTGCTGAACATTATTGCTGTTTACAGTTTATCTTTATCTATAATAATATTCAAGATAATAACCAAAAACAGCAAAATGTCCTTAAAATTACATATTCAGGGGGAGCAACCCAACAACGAGTTGTCTGATTCATCTGAAAATTTCAGGGCAGATAGATCTTGACCTGATAAACAATTTTACCCCATGTCAGATTTGCTCTAAATGCTTTGGTTTTTCAGTTATAAGCCGAAAACTGCATTTTACCCCTATGTTCTATTTTTAGCCATGGCGGCCATCTTGGTTGGTAGGCGGGGTCACGCCACACATTTTTTAAACTAGATACCCCAATGATGATTGTGGCCAAGTTTGGTTTAATTTGGTCCAGCAGTTTCAGAGGAGAAGATTTTTGTAAAAGTTAACGACGACGGACGACGACGACGGACGCCGGACGCAAAGTGATGGGAAAAGCTCACTTGGCCCTTTGGGCCAGGTGAGCTAAAAATAAGATAAACACAAGTCTGAATTGAATGGAAGTATACACTTTTATATGTTGACATGTACAAAATTACAAAATCTAATTTGACATAAAATACCTGAGGATTTCTGGTACAGTATTTTTCTTAAAACTGTCAAATTCTTCTTCTGTATAAATTCTATAACATGTTCCAGAACTTTCTCTCCCAGCTCTTCCTGTCCTCTGTAGAGCCTGAGCTTTTGAAATTCTCACAACCTTTAAAAGGTCAAGGCCACTGTTAGGATTGTACAATCTGAAATCAAATAATATTGACTCTGAATTTCATGACAATATTTCAAATCATTTGAGTTTACATCTATTATCAAGTTATTGTCCCTTCTTTATACAAGATTATATAACTAATTATAGAAAATTAAATATCCAATTTTTACCCTTCAGTTTATAGAATGGCAAATAAATTCTGCATGGAGACAAGCTTAAAGAGGGCCTTCTTAGTAGCAGGATGGCTAGGATACCTTTTGTATAAAAAAATAGTCTTTTTCTGTATTCTCTTTTTATATAAAATTTTTTCACTATTCTGTAAATTTAAACACCTCTTATTTTCTTTTCTTTATTCAATTACCCTCTAAACTTTATATTTAAATTTAAAGATATTTTCTCTATTCTGTAGGATATACAGACCATAGGCTAATTTATATTCTTCTGCATATGAAATACACACATGTTGTGTTCTTGTATGTATATAAACCCTATGCAATAACTTACTTAGTATTACATGTTAAATGATGTAAAGTACAGGCTGAGTGCATAAGAAATTTAAATTGAACATTGCTTAAATAGAAGAAACAAGTGAAACTGCGAGCTACTGCTCACTGATGATACCCCAAGTGGATAATATTAATAGTGTAAAAATATGCAAGTGTTCGGTAAACAGGAAGTTGTCGAGTGATGAATCTGAAAATGCATCACACGGTATAGCTGACTTATAAAAATCCTGAAACCAAATTTCAGAAATCCTTGTATTGTAGTTCCTGAGAAAAATGTGACGAAAATTTTTTACTTGGTTATCATGTGTAAAATCATACAAGTGTTCGGTAAACAGGAAGTTGTCGAGTGATGAATCTGAAAACGCATCACACGGTATAGCTGACTTATATAAATCCTGAAACCAAATTTCAGAAATCCTTGTATTGTAGTTCCTGAGAAAAATGTGACGAAAATTTTCAACTTGGCTATCATGTGTAAAATCAGACAAGTGTTCGGTAAACAGGAAGTTGTCAAGTGATGAATCTGAAAACGCATCACACGGTATGGCTGACATATATAAATGTTGATACCAAATTACAGAAAGGGTGAATGTGTAGTTCCTGAGAAAAATGTGACAAAAGTTTCATGGGACGGACTGACTGACGGACTGACGGACTGATGGACGGACGGACTGACGGACGGACTGACAGACAGAGGTAAAACAGTATACCCCCCCTTTTTTAAAGCGGGGGTATAATAAAGACTCTAGCTGGTTCTAAAGTTAGCTCCAAGTTTTCAAAACTGGCGACAAAATATAGGAGCTGGCGTTTTTCTGGCTCCAACTTTTTGGGAGCCAGAGCAGCCCCTGCAAATGATATATTTGTAGGTTTTTTTTATTTGTTGTGTGCATTAACATCTTACAAGTTAATCAATACTATTAATAATCTACCATATAGTAGCTTGCTGGCAAAAATACCTACAAATGTTAATATTGGAAATATAATTTGCATAGACAAAACATCATGATTTCAAAGCAGCAAAATCATAAAATTACCAATATTTCTTCCAGTCTTTGTAAATTACAATTTTAATTTTATTGATACAAATCATAGTTACGTTTTTTTTTATTTTGCCATTCTCACCACGATTAGTGCAATGATAAATCTGTAATTGAAGAAATGCAGATAAGGTAACCATTATGTATAACAGATTGACATATTTGATATCGCTGACACTTACTTTGCTTTGACAACTCCAGTATCTATCACAAATTTGATGCCATGTATGGTCACAGATGTCTCAGCTATATTAGTGGCCACTATCACTTTTCTGGATCCCTTTAAAATCAAATGTCATTTAAATTATAAATAAATAACAAATGTACAATACAAACACTAACAATCTCACAAATAATACAGTGAAACAACTTACATGTAGGCAAATAAATTAGTCATGTTAATTTACAGAATTCAAATAGAGAAAAATAGCATTCAATGATTGACCGAACAACACATAAATTCATGTATGCACATAGCGCTTGAGTTAATTATCAGTGTTTTGTTTGATCATGAGTTGAATATTTTTTGATATCTAAATTCTTTGATGAGTTATTCTTTTTATTACATTGGGTAATGGCTTTTTTATGAAATAAATGTTGCAAATGCAAGGAACTGTATCTTTTTCTATGCATTCACAATTTGTTTATATCCAATGATATCAAATTCTTGACAGCGCATTTGTTGAAAGAAGTCAGAGGAGTGAAATATCCACTTTTATTTCACATGTTTTATGTTATTCATTGCAACCAATGTAATAATTGCCATTATTGGTCAAACATTTAAATTCATCTAAATTCACTACTTTGAGACTCTCATAATGACCCCCTTACCTCAGGTGTTTTATTGAACACTTTTAACTGTAGATGAGATGGTAGTGCAGCATACAAAGGGCAGACAACTAATGGTGGCCCTTCTCCTACCATGTCTTTAGATATATCTCGTATACACCGGACAGTTGACTCAATCTCTTCTTGACCAGTCATAAATATCAGCACATCTTGGCTGTAAATTCAAATTAAGAACCATTATGAAAAAAATATCTTTTGTATCTTGCACAATACTGAAAATTCAGAAATTATTGCGATGCTTTTATCATTGGGAAAAATGCGACAGGGTTGTAATCACAATAATTAAAACTCACATTCTGAAATGTTTTATATGAATTGAACAGGATTTTTCTCATAATCACAAAAATAATAAATAAAATCACAATAATTTCTGAATTTACAGTAGTTTTCTCAAGATTCCTTTTTTTGCGTGGATATTTCATTTCTTCAATTTACCAAAGTCTGCATACAAGCCTATAGAAAATTTGTTATTGTTGAAAATTCAAATTGGTTTTAACTTTAAAATCCACAAAAAAAATGGTTTCAAATGTACAATAATGAATCACAGTATTTATAAACATGATAACTCACTTAGGTGGATGGTCTCTATGTAACTGGAATAGTGTAACAACAGCTGCCATAACATAGTCCGACTGAGTTGTTGTGGAGTAGAATACCTGCAATGTAAAACAAACTCATTTAAATGTAGATGTGTAATCAGATTTGTTTTTTATATACAAAATTATATTTGTTTTACTGAAAATCTTCTTTATGTAAGGAATAGTATAAATTTCAATGGTTAATTTTCATTACAACATTGCAGCAACTGAAACAGATCAGACAATAATTGTAACATATAAGGTCAGAATTTTTTTCAGTCACTTCTGAATTTACTGTAGATATTTATCAACTTATTTCATGCCTGTAAAAGAAATAATTTCATACTTGTACCTACACATCAAAGCTATTTTTTGTTATAAAAAATATTTCATTTTCAGAGCTCTTTTACAATAATTTTATATTACATCATTTTTTTTACAAAGTATCAGAAAGAAATGTAATATTTTCATGAATGGGTGCTTTTAAATTGAATGGATAGACTTTTATGCAGTTTATGCAAGTTCATATAATCTATAAAGCTCAGAGAGACATTTAGTATGAAACCTCTATAATGCAACGAAAGTACAAAAGTTGCATTCACTTACAAGCTATTTCCCTAATGCAGGTAGTTTAAAGGTTTGCTTGGCTTGCTTGCTTAGTTTGTATAAATGTTTGCTCAAGCTTCCAATATTAACAGTATATACTCTTAAGCCTTGTCTATCTATTGATTTCAGATATCAATCTTAATTACAAAACTTGAGCAAACATTAAATAAACAAAGCAAGCCAGTCAACCTAATCTTCAAAACACATGCATAAGGAAAATAGTTCTAATAAACAAGGAATTCTTACCTGTACTGGATACTGTCTACCTTCCAGGTATAAAACAGGTGCTTTGTTGAAGTAATTAGAGAAATGATCAACATCCATTGTAGCAGACATAACTATTATCTGAAAAGTCAAAAATTATAATACATCTACATGCTGTACTTGTTGAGAAAATATTGATATAAAAGTTATCACATTTACTGATATATTTTGCCCAGGATGGCATAATATGTAAGCATATTGTCCATTGTAAACACTTGCTCTATAAAAATAAAGGTAGTATGTGTCAATGGGACACAAACATCCCTTCTAGTAAATATGCAAGGTCAATGTACCAATTCATACCTATTGACTTTTGGTTTTCCTTGAAACTTGCTTCAGTACATTTCCAGTAAAGATTGCTTGGGTGTATGAGTGATCCTTGGTTCAATATCAAACATTTATAGGTTTAGTCAAGAACAGTGCAAGTTACACCAACCAAGAACTAGATCTGTGTTTATCGGTAAAAAGCATTGTGCATATGTTTAACAACATTTAATTATTGAGGCAAAGTAAAGTTAGAGGGTGTGCTACTAGGCAGGGGTGTAAAAAGCAATCAAAACAATATGACTATTGTGTGTCAAATTATAATTAGACATGCTCCAAAGAGGGGCGTAAAGGGGGGGTATCTGCACGGAAGAACGCGAAATAAAAATGCCATTTCACGATGAACGAACAATTAAAAATGTCTTGCACGTTGATCTTTTTACCGATTTCACGAAACACGGTGAATAACGAACCTTTTTCACGGCTGCACGTGAAATAAAAATGGCAAAACACGTTGCACGAAAATAACCCTTTACCACCCTCTCCAAAGCTAGTTCTTTATATTAGGACTTTTATTCCTCTTTCTGCTAGAAACCTTTGACATCACGCACCCTCACAGCCACATCATCTTCTTAAATAAAGATGGCAGTATAATTCAAACAATAAATAAAGTAATGCTTCATTTTAAATTGTTTCCAACAACAGGGAACTAAATATCAGAAGAATGTGTTGGGGGAAAAGAATGCATGAAGCAAACTTAATTTAGAGTATGGAAACAGAACTGGTACACAGATATACAGGACAGCCAAGGGTTCACGGGTAACATTTCATGCCCTCTTAAACCAAGCGGAAGGGGCATACAAATTAATAATCAAAACAATGGAAATGTCAAAGACATACTTGTGTTTGTAAAACTGTGAGTTGGGATGAATTGTTATAACAATAAGGACAAACCAAAACAAACCTTTAATGGCTTCAGTCCTTTCTTTTTTCGATCTCTTTGTGCCTTTTTAACAACTCCAAATAAGACATCTGTGTGAATTGTTCTTTCATGAGCTTCATCTAGTACAATTATTGAATACCTGCAAGTATATTCATTTATCAATCATTCTTATTTAATTCACATGTTTTCAAATATAAATAAAACATATTCATTATCACTTTCTATTCAATATCATTATCAACATCACAATAAAGCGACGACACAAAAGGGTACTTTTAACTTTAGCGCAATTCTTAACACTATGACGGATACTGTTAGTTGATTTAATTCTACATTAGCTCCCTCAGAAGGTACTGTCTCATCAGGAGAGGACTTATTATAACAGACCACTCACCTCTTCATAAGTGGATCTAATGTTGATTCCCTGAGTAACATACCATCCGTCATGTATTTAATTTTGGTAGATTCTGATGTGACATCTTCAAATCTTACTGAGTACCCAACCTGTAATATACAAAATGCTATTTTTAAAAATTACCAACCATGCTGACTATTAAAGGGCTTCATGGTGACATGTTACGTAATTTCACCTTGATCTCTGGTAGGTTATAGTCCAAAGTCAATTACAGTACATTTCCTGACATCTGTAAAACACCACAAATATTTTTCTATTTAATCAAAATTGTGAATATATAAAATTTAAATGATTAATTGCATACAGTTGGTAAGATTTATGAATTATCTCCCTTTGAAATTATGCATCATTAAACACATGCAACACATAAATATAGAATACATAAACGTTAATGTTCTTCTAAACATTAATATTAATGTTTTGACAGTATTCTCCTTTATATATATAAAATAAATGGGAATTGTGTCAACTGTTATAAAGGGATATAACTCAGGAGCTGTAAAAGTGAAGCTACCCAAATTTGTACTTGATCTGAGTTTTGTGGTAATTACCATTGTGCACAACTTTCATTTTTGTCAACATTTGGTTGACACAAACTAATGTTAGAGAATGGAAACGAAAATTCTTCCATACTTCCATTTGTACAGGGGAATAACTAGAGAATGGTAAAAGTGATGCAACCACAATTCAAACTTGGCTTTGCTTTCATGTAATAAGCATGTGTGTATAAGTTTCATAACATTTGGTTGGCATCACTTACCAAATGCCCAAGTAGGGTACCAGATTCCTGAGCAACTCTTTGTGATACAGTTATAGCAGCTACTCTTCTAGGCTGAAAAAAGAAAATGAAAAACAATTGTTATGGATTTTAACTAATTTTGAAAATACTTCTGTAAGGGTGTAAATAAGAAAAAAAAGAACCTTAGCATTATACCAGCAGCCAAGTAGAATGAAGAATCTGATATGCTTATTTTCTTAATATTCTAATGCCTCGTTCACAAGTACATTTAACTCGAATTGAATTTGCAAATGGAATTCGCTAATCACCTTCACACACTCTTCCTTTTTAATTCAATTGATTCGAATTAGGCTAAATCGCATTATCCAATTCGTATTAGAAATGCGTTTTTTTCAATAAGAATTAAGTTAATGTCGTTAGGACAGTAAAGCAAATTTGACGTGCAGTGCAATTTGAATTATAATTTACGTTTGGACATAAAACGTCTCGAATGCAATTTAAACTAATTCAAATTAGTTAATGCGAATCGAATTTGAATTACGTGTGACTGCAGCATCATAGTACAAACCAGTTACCCTATTGCTAAACAAATTTCTATTTCAAATACATCTTGGCAACAAGGGATACAATTTGCTTAATATTACAGTAGAGTCAGGGAAAATCACATAATTGATTTAATAAATATTTTTTACCTGAGTCACTGCTATAATTGATCCTCTGTGGACTCCTGCTTCATGCAAAAACTGTATAATGAAAACAATCAAATTATATTCAAATGAATTTAGAATTTTTAATGTATTTTGGATTCATTTATGTTTGGATGATTAAAGAGTGGTTGTATTTTCTTGATATTGGATTTTGTGGTTTTGCCAAAGAATGTATACATTTTACTAGTCTTTTTAAAATGTGTATCTTATTGAAAATTTAGTGTAATGCATTGCCTATGCCCATTCAATCCATGCACCTTGGTATCCTATAGATATCAATGAACCCATGGTATTTGAAATTTTATCTACAAAAAAAATATGAGAAAAGATATATTTCATAAGGTTTCCACTTTATATATCTGAATATAGAATTAACATGATTAAGTGAACTAGAAATATTTTGGTCAATGAATTTATCAATGACAGCATTTCTCAAAAGACAAAATGCTAGATTTATTATTGTAATTTTCAGAAAATCCTATCGAAATTCAACTTGAGCATTTTTAATCATGCAAAACATATCCTCAATTTCCCAATTTTTTTTTTGAATTAAACATAGTATACCTTTGTGAGATGGTGTTGTAAAAATCTTTAAAAGTTTACATTAACATACATGTAAACCAACTTATTTTGGCGAGCGATTTATCTTAGCGACTTCCGCAAGAAGAAAAATAACGTGAAAATAAATCATCGTGAATATTTAAAACTAGCATCTTTTTTTTTATTAAAGTACATTTAGTAAATTAGAAAATCATGAAATTAAATAGATGCGAAGTGGACTAGAAAAGGTCAAAAGCAAAATAAAGTATCTGCGAAATTAAGTTGGTTTACAGTAATTAGATTTTATTTTTTCTGTTCCGGTATTTGATACCTGGGGAATCTGGGTAGTTTTTCCACTTCCTGTTTCTCCAATAACAATGGCAGTGTCCAGGCTTCTGATTTGTTGTGTAAGTTTGTGTTTGGCAGTGAAAATTGGAAGCCTTCGTCTTTCTTGTTGCAGTTTATAATTATTAACAAATCCATTTTGTGCTGAAAAAAAAAATCATACTTGAATAAATCTTATTAAAAGATTTTTTTTATTTACACCTCTTAATTGCCCTAAGTCATATAGGTGAGAATCTCTATCAATCTTAACTGTGCATTAGAATATCATTGAAACATATCAATTCACAAACTGTAGATTTGGGTGATGCATACTGATAATGATTTAGATTTGGTTGAAGGCCTGATGGAAAATTTACTTAATTCATGATATTATTGCTACCTTTTAAAGGAATTGTTTGTATACTTGCAAGTCAGTCATTCAAAAAGATTTTAAATTATAAGAAAGAGCTTCATTCTGAATCTTATAAAATATCAAAACATTTCCTCAAGTATATGTAGTAGAAATGTAATACAAATTTTATTACAAACGTTTCAATATTCTTCTGGGAAGATTAGACTTAATAAAGGGGAAAAAATGTAGGTATATATATATATGTATAATCCAGAATAGATTTTGTACTGACTCTCATCTTAAAAATATCCTGTTTACATCATTACAAGGGTAAAGGAGATTTAGTACATGTATGATTGCCGACGAGACAACGATTCATCAAAGGAAAAAAGCACAAGATTAAGCTCAGACATGTTTACAGTTTTGAACACAAAGATTTAAATGAATTGATCGAACTGTTGTAAATTGATAATAATGATAACAAAATCTCTTTCAAACATGGTGAAAATAAATAAAAATATGGCATGGCACTTATCAATGCTTATGTGCACAATTTGAATTGAATTTTCTGTCCAATTAAACTAATCCAACATACATGCATGACTATGGCTGTGTTGACTATTCAGCTTCTTCTTTTTGAAGGGTGGTTCTTCACTTGGCATTTTTCCTGCAAATTTCAAACAATGTGTTAATTAGTGATATGTTAATTGTGATTTTATTGTATGTCTTTATCATTAAGTAATAAATTTATTCACTAAATATGACAATTTCAGTGTTTAATTGACGTTTTATTCCCCATCTGTTGACATTAAATCATAAAACAGGATGCGGTACTCATGTTCTAAGAAGGCAAATTTGGCTACACATTCCCACATGCAGGGTCATGCAGACAGTGCCTACCTTATAGTCTACTCTCAACCTCTGAGAAGAAGTTATAATTCATGGTACTCACAAGTTGACCAGATTAAAGCTACCATTAGTCTGATAATTTATGAAACCATCATGAGAGTAGAAATGCCCTTTACCACCAGGCGTTAATTGGTCATTATCTGCTACCATTAGCATCAAATTTGTTAAAATTCAGTGATTTGTAATATTCTTATTGAGATTTGTATTAAGTCTGAAATAATTATCATGATTATCCATTAAAGTTATTTATGGAAAGTTCAGAATTGAACATGATTCGTCAATTTTTTAACATCACCATGATAAGATAGATAGTGTACATTTTAATGCCATGCACCTAAATTCCTAGAATTACCAACCGTTGTTCGTCATGATGCTGGGTTTAGTCTTAATATACAAATCACCGTTTAGTTCAAATAAATATGACCTCTTGAAACTAAATAATAGTAAATTAAGGGGAAATATTCATGATCGTAGGAAGGCGTCACAGAAGACGTCATAACCATTTCGCCTAGGTAGGGTTAATGATTTGCATAATCCTTAAGCTTGGTAGGGTTTAAAACTATCTGTATCTGTATGGGTACATTGTAGTTAACAATGCTGGCTTTTATACAACGGGGTGAAGGGGCTGTAGATTTACTGACGTTTCATGAGAGCAGATTTTAAGCTCTGTACGCCTGTTGCACGCACAATTGGTGTCCTCTAGATGGTTCTAGTTAATAATAGTGGACACAAAGAATGAGTTTGAATGTTGCGGCGTTTTATCAAAGCAACTAGTATTGTTTCTCACTTGTTTTTCGATTGTGGATCAGTGGAATAACCTGTCAGAGTTAACTGTGCATGTGTGATGGCAAATACTTTGAATAATTTTAAGTCTGCATTAAATGGCGAAAATTGGAACCAGTATAAATTCATATGTTAGTGTTAAGTTTTTTTTAATAAGTCTAATTTATATAAATATATTATTATGAGACAATAAATTGCATTACGAAATTCCAGTATGAGGGGGTCAGTAGAAGCCGTCTATGGTCCGCAAATATCAAAATCATCAAAAGGACCTTAAGAGCTACGTTTTCGCAGCTAGCTAATTCAATGACCCATAGATAAAGGTATAAAAGTAAAGGTATGTTTGTTGCTTGATAATTTTCAAATTTTTTCAGTGCTGGCTGGCTGATTTTTAACAGTTAAAAAGTCATCTGGATCAATAGCAGGTACATGTAGCAGCCCCTCAACCACCTTATACAAAAATTTAAACCACACCATATTTATAATTACCTTAGACAAGTCTTAGCTCTTAAGGTCCTCTTGATGATTTTTGGCAAAAAAAGATGACAATAGAGCTACGTTTTTGCAGCTAGGACTAGTCCCAGTATGTATCCAGGTGTGTTGATAAGTCGTTATCTTAAGGCTATTTTTTTCTTATTTTTTCTGTAGACTTAGCTTTCATTTTTTATTACCATGCAATGTCAAGCTTGGTAACTCATAATTGTTTCTCAGTAACTCAATGTACGATGCTGTCCCATACTGAACCTTCTGACCTTGTTTGTTTACAATCAAATTTCAATGGCGTCAAAATCATGTGATGTCAAATCGTTATACCAAATCAAATTGCTCTACTGTCAATTAGGGGATTTTTCAGTCTACGGCAATTACGTTATTTCTTTGTGGGATATTGCTTTAAAATAGTTTGCAATAATTTAGGGTTTTATTCAACAGGAAACCTCATTTTTTTACATTCCTTTCGACATCAAAGGAATTTTGAATGAATATTTACCTACAGTCATGATGGTTAGAATATCGATCTTTTTATTATGAATAAAAAAAAAAATCCATGAAAAATAAATGTATATTGTTTTTTATTAACCTACTCTATATTCCTGTACAAAATTATGGCATGGACATCGTTTTTTCATATAGTTTTCCTCTCATTTTGGTTGGGCTTTTTTCGCGGGAAAATCATAAAAGACGTAAGGAGCATGTCATTTTAAAATTCCTAAAAATACGATTTGCTTGACCTGTATTGCCTGCCACAAGATAGATGACGCTGAATGGAATGTACACAAAGCAATGGAGGCCGGAAGTGGGATTTTGTGAAGTTCTAGAATGTTTTTAGACATTCAGAAGTCGGGATTGAAACGGGCATTAGAAAATTGGCATTTTTTACCAATAATTGAGAACAACAATGAAAACTTACGTTAAGAAATATTTTTTTATTCAAAAGTGCAGAAAAAACATATTCTGCACTGTTTTTCTACGCCGGAAGTAGCATAGTGACGTCAATGCGTAGTTTCCCAGTGTGTTAAGTTCAAACACAAATACCTAACGAACTGACAAGATGAACGATTTAAGACTACGGTAGGATATGTATGTACTTCGAGATTCCGCCAGTTTAGACGCACGCCTTGATTGACTGCAAGGGTACAGCAGATCCATGTACACTCCCTAAGGATTAATGGAGATGTGTCCTTTACAATATTATCCCCCAGAACGATCCCCACCCAAGGGAGCGTGTAGAATACCGGGAAGTCTGTTATTATGGTGGAGGAAGTCGAAGTACTCGGAGAACCACCGGGCTTCTCTGCGGGAACAGAAAACCCGAAAAGATTTCAGAAGATCAATCTCCAGGTCAAACTGGGAACAACTTTGACCTACCGAGGCCCCGAAATATCCAATCTGGTTTAAACTCCGGTCTTGATACCAGATATGTGTGTGGGAGGGTAAAAATCACCCTACTAATGTACTGAAAATTCGACGTCTCGAGTGAGAATCGAACTCGGGACTTTCAGCACTGTAGTCATCGGTCTTAACCACTAGACCACGAACCCACATGTAGTAAATATATAAAAAAATATCTTCCAAAGTATATTTTTATACATTTTTTTTTAAACTCTTTCACGTAAAAGCTAGATACTGCAAGAACAGATTTACTTTATATGATTGATTATATACCTTTATTACAACTTAGTTTCCTATAAATACCATAATCAGAAAACACATGGTATAGATTTTTCACAGCACATGTGGGTTATTTACAAAACATTCATCATTATAAAAGACAGATTTTAATTGTGATGGTGTTTCGTTCAATAAATTTGAGATTATCTGTCTTAAATCAAATAAATAGTATGATGCTTCATCATCAATTATTCGATCTGAATTTAAAGACTTTAATGATATATTGTTGTCAATATATTTTAAAGCAAGCATTTGGAAAAACAAAAATCTATCTTTTCTTCACTCCCAAATCAACATTTCCTGTTTGTTGGGGTGAAAAGTTCATTGAATGATTTAGGGCTCTTTCGCATTTTACTGGGATATATTGCTTAATTGTAAGTTATCTTTTGACAGCCAGTGATAACCTCTTATACTTCATCAGTTTAAGTTTTGATTAGAAGCTCGTCTTATTTGAAAATACAATCTTTGTCACTCTAAAATCATATGTTTTGAGTGACTCAAATCTGCTGCCAGCTTGAGTGCAGGTTATTGAAGATATGCAGGTTATATAAACACTTTACCAAGAACACTATTACACCTAAGATTTTAAACAAATCACAATTAGATATTTCCCTTTATTATGAAGCCTTGTTTTATCTGTGAAAGAGAAAAATGGCCATATGAATTCTACATGTCATGTAGATTAGACATTAGACATTATTTTATTAAACCAATCATGGGCCCTTGTCGGGCAAGATACAAAAACATCATACAATGATTATAGAAACATTAGTGAAATACACAATATTATAAGTAATATACAAATAATAAATTGATAATATGAGCAATGTAGGATATAATTAAGGTAAGAGGCATTGAGTGCAATGAGGTCGATTTAATATTAAAAGAATATGATATAAAGTTTATTAATACGGAAACAAAAAGTAAAAATAGAACCAGGAATATAGTATCTCATTCTGCAGTAGTTCTCCTCATGACCAGTGCACTGCAGTGAGGGACTTTTACATCACAACAATGCAAAGGTCATCAAGGGGAGATCCTTCCGAACTAGCTACAGATACATGAGATTACTCCAATAGTGATTCTCCTCATGATTAATGCACAGCAGCAAGGGTTGACATTGCTACTGGACAATATTCATCAAGGGACGGTGATCTAGAACTCACTATAGAGAAAATATAAAGTTCAAATTACAAGTAGTAGAGGGAGATAAATCCCATTAAAACTTTTCATATTTCTTAATGAACATGCATAATTCTGATAATAAATTCTCATCTTCATTATTCATTAACCATATCAGTTTTTGGTTAGGGTCAAGATTTTTAAAATTCTTGCAGCAATTATTTATCATTGTTATCATGTCTTTCCTTTGGTCCGATAAACTATCACAGTTGAAAAGAAAATGTGTTTCATCTTCGACCTCATTACTACAACATCTCTTACATATTCTATTGTGTCGGGGAGTATTACTATATCTACCTCTCTCTATAAGTAAATGGTGAGCAGATATGCGAAATCTTGTTAGACTCCGTCTATCTTCAAATTTTTTAACAATATTAAGATATTTTTCACAACCAAAATTTGATTTAAAGGTAACATATGTGCATAGTTTTCCTTCTGAGTGAGTTTTGAGATTTTTTTTCCCAATCTTTCAACATGGCATTTCTTAGTTTTCTGTTGTCAATTGGTTTAGCCGTGTCTGAGGATATTTGATAATTATTAATCAGTGAAAGAAGTTTTTCAGATGACATATACCACGACGATTTCTTTGACTCATACAATTTTTTTGATTCTATAAATGCATTATATAACAATGGAAAGTTAGTGTCTGATTTTTCTAGTCTGTAATAGTATTTAGTCATTGCTTTAATCATGTTAAAATATATTGGTAGTCTTCCCAACTCAGTTAATACTGCAAAATTGGTGCTTTTTTTTTGGAGCTCCAAGAATAAATTTACAGAATTTAGTATGAAGTTTTTCAGCAGGTAATTTAGAGTAAATATGGTCAAATGAAAAAATTCCATTTCTATATTTAGATGTACATGTATCATAATTGAAACATCTTATTTTTTCGGTCACACTAATAAGCAACAAGAAGAATTATTTTAGCGACAAGAAGCGACAAGAATTCATATTTTTTTTTTTTTTTTTTTATAAATATTACTTATTCCAAATAAAAATTAAAAGTATACGCAAAAAAAAGTTAATATTGATAGAAAAAAATTGAAACATTTATTTACATGATATTTTATCATTTATTATGTGTAACAACAAGCATTACGTTTAACCTGTCGTGTTATCATATTTCTTTTACTTGTGTTTTAGAACAGTAATATATTTATCTTACAATTTGTTTTTTAAAACTCTCTTTGTACATATATTATATAAAATGCATTATTTGTGCTTCATTGTCAAGAAAATGCAGACACAAATTATGAAATACAAAGAACTGACATCAAGAAAGAGGAAAAGAAAATTAAAATGTGAATATTTTTCATCATTTTATTTTGTGTATTGCCTCATTAAACGGAATTTATTATGTCTAAGCATATTGATTGAAGATACATGTAACAAATCAAATCAAATCAAATAATTTTATTGGTGTAAATTCCTATACAGAAATGATACATGTACCAGCCGACATTTACAAAATACAAATACAAAAATAAACAAACAAACAAACAAACAAAAAACAAAAAAACCAACCAAACATATTTTCTCAATGATCATGATAAGAGATACATATTTTATATTTACATTGCGTGGAGGTGTTATTCATACAATATTATTAATCCAAGCTATTACAATCAGCTTTAATAAGTACTATAAAAGCTCTTAACAACATTATGTTTGCTTTAAATGAATGTAACATGAAATTAGTGACAATCTTGAGTTTTCGACAGGTGTTCACTATTTACAATGATTGTATATTCTGGCGTGTGTGATTGTATAGTCTGACAAAGTATAAAAAATATCAATTTATTTCTGCTCGTTTATTAAAAAGAATGTTTTCTTGTCGCTAAATAGTCTTTTTGTCGCTAATTAGCGTTAATTAGTGAGACCCTATTTTTTCAACTTTCAAAGAAAAAAAATGAAATACTTTTAAATTACTATATTTTTGTATAAACATGGAGCCATCAGTAGCCCAATGATATAAGTCGTTCACCTACAGCAATCAATATCTATCAATACTGTGGATGTGACATGTGCCCTTCATTTTACATGTACATGAGGGGGGGGAAGGACCTTTATCTGGACTCAGGGACCAGGTGTTTTTGAGCTTGGGATTTCGGGATTGACCCTTTCAGGATCAGGGAATTCCTTTTATCGAATTTCAGGATGGCAGGATTTATTTTATTTAAATTTGGGACCTCAGGATTTCATGTTTTTAAGTCCAGGATTGCGGGATCAGGGCCCCTCCTCCCCTCCCCCCCTTATACATTTTTGTAAATTCAATTCAACAAGACATAAGTAAATTCTATGGGTACCATAACATTCAAAGTATATTATATGAATACTATTACATTTTAAACTCATATTGATACCATACACATCACGATTATTCTAAATTTTCATAATTTTACTTTAAACACACAATCACCTACATGTATATAACATGTATAAGATGTATGTGTATATACATAAGGGGCCAGCTGATGGAAGCCTATGGGTGCGGGAGCTTCTTGCTACATTGAAGACCCATTGGTGGCCTTCGGCTGTTGTCTGCTCTATGATTGGGTTGTTGTCGCTTTGACACATTCCCCATTTCCTTTCTCAATTTTATATAAATACAGGTCAGTGGTTATCCTCAGACACAACAACTTCTATCATCTGAAAGACCAGGTACATTAGTAAGTCTAGTGACATCGCTGTTAAAAGAGTCAGCTTGTTTTATACGGACATACAATATAAGTTGTAAAACTTGTTTTACAATCCACTATAAATAAATATGTGTAAACTATGGACATACATTTGAGGAATGCACAAGTTTACGAATTTGTGTGTTCACAGACGTAGACTTAGATGGTATCAGCTACATGAATAGTTAATCCAGACTTTTTAACTGTTCCACTCTTAACTTTGTCTAGTTTGCATGTAAACATGGTAAAGACTTAAATGAAGGCTGTACGGTGACCTATAGTTGTTAATTTCTGTGTCATATGGTCTCTTGTGGAGAGTTGTCTCATTGAATTGGCAATCATACCACATCTTCTTTTTTTAATACTTATCCAGGACTTACGATCTTCTATCTGGACACACCAATGTGTAAACCTTCATTGTATACAGTGCATTCCACAGACATGTCCTGAGTCTTTTCAAAGTGATTTCCCAGAAATCACCCTTAAATTATCTGATTGAGAACTACAAATGTACATGTATTAATATAACTGTCTTGAACATGGATTGTACATCTGCATTGAGCATTTTCATCAGTCATTAAAAAGAAAATGACAAAAGTGAAATAAAATTATTAAGTGAGTTCATATAAACATGTACATGTAGTAAGAACCATTTCGTTGACAAAACCCTGAACACATTTATAAGTTTTCTTGTCAATATTTTTCTACCAGAAATTGTATTCCATTTTATGGTTTGTACTATGTACATTTTTGTACATCCCTTTTACATCAACAGGCTAATTATAAGTGTCTCTTGCTATGCATGCATCACAGGCCACGCAAATCCACAATAGGGTAAAGGATACAATCAGTAAAATTGAAAATAAGACAAGTGTTCTGGTACATTTTGTGTAAGTGTAAATGTATTTAAAGATCTTCAAGACAAAACTGCAAAACCATAGCATGTTGATGGTAAAATTGAACAAAGACACATCGGTCCAGTCAATCAATTGGGGATGATGACTGAAATATTGTGTATTGTATATTTCAGTCAATCATCTTAACTCTAAATCAGATCTGTGCTACATTTTGTAACGCTGAAAAGCAACCAATTTGGAAATCAAATATTACATTTGTCATATATTCTATACTTCTAAGTTCTTGTTTATTGTAAATATATTTTTATCGACTCCTAGGAGTCGATATTAAGAATTGAACGATGGACAGTTAGTGCGTGAATTTTTCTTGCTACCTGATTGGAAGATATTATGAGACGTGAATAATCAAAGTTTATTGATTGGTTAGGACAATCCAAACCTAGTAAATGTCCTTCAATCCCGTAGAGTATCGGATTTGTCCTCTCTATTTTAGCAATTAGATTTTGCCTGGTCATTAATCATGCATATTCATGATATTGGTACACAGGTAACTTTTATCTATAAATAGTCGAATCTTCTAGAGTTTCGTAAACAACAACGTTAAATGATATATACTACTTCATAAAGTGTGACCTCACCTGTGTGGTAAAATTTGTTGATTGATGCACGTGGCTATTCTAGTAAATGAATTAATCTACAAAGCAAGAGCACTTTCCATTTTCCTCAGCTAAGAGTCGACTAGCCCTTTTTGAAAGGCTAATGCTTGTATTAATTAAAATCATTGTAACAAATTCATGAAACTCAACCCAATTTTACATAAACATAAGTCTTAAAGCTTTTAGGTCAATTTCATGTTGATACAATTGATTAATTATTAGGATGCAGAAACAAGCTGTTAGCTTCTGTTGCTCTATTCACCATGTTTACTAGCGCTTAGCTGACCTTCTGTTTTCCATAGCGTTCTTATAACTTATGCTAAGTTGACTGGGATATGAATCAGTGATTGAGTGACAGAACATTATCATTACTAGAAGATGCCCGCGAAATTGTGATACAATTGAGCAAGTGTTGAAACAAAGAGTTTCAGGTTAAATTCACAGGCTGTATGTCGACTGAGCATGCACGAAGGCGTATAAGACATCGATCGATAATGGTCTATGATAGTGGATATTTTCTCAAAAATTGGAGTTTTCTGTGGAAAAAAAGATTGTTTCAAAGATAAATTTAGATAGTTCAGAACAATACAATGTACATTTATAAACATGATAAGGCATATCACAAATATTTTCGACTTTGTATGGCTTCAGAGGAGTTGCGTCTCAATGAAATCTGTCTCTTCCTTTAATAGTATACATGTACATGTAGATACATGTACATGTACTTGAAATAAATATAAAAGAGACTTGCAAGATGTTCTTTTTTTATGTCTTCAAAAAGGTTTTGTATAAATGAATTCTGTTTTTTAAGAGTACAAAAAATAAGTAAGATATACATTTTTACATTGGAATGATGATTTTTTTGTTGTTGAAATGTAAATCCTATAAACTCTGTAAATATTTGTCCCCCAAAATGTCCAGCAATTTGGTGACATTATCCTTAGTGTAAACATATTTGGTTTTAAAATCAGTGAATTTCATCACAAAGTAAGATTCTGATAAGCTTTAACAAGAAATTTGTAACTTAAATTCTTATTTTTTTTTAACCCTGTTACATGTCATGCAAGTAAATGAAAAGATATATTCAACCTTCAATTGAGCATGTGCAGAGTATATTGTAGAACAATCAAAATTGTTTATACACGTAAAATTGCAAAATTGAAAAAGGATTGGAGCTGAAATTAACATGCTAAAGACCATAAAGTACTGTCATAGCGAATTGTTTTAGGACTAGGGTCTAGATTAATGCAACTTCCATCTAGTTTATACCACATCAACCCTAAAGGGGAATACTGTCCATGACTTGTTGCCTAAATTTGTACAAGTAAAGGAGTAGGTTCACAAAGGGCCTATGATTTTGATTAAATCCATGTATTTAAAACTATGACAAAATAATAAATATTTTATGAAGAAATATTTGTGATATTTGCTACTATATCATTTGTATACGAAATTACTTCTTTTAGGCATACCACATTGTTATTACACCCAAATTCTATATTATTTGGGTTGGATTTAAAAATGTAAGCTATATACATGTATTAAGGAAATGGTTATATTTATTTTACATCTGTTGTTCACCTGCATGTGATTAACTATATTGTCAGACTACTGATAGTTTCATTTCTTACATTCACTATGTATTGATTGAGATTTTGTGGCTGGAGGGTATAGATGACCGTGTCACGATGTCACAACGGTCAAAATAAATGTTGTATTACTTGTTATCTCATTGATCTTCATTATGTCCATACATTGGTTTTATAATTATCTAGTACATGTTCTCATAATACCAGATTTGTTACAGGAAAATTTATTTATTTGTACATGTATGATTCTAATCCTCAGAAGAGATAGACTTTTATTTGAAAAGGTATCATTTGTTTTGAAAGTTTTAAGGGGATTTATTGACCAGATTTAGTTTGATTACTTAGTGTTGCATAACTGTTATTTATGTAACAAAATGTGTATTAACTGTGGTTAATGAGCCATGTAAATTGAGGAAATGAACATTGTTAGTATAAGTAATTTTGGAATTTATATAAGGAGAAAAGCCTTGCAATGAAAAGAAAGGTAAATTGTATATATACCAGTAAATCTTTTTCAACTATTTTAATGCACCCACCTCTAAAAGGTGGGGGTACATTGTTACCCATGTTATAAATAGTTGACATATCTTCCAATTGAGAGTTTTTAGTCCAAGATTTATTTGGAGGGTATGGGGATATATTTGAAATAGTTCTATTATATTGTACCATCAAATACAAATATGTATTGTTGAATATTTGGATTATTTTTTTTAAACAATTTAAAAAAGGATCCAAATACATGTATTCAACGATACATTTGTACTTGCATTTAATGGTACAATATAGAATAACAGGCTGTTCATTTTATATGCTTGCATTTGTTAATTCTTCTACTTTTCAGTATGAACCTTGGTATACACATGATACATACATAAACTAAAAATAGAAAAGATATTTTTCTAGACATTTTAGTTTCTTAAATTTTTTGCCAAAAGTAATCTTGAAGACATAGATGTAAGAATGTAAATCACAGTACCATGGTGCTGAAAGAGAAGTGTTAATTTCTGCTGACTTCTACGGAAAATACTTTGTATTGTATACCTAATTAAAGAAATAAAGCCAACCTTACCCTTTTTAAACTCATAATAACTATGACAATCTTTTGCCATGCATTTATGATAAAAAAAATTCTTTTACAGAAGAAAATGGTTCACAAGTACACCACAATGGAATCGTAAAATAAAGAAATCAAGTGGAAATGTCTAATATTGCTAGCTATCTAAGCAAAAGAGAAATAGGATCAAATAACAAGAGATGGAATACAAAAGATAAAGTTCAGGATTACTTTGATGAAATAGGCAGTAAACCTGTTATAAATAAGGTAAGACAAGAACAGGATTTGTTTAGATGAATACATGTATATTCCTTATTTTGATGAAAATGTATGTATAAAATTAAGGATTTCTATCAGAAAATAAAAACATTTTTAAATACAGTAACCTGCCTAATCTGACACCTGAGTATTCCAACATCCTGCTTTAACCGACACAATTTCATGGTCCCAAAATATGCCTATTCTCTACAGACAAAACCTGAGTATTCTGACACCCTGCTTAATCTAACATTTTTTTCTGGTCCGCAGTGTGTCAGATAACACAGGTTACACTGTAGAAATAAAAATAGAAGTGGAGTACACAACAATTACACAGCACCACATAGGTTTTGAACAAATTAGAAAAATGTATAATCCTGTATTCCAAGGCCCTACCTGAAAAGATATCTTATTCACAAGAATGAGCCATATTTTAGGTAAAGATCGTTTTAGGTTTGGTAAGGCCTTGGCTTATGTACATGTCTTGATACTGAAGTCAAGATCTAAAACGGGTCTATTTTGATAATTTTTGCAGTAAGCATGTATTAAATGCAAGAAATTTGAAGCCCTAATGCAAATTTAATGGAATAATATCTGGCATGATTGTAGTCTAAATAGATTTTAAAAAGTATAAGGTATGATAATGGCCATATCATTCCTTATCCTTTATGCGCTATTGTGGTCACATCAACTTGAACTTAAGTATATATATGTTCATTACATACAATGTGAACTTTTTAAAATATATGCCAAATGAGTGTTTTGTTACTTTGGTTGGATTTTAACTTCCTTGCTAAGCGAATCTTTTTTGAAGCCTATATATTTTTATTAATGTGGAAATTTTACTATTTTTTTTTTGTAGGCATGCTCCTTGTCAAGACGATGTAGGGCAACATTTCTTGTAGATTTCAGTTGTGATAGGTAAGTACCTGTATATATCAAATGTGATATCACAGTTAATTTATAAAGGACAATCAAGGTTTTTGAAAAATAAGCAGGCACACATTTATATTTCATTGCAATTTTATGGTAACTTGTAAATTTACAATATGAAGGTAGAATGCTGATGTTTGCTACAAATCTTATAAGACAAGGTCTAAAACGTTTAAGTGAAAATAGATGTCATTCTATGAATTCCCAACTGAGTTACACAAGGTTTATTAACAGAATAAGCATCTCATACTATGCATGGGATTCATGTTGTATGAAATGGGATATGCAGTTAAGATACAATGTTTACAGATTTTCAGTGACTTAACTTTACTGTAATATAATTACCCATAGAAGAAAAATGTATGTTTTTTAGTCTAATTTGACCAAATGTGAAATGTATCTAAAAGTGCACATCCATATTTTTGATAAGAGTTTTGTGTTGTTGAGGTTATTTGTTATGTTCATTTGTTTATCATTACTTTTATCCTTTTTTGTCAATCATTGAAGATAAAAAGACTATTTTACTATATATTATCTTATTTTTGTAGAACTAAAATAGCATCAACTCATGGTGACCATAGTGTAAGAATAACAGATGAAGCAACAGGAAAATGTACACATGTTCTTGAAGGTCATCCAAGGACACCATGGTGTCTGGCATTCCATCCATCATCCAATCAAATTGTAGCATCTGGATGTCTTGATGGAGAGGTCAGAATCTGGGACCTCTTTGTAAGTTTTTCTATTTCATAAAACTTACATTTTACATTAATGCTGCATTTGATTCAAATTGTTACGGCTTTGAAAGATAACTGAGGGATGTTAAAACAGTCTGAGAGATCCATAATTTCCATGAAACTTGATTTGACAATAATCTATATATAGTTGTCCAAGTCAGTCATAATGGAATTTTGTAAATTATTACAACTTTGATATTATTTTAACTTTGAATGTTAAATTGCCAAAAATTCATTATTCTGTTAAAGTACCAGTATTTATTTATTTATTTTTCAACAACTCAAACTTTGTTGAAAGAAATAAGTCTGATAAGTTTAATATTGCCTATAAAGCAAAAAAAGCTGGAAAATAAAAATTTCAGTATTCAAAAAATGAAGTTGTGAAGTCTTTAAAGTTCTTGTACTGAAAATATGGTAATGGAATAGTTCAAATAAAAATTGTATCACACAGCTAATATGTAATGAACTTATTTTGACTTTTGACATTTAGGTTTCTTTCTTAGTTATTGATAAATTGGATTAGTGTTTTGCATAATATATTTATTAACTAAATTATGTTGCTAAGAAAAAGTAACAAATGTTTTGTTTACTCATGTATTGTATTCAGTTATGCACAATATAAATCAATGGAATTATAACAGAAGAAATTAAAAATATTCCACTTTTTGAACTTGCAAGGGTTCATAGAGTTATTATATATCCTAATACAATATTTCAAGAATTTGGGGGGGACTGCCTCTCCTGACTCACTGCAAAAATGAATGATCTATGAATTATCTTTGTTTAAATGTACGTTTGATATTTAAACAATAGAATATTTTGAATTGATTTAAAAAAATATTCAATATTAAGAGCTTCAAAAACTAGATTCAAACACTTTTAAATCTTAAGGTGGTACCTAACACTTTAACTAAAATTAATTTGGCTCGTTTAATTTTCTTAAAATTTTGACCCTTTGACAAAAATATAAAAATTTCAAAAAATTTGAACCAACCGTTTTATCAGAAAAATTACACTGGTTATATAGCAGTTTGACAAACACTTATTTTGATCATTGAGAAGCTTAATATTCCCTTATGAACACAACGTCATTAAAACGTTCTGCTGATTTTACAGAGTTATCTCCCTGTAGTGTTAGGTACCACCTTAAATTGAAGTTCTGTGTGATTTGCACTTTACTTGATTTACTGTAGATTCAATACTTTTCAAGCAGTATAAATATTTGTGGATTTTATTGTTAAAGGCAAACACAAGTTCAAATACTCAGTGAAATACAAATTTCTTGTGTGATGCACTTTTCCAAATCATGAAGTCAGGTATCCACAACAATGCATTTTTTGTCTTCAATTCATAATATATAAATAACACATAGCTGATTGATGATATTGCAGATTATTACCCTGAGAAAATATTGTCAACATTGGCTTCACTCCTGTTGACAATGTTTTTCAGAGGAGTTATAATCTGCTCTAGCTCCCTCTTAGCTATATGTGTTATTTAATTTATGATACTGAATGTCTTATCATTATTCTCGTTTAAACTTTATTAAATTAGTTATTATCTATGAAGTTGTTTACAAAACAAAGTTACAGTAGTACAAAAAGTATAGTAAATATATATATATTGGTTCCTTATAAGAAAATGAATAAATTCACAGTGATTTCTATATAAGTAAAAGGTACATCCGACCTTGTACCAACACTTATCTCAATTTATTGTAACATTTACAAAATCAATTTTTCTGATTTATAGGGAGGTGGTTCAGAAGTATGGAGATGTAAGGAACATACAGTAATAGCCTCCCTTACATTCCATCCCACGGACAATCTGTTGGTGTTTGCTGCTGGAAACTCTGTGTACTTCTGGGATTGGACTAAGCCAGAACCTTTTGCTGTTTGTAGTACTAAACATGATTTTGAAAGAGTCAGGTAACTAGAATCAAAATTTGTATGCCTCCGCTAAGGACATTAATGTTCTATGCAAGTGGGAGCATCATTTGTGTGCATTCCCCAGTGATTGTTAGTTGTAGTGCTATATAACATTCAGGACACTAATTTGAATAATTAACAATTAAATCAGTTAATATAGGCAATAGATTATTTTCATATTACCAACCTTTAAGTCTGGATTATATGATTTTCAATAGGTACCAAATGAGCAACCAAAAGAAGTCAAATGAATCATATAGCCATGCAATTAAGGGGAAATTTTTTACTGTTTTCTGAATATTTTGTCGTGTTTAAAAAAATTTAACAAAAAATTTCCCCCCAAAATTATACCAATTGTAAACTTGAGTTTACTTCTCTTAGTTGTTCTTACTTGAACAAGTACCAGAATTTCCTACCATAGAGTAAATAATATGTTGGAAATGAATAAATTCCCAAGTCAAAAGTCTGTAATATGAAAATAGCCTATAGAAAAATGCATATAATGCAATACGTCAATGTGATACTGTAGTAAAAACATTGATTTGAAAGACTTTAAAGATATTACAGTAGACTCCACCTAATCAGATATCGGCTAAACAAATATATCGGCTATTTTAATATTATTTCCAAACAATACAGATTGAATCGTTATACAGATCTTACTTTTTTCTCTGACAGAAAATTAATACATTTTTGTAACAGTTTTGGAATTCATTTATTTATATGTACAATTCCTTGAAATCTTTATATTTCCTTTTAAATTTTTTTTCATGATGTTTTTTTCAGATGGGTGAAGTTCCATCCTCATGGCCATCATCTTTACACAGGAATAACCAACACTGCTACATTACAACAGTCTAACTCCTCTAGAGTCTCATTTATAAGGTAAAACACTTTTCAGAGATACTTGACGGACATTACAAGCAGACAAACATACTCAGATACTGTAAACCAACTATTTTTCAAGCGATTTATTTTCGTGTCCATCAGGAATATATAAAACTTGGATTTTTCCTTACTTTACTACATCTATAAAATTTGAGAACAACAAAATTATATCACAGAAAAAGGATAGAAAAGGCTAAATACAAAATAAAATTTCCGCAAAATAAGTTGGTTTACAGTATTTAAATATATTTTTTGATTCAGGACATGTTTGAGTTTCAAATAAATATGGTCTAGAAACATGTTTGCTTCTAGATTTCTTTGGAGTTTTTCTGCATCATTTACATAAACTATCATCTCCTCTTATTTATAAGTATTTAAAAGTCAAAATCAAATTAGGAAGCAATCATATTCTCTCAGGGTTTTTTTTTCTGTTAGATTTTTTCTGGTATGTACTGGTACTGGTACTCGTACCGTAAAGCGTGTTATTTTTGAGGGGTGTACATTTTGCTTATTTTCGCAGATAAAAAAAAACGTCAAAAAAAATTCCCCCAATTTAAAAATGCTCATGCTAATGTATTGTTAAAAGTTTTGAATCTGCCAAAATAATAACCGCTAAAATATTTCATATATCTTATTCAATGAAAATCGCCAAATTTTTACACCCGTGAAAATAACCTGCTATACAGTATCTCTACTGGGAGAAAACTATATAAGTTTGATTAACTTGTGTCTCCTCTTTTGCATATTTAAGCAAATAAAATATGTTTTAACTCATATCTCTTTTGCCATAATACAGAATTAATATCATTAGTTTGAAATTTCGAAAATACACAATGAAATAAAGCACTGTTGTCACTCATGAAAACACATAATGTGTTTAGAAAACATAAGCCATCAATCTTTGCATATTTGATTAAAACATTTACAATAGAAGGATTAAAAAAAATAAACTACTTCAAATTCAAATAATTATTGAGAGGTTTTTATACGACCGCAAAATTTGAAAAAATTTTCGTCGTATATTGCTATCACGTTGGTGTCGTCGTCGTCGTCGTCGTTGTCGTCCGAATACTTTTAGTTTTCGCACTCTAACTTTAGTAAAAGTGAATGGAAATCTATGAAATTTTAACACAAGGTTTATGACCACAAAAGGAAGGTTGGTATTGATTTTGGGAGTTTTGGTCCCAACATTTTAGGAATTAGGGGCCAAAAAGGGCCCAAATAAGCATTTTCTTGGTTTTCGCACTATAACTTTAGTTTAAGTTAATAGAAATCTATGAAATTTTGACACAAGGTTTATGACCACAAAAGAACGGTTGGGATTGATTTTGGGAGTTTTGGTTTCAACAGTTTAGGAATTAGGGGCCAAAAAAGGGCCCAAATAAGCATTATTCTTGGTTTTCGCACAATAACTTTAGTTTAAGTTAATAGAAATCTGAAATTTAAACACAATGTTAATGACTACAAAAGGAAGGTTGGTATTGATTTTGGGAGTTTAGGTCCCAACAGTTTAGGAATTAGGGGCCAAAAAGGGACCCAAATAAGCATTTTTCTTGGTTTTCGCACCATAACATTAGTATAAGTAAATAGAAATCTATGAAATTTAAACACAAGGTTTATGACCATAAAAGGAAGGTTGGTATTGATTTTGGGAGTTTTGGTCCCAACAGAATAAGGGGCCCAAAGGGTCCAAAATTAAACTTTGTTTGATTTCATCAAAATTGAATAATTGGGGTTCTTTGATATGCCGAATCTAACTGTCATGACTGTGTATGTAGATTCTTAACTTTTGGTCCCGTTTTCAAATTGGTCTACATTAAGGTCCAAAGGGTCCAAAATTAAACTTAGTTTGATTTTGACAAAAAATGAATCAGTTAGGTTCTTTGATATGCTGAATCTAAAAATGTACTTAGATTCTTGATTATTGGCCCAGTTTTCAAGTTGGTCCAAATCGGGGTCCAAAATTAAACTTTGTTTGATTTCATCAAAAATTGAATAAATGGGGTTCTTTGATATACCAAATCTAACTGTGTATGTAGATTCTTCATTTTTGGTCCTGTTTTCAAATTGGTCTACACTAAAGTCCAAAGGGTCCAAAATTAAACTTAGTCTGATTTTAACAAAAATTGAAATCTTGGGGTTCTTTGATATGCTGAATCCAAAAATGTACTTAGATTTTTTATTATGGGCCCAGTTTTCAAGTTGGTCCAAATCAGGATCTAAAATTATTATATTAAGTATTGTGCAATAGCAAGTCTTTTCAATTGCACAGTATTGCGCAATGGCAAGAAATATCTAATTGCACAATATTGTGAAATAGCAAATTTTTTTTTAATTAGAGTTATCTTTCTTTGTCCAGAATAGTAAGCAAGAAATATCTAATTTCAAAATATTGTGCAATAGCAAGATTTTTTTTTAATTGGAGTTATCTTTCTTTGTCCAGAATCAACTTAAATCTTTGTTATATACAATATACAATGTATATTCACTTTTTACTACCAACTGATAAATTAAAATAATCTTTACCATTCAGTGATAACAAGCAGTTTTTTTACATCTTAATATTTTATGATGTATTTAAATGAGTAGTTATTGTTGCAAACTCCATTAGAAATTTTAATTGAGATTAGTTTTGGAATAAGGGAAAGGGGGATGTGATTAAAAAAATTGGTTTCAATTTTTCTCATTTGAAATTTCATAAATAAAAAAGAAAATTTCTTCAAACATTTTTTTGAGAGGATTAACATTCAGCAGCATAGTGAATTGCTCTAAGATAAAACAAAAATTTTAAGTTCATTAGAACGCATTCATTCTGTGTCAGAAACCTATGCTGTGTCAACTATTTAATCACAATCCAAATTTAGAGCTGAATCCAGCTTGAATGTTGTGTCCATACTTGCCCCAACCGTTCAGGGTTCAACCTCTGCAGTCGTATAAAGCTATGCCCTGCGGAGCATCTGGTTATTAATGCGAATAATGGGACTGAGTGAATATAACAATAATAAAAACTCACATTCTTATATCTGATTTCTGTCTGCAGATTTTCCTGACGTCGCAATAATTAATTTCACATTTTTGCCCATATTTGAAAGATCGCAATAATAAATGAATGCAATGTTTTCTGAATTAACAGTAGTTAATTTTATATTACGTAACTGCATGTTTATGTTACTATATCAGGAACCTGACAAGTCATTGTTTTTAATAGTATTTTTTTTCTCTGTTTTTTTTGTCCTTTTGGGAATTATCTATTATATTGGCTAGAGGTTATAAAACAAATATACAGCGCAAAAAAAATAAATATTGTTATATAATCAGATCTAACCATAAGGAATTGCAAAAGGTGCAAGTCCTCAAAATCGAAGAATTTGATGAATATGAATAATGACGGAGTTTGGGTTTTTTTTTGTAGTGGAAGACCCAGTTTTGTACAGAGAACAAGAGGCTTAAGTAATGTATATGACAACTTGGTCGAATGTTTTCAAACTTATCAGAGAGATAGAGTTATAAATTTGGCCACGGCAGGATCAGGTAGGTTGTAAGAATAATTTTGGGGAAAAGATGAAACCCTATTATTCCTTATATGTTCAAGTCCTATTTCTATACTGATAAATATTATCTAAAAACGATTTTCAAGCAATGGAAAATGTATTGACAAATATGTAAAGGAATAAATTATGGTTATCATATATTTATAAAAAATCACCAACTGTCACATATAAGAAAATCACAGTACATACATGTATTTGTGCTTCAACATTATGAAATGTTTGTACTTGACACTGAAACTATGTACATGTAATCTTGAAAGTTCTTTCCAATCTTAAATATAGTAATCATTCCTTAAGGTTTTAAGTATAAAAAAGAAGATGTGGTATGATTGCCAATGAGACAACTATCCACAAAAGACCAAAATGACACAGACATTAACAACTATAGGTCACCGTACGGCCTTCAACAATGAGCAAAGCCTATACCTTGGCCTTGATTACCAGTACTGTGGAATCTTTTATTTTCGTGGGTATCAATTTTTGTGGATTGAGGAAACTTGCATTTTCTTTGATATTTGATTTTGTGGTTTGCTGATTTCTGTGTACAAAATCTATAAGAAAGTTGTCATTCCTTGAACATTTAATTTCGTGGTTCGTCTTTACCAACGAAATCCACGAAAATTGGTATCCAACGAATAATAATGAATCCACAGTAACTAGCGTCACTGCTTTGTATAGGTTAGATTAAATTTCATTCTTAATCCTTTTTCACTCACATTCAAGATCACTTGTAGTGTTAGACAAAATGTTCTCTTTAGTAGGATAAAAGATTTACTATAATTTATACTGATTGATTATATCTATTACTAAATTTGCAGGTCCCATTGGAAATACTGCTGATTTAGATACACCTCCCTCACCTGTACACGAGGAGGGCCTTAGTTTTGCTCGTCAGTATGCCAGGCACATCACAGAAACAGCTGCATCTGAAGCTGCAGAACAAGATGATGTCATTCCTTCTGAAGATCAGGGGCCATCGTCAAGCACTGGCCCTTCACTATCAGGAGACTTTTCCTGGAGTCCACCTCCAAGAACAGCTCCCTCAGAGGAGGCAATGGATAATTCAGCAACTGCTCGTCCTGTCATTATAGTATCAAATTCACACGAAAGACCGCCAAGGCCATTAAATTCATCAAGGCTCTCAGCAGGGATAATTGGCAATCGTAGAACAGATAATTTATATAGACATATGTTTAGACAAAGTAATAATGAAAGTGCTTCTGGGAGTTTAACTAATTTAAGAAGGAGCCCATTGTCAAGGCCAAGGTCAATATTAGACCATAGTAACTGTGATGGACATTGTGATGTGTGTAGAAACTATAATTTGACAGTTCACAATCGGAGAAATCAGTCGTCATTACAGTCTCGTCAAGAAAGACTGGAAAGTCGTAGACGATATTGTCGAGATCGTTTAATGGCCCTACGAAGGAGACAGAATGACCTGCCTACATGTAGTTTTAATGAAAGGTCATCTATTTACAGTGATAATTCTTCTGAAAGACTGTCTGGTCATAACCAACCACGATTTAATATTAGTTCATCTCCTGATCAGCCAGAGGCCAGTGCTTCAGGTCAAAGTTCAGTTGATAGAAATATGAATATTTCAGAAAGTGCTAATAGTACATCGTCTATGACAGAGAACTATGATAACATTCGAAACAATTTTGTCTCTATAACTACCAGGTTAGAACAGGAGATGAATGAATTGGATCGTAGAATTAATGATCTTCGGAACAGTTTTCAGGAAAGCATCCGACAGTTGCAAGTGGAGCATGGAATTGGAGAGGCCAGTGACGAACAAAGTTCGAACAGAGATGTTCCTTTGAATCAACAAGTAACGAGACCTGTTATTACCGTCACTGGATGTAGAGAATCTCATGACTCAGAGCAAAACCAACCAGGTGAGATTCTGCCACATATTGAAGTTATTTCTTACTGTACATTTTGTAAATAGGAAATTATTGCAATGTTTTTGTTATTGCAAAAATACGACACGGTTAAAATTGCAATATTTTAAACTCACATTTTTAATTGTTTTATATGATTTTTTCTCAATATCACAAAAATTTATTAAAATTGTATTTTAGTCAAAAATGACAAAATCACAATAATAAATGCACACAATAATTTCTGAATTTACAGTTAATTATTTTTAGGCAGTTAAGCTGCCTTATGCGAGCACCCTGGGTTTGGGTTTCCCCCTGGGATTTTTTGAAAAAGTGCCAGTGCTCTGATCTGGCAGGTCTGGTAGTTTCTTTATAACTAATCAGACATTTTTTTCACACTTTTTGTTATAAAAAACAATAAATATAAGTAAGATTACCTTAAATGATCGTCGATTTTCCCAAAACAATTGATGTTCCCCATTTGAAAAAGGGCTAATTAAAAAGTTAAGCATAGCTTTTAATCGTCTGTGCTTTTGAGGAAGATGTAAGTGAACTATTGTAAGAATAATTCCATCGCCGAAAATGTTTGTAATGAAGGCATTAAAATTTGCTAAATGGCATGAATGGCGCATGGATATTATTTTGCGGCTATTACGCCGTTGAATTTGGTGGATTCCATCCTACTAAAGGTAAATATTTAAAAGCATTGTCTAACTTCCTCTCTGTATAAGTCTTGGATTTGTAAGAATACTTGATTATTTTATTTCTATATGTATTTTATTTAATTATTTAATGCAAGCTGATGTTATTATTTGTCATCGTGTCTCTCCGTACTTGCTATGTATCGTGTAAACCCCCAAACATTATACTCGATCAGGGCCGTTGGAATTTCAATCGGGACCTCATTTGAATACGTATTTATAGATTTTGTCGATGTCAATTAAGGTCATTTCAAGATGGTTTCCTTCATCGTGTTTTAGTTTAAAGTAAAATCGCAAAAATACTGAACTTAGAGGAAAATCTAAAGTTGACATGGTTAATTAATTGCTTTACACACAAACCTGTAAACTCATTCATGTAAGACGATACACCTGTACAATGTGACCTTTCACCTGGAAATATAGTTTCGTATACAAAATTCCACTTCTTTCAGGTTTACACTTTCAGTATTAATGGTTACAATTTAAAATTTAAAAATGTTAGGTCTTGATTTATTTAAGTCGACAAGTTAAGAGTTAAACACAAAAAGTCGGATACGAAAATTTTTGATAATTTAATCACAAATATTCAAAATGGCGCATCGTGGTTTTCTTGTACACACGTGAATAACATTAAACGAAATCGATCTTCGGAAGATTTCAGTAGGTTTTATCTTGACTATAATGGTTTCACCATTGAAGGGTTCATCTTTTATTGATATTCAGGATTCAGGTACAAGTGTTAAAATGCAATGACACCAATTTTACAAAATCCGAAACGAAGCGGACATTCGATCAAAGGCTGATTTTTATGCAAATTACTAAGTCAACACTGTTAGATTGTTTATTTTATTTAAAAATAATAACAAAGAGTAGTCAAGAATACTTTTATTTCTAAAAAATACAAAGAGTTGTCAAGAATACATTATAACATTGACAACACATGATGTTTCTGTTTACTTAACCTCAGAAAAAAAATGTCATGAAATCCTATAGTACTGCATAGTCCGCACCCCATCCATCAATTTCATTTCCAGGGTAAAAAACCGCGGACTATACACCCCTTTCTACGGTATGTAACACATAAACAAACGACAGCTACTGAATTACAGGCTCCTGACTTGGGACAGGAACATACAAAAATTATGTAGGTATATCTCATTACCAGAATATTTAGCCCACCCCTTTGTCATGGTCTATTGACTAATATGTATTAGTTTTTGATTAGGTCAGTTATTTATGTTAATTTGGTGTGCAGTTGGATAAACTTTGTCACTTTTAATTTCTTGGCTCACACCGAACAACAAGCTATAAAGGGCCCAGAAATTACTAGTGTAAAACCATTCAAACTAGAAAACGAAAGGTTTGTTCAAAAAGGACAACTTATGAAAAGTCAATGGTATTTGGTAAGCAGTTGTATATTCCTCCATGCAGCTTGTAACTATAAGCAAAACCTACATGTATACTGCATAGTAAGCTTTAAAAGACCAGGAATTACAAATGTAAAACAATAAAAACTAATAAAAATGTTAAAATAAATAATTGGACATAACTTTTGAAAGTGGCGGGATTGGATAGTGAAAATTTTAGGGTACAAACATTATTCAATACTTGAGAAATAGCCGAGATAATATTTTCACCAATTTTTCAACAATATTCGTCTTAACTTCTGCCAAGTTTGCCTCTGCCTTTTTTATTTAACTGTCTACAGCGCCTTTGGTGCTTTGATTTATCAAATTATGAGGAAAAAGAAACCTGCAATGTGGTTAAATAGTTATTGAAGATATGGGAAATATGTTAAGCTTGCATTGGCATAAGATATTTCTTTTTGCCATCACAAGACTGATCCATTAAAGTATTTTTTTGTATAGATTTTTTAAGTCCCACCGTAACGGAGGGAGCATTTAGGTCCTGCCGTAACAGAGGGGGCATTCAGGTCCCGCAGTAATGGAGGGGGCATTAAGTTTTACTCTTGTCTCTCTGTACGTACGTCCCATACATCCCAAAATTGGTTTCTGTTCTCTACCTTTAGGTTGTCTTAATCAAATGTTATGAAACTTATACACAATGCTTATTACCACAAAACACAGATCTAGTACAATTTTTGGGTAGCATAACCTTTACTGTTCTTCAGTTATGTCCATTATAACTTTATACGATTGCAAGTGGGGGCATCATCTGTGTCCCATGGACACATTCACCATTTATTTCCAATGCCTTGGGAGATACAGTGACGCACATGTCTGTCCCTGGATGATAATTAAGAAGACACTTTACCTCCTTAAGTAACCATAGCTGTTGGGTTTGTTTCCTGATGAAAATTATAATTTGAACATAAATTGTTATTCATTGACCTTAAAGTTATGGGTCATGTTCAATTTTAATGATTTTGACATTTGCTGTTCCAGAGTTATTTCCCTTAGCAACTTAAATTTTTTTTTTTATTTTTGTGCAGTTACCAGTTGAAATTCAATGTACTGTTTGACTAAAAATTCTTGCATTTTCATACAATGATATGAATCATTAAGATACCAGTTATGTTCAGTTTGAAGTGTTGTTTTTGGTTTTTTTAATGCTTTGAAAATGAAATGCAACCAAATAACAATAAAACAAATGTCAGAATATTTTTTTTACAATATTTTTGTTGTACCTCCACAGTTAACAGTAATTTATATATTTCAGGAAATCAGCAAACAAGAGACAGAACCCATTTACTGGAGACTGCACTCAGAACATCTGTATCTAGTCCTAGACAATCTTTACCGACCCCACCTGTAGTCTCATCAAACTCAAGGTATTCCATAATTGTCTGAAATATGCCAATATTTTTTACAAATTTAACATAACATACTTAGCTCATTTTGAATGCAACTAAGCATTTTAACTTTAATTCTTGCAAAAATTAATAAGCAGGTCATTCAAATGAAAAATGTTTTTGAAAGAATTCTTCATAAACGAAAAACGTTCTTGAAAGAATTTTTCATAAACCAAAAGAATCAGTGAGTTATACAAAAACCTGATAGACAAGCCAGTATGTTAATTTAGAGAATACATGGAGGTTTGATTGCAACTAATATTTGGACCAATTATCATTTTTAAGTTGCCATTTCTTATTCTCAAATTTATACCAACTATACTTAGGTACAAGGTCTTAAGTAAAGTATATTTTCATATTTATTGAGTAAACATGGCAACAAACCATGTTTAAATTTGTATATTTTGTAAAAAACCTTGATTTTCCTTTTTTACATCTACATTTATGTATGATTAACTTTGGAAAAGTATGTGAGCATCAGAGGAACTTCAACAACTTTATGTGAAGTTAGATTATGTATATGTCTACTATATCCTAAAGCTTGTCTTTAAATATTTTTTTGTTTCTTGGCTGTGTGCAATGTTTCCTATGGTTAGAAAACTATTATAACAGTGTTTTCTTCATTATCATAAATAAAAGGCCCATATATATTAGGATGTAATTTTGAGGTGGTAACATCTAAAATCTTGTATAATCCATTTAAGTTTCTTGATCTTATGTTTTGACAAACATTTTGTGCAAATTTAAAATAATTCTCCAAGACTTGAATTTCTTGGGCCAAAAACAGGCTTAAGCACTTATATATAGTTATGATTTGGGCTTTTCACTATTACAGCAAGATCAGTGCTAAAATTGAAAAACCTAAAAAACAAGAAATTTAAATCTATAAGATAGATATAAATATACAAATGAAATAATTGAATATAAAAAAGAAGATGTGGTACACTTGCCAATGAGACAACTCTTCACAAGAGACCAAAGGACACAGAAATTAACATCTATATGTTTATGTTTTAGTTCCAGGACAGAGGTTTCATCATCATCATCTAACACATGGCAGACATTACAGAGGCATCATTTACATCCACATTATTCTGTCAGTATACTAGATGATACTATAAATAGACCACATGATGCTGTTCAAAGGGCCATCAATCATACAATAGCAGGTATGTGTCAATCTATAAATAGACCACATGATGCTGTACAAAGGGCCATCAATCATACAATAGCAGGTATGTGTCAATCTATAATTCTAATGCAACAACATTTGTAACGTTCTTTTTGATTGGATAACGTCACTTTCTTACATGGCATCAACTGACAATTGATGCTATGGGACTTACGCGCAAGCGCAGACGGCATATGACAGATTTTAAATACATGTTTTAACGTTGTTTTCTGTCAGTTTCATTAGAATGGAGATAACAATATTGTATTTTAAGCTCCGACGGCATCAATTTGGGATTTGATGGTCGCTAACGCGTCGCCAGTAAACTTAATTTGCGACCATCAAATCCCCAATTGATGCCGTCGGAGCTTAAAATACAATACAGTTATCTCCTAAATAGCAGGTATGTATCAATCTATAAATAGACCACACGATGCTGTACAAAGGGCCATCAATCATACAATAGCTTGTATGTACATGTATTAAACTATAATTAGGGCCACCCCAAATGGTGCACGCCCTGTAGAAATCAGTCTGTCCGTCAGTTACAAATTGTTTCCGCTCTACACAATAGCCCGTGTGGATTTTGATTTTTCCACCTGCCCACCGTTGGCAGCCCACCCGTGCCCACTCTAGCTATAATCTCTTTCTTTTGTAAAAATATTGATTACAAATGCTTATCTGCTTTTTTCAAGTGATTGTACTTGCAAGTCTTAAGATTAAACAAAAGAAATTGCATGCCCACTCCTATGGGTGGGCAGAGTGGAAAAGGTAGAAATTTTGCCCACCAGGTGCCCACTCCCATGGTGGGCTGGTGGATAAAGCAAAATCCACCTGAGCTGTTGTGTATATCCAGAGCACCGTTATAATTTCATACTTTATACTTGACATGTATATTAACCAACACCAAAGGGTTCTTAATGTATGTACAAAATCCTAGGTCAAAGGTAGAGGTAAAAAAAATGTCAAGTTTCTGTTCATAACCCCATGTCCTATGGTAAAGAAACAAATATTTTACCACACATTATTCACAGCGGTGCCCATCTCAATGATGTCTAGTTAATTATGTATTGGAAATTTTGTTTGTTATTGAGGAATAAGGGTTTTTTGTATGGATAGACATTTTTATCTTGCAATAACCAAGAAGCCTTGTTATAAGGTTCTTTTACTTACAGAAAACATGGCATTTTAATATCAAATTTGCATAAGAATTTAAGATTATACATCCAACTCCTTAACAGGCACTCCTGTGCAAAAGACGTTAAATCAGTTACAAAATAAATAGCATAGAATACATCACATAAATATAAAAAAAGAAGGTGTTGTATGCTTGCCAATGAGACAACTGTCCACAAAAGACTAAAATGACACAGAAGTTAACAACTATAGGTCACTGCCTTCAACAATGAGCAAAGCCAACACCAAATAGTCAGCTATAAAAGGCCCAAATATGACAATGTAAAACAACTCAAACGAGAAAACTAACGGCTTTATTTATATGAAAAAATTAACGATAAACAAATATGTAACACATAATCAAACGACAACCACTGAATTACAGGCTCTTGGCTTGGGACAGGCACATATATAAATAATGTGGCAGGGTTAAACATGTTAGTGGGATCCCAACCCTCCCCCTAACCTTGGACAGTGGTATAACAGTACAACATAAGAACAAACTATTAAAATCAGTTGAAAAAGGCTTAACTCATCAGATGGACAAAAATACCAATGGATGTGGCCAGGTACTTGTACATCCCGACAACAAAAAGACACTAGTAACAGATCTGAGAGTTCTGACAGCTAGTTCAAAGCCACTAACAACTAATGAAAAAATCCTGCATCTAAGACTAAATTATCAATCCGTACACATCCAACATCCAATGGATTTAGTGTAAAGACGTCATAAACAGTCAGAGAAAAACATGACCTTGTGCAATGCCAAGTTACAGGTATCGACAGATTGTAGATCCATGAATGTGTGAATGTATATAACATACTAGTAATATTTAGTTTGCTTTTAATTTACTGAAAACAAAATCAATATTTATACCAATAAAAACAATATTCAATGATCTTATTACAGTGTTAAATTGGTAACCTTTTAGAATAAGTTTATTTGAAGGAGCCATAAGTTTACAAGGATCATTTCTAAATTTCTGGGCACGGTTAACAACATTTCCGTAAAAATGAGGATGTGCTATCCCGTTTGAAATGTCAAAGAAATAAAAAAAATAATGTTTCTAAATATTTGATTTGTTTGTAGGTGCTTTTATGGGTCGAGGTGAAGCAGCAGTAGCTAGTAATATAGTAAACCAGACTTACAGAATACAGTACTGGGATATGAAAGCAAATGCAGTTCCTGATATTTCTGATGGTAAATTTATGGTTTCATCCTCTTCAAAATCTTTAAAAAAAATTAAGATTTCCAATTAAATTTGTTTGCTTGATAGTAAAACTAGAGTATAAAAACTACTTTAAGTTTTAGAGAAGAAAAACAGTTCACACATAGAATATTACACAATAATAATTACCATTTTTTAAATATAATCTTAGATTAAAATTGAAGTTTAAGTATTATAGATAAAGATACAACATTCATACTTTGACCCATAATGGTTGACTTTTACAAATTGTGACTTGGATGTAGAGTTGTCTGATTAGCACTCATTCCACATCTTCTTATATATATTAAGGTCGCAGTGAATTTTGTTTTTGCAATACCAGTTTGGGAGATTTTCAAATACAGAGATTTATATCACAACTGTATTATGTTATCACTTATATCTGCAGGTCCATAAATGGTTTAGCAATTTTGTTTTAATTCCAGTCAAATGTTGTCTTACTTATAATGAAGGAAAAATTCTCAACCAAATTTTAAATTTTAATTGCAACTATAACTGCAAAATTTATTCATTTACCGTATCCATAATTTCATTTTTAGAAAAGGTCAATATAATAGTACCTCATTGTAAACTTCACAATGATGCTAGCTGTGATATATCGCAGGATGGGACATTGCTAGCTACATTTGCACCAAGTCATCGAGGCTTCCCAGATGACAACATTATGGCTGTGTATTCACTTTTACCAGAGACAGTTGGCCAGTGTCTGTACACTAAAAGTTTTGGTAAGTATATTTGTCCATCAGTGTAAACAATTTACTACTTTCATGTTTGTTTTATCAAATAAATATCCAATGATACTACATTCATTAAATTTGAAGGTCCTTTGAGTGATTGTCATGCTCCAAATAGATTAAAAAAAACTGCAAATGTTTGAAAAGAAGTTATATTTTCTTTGTTGGGGAGGAGAACTGAGTTTAAACAATATTTTATCTAACCATACACAACAGCTGTGTGGATTTTGATTTTTCCACCTGCCCACCGTTGGCAGCCCAGCCATGCCCACTCTAGCTATAATCTCTTTTATGCCCCACCTACGATAGTAGAGGGGCATTATGTTTTCTGGTCTGTGCCTCTGTTCGTCCGTCCGTCCGTCCGTCTGTGCCTCCGTTCGTCCGTCCGGTTAAAGTTTTTGGTCGAGGTAGTTTTTGATGAAGCTGAAGTCCAATATACTTGAAACTTAATACACATGTTCCCCATGATATGATCTTTCTAATTCTAATGCCAAATTATAGTTTTGACCCCAATTTCATGGTCCACTGAACATAGAAAATGATAGTGCAAAGTTCAGGTTAAAGTTTTTGGTCAAGGTAGTTTTTGATGAAGTTAAAGTTAAATCAACTTGAAACTTAGTACACATGTTCCCTATGATATGATCTTTCTAATTTTAATTCCAAATTAAAGTTTTGACCCCAATTTCACGGTCCACTGAACATAGAAAATGATAGTGGGAGTGGGGCATCCGTGTACTATGGACACATTCTTGTTTGTAAAAATATTGATTACAAATGCTTATCTGCTTTTTTCAAGTGATTGTACTTGCAAGTCTTAAGATTAAACAAAAGAAATTGCATGCCCACTCCTATGGGTGGGCAGAGTGGAAAAGGTAGAAATTTTGCCCACCCGGTGCCCACTCCTATGGTGGGCTGGTGGACAAAGCAAAATCCACCTGAGCTGTTGTGTACACGGAGCCTGAGTTAATTGTGTTTGACACTTCTTCATTGATATAATAATATATACATTTATAAACATTTTAGGCCCAAATGCAATATCAGTGAGTATCTCACCAAGAAATCAACATGTGTTAGTAGGATTAGCTGCCAAGAGGTTGATATGGGTCTTCACAACAAATCAGGTAATTTAAGTTGAAAGTGTTATATAGCTCACCTAGCCCATAAGACATTGTTAGCTGACATTTTATGGTGCTTGTAATTATATATATAATCTCATAGATGTTTATGTCCCTGCCACAGCCGAGGTGGCATTTTAAAAGTGTTACCCTTGTACATCTGTATGTACATCCAAAAATAAGTTTCCATTCTCTAGTTTATTTTTGTCTTAACTAAACATGCTAAATGTTATAAAACTTTGTCACATTATTACAACACAGCTCAGATCAAGGTTAAATTTGGATGCTGGTCAAAATGTGCGTCAAGTTTTAAAATATTTTTCTTGTGCACAATGAATTTAAAAGAACAATTTTATTAGATTAGTCAGAAGTTAAAGAGCAAAAACAATTTTTTGTCCGTTTTTTTTTTTTTTTTTTTTTTTTTTTTTTTTTTTTTTTTTTTTAAATCAATAACTAATTTCCAAGAATAATAGCAATAGTGACATAAAAATGTTATACTTTAATTTTGTAGCTGGTTGGTCAGATTTATAAGCTAGATAATGCCAATACAGGAGAAAACTCTACCAAGGTAAGTTTGTTGTGATCATTTATACCAAGATATATTCTATTTGTCTCTTGGTAATCAGATATTCTGTAAGAGTTATCTATAAATTTTTACAATTTTCTGCATAGAAAGGTATGTTTCTATGGTGATTGAAGCCTTGTTGGAAGAACATGTTTGAATATATAAACTACATTATAGACAGATGGACAAGTTTACTAAAAAAAGTCAGACAAAAAATCTTTTGGATAGACAGAACTTTTAAGATTTTTTGGTTGAATATATAGTAGAAAAGTTCAAATTTTTTTTTTCGGTCAAACAAACCCTAAAACAATTAGGCACAGACTGCACTCAAATATTTTATTATTACAATTTTTATTACTACTTAAATTCAGCACTATAGAAAATGCATAATTTTCCTGTCCTGCATTTTACTTGTCATATTTAATGAAATATTTCTCCTTATATTCCAGCATGTGATGGATATAATGCATCCGTGTGATATAGACATCAGGTCACATGTCAGTGTCAACTCGGCAAGATGGATGCCTACTCCAGGACATGGACTAGTATACGGTACTAATCGTGGAGATCTACAGATATGTAGACCAGGGTGAGTAACTGCATTTATTATTACCAGTTTACTTTACCATTTGAAATGCTAACATGAAATTTTCATGTTAGTATTACTTCACAATAAATAGTGTTCATTTTTGTACTACATTTCTGTCATAATTAGGTTATCTATTATATCACCTACTGTAAATTCAGAAATTATTGCGTGCATTTATTATTGCGATTTTGTCATTTTTGACTAAAATGCAATTTAAATTTTGCGATATTGAGAAAAATCCTGTTTTATTCATATAAAAAAGTTCAAAATGTGAGTTAAAATCATTGCGACTATAACCCTGTCGCATTAATTGCAATAATAAAAACATCACAATAATTTTTGAATTTACAGTATATGTATTCAGCAGTTAAGCTTTAGGAAATGACACATTGTTTAACTACTTCAAAGTCTGTGTTTTTGATAACTGAAGTGTGATAATTTGTGGTCCTTTACTTTGATAAAGAGTTTAAAACTTATTTTCAGTGTTAATTCTGCATGCCACTCCACTTATATTTCAACCAAGACTTCATCATAAATTCAAACATAATGAGCATTATAATTAAAAAGACCTCAAAGGATCTTGTTCAAGGCTCCATGTATTATTTTTTGTGTGCCCATACGTATCTTAGATTTGTAAAAGCTTGAAATTTGTCCTATTATACAATTATTGTTTGTTGCATACAAATTTTCTCAGAATTTGTTGTTTCTTCAAACCACCAACTAGGAACAAGAAGTACCTAAGCTACTAAGCTATAACTTATTTTCCATTGAGTCCATAATTGTGTTTATTTTAAAACAACAAATTTGAACCCCCCCCCCCCCCAAAAAAAAAAAAACAATGTTTGCAAAATCTACACATAAACAAAAGTGCTTCCTAAGTGTTTCCTTGTCCTGAACATGCATGAAATATTTGTCACTGTACATTAAGCAACCAACAGTCAACTAATCTTAAGTATACAAAATTCAAAATCATAAACTAGTCAAAGCTGTATTAGTTCAAATACACTATTAACTTCATGGGCTCATGTAGCATGTTTACTTTGGAGTGTTGGAGGTCCTGCTTGGGCTTGATCCCTCTCTAGGTAAAAAAAAAAATGCTTCAGAAATCATGTTGTTAATTCTTGTTTTTTTGTAACCAATTCTTCTTGATTGTGGGGAAATTGATTTTTTGTGAATTCCTGACTTCCTCATTTTAAACAAGAATATAGGAAATTTGTATTTTGTTAAAACTCTTTATTTGGTAGTTCCTTTATACCTACTATAATCACCTTGTGAGCTAGCAGGTGGAAATTCTGACTCAGCATGTCAGACTTGTTCAGACAGGATTAATTGATGTCTTGTTGACATGCTATTATCCTGAAATCATTACAGTTAGATATTCAGCAGTCACTAATCAATCTTTATTTGAAGGCAGTAGCTTGCAGATCTGTATTGTAGTTGTGTCAATATCAATTCTACTTTTAAGAGGTATTGCATGAAATAAAATGGGACAATTTGATTTTCAAAAATGATACAGTGACAACTTCAATATTTACTAACATGAAGAGGTTCAGTAAAAGCTTTTTTCCTTTCCTAATTCATCTTTGAAATTTTATCTATTATTTTGTCCAGCTGTAATGCCACCCCATACAAACACACACAAGTATGTGAATAGAGCAAACATAAAATTACAGTGGCTATAATACATATCAATAGAAAAATTTGTAAGGGTTCCACAGAACCCAGTGTCTCGCCTACTTTTGCTGTTAATGACAGGCTCAACAAAAATGAATAAAAAAAAGTCAGTTAAAAAATTCCTCTTGATAATATCTTTTGATTGTAAGAAGCTTCTGTCCAAGTTTGATAAAAATCCAGGATAGTTTATGAATCTAATAATAAATTTTTAAAAAACTTTAACTGCAGACTACATGTACATGTATATGTAATGTTCATTGAAAGAAAAACTAAGTCCGTTTATAAGTAAAATACAGATACACAGGTACAAAATTTTAACAAAATTTTTTTCTAGATACTTGCTTTTGATCATAAACAAACTTCTGTCCAAGTTTGGTACATATCCAAAATAGTATAAGAAAGTTATTAAAATTTTAATAACTTTAACCATGGAGTGAATGTGTTGTTTCGTGGCAGAAAATCAAAGATACGTGAAAAATGGATTTATTTTTTTACAAAATTTACTTCTGGATACTATCTTATGATCATAACCAAGCTTCTGTCCAAGGTTGGTACAAACCCAGGATAGTTTAAGAAAGTTATTAAAATTTTAAAAACTTTAACCACAGAGTGAATATTTGTGGACGCCACCACTGCAGCCAGAATGTAGGATTGCTATGTCTCGCTTTTTCGACTGAATTCGAAGGCTCGACAAAAATTATATAAAAGAAAACAAGCATTTTGTTACTTTGTACATATTAAAGGGGAAACAATATGAATTTAAGGAGTTGTGTTGTATATATATTACCTTGATTATTTTGTGAATCTACCATACAAACCACATGACATTCACTTATTATGTAATGTCACTACAGTGATATAATTGTAAATTCTAAGTCATTTATCTGAATTATCAAGTCTTGCTCATTTCTTTCATAAACGTCAATAAGAAAGCAACCCAGAATACATAACAAAATACAAAAAACATCTAGTGGTTATTTTCACATTTATTGTCAATGTACAGCACTATATTTATTGTCAAGGAACTAATCACATATTTCAAGTAAAAGTACAATTAAACAGATGGCACAGTTCCCATAACTAAAGACTTATTGATAAATGTACATAAAAATTTGATAAATACCAATGATGAAGCCTGTCCTAAGTTGCACCTAAAATTTGAAAGAGGGTACCTTTATTTTTACAAAGAATTCTGTGTCTATGATCATGTCTTAATGGAAGCATTCCTCTAGTTCATGAAGTGGATTTCTTACAAAATTGATGACACTTCACAGTTTGAAAGATGGTTTCCTCAGTTTTTCAAAGAATTCTGTGATCTTCTTCTGTCTAGGATCATGTTTTAACGGAAGCATTTCTTGGTCTATGTGTTCCTCTAGTTCATTCAGTGGATTACGTATAAAGCAGTCCATCATACCATTCTGTTCATAATACATACGAAGCATCTGTATATATTTCTTGGCAATAGCTGGTGTGATAATTTTTTCATTATTTTTCACTGAATCAGGAAGTGGAATAGAAGGTTTCAGATGAAGATGTTTCACTGGTTTCCTGTTCCTGCGTTTTCGTAATTTATATTTGGACACCAGAGGTTTTGATTTTTCACGTATTATCTGTTTGATAAAATCTTTCAGTTTATCATTTGTATTTGGTTCATTTTGTTGCAAAGTTTTCACCTTTTCCGAGTCCATGAAATTAATAACTGCTGTTTCAGTAATGTTTTGATTGCACATTTCTTTAGATCCAACACAAGTATTTGAATGTCCCACTAACAAATGGTTTACAATTCCCTGGTATGTCATTTCTCTTCTTGATCTTGGTGATGTGGTAGTTTGTAAAAAGTTCCAATGAGTTAATTAACATGAGTTGATTTTATGTGAAGGTTAAGATTTGTTTACTGAAGTGTAGTAAACACTTTAACAGATCAATGTGAATTGTTTTAACTATAAATTGTGTAAAAGTTTATTAAGATGATCTTTAATCATAGTTTAAAACAATTCATGGAAGATTAAATGTACTTGCATGATCAATAGTTGTGTTTTTATTTGGAATCATGAATAAAAATTCTAATAATTTTAAATTATAGAAATGTGATTATATTACTGGAAAAATTATGATTACTTCTACATTTATAGTAATTAACACTACTGGTTAAATTAAAGTAACTTTTAAACATATTAATGAATCATTTAAAAGTTCGAAACTTTTTTGTGCCCCTGTCGTGGCGGAGGGGGATTTAAGTGGTACCCATGTCTGTCTGGTCAGTCCTGTCTGTCTGTCACTTATGTCCACCAAACTGGTTTCCATTCTCTATTATTAGTTTGCCTCAGCCAAATGTTATAAAACTAATACATAATGCTTATTGCCACAAAACAATGATCAAGTTTAAAATTGGGTAGCATCACTTTTACTGTTCATGAGTAAATGCTTTTAAATGATGAATTTTAACGTTTAAAAAAATCTTTGCCTAAAATCTGGAAAATTATGACAATTTTATAAAAAAAAAAATGTTTTTGTCTACTATGGATTCTTTAATTTTTGTGGATACCAATTTTCGTGGTTTGAGGAAAGTTTGCATATTCATGGATATTTAATTTTGTGGTTTTGGCAATGTCTGCATACATTCCTTTAGAAAATTTGTAATTCGTTGAACATTTGAATTTGTGAATCTCCTGTACCCAAGAAATCCACAAAAGTTAGTATCCAATGAATATAAATGAATTCACAGTATAACTTTTACATAACTATACTAGATAGATCTTATCATGTTGCCAATTTTAAAACAAAAATGGTAAGCAAGGCAAGATTTACATACAAATCAACATGACCTTAATTGTTGTAGTTATTGCCCTTTAATGATAATTCTTCCCATTTTCAAAATTGTGAAAGATAGATAGAAACTTCAAACAGCAAATATTTTCAAGAAAACGGATAAGTCGTAATGGCTGAAATCTTCAGTCGGCTTGTCATTTGAGTTATTGCCCTTTGATATGTTAACTTAAACAACTGTAATAGATAAAAAGAAACTTAAAAAAGGAAAATTAACAGCATAAGATATACACAGGAGTTGTTCCCCTTTAATGATGTTTTTACTAAACGATGGCCATTGTTGAATATGCAGTTTAGTGACACAGGCCTTTAGTTTATTTCACAATTGATATTTTCTTTTTCAGATCACTAAAAGTATCAGAAGATGAAGAAAGAGCCAGTACCAGCTCATCTATTAGTCGGCGTAATATACTGCTGGATCACATGTTGGGTGGAATATCTCGTACTCCAGTGACAGTCAACAGTATAGCTACTCAAACACCTGCTGTACGGAGATCTATGTCGACACAGACTGACGAATCAGATTCAAATGTTATTGTGTAAACATTTTATTACATTGTATTTGTATGCTTTATGTATCTACTGGATCACATGTTAGGTGGAATATTTCGTACTTCAGTGACAGTCAACAGTATAGCTACTCAAACACCTGCTGTATGGAGATCTATATCTACACAGACTGACGAATCAGATTCAAATGTTATTGTGTGAACATTTTATAACTTTGTATTTGTATGCTTTATGAGGGGCTTAAAGGGGGTATCTGCACGGAAGAACGCTAAATAAAATTGCCTTTCAACAATGAACAAACAATTAAAAGTGTCTTGCATGTTGATCTTTTTACCGATTTCAGGAAACACAGTGAATAACTAAATCATTTTCACGGCTGTGAGTGAAATAAAAATAGCAAAACACGTAGCACAAAAATAACCCTTTACCACCCTCCTTTGTATATCCTAGCTGTGTATTACCAATATGGAGAGATTAAGATGGCCATCTTTTAGTAAAAACATCATTAAAGGGGAATAACTCTTGTGCTTTATGTATCCTAGTTGTGTATTACCAATATGGAGAAATTAAGATACACATAGTCAGACCAAATAGCTTATGAACCACAATCAGAAGCTTTGATCTTATTCCAATGCCAGTCTCTTCACTGTCTTACTGTCACAATCAGAAGCTTTGATCTTATTCCAATGCCAGTCTGAGCTCTTCACTGTCTTGCTCTCACAATCAGAAGCTTTGAACTTATTCCAATGCCAGTATGAGCTCTTCACTGTCTTGCTCTCACAATCAGAAGCTTTGATCTTATTCCAATGCCAGTCTGAGCTCTTCACTGTCTTGCTCTCACAATCAGAAGCTTTGATCTTATTCCAATGCCAGTCTGAGCTCTTCATTGTCCTACTGTCAGTAGGATATTATCCAACCATATATTGTAAAGCAAGTAATTTTCGCGATGGTTTTATTTTTGCGACTTTGCAAGAAGAATAGTATCACAAATATAAATCGTTGGGAATAAGTAAATCACTAAATTAAATCTTGTGAAATAAACCAGATAGGGCTAAACACAATATAAAGTATCTGCTAAAATAGTTGGTTTACAATAATATACTGTGTCTAGAGTTTCATGTTAAGCTGTATTGACATAATTATTGAAGCTACGTAGCTCACTACTGTAGTCCAAAGTTGGACAAAGAGAGAGAAAAGGCATGTTAGTGTGATAGGTTGTAAGATGTCTTATACTAAAGTTAAACTACCAAATACTCAATTGGTTGTGTGTGTCGAAAAGACTGTAAGAGTAGTCATGAAAACATAAAAAGTAGATTCTATTCTTTCTGATCCTCTTGTAAAAGTCATGTAATTCACAGCTTCAGAATCTAACAATTCTGGGTAATAATTTCAAAAGCATACACCAAAACGTTGTGATAACGTTCTAATCAATGGAAATTCAACCAATGACATAACTTTATTTTTATTTTGGTATACAAACAATGAAATTACCCATAGTCCTTTAGATTCTGAAAAGGTGAATTCTCCAACAGCAATAGTTATGTAGGTAAGAAGATCGACACCAGAGTAAGCTTATGCTTGTATAGTGTAGTTACACTAACCCATCAGGAGATCTATTTCTACACAGATTACAGGGGCGGATCCAGCCATTTTTAAAAAGGGGGTTCCTAACCCAGGACAAAAAGAGCAGGGGTTCAAACTACATGTCCCCATTCAAATGCATTGATCGTCCCAAAAAAAAGGGGGGGTTCCAACCCTGGGAATTCCTCCCCCTGGATCAGCCATTATTGCAGATTATAAATGAATCATATTGAGATGTTAATCTAATTGTGTGAACATTTTATTATTTGTATGCATGATGTACTGTAAATTCAGAAATTATTGCGTGCATTTATTACTTCCTTTTTGTCATTTTAGACTAAGACACAATTTTAATTTTTGGGATAGGGAGAAAAATTCTGTTTAATTCCTATAAAAAAAAATTGAGTTTAAATTATTGTGATTATAACTCTGTCACATTTCGCAATAAAAAAATCATCGAAATAATTTCTGAATTTACAGTATTCTCACTGTGTAATATGTAGAGAATTACAGATCTAGGACATTATTGCTGTACAGATATTAGACAAGGATTTTTTTTATTGTGAAGTTCACCATTGCAATGTTTAAGTTTATATATATCACTGTTACATTATACATTTAGTCGAAGTTAATGATGGACTGCAAAGATTTGCACAGTGGCTTACATTAATGTACATGTAGGTAATAATCTAAATGTTCAGATAATTTAGCTTCGACCATAGGGGTACAAGATATACTCCTGTATTTTTCTAAAATTTTATGATGCACTTAATTTATTTGTATGTATTAATGGAGTCAATTTCTTGCCAAAGTTGTATAGTTAAGGATGTGCTTTTTGGTATTCCCCATCTATAAATAATGTGGATTGAGATAGCACTGGAATTTATTTCTGTATCAAATTTTTCAGCTCTATGTCATTATATGATTACATTAGATTTTGGGAACCCACCTTCAATGTGGATTTAAGAACCCCCCTAGTTTATATTAAATTTTGTGCAGATCCTAACCCACATATTTCGATGCAAATTCGTAATCCATCATCTACTTCTCAGTTATTATATATGGTAAAGTCTGAAATTATTGGGTGCATTTATTATTGAGATCTTTGAAAACTTCCATACAGATATATGTACCAGCTATCAGAATATGAATTCTTATAATTGAGATTCTCACACAGCATCATGATTGGTTATATTGGGAATCACTGGTCCATGACCAAAGCATGTCCCCTCTTTGACAGTCAGTGGGCCCCCACTTTTAAAAAATTCTGGATCTGCCACTGTTTACAGTATACACTCTGATGCAACTTAAATAGACTTAAAGATTATTTCACATGTTTAAAAAGTTTCATTTATTTAAGAATTAAATGCTTCTTTTTGTAAATTTATTGGGGTGTAAAAGCGTTGACCGAAGTACATTTTGTATGAAGCGCGGAAGCGCTTCATTCTAAAAATATGCGTACGGTCAACGCTTTTACAACCCTATAAAGTTACAAAAAGAAGCATTCAATACTTATAATTACATTTTTTAGCTATGATCATGAAAACACGAATTTTATATATTTTTTTATTTAATTCACCTGTGCACTTTATTGTTGGACCACGTGTTATCATGAATGAAAAGTTGTATTGAGCAATGCAATTGCTTACGGAATAACATGTGATGTGCAGTTAGCCAATCAGAATAAAGTATTATAATGAAACATACATCTTATGTAATTATTACTTTACACTTTCACTAATGATTTAATTAACACTTCTCTACTGATTTAATTAACACTTCTCTTCTGATTTAATTAACACTTCTCTTCTGATTTAATTAACACTTTCACTACTGATTTAAATTTTGCCATGTGGGAGGAAAATTTTTCCCGCCCAGATTCCCCATGGTTTGAGAAGATGAAAAATCAATGATTAATTGATTTATTACCTAGATATAATATTACCCCATCCATATATTTGACATAAAAAAGTGACCCAATCATCTAGAGATTCATTATATGATGCAGACTTCCATTTCAATATGAAATATGTACATGTGTTGCTGTGCAATATTCTTTTTATGATGTATTTTGATAATCATGTATTGTATGTCCGACAAATAATTTCAAAGGTTAAGACAATGATATTTCATTAAAACCAGTTTATATGCTGTGGAAGTTATCATTGCTTGATTTGACATTGAACACAGCAATATCTTTATACAATGTATTTTGTTAATCATGTATGGTATGTCCAACAAATAATTTCAAAGATGAAGGCAATGATATTTCATTAAAATCAATTAATATACTGTGAAAGTTACCATTGCTTAATATGACATTGAAATGTTGTAGTTTACCATTTTTGTAACCATCAAATATGTGAATAGGGCCACATGTTAGTGCTTGGTATTTATTGTATTATGATTTTCCTATATTTTGTTTCTAAATTCATCATGTTATTAAACCATTTAAATCTTTAACAGTTTGGATTTTTTCTGTTTTCATTCTTGAATAGATTTAGGGAGCTACCATTTGATTTTTATGGGGGGGCTAGGATGAAATTTGAAAAAATAGGCAGGACAGGAGTTTTGTGTAAAAAAAAAAGGCAGGATGAGACACTTGCCAAAAAAAAAAGTCAGGACGACAATTTAGGTAAAAGAAAGTCAGGATAAACTATAAAAAAAAAAGGCAGGACCGAACAGAGTGAAAAATAAAAAGGCAGGACAGAGATTACAGCTAAGAAAAAATGCAGGACAAAATTTTTCATCCTAGCCCCCCCATAAAAATCAAATGGTAGCTCCCTTAGTATAACACAATTGTCACACATCTCAGTGTTTCTTCTTCTTTGATTTTTTGTCGAGCCTGCAACTTTTGTTGCAGAAAGCTCGACATAGGGATAGTGATCCGGCACCGGCGGCTACGGCGGCAGCGTTAGCTCACTTCTTAAAAGCTTTATATTTTAGAAGGTAGAAGACCTGGATGCTTCATACTTTGTATATAGATGCCTCATGATACAAACTTTCCGTCAGTCACATGTCCAATGTCCTTGACCTCATTTTCATGGTTCAGTGACTACTTGGAAAAAAAGTTAAGATTTTTTGTAATGTTAAATTCTCTCTTATTATAAGTAATTGGATAACTATATTTGGTATGTGCGTACCTTGCAAGGTTCTCATGCCCGTCAGACAGTTTTCACTTGACCTCGACCTCATTTCATGGATCAGTGAACAAGGTTAAGTTTTGGTGGTCAAGTCCATATCTCAGATACTATAAGCAATAGGTCTAGTATATTCGGTGTATGGAAGGACTGTAAGGTGTACATGTCCAACTGGCAGGTGTCATCTGACCTTGATCTCATTTTCATGGTTCAGTGGTTATAGTTAAGTTTTTATACGACCGCAAAAATTTTAATTTTTTGGTCGTATATTGCTATCACGTTGGCGTCGTCGTCGGCGTCGTCGTCGTCCGAATACTTTTAGTTTGTGCACTCTAACTTTAGTAAAAGTGAATAGAAATCAATGAAATTTTAACACAAGGTTTATGACCACAAAAGGAAGGTTGGGATTGATTTTGGGAGTTTTGGTCCCAACATTTTAGGAATTAGGGGCCAAAAAGGGCCCAAATAAGCATTTTCTTGGTTTTCGCACTATAACTTTAGTTTAAGTGAATAGAAATCTATGAAATTTAAACACAAGGTTTATGACCACAAAAGGAAGGTTGGGATTGATTTTAGGAGTTTTGGTTCCAACAGTTTAGGAATTAAGGGCCAAAAAAGGGCCTAAATAAGCATTATTCTTGGTTTTCGCACAATAACTTTAGTATAAGTAAATAGAAATCAATGAAATTTTAACACAAGGTTTATGACCACAAAAGGAAGGTTGGGATTGATTTTTGGAGTTGAGGTCACAACTTTATGAATTAGGGGCCAAAAAGGGGCCCAAATAAGCACTATTTTTGGTTTTTGCATCATAACTTTAGTATAAGTAAATAGAAATCTATGAAATTTAAACACAAGGTTTATGACCATAAAAGGAAGGTTGGGTTTGATTTTGGGAGTTTTGGTCCTTACAGTTTAGGAATAAGGGGCCCAAAGGGTCCAAAATTGAACTTTGTGTGATTTCATCAAAAATTGAATAATTGGGGTTCTTTGATATGCCGAATCTAACTATGTATGTAGATTCTTAATTTTTGGTCCCGTTTTCAAATTGGTCTACATTAAGGTCCAAAGGGTCCAAAATTAAACTTAGTTTGATTTTAACAAAAATTGAATCCTTGGGGTTCTTTGATATGCTGAATTTAAAAATGTACTTAGATTTTTAATTATTGGCCTAGTTTTCAAGTTGGTCCAAATGGGGGTCCAAAATTAAACTTTGTTTGATTTCATCAAAAATTGAATAAATGGGTTCTTTGATATGCCAAATCTAACTGTGTATGTAGATTCTTAATTTTTGGTCCAGATTTTTTAAATTGGTCTACATTAAGGTCCAAAGGGTCCAAAATTAAACTAAGTTTGATTTTAACAAAAATTAAATTCTTGGGCTTATTTGATATGCTTTATCTAAATATGTACTTTGATTTTTGATTATGGGCCCAGTTTTCAAGTTGGTCCAAATCAGGATTCCATATCAAGTATTGTGCAATAGCAAGAAATTTTCAATTGCACAGTATTGCACAATAGCAAGAAATATCTTATTGTGCAATAGCAAGAAATTTTCAATTGCACAGTATTGCACAATAGCAAGAAATATCTTATTGTGCAATAGCAATTAATTTTCAATTGAAGTTATCTTTCTTTGTATAGAATAGTAGTTGATAATATATGTTGGAAATTTGCCAGACATGACTATGATGTCATTTTCTATTTTTATTTGCCAATAACTTTATGTGAATAACTTCATTGGAAATTTGCCAATATGAAATGTTGCTGATGAAGCTTTTTTTCCTTATTATACTACCGCAAAATTTGAAAAATTTTTCGTCGTATATTGCTATCACGTTGGCGTCGGCGTCGTCGTCGTCGTCCGTCGTCCGAATACTTTTAGTTTTCGCACTCTAACTTTAGTAAAAGTAAATGGAAATCTATGAAATTTTAACACAAGGTTTATGACCACAAAAGGAAGGTTGGTATTGATTTTGGAAGCTTTGGTCCCAACATTTTAGGAATTAGGGGCCAAAAAGGGCCCAAATAAGCATTTTCTTGGTTTTCGCACTATAACTTTAGTTTAAGTGAATAGAAATCTATGAAATTTTGACACAAGGTTTATGACCACAAAAGGAAGGTTGGGATTGATTTTGGGGTTTTGGTCCTAACAGTTTAGGAATTAAGGGCCAAAAAAGGGCCCAAATAAGCATTATTCTTGGTTTTCGCACAATAACTTTAGTATAAGTAAATAGAAATCTATGAAATTTTGACACAAGGTTTATGACCACAAAAGGAAGGTTGGGATTGATTTTGGGGGTTTTGGTTCTAACAGTTTAGGAATTAAGGGCCAAAAAAGGGCCCAAATAAGCATTATTCTTGGTTTTCGCACAATAACTTTAGTATAAGTAAATAGAAATCTATGAAATTTAAACACAAGGTTTATGACCATAAAAGGAAGGTTGGGTTTGATTTTGGGAGTTTTGGTCCTAACAGTTTAGGAATAAGGGGCCCAAAGGGTCCAAAATTGAACTTTGTGTGATTTCATCAAAAATTGAATAATTGGTATTCTTTGATATGCCGAATCTAACTATGTATGTAGATTCTTAATTTTTGGTCCCGTTTTCAATTTGGTCTACATTAAGGTCCAAAGGGTCCAAAATTAAACTTAGTTTGATTTTAACAAAAATTGAATCCTTGGGGTTCTTTGATATGCTGAATTTAAAAATGTACTTAGATTTTTAATTATTGGCCTAGTTTTCAAGTTGGTCCAAATGGGGGTCCAAAATTAAACTTTGTTTGATTTCATCAAAAATTGAATAAATGGGTTCTTTGATATGCCAAATCTAACTGTGTATGTAGATTCTTAATTTTTGGTCCAGTTTTCAAATTGGTCTACATTAAGGGTCAAAGGGTCCAAAATTAAATTAAGTTTGATTTTAACAAAAATTAAATTCTTGGGCTTATTTGATATGCTTTATCTAAATATGTACTTTGATTTTTGATTATTGGCCCAGTTTTCAAGTTGGTCCAAATCAGGATTCCATATCAAGTATTGTGCAATAGCAAGACATTTTCAATTGCACAGTATTGCACAATAGCAAGAAATATCTAATTGCACAATATTGTGCAATAGCAATTAATTTTCAATTGGAGTTATCTTTCTTTGTATAGAATAGTAGTTGATAATATATGTTGGAAATTTGCCAGACATGACTATGATGTCATTTTCTATTTTTATTTGCCAATAACTTTATGTAAATAACTTCATTGGAAATTTGCCAATATAAAATGTTGCTGATGAAGCTTTTTTTCCTTATCTTATCTAAAATGTTTTAGATAATGTATGTTGGAAATTTGCCAGACATGACTATGATGTCATTTTCTATTTTTATTTGCCAATAACTTTATGTAAATAACTTCATTGGAAATTTGCCAATATAAAATGTTACTGATGAAGTTTTTTTTATTGTTTTATACAATAAACAATGTATATTCACTTTTACTACCAACCAATCTTTACCATTCAGTGATAACAAGCACTTTATTTTACATTTTTATATTTTATGATGTATTTAAAAGAGTAGTTATTGTTGCAAACTCCATTAGAAATTTGAATTGATATCAGTTTTGGAAAAAGGGAAACGGGGATGTGAAAAAAGGGGGGGGTTTAAATTTTTCTCATTTCAGATTTCATAAATAAAAAGAAAATTTCTTCAAACATTTTTTTGAGAGGATTAATATTCAACAGCATAGTGAATTGCTCAAAGGCAAAAAAAAAACTTTTAAGTTCATTAGACCACATTCATTCTGTGTCAGAAACCTATGCTGTGTCAACTATTTAATTTTAGATTTAAATAAGAAGAAATCTTTAATTGATTTGTAAAATCTTGACATTTGTTTTGTGTAAAAAAAACCATGTAATGTCAAAAATTTGATCACAATCCAAATTCAGAGCTGTATCACGCTTGAATGTTTTGTCCATACTTGCCCCAACTGTTCAGGGTTCGACCTCTGCGGTCGTATAAAGCTGCGCCCTGCGGAGCACCTGGTCTTATCTAAAATGTTTTTAGATAATGTATGTTGGACATTTGCCAGACATGACTATGATGTCATTTTCTATTTTTATTTGCCAATAACTTTATGTAAATAACTTCATTGGAAATTTGCCAATATAAAATGTTGCTGATGAAGTTTTTTTTATTGTTTTATACAATAAACAATGTATATTCACTTTTACTACCAACCAATCTTTACCATTCAGTGATAACAAGCACTTTATTTTACATTTTAATATTTTATGATGTATTTAAAAGAGTAGTTATTGTTGCAAACTCCATTAGAAATTTGAATTGATATCAGTTTTGGAAAAAGGGAAACGGGGATGTGAAAAAAAGGGTGGGGGGTTTAAATTTTTCTCATTTCAGATTTCATAAATAAAAAGAAAATTTCTTCAAACATTTTTTTGAGAGGATTAATATTCAACAGCATAGTGAATTGCTCAAAGGCAAAAAAAAACTTTTAAGTTCATTAGACCACATTCATTCCGTGTCAGAAACCTATGCTGTGTCAACTATTTAATTTTAGATTTAAAAAGTTTGAAGAAGAAATCTTTAATTGATTTGTAAAATCTTGACATTTGTTTTATGTAAAAAAAACCCATGTTATGTCAAAAATTTGATCACAATCCAAATTCAGAGCTGTATCACACTTGAATGTTTTGTCCATACTTGCCCCAACTGTTCAGGGTTCGACCTCTGCGGTCGTATAAAGCTGCGCCCTGCGGAGCATCTGGTTGGGTTTTGGTCTGTTTTTGTCGAGCCTTCGAGACTAAGCGATCCTACATTCCGTCTGCGGCGTCGTCGTCGTGGTCGTCGGCGGTGTCCACAAATATTCACTCTGTGGTTAAAGTTTTTGAAATTTTAATAACTTTCTTAAACTATACTGAATTTCTACCAAACTTGGACAGAAGCTTGTTTATGATCATAACAAAGTATCCAGAAGTAAATTTTGTAAAAATAAAATTCCATTTTTTCCGTATTTTTACTTATAAATGGACTTTGTTTTTCTGCGAGGAAACATTACAATATTCACTCTGTGGTTAAAGTTTTAAAATTTTTAATAAATTTCATAAACTATCCTTGATTTGTACCAAACTTTGACAGAAGCTTGTTTATGATCATAAGATAGTATCAAGAAGAATATTTTGTAAAAATAAATTTCCACTTTTCCGTATTTTACTTATAAATGGACTTAGTTTTTCTGCGAGGAAACATTACATTCACTCTGTGGTTAAAGTTTTTAAAATTTTAATAACTTTCATAAACTATCCTTGATTTGTACCAAACTTGGACAGAAGCTTGTTTATAATCATAAGATAGTATCAAGAAGAAAATTTTGTAAAAATAAATTTCCACTTTTCCGTATTTTACTTATAAATGGACTTAGTTTTTTTGCCAGAAACAAAACATTCACTCTGTGGTTTAAGTTTTTAAAATTTTTATAATGTTCTTAAACTATCCTGGATTTCTACCAAACTTAGACAGAAGCTTGTTTCTGATCATAAGATATTATTCAGAAGTAAATTTTGTAAAAAAAAAAATCACTTTTTCTGTATTTTACTTATCAATGGACTTAGTTTTTCTTCCAGTTAACATTACATACAGTCTGCAGTTAAAGTTTATACAACATTTATAAGATTCATAAACTATCCTGGATTTTTTACCAAACTTGGAAGCTTCTTTCAATCAAAAGACAGTATCGAGAGGGAAATTTTTATTGATGTTTTTCCTCATTTTGTTGAGTCTGCGATTAACAGCAAAAGTAGGCGAGACACTGGGTTCCGCGGAACCCTTACGAATTTTTCTTATACTATATGCAATAGGTCTACTATATTTGGTGTATGGAATGATTGTAAGGTGTACATGTCCAACTGGCAGGTGTCATCTGACCTTGACCTCATTTTCATGGTTCAGTGGTTATAGTTAAGTTTTGGGGTTTTTGTCTGTTTTTCTTATACTATATGCAATAGGTCTACTATATTTGGTGTATGGAATGATTGTAAGGTGTACATGTCTAGCTGACAGGTGTCATCTGACCTTGACCTCATTTTCATGGTTACAGTGGTCAAAGTTAAGTTTTTGAGTTTTGGTCTATTTTTCTAATACTTTATTCATTAGGTCAACTATATTTGGTGTATGAAAATATTTTATGATCTATATGTCTGTTACGCAGGTTTTATTTGACCTTGACCTCATTTTCATGGTCCATTGCTAAGTGTTAAGTGTTTGTGTTTTGGTCTGTTTTTCTTAATTTATAAGCAATAAGTCAACTATATTTGTTGTATTGAAGAATTGTTAGCTGTACATGTCTGCCTGGCATGGTTCATCTGACCTTGACCTTATTTTCATGGTTCATTGATCAATATTTCGTTTTCTTGGTTAATGTTGAGTTTATGTGACAGTTGTAATAAAGCTTTATATGTAGGTCTATCAACATAATATCAATAATTAGTAAAGAAGGCGAGACATTTCAGCGTGTGCACTCTTGTTTTTTTATTCTGTTGTTGATGATTAAGACATAAAAAGGGTGTAAATAAGAAGATGTGACATGAGAGCCAATGAGACAATTCTCCTTCCAAGTCACAATGTGTAAAAATTAAACCAGCCTTCAACAAAATGACTAGTGTAAAAACAATTGAAACAGTAAAAATAAAAAAGGAGATGTGGTATGATTGCCAATAAGACAACTCTCCAGACAAGACCAATTGACGCACAACATTAAGCAACCAACAATCAATCAATCAACCAAATGACACAGAAATAACAACTATAGGTCAACCTATGGCCTTCAACATTGAGCAACACCCATACCGAATCATCAATTATAAAAGGCCCCAAAATGACAAATGTAAAACAATTCAAACAAGAAAACTAACTGCCTAATTTATGTACAAAAAATAAGAAAAAAAAATATGTAACACATCAACAACAACAACCACTGAGGTTCATTTCAGATTAATTATAAGCTGCAATTCTATAAATAAAAATCATGCCCTTCCACACATCAAAAAAGACTTGTTTATCTGTCTGTGAAATTTAGTTTATTGTCTCCTTGTCCATTGAATTGTTGAGAGAAAAAAAAACAATGTTTCCTAGTGTGGCTGAAAAAGTGCAATCAAAGAAAAGATAAAGTTGTAATGTACAAATACTGTGTTTATTCTTTTGTCTTTTGTAATTTATTTAACAATGAAAAATGTTCCCCTGATGGATTATATTTGGAAACCTTTGTTAAACAAAAGTTAACATATAGCCATGATGGCCCATAAATACACCTATTGGTTCATTTTTATACGACCACAAAAATTGAAAATTTTTTGGTCGTATATTGGTATCACGTTGGCGTCAGCGTTATCGTCGTCTTCGTCCGAATACTTTTGGTTTTCGCACTGTAACTTTAGTTTAAGTAAATAGAAATCTATGAAATTTAAACACAAGGTTTATGACCACAAAAGGAGGTTGGGATTGATTTTAGAGTTTTGTACTAACAGTTTAGGAATTAGGGGCCAAAAAGGGCCCAAATAAGCATTTCTTGGTTTTCATACTATAACTTTAGTTTAAGTAAAAAGAAATCTATGAAATTTAAACACAAGGTTTATGACCACAAAAGGAAGGTTGGGATTGATTTTGGGAGTTGAGGTCTGAAAGGTTTAGGAATTAGGGGCCAAAAAGGGGCCCAAGTATGCATTATTCTTGGTTTTTGCACCATAACTTTAGTATAAGTAAATAGAAATCTATGAAATTTAAACACAAGGTTTATGACCACAAAAGGAAGGTTTGGATTGATTTTGGGAGTTCTGGTTCCAACAGTTTAGGAATAAAGGGCCAAAAAAAGGCCCAAATAAGCATTATTCTTGGTTTTTGCACAATAACTTTAGTATAAGTAAATAGAAATCAATGAAATTTAAACACAAGGTATATGACCACAAAAGGAAGGTTGGGATTGATTTTGGGAATTGAGATCCCAACAGTTTAGGAAATAGGGACCAAAAAGGGGCCCAAATAAGCATTTTTCTTGGTTTTCGCACCATAACTTTAGTATAAGTAAATAGAAATCTATGAAATTTAAACACAAGGTTTATGACCTTAAAAGGAAGGTTGGGTTTTCTAATTGGTCTACATTAAGGTCCAAAAGGTCCAAAAAATAAACTTAGTTTGATTTTAACAAAAAATGAATTCTTGGGCTTCTTTGATATGTACTTAGATTTTGCTTATGGGCCCAGTTTTCAAGTTGGTCCAAATCAGGATACAAAATTATTATATTAAGTATTGTGCAATAGCAAGAAATTTTCATTTGCACAGTATTCAGCAATAGCAAGAAATCTTCAATTGCACAGTATTGTGCAATAGCAAGAAATTTTCAATTGCTTAGTATTGTGCAATAGCAAGAAATCTTCAATTGCACAGTATTGTGTAATAGCAAGTATTTTCAATTGCACAGTATTGTGCAATAGCAAGAAATATCTAATTGCACAATTTTCAATTTGAGTTATCTTTCTTTGTCCAGAATAGTAGTTGAATCAACTTAAATCATTTTTTTATACAATATACAATGTATATTCAATTTTACTACCAACTGATAAATTAAAACAATCTTTACCATTCAGTGATAACAAGCACTTTTTTTTACATTTTAATATTTTATGATGTATTTAAATGAGTAGTTATTGTTTGTTGCAAACTCCATTAGAAATTTGAATTGAGATCAGTTTTGGAATAAGGGAAAGGGGCATGTGAAAAAAAAATTGGGTGGGGGTGTTCAATTTTTCTCATTTCAGATTTCATAAATAAAAAGAAAATTTCTTCAAACATTTTTTTGAGAGGATTAATATTCAACAGCATAGTGAATTGCTCAAAGGCAAAAAAAAAAAAAAAATTAAGTTCATTAGACCACATTCATTCTGTGTCAGAAACCTATGCTGTGTCAACTATTTAATCACAATCCAAATTTAGAGCTGAACTCAGCTTGAATGGTGTGTCCATACTTGCCCCAACTGTTCAGGGTTCAACCTCTGCGGTCGTATAAAGCTGCGCCCTGCGGAGCATCTGGTTCATTTGTGTCTATGGTTTCCCTTATTGTTTATGTTGTTTTGTTATGAATCATATGTGTTTGGTGTTTAGTTTAGGCAAAAGAAGGGCTTTTATTGCTGTTCTTCATCTTAAAATAGTATTGGTCGTAATATTAATTCTTAAAATCTACAGTGGGGTTGATGTTTGTACTGGTAGCAACTAACACCTTCATATATACATATTTTCTTAAAATAGATTTTTTATTTTCACAACTGGATCACATATAACAAGATGACAATGAAATCACATGATTTCATATTAGGGATGTACCATTTGATTTTAAAGGGGCAAAGGCAAAAAAGGCAGGATGAGTAACTTTGCAAAAAAAATCCAGGATGACAACTTTTGTAAAAATAGTCAAGATGAACCAATAAAAAAGAGCCAGGATCGAATAGAATGAAAAAAATAATGCAGGACAAAAAAAAAAAAAAAAAATCAAATGGTAACTTCCTAAGCCAGCCTTTGTTCCAATATTCTATATCTTTTAATACATATCAAAACAGAAGTTTGATACAAAGAACATTTTGATTTCTCAAAGAAACACTCAATACATAAACAACCATAAACAAATATTGTGTGACAATTAAAATTAAAAAAAAAAAATCATAATACAATTTTTACCTATTGATAAAGGGCTTGTAGGTGGTCTTACAAGACAAAATGTCTTGCCTTTAGCAAGCTTAAGAAGATGTACAATAAGCATCTGAACAACTAAACTGCCTTCCACTAGCAGGCCCGTAGCCAGGAATTTCCAAAAGGGGGTTCGTTGGCCTCAAAAACTCGACTTTAACAGTCACAATTCGAACAGGACGTTGACTTTAACAGTCATTATTTGTTTTCAAGGGGGGTTCGGACGAACCCCCCCCCTGGCTACGGGTATGACTAGTCCTGCTTCATTGTCTTTTCAAAGATTGGGAGATTAAGCATGGCTAGAATTTCCAGGTCTATGTTTACAGATTGTGTCTGCTGTATACCTTTTGTACTGCTTGGAACTAAATGATGATACATAGAACAATTGTTAACTAATGCTAGAAAGTGTTGCAAAATAGGTCGGAATATCTAGTTTGTATATCAAGGTCACCAACTTAAATTTGATGATGCAAGCCCTCAGTAAAGGTCCAGTTCACAATTCAGCTATCATAGATCATATCTGCTTCATATTTTGAAATTACTTCAAAGGTGATAAATTATAGAAATGTTCACCAATAGAATGTGTTTTTGGAAAATCAACTTTCCTGATCCTCAGGCCACAAACTTCAATTGAAGTTTCAGACCAAGTTATAATATGCTTAAAAAATTGTGTGTTTTTACTCCATATCTTGGTAAACAATTTCAATGTTATTTTGTATGAATGATAGCCACTACTTCAATGCTTTCAAGTTTGTTTGCACAAGGATGAAGTCTATAAATATACATATAGTTAAGAAATGACTGTAATATTTTTTCTGTCTATGAAGAAATAAATAAATTTTGTGTTTTTACTGTTTTCTGATTGGTTAAAATTATTAGTTTTATTTTCAATGTTGTCAATTTTGATGGCGACACGCCCACTTTGACATTGTGTATTCATACGCCAACATGTGTGTACGTTGTTATTGTTAATATAAATAATATAAAAAGTTCTTTGAGCCTTAGTTTTGATAGAAATTTATTTATAATGAATGGCAATAATTTATTTTGATTTTATTGAACCATAAAACTAATTTTTGACTCTTCACATTTTACATAATCCGCGAATTCAATGTGAAGAGTCAAAAATTAGTTTTATTATTCAATGTGAAGAGTCAAAAATTAGTTTTATGGTTCAATAAATTCAAAATAGATAATAGCCATTCATTAAATAACATAAAAAATTTGGTGCACACTGAATAACGCGCGTAACAGTGTGCCCCACATTTTTTATGTAATTTCGAATAGACAGAAAAAAATATTACAGTCATTTCTTATAATTTAATTCTAAATTCCATTTTAAACCCTAGAAAACCATGAAAAAACGTTGATGACGTCACGGTCACATGACTAAATTCTGTCTATAGGCTGATAACAAAATAACGTCAGCCAATCAAACGATGCGTTACATCCTAAATTAAATTATTAGAATATAGTAGGAAACTACCAGACAGTCAAGGGCAAAAATTCTTATTCTACATTTTAGTCATCCCATTTACATGGTATCATTTGTATGTGTTTCATTATGACATATAAATGATAATACTGACTTTATGATCCACAATTGATTGTAGTCTCTAAAATGTGTGTGGCCAATATTTTGGAATTTTTTAATCATAAATCATATTAAGTGCAGTATTGCAAAGCATGTATGGAACGGATATGCGCCGGAGATTGATAGTTAGAAGGATTGGAATCTCGCGGTTTATCGTAATCTCTTCCGCGGCGAGACAAATCCTTGGTACAATCTTTTAGTTTAGAAAATCTGACAATTTTTATAACTTGTAGCAGGGACGTTCTATTCTAACACAGTATAGAAAGTCCATGCGTGTAGCCATATAATACATTGTATTATATGTCTCTGGTGTAGCTTGATAAAAACAGAGACATATAATACAATTATTGTATTATATGTCTCTGATAAAACTCAACATTTTTTTATATTTGGAAAAAAAAAGCATGATACAAAACATTTCTATTTTTATTCAGACCTACCGCTGTCTCTTCAGTCAGATTATCAAGAAATTACGAATAAGAGATTTATATCGTAAAATAAATGCACGCAATAATTTTAATATTTCAGTATCGAGATGACACAAACATATTCCGGAATGTCGCATGTCCGATTTGGTTTTTCCTTTTACATACAAATCACCACTTCCGAATATTTGAAGAAAAAAATCGTAGGAAAATAACTCATTTTATTGTAATTAGAAGTAACAACAGAAAAATACATTTGTTTAAACTCTAAAGTTTAACAATAGATGTGAACAATTTCTTTAAAGAGAGGCGAAATATACCAGAGGAACATTCAAACTCATAGATCGAAAATAAACTAATAACGCAATGGCTAAAAATGAAAAAAAAGACAAACAGTTAAACAATAGTACACACCAAAACCTGGGGGTGATCTCACTCGGGTGCTTCTGACGGAAAATCAGATCCTGCTTCACATGTGGCACCCGTCCTATTGCTCATGAGTCATGTCAAATTGTTATAACAATACACATTATCACTATTTGTCCGCCATAACTGGACATTAACGTACAGGTTCCCGAAAAAAATTTGATGTGATAATACAAAATAATTGAAGCCACAATGGAAAAGTGATTGTTGTTAGACCTTAATTGATCAAGCTTGACAGGTTCTAGGGTCAGCCAGGAATAGCGATAAGGTGGATAGCTGGTAGTCCAAATAATAATGACAACTTGCAAGGCTATTTTTTCAGGGACCCTTTTTATGTCTGGACTTTGAGAGAGAATTTGGGGAACTTTGAGACCCAATTTTGGCATGTAATCATCATTGTAGTTGGTGATCGCAATACTGGTATACCAGTATTGTATTGTATACAATACTGGTATAAAAATTTTGTACTAAGTATTGTAACTTTAAAAAAAAACCAGCAATACTGGTACATTACTGGTATACCAGTATTGTAGTTGTATTGTTGACTATACTTTAAGGTGTATAATGAAAACTGAATTTTAAGCAAGATTAAAGGGAGATTAAATGAACTCAAAAAGATTATAGAGGATAGTTGTGAAATCAATTAGCAACCATGGCCAGTTAAAATAATAACTAAATAAACAAAATATTACTGTAATTAACTCATATTATTCAAACAACTGTTAATTATATAAATAATTGCTAATAATTTTATCACATTTCTATATTTTTTTGTAATTCAATTTAGATAAAATAAAATAAAAGCTTATTATTACATGTATCTGAGTTAATTTTTGATAAATTTAAACAAACTATTACACTATGACCATGATAACACTGTAAATTCAGATTTACATGTATGCCATTGTATATTTCGGTCCTACTAAAAAGCGCCCGGGAGGGCCCGGGAAAAGAAAAAGCGCCCGGGGAAAAGAAAAAGCGCCCGGAGAAGGAAAATTAGCGCCCGGAGAAGAAAATTAGCGCCCGGGAGAAGAAAATAATAATATTTTATAACAATTTTTTTTCCCTTAAAAAATAACTAATCATTGCTTGTTTTGTCCTTAATATAAATGGGGATATGTACGATGCTACATCTAAAGTGTTGTTGCACTTTTACATTTTAGATTTCAAAATTGTATATAAGTAAGTAAATAAATATAAATAAGAGTATATAGAAGAATCATGAAAGAGATTGTCCTCGATCAAAATGTATAGTGTTGTTGCACTTTTACATTTTAGATTTCAAAATTGTATATAAGTAAGTAAATAAATATAAATAAGAGTATATAGAAGAATCATGAAAGAGATTGTCCTCGATCAAAATGTATATTTTGTTATTTAAAAATAATCGGTGCCTGAGGTCTAATATTTACGCAACTGCATGGTGAACACTTTTTTATACAGATGCTGAGATAGATTTATTATATCATTTTATAAAACTAAAACTGCTTCAACATGTTCAATGGCTATGCTTATCAGGGTTTTAATGCTTAGACTTAAATTTAAACCAAACACCTGTTTTTACCCCCTTGTTTTAACTACGGTACATGTATAGTACTGCTTTTTTTTATGTGCTGATTTATTATGTGTACCTCTTTTAATTTTTGATTAAATTAATATTTATCTGTGAAATTTGGGTTGTCTTATACAATTTTCATTTTGATATCGTTTTTGAAAAACATGTCCTTTGATGTCCTACATTTTATAAATCTTCCGCATAAACTGTGATCCATTGTTATCAATCTTTCGAAAAGTATTCATATATTATTGTTAAAATTGAAATATTCATACTTGTTTTTGTGCTTTATTACAAATGTCTATTATCTGAATTTGCAAATTAATTGTCTAAAATAAAAAAAAATCAATTTTCATATCTTAACAAATTTGTTTCATGCCAATAAAATATCTATATATTTTCCCCGGGCGCTTTTTCTGTTCCCCGGGCGCTATATTTTCTTCTCCGGGCGCTTTTTCTTTTCCCCGGGCGCTTTTTCTTCTCCCGGGCGCTCCCGGGCGCATTTTAGTAGGACCCGTATATTTTTTACAGATATTTTTAATACATGACATTTTATATGATCATATGCATTTGTTGAGGCTTAAATTAAAATATTGTTTGTTTGCAGTTTACCGACCGACCCTTGAAAATCCTCCCGACTGTGAAAATTTTATTGCTTTAAATTTGAAGAAATTTTTTTTAATACGTCTATTGACGCGATCCGGAACTTTGGGTCCTTTCCGGAAATGATTTAAAGTCTGGGTCAATTACGCATTTCAAGTTCGGTTTTTCTTAGCTTCCTGTCAAGCGTTCATGTGACCATTTAATGATAAAGCACATGGAAATTGTTTACAGGTCACGGAGGAGTACTTTACGCTGTCGTCTCGTGTCAATTTTAAGACAAATAACAAACAAAAAAGTTTATTAGTAAACTGTTTATACAGATTCAGGCACATGTAATGATGTGTGATGATATCATTGACGATGATGCAGCGGATATTGATAACTGACACGATAACCATTCTGTCTCAAACAAATCGGGTACAGAATCTGTGGATCCTGACTTTATGGAACCAATTTCAGTGGTTAAATAATTCGACAGCAGCTTGAAGTATGGCATATTTTCTACAAATCTTTGTGAAGACGACAAAGATGAAACCACTCCTCCGTGACTTAAATCTTCATGGATATCTGTAAACACGCCTGTACGGAGGAAGGGCTCATTTGAAATGTTAATGGACATAGATCATGTCAAATCAATAAGAAGCAACCCTAACTACACAAAGATGTAGAGAAAATGAATGGTTAGCTTGAAAAATAAATATACTCTCTCTATATTAAATCTATCTTCGATTGCAATGAGTATGCTCCTTTAGGATAAGGGGGGCTGCCCCACTCATTGCAATTATTCTCTTTCTTACAATATTAAATATACCCAAACTGTGTGGCCTGTGTGAATTCAATTAAAACATGTCCTTAGGAGCTATGCTGCCAATTTTTTTTATGCATTGAAAACATTTCAGTACAGACCATTTACTTTTAATGGGGTGCTATGGATTTCACCCCAAACTTGAGATTTCTTTGGTTTTCATTAAAGCCTGGCAAAAATATAACCTTATCACATATAATTAAATATTGTTAGAAATATGAAAACAGTCGAATGTCTTAATACTTTTTTTCAAGTTGCCTTTTTTTCAATTGAGGAAGATTCAATGGTTATTTTTTTTTATTAAAAATACACTCTTTAATACATTGTCTTATAAATCTTTAATATCTACATTTTTCTGATGAAAATACTCTACTCATGAAAACATTCTAGTTAAGAAGCATACATGTCTGAATATATTTCTTTAAAACAGTTCTAGTCATAATGACATTCCTTGTTTATAAGTGTTCCAGTATTTAATAATTATACCATATTTTATGTCATAAATTGGATAATGACACTATGTTAAAGTTTCAGTTTTGGTTAAAAAGTTTTTTATCTGAAAATGCCTGTTCATTTGATGTTGGTTTTCAGCATGTCCAGTGTTTGTTGTTTTAAAATGTTTTTTTTTTTCTTCACAAGAAACTTGGTTTAGTGTAACTGCTGGTTTAAACTGTATTTTGGCTGATAAAATAAAATATTTTTCCTAACTACCGACCCTTCAGTCTGAAGGTACAGTCGGAAAACTGCAAACAAACATATTTTTAAGGTTGGCCTGATCTTTATTTTCACAATAAATTTGCTTAATAGGGGAACCTGATTATAATCAAATTAACTAGTTTGTCTACATGAATGTTAAGGGTAGTTTAAAAAGCAGTTAATTCAGAACCATTTGGGCAATACAACATTTTGTACAATTTGTAGCAGATATATCTACTGGTACAAATACTCAAAAACTAGTGCTACAATAAGAGAACAATACATGTGCTATCAAAACAAGCTTGAAATCTAATAAGTGTAAGAGAAAGTCCACAGACTGAATACCTCAACATCAATATAGGAAGTGGGGGTTGCAGAAATGCCATCTGAAGAAGAAATAAACAATACCAATGCTGATGATACAGAAGCTATAACAACATTAATGTTAATATAAAAGTCACTAAAATATACTATTAAGTCTTGGGAAGCTAGAGCTGGAAGAAAAGTAAAGAGTTTGTTAAAATGCTGAGACAGTACAGTTCCCTAGAGAAAAAAACATCAGAAGATTTTAAACTTTCTTTGATTACAATCACAGTGTACCATCTATGGCATCATCAGTTAAACATACATGTACAATCATTCCATTTAAAATTGTCATGTCATATGTTAAACGGATAGTAGCTACGATTTTCGTTAAAATTACTTTTTTAATCTATATGCCGGATTTTGTACAAAAAGTAAAATAATTATGATTAAAACAATTACTGGTTACGTTCCATTAAGCATTTAGAAGTTTTTTAACGTTTAACACCTACATTTATTTATTATCTATAGATAATAATTCGATGTTAAGCCCAACCCTTATTCATGTGACCTTTACTCGTCAGTTCCCAATGCGCAATCGCACATCGTGCCTCGAAGGGAAAATGGTCGAACAGGGGAATGTTATCGCGGAAATGGTACGCGAATTAACAGTTTCAGCGAGAAAAGAAACAAAAAAGAGGTGCAGACAAGTTAATGTAAATTAAAAATAAAAAAACGTCGATGAGATCGGTCATTAAAATCACTCGAAACACCTGCGACGCAGGCAAAGTCAAACAAAAGTAGCCGACGGTTTGCGTAATGTTTACATTTCTTAAATTTTCCAAATCACATGAAAAAAAATCTCAACGTGTTCATAATTGATCATAATTGTCAAAAATATGTTTATAAATTTACGGGCAGTAATCTCCCACCTTAGAAGAAATTTGAAATCAACTTCCTAAACTTAAGTATTATTCTTCAAGTGTATCCTTCATGGAGGCCCCGATTTAACACACAAACACGTGTATACATTATCGGCATGGTTTGGTCATACAAATGTAATAACAAGTGTATAATATCGCCATTGTTGGAGAATCTTGGGTTGGAATAATATGACGGTATTTGTTATATTTTTATTTACATAATTTGATAAATGGCGTCAAATATGTACGTTTAATAAAGAGTAATTATCAAATATGTAGGAAAACAAAAAGCACGTGTTCGTATCTATATATATCTTGGTTAGCTCACTCGCTATATCGGCAAAGTTCGGGAAGTAAACCCGATGCATAATTAATGAGATGAATAGGCACACTACACGATATGAATTATCAATTATTAACACTTCTGTAGTTTATGAAAACATTTTAGCGATCTTATTGCTTATATTTAGTACATATCTTTGATTTTAGCAGCTTTAAAACTTGTTCATAATTTTGTCAAAATCGTAGCTACTATCCCTTTAATATCGTGATGCATATATATGTGACACTTTGAATAAAAGATTAATTACCTATATGTATTGTTTATTTAAAAAAAAAACACAATACTGGTACAATACTGGAATACAATACTGGTACAAAATTTTTATACCAGTATTGTGCACAATACTAGTATACCAGTATTGCGATCACCAACTACAGGAGATCCCATTGCAGACTAATAGATTTTACAAACTTACTTCGTAGGAAGGTGTCCCAAGAAAAAAATTAAAACAGCCTTTCAAGAGGTCCTAATTATTTTAAATTTTGGACTAAATACCCTGTAACTGTACATACAGATCTCATTTTAACTGTACATACTTGAAGATATTAAGCTGCTCACTCAGGCTGGAATTACATATATATACACCTCAAAAATGAGTCAACTCTGTGATAAATAAATAGTCCAATTGGAAGGGGAAAAGGATTGTAGTTACAACTTAAAATGTTCCCGCTTCATCTATTGAGTATAGTGAAATCTTTGCATGCTTGTCCGGTTTGTGTATAACGTGTTCTAGTCATTTTCTAATTAAATGAAATAAAGATAAAACTGTAACTTTATACATTTTAAAGAATATAGAAATTATTTAAACAAAAATTGCAAGCAGTCTAGGTAAAGTTGGTCTCGTATGTTTTCAATTGATGAAAATGTTTTCTAAAATTTGCTAAACATGCTTAACTTGGCTTCGATTTCCTGTTACTTTTGTAGAGTATAGAACTTGAAGAGTATAGAACATGTAGAAATGAATAAAGAACTCTGTCTCTGTTTAATTTAATCGTGTTAAAGGACTTAAATTACCAAATATTTTCAATGTAACAAGGAATATGTTACTACCTTATAACCATGATAATGTTCAGCAAGCGAAAAATCCTTACGTTCCAACTCTGAAGAGGGAAACTCTTAACATACATATTAACTAGTGTAGCCTAATAAATGTCATTTTCTTTTTGTAGGCAGAAACTTTAATCTGTATGATGAGTTCATCAATCATTCTTGGTGAAATTGAAGAGAACACTAAATTAGGTAGAGAGAATGCCTTGCTAGGAAACTATGACACTTCTTTAGTGTACTATCAAGGAGTGTTACAACAAATACAGAAACTTCTTACATCAATAGGAGAGCCAGATAGAAAAAGAAAATGGATGCAGGTACAGTTTCAGAAGATATATTATTTGTACTGATATACATTGTACAATTAAATGTATCATGTCAGTTAACTGCTAGTAGTCTAATGTTATTTATGTATTATTGTCATTTTGTTTATTTTCTTTGGTTACATCTTCTGACATCAGACTCGGACTTCTCTTGAACTGAATTTTAATGTGCGTATTGTTATGCGTTTACTTTTCTACATTGGCTAGAGGTATAGGGGGAGGGTTGAGATCTCACAAACATGTTTAACCCCGCCGCATTTTTGCGCCTGTCCCAAGTCAGGAGCCTCTGGCATTTGTTAGTCTTGTATTATTTTAATTTTAGTTTCTTGTGTACAATTTGGAAATTAGTATGGCGTTCATTATCACTGAACTAGTATATAATTGTTTAGGGGCCAGTTGAAGGACGCCTCCGGGTGCGGGAATTTCTCGCTACATTGAAGACCTGTTGGTGACCTTCTGCTGTTGTTTTTTTCTATGGTCGGGTTGTTGTCTCTTTGGCACATTCCCCATTTCCATTCTCAATTTTATTTTATATACATGTAGTTTATGGCTAAGTTATAAAATTACAAACATTAGAAACAAATGATACCTGACACACATCACAAGGCAAGTACCTTCGTAACCAAATGTCCATGATCTCTTTCTGGTTATTTAATCCATCATATGGTCAAGTAGGAACAGGGAAATTTTTTCTGGAGGTTGTCCCATAAGTATGATTTTGAAGAATATGTACATTGAACTTATGATAAAAAAAAAACGATTGTTGAATTATTATTTTGCTTAACTTTTTGGTCATCCTCGTATCCACCTCAACTTGTTTAGGTCTACACCAAAATCTTTTCCAACTTCTAGTCTGAAAACTAATATTCCAACATTTTTCTTATGTGGCTGAACAAAATTTTGCCACAACTTACTTAATAGTACATTTGTACCAAAAAGCTAGTTTCAAAGGGTTCCATACTCCTTCCTGAATTAGCCTTTTTAAGAAATATTCCATTATGATATACATTCATGATTGTACATGTACCTACAAACAATCTCAAGTTCATAAGAGGGGACCATATTATACATGTGTTTTATATGTGTTATTACTCATGTTAAACAAGTCATATTTTTTATGTTTCAGGCAAGAGATTTGATTAGTCAAGAACATGACAGAGTCAAAGATATTAATGAAACATTAGCAAGTTTCAAGTCTAACAATCCTAGACATCATCAGGGGGATAATGATTATGGAAGTCCATTTCAAGATTATGCCAGACACGAAGAACCAACAAGAGACCCTGATGTATGGCCCCCTCCTACTCCAGTTGAATACAGGTTAGTGATAATCCAGTTAGCCTGGTTCTTTATTCTTATTCATCATGGTAGACTCACAAACAGTTCATAAAAGATAAATCCAAGTGCCACATCTAACTAGAATAGATACATGTATCTTCAAGACCTTCTTAGCCTTAGATTTGACCTATTTTGCTGACGTCGGAAGCAGGTCTAGTAACCGCTGCTCTTTATCTGTTCGTTCCTCACAAAGTTTTCTTGGCTTCTATGAAAGAGAATAATTTCCATATTCAGTCAGCAGCTTTATAATGCTGAGTTGTAACGAGTAATCAATTTTTACATTTGCTTTATAGCCACTTCCTGTTCGCCAATAGTTGGACATTTTGCAACTTTCATTATACAATAAAAAAAATAAATGTAAAAGTTTTCTTTGTATCAGTGAAAACGAATGAGCAGTTATGCATTAGAATACATTTGACCACAATCAATTGCATGCTGCAGCGCATGTGCAGACCTTGAATTGATCTTGATATAGTTCCCATGAATTTGTACATTTGTACTTATAAACATCTGTTGTAAATCTATTTGACTAAAAACTTTGAATATTGGATGATTAATTGTTTTATCTCGGTTATTTAGAATGAAGTTTGTGCTCCAATGATATAAGATAATCAAAGTTACTTGACTACCTATGGAAAGATTTATGCTTGTAATTTGTAGACCTTCCCCAAATATTCGAGGTGGGAGGCCTGCACCTAGAAAACAAGAACCAGTCAGAAGACCAGGCCCTGGAAAACCAGCTCCTTCAAGACAACAGGACAGAAATAGGGCAGGAGGACCATCATATGGAAATGTGGACAAAGGACGTGACAACCGAGGCAGGCCAGAAAATAAGGAAAAGAAAAAGGTTTATTTTTTTGTATACCATGAATTCATTCATTTTCCTTGGTAACAATTTTTGTGTTGTGATGGAAGATTGTATTTTCCTGGGTATTTGATTTCGTTGTTTTGTCAAAGTCTGCATAGGTTAAAACAAATTGTAATTTGTGAACATTTAAATATGTGGTTCACCTGCAGCCACGAAATCAAAGAAAATTGTTATCAAAGGAAAAATCATGAAACTGCAGTATAAGATATATTTATAAATCATAGTTTTTTCCACACAACCCTATAATATTCATAACAACATCTCTTCATCATGAGGTAGTTAAATTTTCAAATATGGGGTTTACAGGACATTTTGAATTAGACTATTAAGAGAGGATAAATATTGATTAACAGGGTTAAATGGAGGAATTTCTTTCTCTAATGATTTGATTGAAAATGTTGAGTGCAATGGTCCGAATGAATGATGCTGGAAATAATACAAGACAGATTTTATTGACATGTTTCTATCAGATTTATCAAAGTGGTCGTAACAAGTATAGATGCAGAGCTATATTTCTCAGACATTAGTTTTATGAATCTATGATATATTGTTATTACTATTTTCTTTTACTATAGAATCAAGATTAGAATTAGATTTATTGGGGGGGGGGGGGGGGGATTATTTTAAGTCAGCCAGTTTCTACTCAAAAATTGAAATCTTGTATGTATGTGCTTTTATCAGTTTTATCAAGTTTTTAAGTTGTATCATACAAATTTTATGGTCTTTTGAAAGTACACTTTTGTTATTAGTTACATGTCATTTATTGTTTTTTTATTTGTTATTTGTCCTTATGCAACACATATTTTGTGTCCGAGTGTAAATAAGAAATAAAAAAAATGAATTAAATCAACATATCTTATTTTGCCCTGTACAGCAAGGTGAGGATGGAGAGAAGAAATTTGATCCTACTGGCTATGATAAAGGATTAGTAGAAGGACTAGAAAGAGATATAATACAGAAAAATCCTAGTGTTCCATGGTAAGATCAAGATCTTATAAGTATTTTCAGTTCATAAGTGTAACCTGCCTAATCTGACAGCTGAGTATTCCAAAATCATGCTTTAATCGACACGTTGTAATGGTCCCAAAATATGCCTATTCTTGCGGAAAAAACCTAAGTATTTCGACATCCTGCTTAATCCAACATGTTTTCTGGTCCGCAGTGTGTTGGATAACACAGGTAACACTACACATGTATATATACATAAGTATATATATCAAAGTCAAATATACCAAATTTTCAGTTTTTGTTGAGGTAGTTCTTTGATTCTCATTCATGAAGAATACACTCATTCTTAAATTTGAGAGTTTTAATCCAATGGCTTGTACTTATGAAAAGATTAGATAAAAATTATACATATATGACAAGTTTTGTACTATAAACTAATCTTATGACTGTTTATGCTGCACTTATATACAGAGACATCTTTCACTTGGAAATGAGTTGATTGAACATGATCAAATCGGACCTGCAAACTTGGGAAAAGTGTTACCTTTAATTTTTATACGACTGCAAAAATAGTTTTGGGGTTTGTATGATGCTATGAAGATGTTGTTGTCATCGGCGTTGTTGTCCCAAGACACATTTGGTTTCCAAACAGTAACTTTAGTTTAAGTTAACTGATCTCATCTGAAATTTTACAAGAAGTTTCAATACCACAAAAAGAAGATGGGGATTGATTTGGGGGATAATTGCCCCAAACATGCAAGAATTAGGGGCAAAAAAGGGACCAAAACAAGCATTTGCTAGTTTCCGACAATAACTTGTGTTTTAGTTTATGGATCTCTCTGAAATTGTACCACAAGGTTTCATATCATGAAGGGAAGGCTGGGATTGAGTTTGGGGGGAAATGCCCCAGACATGCAAGAGTTAGGGGCAAAAAAGGGACAAAAAACAAGCATTTGTCTAGTTTCCAGACAATAACTTGTATTTAAGCATATAGATCTCTCTAAAAGTGTACCGCAAGGTTCCATACTACAAAGGGAATGCTGGGCTTGAGTTTGGGGGTAATTGCTCAAAGGTGGGGGCCCGGGGGAGAGTGTCATCAATTTATTTTTGTTGGGGTATCAAAATTTTTGAAAAGTTTAAGAAGAAATCTTCAATTGCACAGTATTGCACAATATATTTTTAAGATCTTGGACCACATTTCTTTTTTGTCTGAAAGCTATATTATGTCAAAAATTTGATCACAATCGAAATTCAAACAGTATCAAGCTTGAATATTGAGTCCAAACTGTTCAGGGTTCAACCTCTGGGGTCGTATCAGGCTGCACTCAGCAAAAGCATTTTATCCAAAAAAATCTGTCAAACTTTCTAAAAAGTGACCTGGCTATCTGAGCAACTTTTAACAACTCCCTGTGTCATAAAGGGGCATTACCTCATGGGATCTCTAGCAGGTATGTCATTAAAAAAAAATGGAAGCAGCTTTAAATTTGATCAAAGTTATTTATAGTACTAGCACTATTTATTTGTAGGTCATCCATTGCAGATTTAGTAGAGGCTAAGAAACTTCTACAGGAGGCTGTAGTGCTACCTCTTGTCATTCCAGACTTTTTCAAAGGCATTCGTAGACCTTGGCGGGTAAATACATAGATTATAATAATTATTTAACCAGTAGATTAACATTGATTGTAGGGTATTGCACATTCATCATTCAAATGATTTATTTATTAATTGAATGAATACATCACACTGTCTAGATATACATGTGAATTAGTAAAATAGTAAAAGTAGAGTTTGTAAATTGTCGTCTATTTTCCATTTTTTTTTTCATGAAATATCTTATTCAGCTGTTTTATAGAAGCTTTTAGAAATGATTTATATAATTTGTTTCTCCAAACTTTGCACAATTGTTGTAAATATTGTTATACATATGACATTTTTCTGAAAAGCTTGCCCCAAATTGCATAAACTGTCTACCATTGGAACTTATCAAACACCAATGAATTAATCAATTAACCTATGACCAGATTGCGTTGATCTCTACACAAAATTTTAACTGATTATTGATTGGTCATTTGAAAACCACATCTGTGTTTGTATAGTAATGAGAAAGATGTTCTCCCTGAAAGAAACTTAATGAAAACCAATATTTCATAAAAAGACAGAAATTTATATTCAACAAAATATAGATCTAAATACTGTAAATTCAGAAATAATTGCATGCATTTACATGTATTATTGGGATTTTGTTATTTTAGACTTAAATGTGAATTTAATTTTTACGATTTTGAGAAAAATCCTGTTTAATTCATAAAAACTATTTCAAAATGCGAGTTTAAATTATTGCGTTTACACCTCTGTTGCATTTTTCGCAATAATTTCTGAATTTACAGTATTATTCATTATGACAAAAGCTATCATAGTTCAATAAAATGTAAGATATATTGACCACCATTGATAGATTGAGGCATGAAATGGACTTTTGATAGAGAGATGAATTTCTATTAAGAAAGACACACCCACTTTAGAAAACTATTGTTAAATGTCAAAGAGGACCTGCTTATGTAATAATGCTGGCCACAGCAATATGTAAGTAGCAAGAGATTTACACAAGGATTTTGAATTAAAGTTGGAGTTTCTGTCTGCAGGGTGTGTTAATGGTCGGGCCTCCTGGTACAGGAAAGACGATGTTGGCAAAAGCAGTGGCAACAGAGTGTGGCACTACATTCTTTAATGTCTCATCCTCAACTCTCACATCGAAATACCGGGGGGAATCTGAGATGTTAGTAAGACTCTTATTTGAAATGGTAAGATATATAAATATGTTGTTACACATTTTTGTTTTTTCTTTTTTTGCCTTGGTTTAGGGTGTGCTGATGGTAGGTCCACCGGGAACGGGAAAAACCTTGTTGGCAAAAGCTGTAGCCACAGAATGTGGAACAACTTTTTTCAATGTTTCCTCTTCCACATTGACATCAAAGTACCATGGGGAATCTGAAAAACTTGTCCGTATACTGTTTGAAATGGTATGTTGCTCTTTGACCTTTCAGTTTGTGCTAACTGTCGTAGTTCTTCATAGATTCATATATCACTTTTATCGTCAAACATTGGCTTTCACGCTTCATATACATGTATTCATCATGCTTTTTATCTTTGATCAATTATTTTCACATGATATTTTGATAATAAATTCATAACATTTTTATTTTATCATTTTCAGTTTTCTCTTAAAAAAAGAAATTTGTTCATTAATTTATTAGTGCGTTGCCTTATAACTTTACAATGTTCAAACTGGAAATTAAAAAAATATATTGTGTCTATGCATGCAATTTGGTTTTGCTCAGATTAAGTACGAAAATGTCTTGAAAAATGTGAAAATACATTTTGTAGAAATACTTGAACTTTTTTATTTAAGTAAAAACATAAAAAGGAAAGTCTATATAGAAAAAGTACTATTGGCACATATGGGAAAAAACTTTTTTTATACCCCTGCTCCCATAACTTTTATTTTCATCTTTAACTGAATTGTATTTGCTTTTAACCCTTTAATCCTCAAACAAAAATATGTAATGACCAACCCTCCCATACATGTTTTCCTAGAATATCCCTATTAAAACAGAAGAAAAAATAATTGTACAGACAACTTTTTCGAAAAAAATATCTAGCTTGCTGATAAATTAAATGGAAATGCATTGAATTAATAGAAAATACTAGAAAAACTGAGTTACTGACAAATTCACAGAGAAAAATAATGTTATACAGAAGAACCCTGATTACAGTGGCAGATCCAGGGGGAGGTTTCCGGGGGTTGGAACCCCCCCCCCTTTTTTTTGGATGATCAATGCATTTGAATGGGGACATAGAGTTGGAAACCCCCCCTTTTGTCCTGGGTTGGGAACCCCCTTTATTAAAATGGCTGGATTAGTCCAAGTAGATGAGACCTGACATACTATTTAACTTGTATAAGGTTCAACATGTTCAAGTCATCCAAGGTTCTGAGTTACGTTATATTTTCCCATTTTCATAAAATCTCTTGTAGTGTAGACTTGATGTGTTACTATATTTCACTTCATAATCCATTTATATAGTATGAAAAATAACTATTTCATTAAAAAAATGAAACAGAATTAATAGTTAACATGTGATGTTTACAAAGATACGGGAATAAAAAATTCAGGAGCACTTGCAAAACAAAACAAATCATTGCAGATGTTAGTATTCAATTTTCACTTATTTTGAGGTTGATTCTTTTTCTACAACATAACTCTTATTGGTATGCAGTGTTCTCCCAGTGACGCTTTATTTTTTTCCCATGATGCTATAATAATTTCTGCGACATTATAATTATTTTGAAGATGCTAGTTTTCTTGTCTCTATAAGGAAAACCATGTCTGAAATTTTGAACTTTCATCTAATTACCGCTTGTGATCATAAAAAATTATATCACCTTTTATTGTAATCCCTTCAAGTCGGACAATAGAGGCAATTTAGAGTGATTAAATAGGTGTTTATTGTCCTTTGGGCGATAACTGTTTGGATACGAATACCCCAAGCTGACACTTGTGACATGACTTATACCACGCAGTACAACCTCAAATTTTGACATGGTTAAACGTAATCAGTAAATTGTAAAATAATTCGAAATCTACGTTTGCATAATGAAAATTCAAAGATACAAACAATTTATCTCTTTAGAAAAGAGGTTTGGTCGTATATTTTTTATATCCGGTACTACTTGTCAATCAACATTTTAGCTAAATTAGTTTGATACTTCTTTAGAAAGAGATCATAATTGGCTTTAGTTTTAATGTTTCATCCCTTTAATGCATTTAAAGCGTCATATGCATTCCTAATCTATTTCAAACATTATTATTTTATTTTTGAAAATTTTCCATCAGCCAACATTGAAATATTTGTATATACTATGGATCGGAACCGGACCAGATACGAGAAAAATCCGTATTTTTACGATTATAACTACAGCTGCACATATGGCACAGTGATCTCAAAAGAGAAAACTATGCATTCTAAACATATTAACTGACTAATTGTTAATTTTCCTTAATAAATGTATTCTTTTTGAAAATGCATTGTTTCAATAGCTTAACTTTTGTTAAAAATATATATCATTTTGATATAAAGAAACAACTGGGACTATTTCATTGCCATTGAGTACCATGAAACAACGAATTTCTAAAACAAGACAAAGAATAAATTGAAATTGTATTGCTTTATGATACTTTCTCTCCCCCTTCTATATAAAATGCATTCATTCATTCTTTAGTTGAGTAGGTAGGTTAACTGCAACCACACATATATTTATATTTGGCCTAAGAGGAAAAAAAATAATTCTGTAACTATTAATGAATATAGAAAACATAAATTGAAACAACTGTAATCATGGGTATAGTTTAATTGTATTCTCAGTTATGAATTGAACAATATAAAGATATAACATAAAGGAAATAGAGCATTGCCGCGACGCAACAAATGACATATTGAAAAAAATACAATTTATTTTTTTACTCCAAATGCAATTCTATCCAAAATTTCTGGGGAGAACACTGGTATGAATATAATTTTAATGATTCTTTCCTCTTTTGTAACTTTTATTGATTTGGGCCTTCTAAAATCGTTCAGTGATTATTATCGGAGTAAAATTGTTTTAATAAGCATAAATATACAGATGTTGAACATCAAAGTTATTCTGAATATACATGAAATAATTGCAATCGAACATTTAACAAGAAAATAGATAATCTTTTTATATCAAAGGATAGATTTTATGTCATAAATAAATCTTTTTTGTATCACAGGCCAGATTTTATGTCATAAATAAATCTTTTTTGTTATCACAGGCCAGATTTTATGCACCCAGTACCATATTTATAGATGAGATAGATTCTATTTGTTCTAAACGTGGATCTGATTCAGAACATGAAGCCAGCAGACGAGTCAAATCTGAATTGCTAGTACAAATGGATGGTAAGTGCATGTTTTTAATTATTGCTTATATATACAACATGCTGTAACAAAAAAAGGTATTGTACCAGTGGCAGATCCAGAACTTTTCATAAGGGCTGACCATTGGGAGGGGGGGGCTTACTCCAGTTATACTTCAGTGATTCCCTATATTATCTACCAAATTTATCCCACAGGACCCCACCTGGATCCATGTATGTGTACATTAGGGAATTTTCAGTTATGAAATTAACTAAATATAATAATTTTGGTTTTTCATATTTTTCACATTTTTCTTTTCAAATTATTTTAAGTGTTAAATTCATTCATTTAAAAAAATCTTAATTTCTTTCCACATAGTATTTATATGAAAACACAACAAAAATCCAGCAGTTATTTTATATCATTTAGTAACAAATTTTAACCTTGTTGGGAAAGCTGTAAAAATTCTATAAATGTCAATGTTTGACTGTAACTTGTCTATAGATGTATTTACACTTGTATGCAAATTTGTCCACCATTACGTAAAATCACACAGGTTCCCGTAAACTTTGACATCATGATTTAAAATATTTGACGTCACAATTTAAAAGTGATTGTTGCTTGGTGTAGAAAGGCGATTCGGAGTCGATCTAAGGTCATTGGGAGGCAAGATACAGCTAAATACCAAAAGTGTAAATACGTTTATTAGATCTACAGTGTAACCTGCCTAATCCAACACCTGAGTATGCCAACATTTTGCTTTAACCGACACATTTTTCTGGTCCCAAAATTAACCTATCCTTCCAGAAAAAACCTGAGTATTCAGACACCCTTAATCTAACATTTTTTTCTGGTCCCTAAGTGTGTTGGATAACACAGGTTACACTGTAATAAAATTGTTAATTGTTAACTTTAAAATGTACTTATCAATTTTGATACCTTAGGGATGTACGAAGGTATGTTGGAATGGAGAGAACTTTGATATATGATAAACTTTTCTTTTTTAAACTTTAGTCAACTATGATGTTATGTGCAATTTAATCCTAGGATATTTTATTTTGATAATTAGGTACATCCTTTTTCTTTTGAATGACAAATGCTTTTTTTGAAGTATGCAATAGTACATGCATCATCCTAAACCCTTGGTTTTGAATGTATTTTATGAGAAATTAACATTGGCAAATCCGTTGTTAATTCCCTTGGAAAGTAATATAGAAAAAGACGGAAGGAATAAAACATTTTTGAAAATTATATGTTGACCTTGAGATATCTGTTGGTGATTTGTTTTGCAGGTTGCTGTCTCATTGATGGAAATTTTATCGATTGCAATTGGCTTGCATTTAGAATATGAATTTTTTCAAGGCTGACTTTCAGGGCAGTAACTAGCCTCTTCTAATAGTGAGACAAAATATATTCGCCAAGCGGAACGAGGCGAAAAAATTTGACGAGGGGTTTGTGGGCCGCTTAAGGCCCCCAGAAGCTCTGAGAAAAATTACGAAAAATCGTGCATTCTGAAATTCTCCCAGACTCTTTCTGACACTAAAACGCAATTAATTGTTTGCTATTTTCAGACAATAATCTGTTCTCAAAGCAAGAACATAGATTCATTGTGATTTGAGACTTTTAGGTTTTATGGAAAACATGTAGGATAAAGCAAAAATCGTAATTCTCATAATCATTAATACAGGATCTGTCTGTCTGTTTTAGTCTTAATTGTATTGTGCTTAGACCTATGGTTATTTTTTTATGACTAGATTTAAATATAGTGACAGATTGTACTTTAAGTACTAGTACTGCTTCAGTCGACACTAGGGACCATCTTGACCCTGTTTTACGGTATTATTGATTCTTTTATTGTTGAACACCCTCCAGCAACTTTGACCATTGTCTTTTAGAATTTTTTCTATGCATTGACTCTGTGCGATTAGGTTTCATGCACATTTACTCCGTATTCCTTTATGTTCTGTTAGAGGGTCTGAACATGACTTAATGCAAGTTAAACCCTTCAATGGAAAAAGTCATATGGCAATACATTATTGTTTTTTTTTCAAATTATTTGAATCCGGGAAATTCTTTCTGTGTCTTGTAGCATCGTATATTCTTAAAATATTTTCTCGCACAATATCTGGACATCGGTGGGCATACAACATTGTAAAACCACACGTTTACAAATGAAAATCATCACTCAGACTAAAGTCATAAAGTAGGAAAATAAATGAACAAAAGACAAACCCGGGACAGTCACATAGAAGTACAAACAATAGAACATCAACTCTGAAAAATAAAAGTAAGATAGAAACATGGATCATGAAAAACATGCAGGGGTGACACCAGAGATTGAAGAGAATTTGCTTCTTGCTAGACACTTTCCGTGAAAACAATTTGATATTAAGACAATTTTTTGTTTAAGTTTTTTTTTTTTTTTTTTTAAATTTCTAACATGAGGCATTTGCCTCATTTGCCTCAATGTAGTTACAGCCCTGACTTTTCCGTTTTTTACATACCAATCTTAAATCTTTTCAAAGTTCTTTTAGTATAGAATGTATGACATTATTGTGGAAAAAATGAATGTATTTCTCTATAAATATTAGGCATTTTGTATTAAATAAACTCATCATAGATACCGGGATTAAAATTTTATATATACGCCAGACCATTTTTATAATAATACAAAGTCTTGTCAGTAAGAAAAATGAACATTATTAGTAATATGAAGTGAATCAATCTTAAGATACTCTGTCATATTATATTAATGATTTTCCAATGATAGGAGTTAACATTTGGTTATTCGTTGAGAGACAGCAACTCAAAGGCAAAAAAAAACAATGGACAAATCAGTCTTTGATAGGTGTTTGTACAATATTTCAAGCTCTATATTGTCTCAATGACTTTTATAAAGCACAGAATTCTACAAATGACCAAAAAAAATGATATATGAGGTATATAAATCTGAAGTTGGGGCAGGTGCATGATCATGTCCTGGGTTAAAATAGTATCTTTATTTTGACATCTAAACCCTCCTGCTTTTAGTCTAATTCAGTGTTATATGATCTTGTACATTTATCCTGTTTAATTTCAGTGCATGTGTTGACTTGTACTTAACATATCTATGTACTTTGACTATAGATTTGAATGATAAATATTCAGTATTTGCAAGTCATTTTTGGAATGGACTTTTATGCAAATTGTGTCTTACGATTGCTATGATTGCTATGCATGAAATGTATGTAATCAGTCTTAAAATTATTCAGTGTCATGACCCAGGAAGTTTAACTGTAATCTTACATGCTATATTAAATGAAAAAAACTACTGTGGATTCATTTATTTTCGTGGGTACCAATTTTCATTGATTAAGGAAAACTTACATTTTCGTGGAATTTAATTTCGTGGTTTTGCTTAAGTCTGCATACAAGTCTATAGAAATTTGTCTTTTGTTGAACATTAAATTTCTTGGTTTACCTGTACCCGCGACATCCACAAATATTAATATCCAACTAATAATAATGAATCCACAGTAACTTTATTGTTATTTAAAAACAAAACAAAAACACACAGATCCTTATACTCCATTGTACTATCACATCAAGGCTCCTGCAGGTCAGTTTAGATTGTGTCTTCATTTTTAGTCTGTCTTTATTGAGGAGCATTCATTTGTGACAAACATCATCTATACATGTGAATATCTTTGCAATAGCAGCTAGAAAAGAAGCTGATAGTAGCTGTCCACCTCACAACAACTAATATGAAATTTGTTTAAAAAAAATATTATTTATAAATTATATGACATCGAAAAATCCCTGCAATGTCTAGAAAAAACAATTTTGCATAAACACAACACACACAATACAGATCCTGCTCCACATGAGGCACCCATCATGTTTCTCCTATAAAAGTACAGTTTTATCAAGTGATTAAGCATCACACGAAGTACATTTACACCATCAAGGTAAAGGCCAGTTCCGGGAAACGGTTTTCAGATGAATCTGTCATTTGACTTCCATCACCATGTGACAAAAATGTATGTCTTTTGCATAGAAATTTTCATCACATGTTGAGCAAATGGGTGAAAAAGGTTTATTTTATACTGTACAAAATATTTGGGAAATTAAAATCTAAAAGGATGGTCATCCTCCGTCAGTCGAAACATTAATTATTTCTATACTACCCTACAGAATGACAATTATGAAAGAACTGAAAACTTTTAAAAGAGCAGGGAGACAGGCGCGCCTTCTATCTGGTAAATGACATCATAAAGGCGTGTGAAATTGAGGATCTTTTCTGGTGAAAGACATGATTCCAGAAATGACCTATAAGCTTAAAATAGTTTTGTACTTGTACAACCAGCACTACAAAATAAATTGCCTTTAAGAGGTACATTTCTGATGGAACAGCATTGAACTTGTTTCAAACTATGACTGTTTTATAGGTATTTAAGTAGAATTTTCATTAATATGAGGCAGGCATTACCTGTGAATGGGGACGAAGTTTGTTTAAATTATTTTTTTTGTATTTTAAATATTTGTTAAAAAAAAGATACGGAAATACCGTAACGTTTCCGATTTTGGTTCTGTTGTTAGGGATTTTACTTGTGACGTTAATTAAGTTATGACGTCATGTTCAATGTAAACAAAGAAACGCAATGCATCAGGTAGGCCTAACGTTTATTCATACCAAAGACAAAGAATGATTAAAAATGAAATATTGGTATTGTGTTCCTTGAGTTCCTATATTTTACAAGACTAATCAAAGTCTCACGACAACAAGACCGGAAGAAGGAAGTAGAGTTATGTGTTCTGCGCAGATCCGGAAATTAAAAAACACGACAAAATTTTTTTATTCCCGATTTTGAGTTCATTAGTACAATGAAAAATTCGGGAAATTTTCCCGATTTGTTTTTGTATTGAATTTTCTACTGTAATAGGGGACTTCATCCCCATATTAAATCTCAGTTTGTTTAGGTACTGCAGTCAGATCAGAAATAATTAGAAAAATGTGATTGTAAAAAAAATTGTTTGTTTAGGTGTTGGAGGAAATAGTGCAGATGAAAGTGAAGAACAAAAAATTGTGATGGTCTTAGCTGCTACCAATTTTCCATGGGATTTAGATGAGGCTTTACGTAGAAGATTGGAGAAAAGAATCTACATTCCACTACCTACAGGTATGTTTGATTGGTCAATATGATCATGTGACTACAGTTTGATTACAAGCTACATTCCACTACCTACAGGTATGATTGATTGGTCAATAAGATCATGTGACTACTGCATTGAATACAGTTTGATAACAAGCTACATGCACATGTTACATTCCACTACCTACAGGTATGATTGATTGGTCAATAAGATCATGTGACGACTGCATAAGGTAGAGATTTGATGACATGCTACTTTGGTTTTGAAATTTTTTAGAACATTAATTTGTTCTAGGTATATTTACCCTTTTCTCATCTACATATATACAAATAAGGAAATGGTAAGGTAAATTAAGGACAACAAACAACCCCCAAAAAAGTATTGACAGCCAGGATTTTTATAAAAGAAAAAAGAGGGTTGATTGATTATTACAGTGGCCAAAATGTGATTATTTGACAATTGTGAAACTCCAAGGAGGAGCTCAGTAGATCATCATTCAGTTTTTGTCTCGCTTGACAGAGTACATAGGTATGCTGTTTCCGGCGGTGACGGTGGTGGCGTCAACAATGTATTAGTTTGTGATTAGGTCTAGTTTATGGTAAACCACTAGTGGTAAGTCAAAGATATTTGGTATACAGTTGTATTAGCTTTGGCACATCTCATTGCCATGGAAATTATTTGGTTCCCTCCTTTTTTTCCCCCAGTCATGGTCTATTAATTCTGGTCACTTTTGCTTAGTTTTCATGTATTTGTTTATGATTAGGCCCGTTTATGGGGAACCACTAGTGGTAGGTCAATGATATTTTGTATGCAGTTATATAAGCATTTGCATATCTCATTACCATGGAGATTACTTGACCCACCCCTTAGTTATGGTTTATTGATTTTGAAATTTTACTTAGTTTACATGCACTAGTTTGTGTTTAGGTTTGTTTATAGGGAACTACTTATGATAAGTCAATGATATTAGGTATGCAGTTGTATTTGCATTGGCACATCTCATTTCCATGGAGATTGTTTAGCCATGTACCTTCAGTCATGGTTCATTGACTTTGAATATTTGCAAAACTTACATGTTAAAGTGTTGCTATTTTAACTCTACTTTTCGCTATATAGATGATGTTCTTTCACTAAATAATTCAAAATTTGGTGACTAAGTGGAACGCATCTATCCAATCGAGCTAGAGATAAAGGATACTACAGATACAGTTACGTCGGCCTCATATCTTGACTTACATCTAGAAATTGACAATGAGGGTCGGTTGAAAACAAAACTTTACGACAAAAGAGATGATTTCAGCTTTCCAATTGTGAACTTTCCATTTCTAAGTAGCAATATTCCAGCAGCACCTGCATACAGGGTATATATCTCCCAGTTGATACGATATTCCCGTGCTTGCATTTCCTATCATGATTTTCTTGATAGAGGGTTGCTGCTCACAAGGAAGCTATTAAACCAAGAGTTCTAAATGGTGAAGTTGAAATCATCCCTTCGTAAATTTTACGGACGCCATCACGAGTTGGTTGACCGTTATGGAATAACCGTTTCACAAATGATATCGGATATGTTCCTTACATCGTAACTACAATCCCCTTCCCTTTCATGAATGTGACCTACCGAATTAGACCATTTACCGGATTTGTTATCACATAAGCAACACGACGGGTGCCGCATGTGGAGCAGGATCTGCTTACCCTTCCGGAGCACCTGAGATCACCCCTAGTTTTTTGGTGGGGTTCGTGTTGTTTATTCTTTAGTTTTCTATGTTGTGTCGTGTGTACTGTTGTTTGTTTGTCTTTTTCATTTTTAGCCATGGCATTGTCAGTTTGATTTAGATTTATGAGTTTGACTGTCCCTTTGGTATCTTTCGTCCCTCTTTTAATACCAACATTTGCATTATGGACATTACAAAAAAAGTGAGACATATCTCTGTGATAACAGTTTATTGTTGATACCTTCTTATTCAATTTATGAAACATGGAATATTGTATGTTACTTATTATCAAATACATAAATGGTGAATTATTTTTATCTACAGAGGAAGGAAGAGAAGAACTGCTGAAAATAAATCTGAAGGGAATAGATATCCATAAAGATGTGAAGCTGTCTTCACTGGCTGGTAATCTAGAGGGTTATTCTGGAGCTGACATAACTAATGTGTGCAGGTCAGTCAGATATACATAGATAACATATATAGATTCTAAGGTTATTATAGAGCTGACATAACTAATATGTGCAGGTCAGTTAGAAAAACATGGATAAAATGTAAAGATGAGTCTTGATGTAATGTAGATATCATTGGATTCATTTATTATCTCCTGAATGCAATACAGCCATTTTGTGTTGCAGTAATGTTTGATCAGTCATTGAGTATTTACGTCCTATCAATAGAGTTGTGTTTCTCTTATGTAAATCTTGTCATTATTTGGCACTAGCTGCATAAAAAGACCATACTTTATCCAGCTATCTCCTACAGTTTTGGAGATACAGCTTAAATATTTAGTAGAATGTTCATTATGAAGGTGTGCATGGCCACAGGATTTTGATTTCTTTTAAATATTCTGAAAATGACAGCTAGTTGGTCATTATACGACCGCAAAAATTTAAATTTTTTGGTCGTATATTGCTATCACGTTGGCGTCGTCGTCCTGCGTCGTCGTCGTCGTCCGAATACTTTTAGTTTTCGCACTCTAACTTTAGTAAAAGTGGATAGAAATCAATGAAATTTTAACACAAGGTTTATGACCACAAAAGGAAGGTTGGGATTGATTTTGGGAGTTTTGGTCCCAACATTTTAGGAATAAGGGGCCAAAAAGGGCCCAAATAAGCATTTTCTTGGTTTTCGCACTATAACTTTAGTTTAAGTGAATAGAAATCTATGAAATTTTGACACAAGGTTTATGACCACAAAAGGAAGGTTGGGATTGATTTTGGGAGTTTGGGTTCCAACAGTTTAGGAATTAAGGGCCAAAAAAGGGCCCAAATAAGCATTATTCTTGGTTTTCGCACAATAACTTTAGTATAAGTAAATAGAAATCAATGAAATTTTAACACAAGGTTTATGACCACAAAAGGAAGGTTGGGATTGATTTTTGGAGTTGAGGTCACAACAGTTTATGAATTAGGGGCCAAAAAGGGGCCCAAATAAGCATTATTTTTGGTTTTTGCACCATAACTTTAGTATAAGTAAATAGAAATCTATGAAATTTAAACACAAAGTTTATGACCATAAAAGGAAGGTTGGGTTTGATTTTGGGAGTTTTGGTCGTAACAGTTTAGGAATAAAGGGCCCAAAGGGTCCAAAATTGAACTTTGTGTGATTTCATCAAAAATTGAATAATTGGGGTTCTTTGATATGCCGAATCTAACTATGTATGTAGATTCTTAATTTTTGGTCCCGTTTTCAAATTGGTCTACATTAAGGTCCAAAGGGTCCAAAATTAAACTTAGTTTGATTTTAACAAAAATTGAATCCTTGGGGTTCTTTGATATGCTGAATTTAAAAATGTACTTAGATTTTTAATTATTGGCCTAGTTTTCAAGTTGGTCCAAATGGGGGTCCAAAATTAAACTTTGTTTGATTTCATCAAAAATTGAATAAATGGGTTCTTTGATATGCCAAATCTAACTGTGTATGTAGATTCTTAATTTTTGGTCCAGTTTTCAAATTGGTCTACATTAAGGTCCAAAGGGTCCAAAATTAAACTAAGTTTGATTTTAACAAAAATTAAATTCTTGGGCTTATTTGATATGCTTTATCTAAATATGTACTTTGATTTTTGATTATGTGCCCAGTTTTCAAGTTGGTCCAAATCAGGATTCCATATCAAGTATTGTGCAATAGCAAGAAATTTTCAATTGCACAGTATTGCACAATAGCAAGAAATATCTAATTGCACAATATTGTGCAAAAGCAATTAATTTTCAATTGGAGTTATCTTTCTTTGTATAGAATAGTAGTTGATAATATATGTTGGAAATTTGCCAGACATGACTATGATGTCATTTTCTATTTTTATTTGCCAATAACTTTATGTAAATAACTTCATTGGAAATTTGCCAATATAAAATGTTGCTGATGAAGCTTTTTTTCCTTATCTTATCTAAAATGTTTTTAGATAATGTATGTTGGACATTTGCCAGACATGACTATGATGTCATTTTCTATTTTTATTTGCCAATAACTTTATGTAAATCACTTCATTGGAAATGTTGCTGATGAAGTTTTTTTTATTGTTTTATACAATAAACAATGTATATTCACTTTTACTACCAACCAATCTTTACCATTCAGTGTTAACAAGCACTTTATTTTACATTTTAATATTTTATGATGTATTTAAAAGAGTAGTTATTGTTGCAAACTCCATTAGAAATTTGAATTGATATCAGTTTTGGAAAAAGGGAAACGGGGATGTGAAAAAAAAAGGGGGGGGGGGGTTAAATGTTTCTCATTTCAAATTTCATAAATAAAAAGAAAATTTCTTCAAACATTTTTTTGAGAGGATTAATATTCAACAGCATAGTGAATTGCTCAAAGGCAAAAAAAAACTTTTAAGTTCATTAGACCACATTCATTCTGTGTCAGAAACCTATGCTGTGTCAACTATTTAATTTTAGATTTAAAAAGTTTGAAGAAGAAATCTTTAATTGATTTGTAAAATCTTGACATTTGTTTTGTGTAAAAAAAAAACCATGTAATGTCAAAAATTTGATCACAATCCAAATTCAGAGCTGTATCACGCTTGAATGTTTTGTCCATACTTGCCCCAACTGTTCAGGGTTCGACCGCTGCGGTCGTATAAAGCTGCGCCCTGCGGAGCACCTGGTTTTTATTATGCCCCACCTACAATAGTAGAGGGGCATTATTTTTTCTGGTCTGTGTGTCCGTTCGTCTGTCCGTGTTTCTGTTCATCCATCTGTCCTGCTTCAAGTTCAAGTTTTTGGTCAAGGTAGTTTTTGATGAAGCTGAAGTCCAATGATTCCAATCAACTTGAAACTTAGACATGTTCCCTATGGAATGATCATTTTAATGCCAAATTAGATTTTTTACCCAATTTCACAGTCCATTGAACATGGAAAATGATAGTGAGTGCGAGTGGGGCATCCGTGTACTTTGGACACATTCATTTCCATTCTCCATTTATAATTTCATATGATCAGGAGGGGGGGCATCATTTATGTTGTACAGACAGCGTAACAATTTCAAATTGTCCATATCTAGTTTTTGTTTTGTGATAGGTCAAGGTTTACCACAAGTTTTGCAAATATGAATTCATGTTTCTTCCTCAGATGAAGGTCTGTTATGGATATAAAACCTGTCAGGCTATGAAACATCACCAGGCGCTGTTAATAATATGTGTTTCGGCATATACATTTGTACTATAGTTTAATGCATTCATAAATTTAAGAACACTTGCTTGATGAACATGTTTGTCTTGTTGGTTCATCTGACCTTGACCTCATTTACATTGATTGTTGATAATTTTAATAAATTTTGTGATAGTTGTAGTAAAACCATGTGCACTTGTTTTTCGCTTAACAGTCCAATTTCAAACCCAATAAAATGTTCCCAATAAAATTAATGAAAATAAAGTAGGTGTATTGAGTACCATCAAACACAGTGGTGGATCCAGAAATTTTCGTAAGTGGGGGCCCACTGACTGCCTAAGAGGGGCCCACTGACTGCCTAAGAGGGGGTCTAGCACCAGTCATGCTTCAGTGATTACCTATATAATCAACCAATTTTTTCCCAGAAAAAGGGGGGGAGGGCAGGCCCCCTGAAAAACCCTCTAAAATTGCCTCTGAAACAGACATATAACTGTCCATATTATATGTTGTAGAGATGCAGCCATGATGTCCTTTAGGAGAAGAATTAGTGGTTTGACCCCAGAACAAGTCAGGAATATTCCGAAAGAAGAATTAGAAGTACCTCCCAACATGGATGACTTTGAAATGGCCATTAAAAAGGTCAACAAAAGTGTCTCAGCACAAGATCTGGAAAAATACCAAAACTGGATGAAAGAGTTTGGTTCTGTGTAAAGTGAAACAAAACTGATTAAAATTACTGCATTAATAGCATTTCCAAAATATTAATATATTTATAAAGATTTTGTTATATGGTTTGACTCAAATATGATAAAACCTTCAAATGTATGATAAGTTTGAAAATAAATTGCAAAAATTCATTTAAAATTACATGTATATGATTCTTACATATTTTTGACTGAAGATGCCTGCAAAAAGCTAGTGAACAAAATCTGATGACTCTTTGCACTTCCAACAATAGTAGGGTGGGTTGGTTCATCTGTCCATTGTAAATCTGTGGACCGTTAAGTCTAGTATTTAAAATTAGTTTGAATGAAGTAGGTTGGCTGTTGTGAATAGTGCAAATATAAGTTAAAGAATACTTTTTATATAAATAAGGCAGTTATTTTTCTCGTTTGAATTGTTTTACATTGTCTTATTGGGGCCTTTTATAGCTGACTATGCGGTATGGGCTTTGCTCATTGTTGAAGGCCGTACGGTGACCTATAGTTGTTAATGTCTGTGTCATTTTGGTCTCTTGTGGACAGTTGTCTCATTGGCAATCATACCACATCTTCTTTTTTATATGTAGACATAAGAAGATGTGGGGATGAGTGCCAATGAGACCAACTCTCCATCCATGTCACAATTTGTGAAAAGTAAACCTGTATAGATCAAAGTACTTCCTTCAACACGGAGCCTTGGTTCAAACCAAACAGCAAATTGAAAAGTGCCCTAAAATGACTAATGTTTAACAATTCAAACAGAAAAAAACTAAGGGTCTAATTTATGTAAAACAAGAATGTGTCCATAGTACATGGATGTCCCACTCACACTTTTCATTTTTGTGGAACCTTTGACTTTTGTCGAAAAAGCGAGACATAACGATCCTACATTCCATCGGCGGCGGCGTCAACAAATATTCACTCTGTGGTTAAAGATTTTGAAATTTTAATATCTTTCATAAACTTACCTGAATTTCTCCCAAACTTGGACAGAAGCTTGTTTGTGATCATAAGATAGTATCCAGAAGTAAATTTTGTAAAAAATAAAATCCTGTTTTTCCGTATTTCACTTATAAATGAACTTAGTTTTTCTGCTGGGATACATTACATTCACTCTGAGGATAAAGTTTCTTAAACTATCCTGGATTTGCATCATACATGTATGTGGCCAGAAGCTTGTTTATGATCATAAGATAGTATCCAGAAGTAAATTTGGTAAAAAAAAAAAGCCAATTTTTCTGTATTTTACGTATAAATGGACTTAGTTTTTCGGCCAGGAAACAATATAAATGAACTTTTTTTTTTAGCCAGTTAACATTACATTCACTCTATAATTAATTTTTTTTTTTTAATTTTATTAACTTTCTTAAACTTTCCTGGATTTCTTTAAACTTGGACAGAAGCTTGTTTATGATCAAGTATCTAGAAGGAAATTTGTAAAAATATATTTCCCGTTTTTCCCTATGTTCTTATATATGGACTAAGTTATTCTTCCAGTTATCATTACATACAGTCTGCAGTTAAAGTTCTTAAAAATATTTTAAGTTTCATAAAGAAGGCGAGACACTGGGTTCTGTGGAACCCTTACCTGTTTTCTATGTTCAGTGGACTGTGAAGTTGGGGTAAAAACTGTAATTTGGCATTAAAATTAGAAAGATCATATCAAAGAGAACATGTGTACTAAGTTTCAAGTTGATTGAACTTCAACTTCATCAAATACTACTTTGACCAAAAACACAGTGAGAAAATGCAGCACTCTGAGGCAGGCTTCAACTAGCCCCTAAACAAAAATGTGTACTAGTTCAGCAAAGTGGACTCCACACTAAACTCACAAACATATATATGAACCAAAATTAAATTTATGTATATACAAGACTAACAAGGGCCATAGGCTCCTGACTTGGGACAGGTGCTTAAATGCAGCAGGGTGAAACATTGTTTTATGAGTTCTAAACCCTCCCCTTATACCTCTAGCCAATGTAAAATAATAAAAACACACAGCAATATGTACAGTAAAACTCATCTATAGAGAAGTCTGATGTCAGAATAAGAAGGGACAAAAAGAAACTAAATAAAATGACAATGATACATAAATTAACAAAGAATTACTAGCAGTTACTGACATGCCATCTCCAGACCTCAATTAAACTGATTGAAAGATTTTGCCTTCATCATATAAAAATCATGAAAATAATTTAGCTTGCAGAACCTTGCATTCTAGGTTTCCTAAATATTATAGAAATCTGAACAGTTTAGTCACTTTAAGGCAAACTAACTCAGGATGCTGTTTTTCTAATTTTGAATATATGTATATCTGTATTTTTTTTTCTTTTAAGGTTTTATCGTCTATAAGATAAGATAAGATAATATATATTTCAACCAGAGAACATCTTACTATCAGTTGGTCATCGAACACCTTTTGTTACTAACACATGTTATATGGCCTTTTCTGGCATTTTAACAAATCAGCCCTTCGTTGTAATACAGATGCGATAGCTTCTTGATGCTTTACCTACAATCACGATTTGTAGTGTAATTGATTTGTTCTGTGGTGTTGTTTTATTTTCCGATGACTTAGGTACTGGTGCAGGGACGGTGGTAAAAATGTCATTACTAGTATCTACACAGTTAGTGAATTTGCGACAAAATTGCTGTTGACTGCATTTGTTACACATAATACCATGTTCAAAAAAGGTTTTGAAAAAATTGTTTGTGTTGTTTTGAAACTTGTATACAATGAGGTAATAATGGCCTCATTTTAAGTTATGTGTATATTACACATGCAGCATTTGGGCTTCATTGCTATATAATAAATTCTTGTGTTATTGGTTATGTACAGGCACTTACATCAGTTTGACAGCAGTTGTTCCTTGCATATATGAAATAAATGTAAACATGGAATAGAAAATAAGTCAAGAGTATGGACAGTCATGGGAATGCACACAATAACCGATACATTACTTTCTTTGATAAAATGATATACTAGTATACTATAAAGTCAAAATGAACCAGAATGACTCTATGAATTAAGCCAACATCCGAAAAAATATGATAGAAACATTAAAATTTAATGTAACAACACAAAAAATGCAAAAAGTCTAAGCGAGATTTGAACCTTATTTTCAAAACAGTCTTTGATTAGTAGTTCTATGCTCTACTGATGGAGCCACAGCAACGCTTGGTTATACTGTCTTATTTAGGAGCTATATCAGTACAATTTAGCGATGTTACAATTTTTTTATTAAAAAGTTTTTTATGCAATAAGGACACACCAGACCAATTTCATTTTTGAGGGAAAAAGTAGTATAAATTACAACAGTCTCAAAAACATAACATTTTTTTGGTTTGAAATGTCCTTCTGGGGGGATTCCCTGTTTTTCCCCATCTAAAATCACCATAAATTCCGCATATTGGACTTTATCCTTTTTGAGGGTTAAATTAACTATTTATCACACATATCATAATATATGTTAATCGAGATATTGATCAAAAAGCATTTTTATTTTTTATTTTTATAGTTAATTTTATTCTGTCGGCACTTTTTGAAATTGGCCCTTCTGTGAAAAAAAATCACGACAAATTGGCCCTACCTCTTTGCTTAAATTTGTGCACAAAACTTAAATACTTAAAAAATATTTGACAAGTAAAAGTTTTAAATAGCCAGTAAAACTAGAAGTCCTCACTTCCCCAAGGAATTATTAGGGTGAATTTTCCAAGACCAAGGCCAAGTCTCTGCACAAAATCATCAGACTGGAACAAAATTCGAACTTGATTTGTAACTTGTCATGATTAAACTTTATACCAATTGTCAATTCAATATGTTCAAGCTTGACGAAAAAAAGTGAGAAAAACTGATTATTTGAGTGGGCCATAACTCTGCAAATAAACAGCTGCGCCATGAGCGCATGATACGCCCGATGTCTTGTGTGGAAGTTTTATGCAATAATCATAAATAGTTTCTGAGAAAGTTTTAAGCAACAACCATATATTGTTTTTGAGACCACGGCGGGACATGTGAAACCCCCAACCCTGTTTTTTTTTTACAAAAAACTAAATATCACTAAAATAAAGTTTTGAATCAAAACCAAAAAGTATACAGATCTTTAGATTAATATAACAAAGAAGTGTGTAAAGTTTCAAGCAATAATCATAAATTATTTTTGAGATACGGCGCGACATGTAAAAAAAACCTCCCCTATTTAACAAAATACTCAATAACTCCAAAATAAAGTTTTGAATCATCACCAAAAAGTATACAGATCTTTAGATTAATATAACAAAGAAGTGTGTAAAGTTTTAAGCAATAATCATAAATTGTTTTTGAGATACGGTACAACATGTAAAAAAACCTCCCCCTTTTTTACAAAATACTCAATAACTCAAAAATGAAATTTTGAATCATCACCAAAAAGTATACAGATCTTTAGATTAATATAAAAAAAGACATGTGTAAAGTTTTAAGCAATAATCATAAATCGTTTTTGAGATATGGTGCGACATGTAAAAAAAAACCTCCCCCTTTTTTACAAAATACTCAATAACTCAAAAATAAAATTTTGAATCATCACCAAAAAGTATACAGATATTAAGATTAATATAACTAAGAAGTGTTTAAAGTTTTAAGCCATAATCAAGAATCGTTTTTGAGATACGGTGCAACATGTGAAAAAAAACACACCCCTGTTTTAGTTACAAAGTGCCGTAACTCAAAAAGTTTTAATCTTATTTTAACCAAAAAGTATACAGATCATTTGACCATCATAAGAAACAACTATATTAAGTTTCATAAAATTTGGATAAGTCGTTCTCAAGTTACGGTGCGACATGTTTACGCCGGACAGACAGACGGACGGACGGACTGACAGACGGACGGACACCGGACATTTGTATACCATAATACGTCCCGTCAAAATTTTGACGGGCGTATAAAAAATCATAAGACCAGACCAAAATTCGAACTTGATTTGTAACTAAGTATGGTGCTGAACAATAACAGGAAGAAAATTTAGTCTGCTACACAAAGATGAAGACAGTCAATCAAATATCTGTTCAACAACCCTCCGCATTAAGACAGTTACAACCAGCTGTCAAGATCTGAACAAACTACCATCTTCAGATTTAGGTCAAGACACAACAGACTCAATCAACATCTTTAAAAAGTCCTGAAAGTTGTTCCATCTCCAATGTGTCCTTATGGAAGAACAGAGCAGGATACTGGATACAGGAGATCAATACTTTAATTAGATTGATAGTCACAAGATCCTTTATGCACTGAGAGAAAGATAAGATATGGCATTCAGAAACACCACTCAAAGAGAAGCTATATGAACCAGTGGATGCCCTACCAAAGACCACCAGATTTGCTGAGGAGACTGGTATTCAACTGTAAAGGTGTACGATAAAAAAACATGATTTATAACTTGTCATGATAAAACTATATACCAATCATCAAATTAATATCTTCAAGCGTGACAAAAAAAACACAAAAAACGGAAAACTGTTTATTTGAGTCTGTGTACAAAATCGTCAGACCGGAATAAAATTCGAACTTGGTCTGTGACTGTGTGACCGACGGGCACAGACTGACGGATTACCTAGACCAAACATACATTTAGAATGCTTGTGAACTGTACATGTACTAGCAGTTTTCCACAGACATTGACCTTGTTTTCCTGTTTCATATGCCATGATTGTTATTTTTTTTGGTGGTATTGGTCTGTCATGTTCTCATACACTATACGCATGCACTTGTGGAAAATATACTATATCGTAATGGTTATCTTCTAATCGTTGATTGGTTGCTTAACGTCCAGTGGCAAATATCAAATTGTTGATGATGAAACATACGAGATAAATGACAAAAGTGGGCAGTGATTGACAAACATGAAATCGCGAATAAGGCAAAAATCGGATTTTTAAAGTTTTATTTCACATTTCGCGTTCTTGCGATTTTTACGATTTTTCTGACGTTTTTATAAATATAAAGACGAAAACGCTAAACAGCCTTATCCGCCGGGTTCCATATCAATCGCATCGAAATAAACTATTTATTACATCTATAGATTACTTTTGTTGAAATCCTAGCATATTGAACATTTCCAATTCAACGGGTTTGTCAGCTGTTAGAGTAATTTAAAACATATGTGTTTGAGACATAAGTGACATTAAGTTAAGATATTAAAGAATGTTTCAATACATGATTTAAAAAGAATAAATAAACCATAAAGGCTATTTAGAAAAAAGGAGATTCATTCCCCATATGCCTGAGTACTAGATTTGAACTCTGTCAATCCTGAAGTACAGTAACTATTTATATATATATATAGATAAAACATGTGGTTTGAGTGCCAATGAGACTACTCGATCTCAATACAAGTTATAAACATAGTAAAAAGTAAACCACTATATCACAAGATTTCTAGCAAATATTTAGAATAATACTTCCAGGTTTCAAAGTAGAATGCAAACACACCCAGGTTTCAAAGTAGAATGAAAACACATCCAGGTTTCAATTATATGGGATGTATCCTTCACGTGATACGGGTAACATACGGCAAAATCCGGTAGTCACATGTGCTTTTCCTCAATACACCGTACTCATTGTCACATTGTGTCCTATAAATTCCCTCTAGAAGTTGAAATTTTAAGTCCATTCCGATTTCGCTCTCTCCCTCTATATATATATATATATATATATATATATATATATATAAGTTGTCTGTGGTTCAAACATAATCTATAGATAGGATCCGGCAATTTTGATCTGAATGATTTGGTAAATGTGTTTTCCGCTTCACAAAACTGAAAAAACATCAACTCTTATTGGAATAGGAAACGTGCCACTTGGAATGATTTTTTTTTATGATTCCGTGAAAAGTACCACGTTCATTCGTTAAAAACTATGACCTTGAACAGGAAATTATCTTCCTATAAATGTACCAACTAAATCAATTACGAACATCAAATAAAAGGTGGACTTCGTACATGTACACCCAAAGAACTTGGAGGACTGTAAGATCCGGAACATCAATCCCTTTTATCTTGACCTTTATGTGTGTAAATTAATCATATCTTACAAACAATTTAATCATTCAATACTTTATTAATTCATAAATTACTTTGAAAATTCCCTACACATACTATAGACTATATACGGTTTACGTCGTAACCCGGAAGGAGTGTAAGATTTATAAATGTAGTATGTTGGGGATTTTCAATATTTGTTAGTAGTAGAATAAATTTTAAAAAACATGGTTAAAAGAGGTAAAATTAATTTTCACTGATCAAAAGAAAGGTAATTTTATCATTATGCTTATTTTCCTTTTTGTTTAATGTTTCAAATATGTCATTTTCCATTTTTCACTTAGTAAGAAAAGATAAACAAATTCATTCATTGTTATAAATGCACCAATCAAAATTGTGACATGTACATTTTGAACTATTTAAATTTAAGCAAACATTTCTAAATTTTAGAACGCAATTAGTAAACGACTGATAGAGATAAACAGAATTACTTTTTGATATACGCCATAAACCCACCAGATTCCAAATCGGACGTAAATTTCTTGTTTATATGTAAGTTTTACTAAGAATCTGTTGCTTTTTGTATACCTAGTATAGTCAATAACACTACAGCCAGACCCAGTCAGACAAAATCAACTACAATCGACTAATCTCTAAACATTTCCATATAAAGTATGTGTACGTTGGAGATACCAATTCTGGCTTTTATTATAGAGTATGTATTAATCCTCAATGAAAATGTTCCCTTATTTGTCCACAATTTCCTAAATTAGTACTTTTTTTCTTATAAAGGATCTATTTTTTATTACCTACAAATGATGACTTGTTTGAGAATAAAAAGTGGATCTAAATTGGATACTGTATTTGGTCTTTGTTGCTTGTGATTAACCATCTGACAATATATGTCCAGCAAAAAACAAACCTGTCCATACATGGTGAACACTATAAAGATATCCGTCAGTTTACGACATTTTCAATTTGAAATCAAATGAAAATAAAAATAAATTCACGAAAAATAAAAAAAATAAAAGAACATTTGGACCCTGAAATTGAAAGAAATATAAAGAATAGAAAAAACTGACCTAACCGTTTCTAATTAATACAGAAATGAAGGACCCACCCAGACCGTCAAGGTTTATATTATATACAGGGGTATTAAATACGCGAGGTCTCTTATAACACAATATGGGATTTATAAGAAATCTCAGAAGGATTAAAGCAATAACTAGGGAGGTAAAACCTACTAAATAAAGATAACCAATGAGAGAATTGTCCCTCGGATCAAAAACACGACAACTGGTATTTTTGAGGATTGGAAGAAATACCAAAATGTTATCTCACCTTGATTGTAACACTCAAAATTTAACCGCTTTTAAAATTAAAAACAGGTTATAATTTCCAGACAGATATGACAACTTCGTGGTGTGGATATAGGTTAATTAAGAGTGTTAAGAGTGTTAATTGATGCGATGTTACCATTGATTGACTGTCTTTGTCCATTCAGTTTTGTCATGTTGATTTCCTTCAAAAAATGTTCAGGTCAACATACTAGGTTTAGAGTTCGAAACACGATATAGACGCTTGTGTATGCCCGTTGATGACAATCCTCTATGACTTTGACGCTTTTCCATCTAGGGTGATGGCCTTTTCAGATATTCTTTCTACATGTATACAAATATTGAATATCTAATGCTAAGTAAGAAATGCTGTTCTTTCCTTTGACGGGAGAGGGGTATGCCCCCTTTAACCACATACGGTACGATATATTGCACAACATTTATACACGTCAATGTCAACCCAAAAGCAAAGGAATCAGTCATTACTAAAAGAAAAAATGGAACAAAAAGTGTACTTATTAAACTTCTAGTATGTCAGTAGTCAACATAAACTAAACGTTATCTAAAAGGACATGTACTATCTATTCGCATCAACTGGCAACGACAGTAGAATATGTCGAAGTTGTGATATATATTTTTGAGCTTGACTGCATCATAAAAAATGCGTCTTTAATAAATTACAAGTGTGGACACAAATCGGTGTGGATTGTATTTTTTTTTATTGGTGTTAGTATTTGACAGTGTTTTGTCCACTTAGTTTAAGTATTTGTTGTGCCCCACCAGATGTTTTCTCTTTCTGATCCCTTTCTATGTTTCCCACATAGCGCCATACACTAAACTATGTCCACAATGACAGCCATTTTGGACAGATATTCAGCAAAAGCTTAAAATTAGAAAAGTGCACGGTTCAACATTAACCCTTTTAAACATAGAATATATGATTTGTCCCAAAGAAACAACCACGTGTATAAATTACCAAATCGAGATTCTGATGTTTCAACTGAGGTGTTCCGTAATATTTTGTCACTCTTAACTGAGTGACTATAGAAATTTGATGCTTCGTTCACTTTCTAATCTATGACTTATATTAGGGCTTTTGTTAATTCTTATATATAATTACTTTAACGGTTGGTTTTGAGCTTATGCAGATTTTAGCACTAAAGAATTAACACAAGCACTTCTAAATTTTAATTTCAAATTATTGGAACTTTTTTTATCCAGACCACCAAACTCATTTACTCTTGTTGATGGTTTTACTGATGGTAACTTCCTGGTTATGACGTTTATTAATGGTAGTTTCCATGTAATAATCGTTAGTTATGATAGTTTCTTGTTTATGATTACAAATGATGGTAGCTTCAAGCAAATGCACTTTGTAGCTCACCTGCCCCGAAGGGCCAAGTGAGCTTTTCTCATCACTTTGCGTCCGTCGTCCGTCGTCGTTAACTTTTACAAAAATCTTCTCCTCTGAAACTACTGGGCCAAATTAATCCAAACTTGGCCACAATCTTCATTAGGGTATCTAATTTAAAAAATGTGTCCGGGGACCCAGCAAACCAACCAAGATGGCCGCCATCCCTAAAAATAGAACATAGGGGTAAAATGTAGATTTTGGCTTATATCTCTGAAACCAAAGCATTAAGAGCAAATCTGACAGGGTATAATTGTTTATCAAATGAAGATATATCTGCCATGAAATTTTCAGATGAATCGGACAACCCGTTGATGGGTTGCTGCCCCTAAATTGGTAATTAATTTTGTCGTTTTTGGTTATTATCTTGAATGTTATTATAGATAGATATAAACTGTAAACAACAATAATGTTCAGCAAAGTAAGATCTACAAATAAGTCATCCAGTTGAACCCTTAAGGAGTTATTGCCCTTTATAGTCAATTTTAAACAATTTTTTTGTAAATTTTAGTTATCTTTTACAAAAATATTCTCCTCAAAAACTACTAAGACACATTTAACCAAACTCGTTTACAACCATCATTAGGGTATCTAGTTTAACAAATATGTCCGATGACCCCGGCCGCGAACCAAGATGGCTGACATGGCTAAAAATAGTACATAGAGTTGAATGCAGTTTTTGGCTCATAGATCTCTGAAACCAAAGCATTTTGAGCAAATCTCCTGGGAATTAAGGTCAAGATCTATCTGCTCTGAAATTTTCAGACCAATAGGGCGATTTATTGTTGGGTTGCTGCCCCTGAATTGGTAATTTTAAGAACATTTTGCAGCTTTTTGGTGTTTTCTGTGAATATTATCATAGATAGAGATAAACTGTAAACAGCAATAATGTAGAGGAAAGTAAGAGCTACAAATAAGTCAACATAACCAAAGGAATTGATTGCTGTTCTCCCTAACACTTACTTCAGTGCTTGTGTTGATTGTTGTTCTCACTGACACTTACTTCAATGCTTGTGTTGATTGTTGTTCTCACTGACACGTACTTCAGTGCTTTTGTTGATTGCTGTTCTCAGTGACACTTACTACAGTGCTTTTGTTGATTGCTGTTCTCACTGACACTTACTTGTGTTGATTGCTGTTCTCCCTAACACTTAATTCAGTGCTTGTATTGATGGTTTTTATACGACCGCAAAATTTGAAAAATTTTTCGTCGTATATTGCTATCACGTTGGCGTCTGCGTCGTCGTCGTCGTCCGGCGTCCGAATACTTTTAGTTTTCGCACTCTAACTTTAGTAAAAGTGAATAGAAATCTATGAAATTTTAACACAAGGTTTATGACCACAAAAGGAAGGTTGGGATTGATTTTGGGAGTTTTGGTCCCAACATTTTAGGAATTAGGGGCCAAAAAGGGCCCAAATAAGCGTTTTCTTGGTTTTCGCACTATAACTTTAGTTTAAGTCAATAGAAATCTATGAAATTTTGACACAAGGTTTATGACCACAAAAGAAAGGTTGGGATTGATTTTGGGAGTTTTGGTTCCAACAGTTTAGGAATTAGGGGCCAAAAAAGGGCCCAAATAAGCATTATTCTTGGTTTTCGCACAATAACTTTAGTTTAAGTAAATAGAAATCAATGAAATTTAAACACAATGTTCATGACCACAAAAGGAAGGTTGGGATTGATTTTTGGAGTTGAGGTCACAACAGTTTATGAATTAAGGGCCAAAAAGGGGCCCAAATAAGCATTATTTTTGGTTTTTGCACCATAACTTTAGTATAAGTAAATAGAAATCTATGAAATTTAAACACAAGGTTTATGACCATAAAAGGGATTTTGGGAGTTTTGGTCCTAACAGTTTAGGAATAAGGGGCCCAAAGGGTCCAAAATTGAACTTTGTGTGATTTCATCAAAAATTGAATAATTGGGGTTCTTTGATATGCCGAATCTAACTATGTATGTAGATTCTTAATTTTTGGTCCCGTTTTCAAATTGGTCTACATTAAGGTCCAAAGGGTCCAAAATTAAACTTAGTTTGATTTTAACAAAAATTGAATCCTTGGGGTTCTTTGATATGCTGAATTTAAAAATGTACTTAGATTTTTAATTATTGGCCTAGTTTTCAAGTTGGTCCAAATGGGGGTCCAAAATTAAACTTTGTTTGATTTCATCAAAAATTGAATAAATGGGTTCTTTGATATGCCAAATCTAACTGTGTATGTAGATTCTTAATTTTTGGTCCAGTTTTCAAATTGGTCTATATTAAGGTCCAAAGGGTCCAAAATTAAACTAAGTTTGATTTAAAAAAAAATAAATTCTTGGGCTTATTTGATATGCTTTATCTAAATATGTACTTTGATTTTTGATTATTGGCCCAGTTTTCAAGTTGGTCCAAATCAGGATTCCATATCAAGTATTGTGCAATAGCAAGAAATTTTCAATTGCACAGTATTGCACAATAGCAAGAAATATCTAATTGCACAATATTGTGCAATAGCAATTAATTTTCAATTGGAGTTATCTTTCTTTGTATAGAATAGTAGTTGATAATATATGTTGGAAATTTGCCAGACATGACTATGATGTCATTTTCTATTTTTATTTGCCAATAACTTTATGTAAATAACTTCATTGGAAATTTGCCAATATAAAATGTTGCTGATGAAGCTTTTTTTCCTTATCTTATCTAAAATGTTTTTAGATAATGTATGTTGGACATTTGCCAGACATGACTATGATGTCATTTTCTATTTTTATTTGCCAATAACTTTATGTAAATAACTTCATTGGAAATTTGCCAATATAAAATGTTGCTGATGAAGTTTTTTTTTATTGTTTTATACAATAAACAATGTATATTCACTTTTACTACCAACCAATCTTTACCATTCAGTGATAACAAGCACTTTATTTTACATTTTAATATTTTATGATGTATTTAAAAGAGTAGTTATTGTTGCAAACTCCATTAGAAATTTGAATTGATATCAGTTTTGGAAAAAGGGAAACGGGGATGTGAAAAAAAGGGGGGGGGGTTTAAATTTTTCTCATTTCAGATTTCATAAATAAAAAGAAAATTTCTTCAAACATTTTTTTGAGAGGATTAATATTCAACAGCATAGTGAATTGCTCAAAGGCAAAAAAAAACTTTTAAGTTCATTAGACCACATTCATTCTGTGTCAGAAACCTATGCTGTGTCAACTATTTAATTTTAGATTTAAAAAGTTTGAAGAAGAAATCTTTAATTGTTTTGTAAAATCTTGACATTTGTTTTGTGTAAAAAAAAACCATGTAATGTCAAAAATTTGATCACAATCCAAATTCAGAGCTGTATCACGCTTGAATGTTTTGTCCATACTTGCCCCAACTGTTCAGGGTTCGACCTCTGCGGTCGTATAAAGCTGCGCCCTGCGGAGCACCTGGTTCTCATTGACACTTACTTCAGTGCTTGTGTTGATTGCTGTTCTCACTGACACGTACTTCAGTGCTTTTGTTGATTGTTGTCCTCATTGACACTTACTTCAGTGCTTTTGTTGATTGCTGTTATCACTGACACTTACTTGTGTTGATTGTTGTTCTCACTGACACGTACTTCAGTGCTTGTGTTGATTGCTGTTCTCACTGACACTTACTTCAGTGCTTTTGTAGATTCCTGTTTTCACTGATACTAATTCCAGTGCTTTTATTGATTGCTGTTCTCAATGACACTTACTTCAGTGTTTTTGTTGATCACTGTTCTCAATGACACTTACATCAGGGCTTTAGTTGATTCTCGTTCTCACCGAGACGTACTTCCGTGCTTTGTAGATTGCTGGTCTCACTGACACATACTTCCGTGCTTTGTAGATTTAGTGTTGTCACTGACACTTACTTCAGTGCTTTTGTTGATTCTCGTTCTCACTGATACGTACTTCTGTGCTTTGTAGATTGCTGTTCTCACTGAGACGTACTTCAGTGTTTTTATTGATTGCTGTTCTCACAGACACATATTCAGTGCTTTTGTTGATTGCTGTTCTCACTGCTTCAGTGGTTTTGTTGATTGATGTTATCACTGACACTTATTTGTGTTGATTGCTGTTCTCACCGACATTTACTTCAGTGCTTTTGTTGATTGCAGTTCTCAATGACACTTACTTCTGTGTTTTTATTGATTGCTGTTCTCACAAACATTTTCTTCAGTGCTTTTGTTGATTGCTGATTTCAATGATACGTACTTCAGTGCTTTTATTGATTGCTTTTCTCACAGACACTTACTTCAGTGTTTTTGTTGATTGCTGTTATCACTGACACTTACTTGTGTTGATTGTTGTTCTGACCGACATTTACTTCAGTGCTTTTGTTGATTGCTGTTCTCACGGACACTAACTTCTGTGATTTTATTGATAGCTGTTTTCACTGAAACTTACTTCAGTGTTTTTGTTCATTGCTGTTCTCATTGACTTATTTCAGTGCTTTTATTGACTGCTGTTCTCGCTGATTCTTCAGTGGATTTTTTTTTATTGCTGTTCCTATTTACTGGCACTTACTTCAGTGTCTAGTTAGTTGTCATTTCTTTTGACAGCAATATTTTCTTTAAAAAAGAAATAACAGCTTCAATACTTTTGTGAATTATAACACCCAATTCCTGACAATGAAGATTTCTTTCATGTGCTTATTTACTGATAAAATACAGCAATTTTTATACGACCTTAAAAATTGAAAATTTTTTGGTCGTATATTGGAATGAAATTGGCGACGTCGTCCGAAGACATTTGGTTTTCGCACTCTAACTTTAGTATAAGTAAATAGAAATCTTTGAAATTTAAACACAAGGTTTATGACCACAAAAGGAAGGTTGGGATTGATTTTGGGAGTTTTGGTCCCAACAGTTTAGGAATTAGGGGCCAAAAGGGTCCAAAATTAAACTTTGTTCGATTACATCAAAAAATTAATCATAGGGGTTCTTTGATATGCCAAATCTAACAGTGTATTTAGATTCTTAATATTTGGTCCTGTTTTCAAATTGGTCTACATTAAGGTCCAAAGGGTCAAAAATTAAACTTATTTTGATTTTACCAAAAATTGAATTCTTGGGGTTCTTTGATATGCTGAATCTAAACATGAACTTAGATTTTTGATTTTGGGCCCAGTTTTCAAGTTGGTCCAAAATTAAACTTTGTTTGATTTCAACAAAAATTGAATATATGGGGTTCTTCAATATGCTGAATCTAACCATGTATTTAGATTTTTAATATTTGGGCCCGGTTATCAAATTGGTCCACATTGAGGTCTCAAGGGTCTAAAATTGAACATTATTTGATTTCATTAAAAATTGAATTCTTGGGGGTCTATGATATGCTGAATCTAACCATGTATTTAGATTTTGGATATTGGACCATAATAGGTAAATGTCCAATTTAAAATTTTTAAGTATTTAAGTTTAAGTTCTTAGACCACATTTATTCTGTGTCAGAAACCTCTGTTGTGTCAACTATTTAATCACAATATAAATTCAGAGCTGTATCAAGCTTAAATGTTGTGTCCATACTTGCCCCAACTGTTTAGGGTTAGACCTCTGCAGTCGTATAAAGCTGTGCCCTGTGGAGCATCTGGTTCCATTTGTAAAGGGGCATTACTCTAGTACAGTAAAAGTTATGTCAACCAAATTCATACTTGAGTTGTGTTTAGTGGTAATAAGTATTATGTGTATGTTTCCTAACATTTTGTTGAGAAAAACTAAGGTTAAGGAATGGAAACCAATTTTGGGACATACAGATTTACAGATGGACAAGGGTAAAACTTTAAGCCCATTTTTAGCTCACTCCTTAAAAAGGACAAAATGAAGAGCATGTTAAGTGACTGGATAACTTTTTTGTCTTTAATTATTTTACTGAAATCAGTTCTATAATGCTAATGTTTCTATTTAATAAAGTGACCTTCAACTATTCATATAAAATAAATAGTGTGAAGAATATATTCTTTCCTTTCAGGATTTCCATTACAGAAGGTTATTTCTAATGAGGAAGCTGTTAATAACCTTACATTTTAATAATAATGTTGAAGTCATTGAAAATTTGATGGTTGTCATCATTTCTTAGTACGGTATTTTAAACTGAGGAAATTTTAATGCCTCTGGTGACAAAGGGTGTACATGGTCACATTCACTGTATTCTCAATCCCAACCTTTTTTGCTATGACATCACATGATTTTGTAATCTACATATCCAATTTGGATTTAAAACTGCTTTCCTTTTCAGAGTATTGGAGCTAAACTTCAGTTAATGTGGAGCTTTTCCTCCTTATTTTCATTTTCCTGTTAAACTTTATTGATATTTACTTATCTTTTTCTGTCTTTTTGGTCAAGCTTTTGTTTTGTCTTTCATCAGGGATATTTTTTATTGCAGTTCAGTGTTCTTTTCAAAGAAAAACTCAAGATCATTTTTATTTTCTGCAACAAGGATTTGTTACCACTGCTTCCGAAATTTAAAGTACTGTAATTCAGTAATTATTGTGATGTTTTTATTATTGCGAAAAATGCGACAGAATTTTCTCCATATCGCAAAAATTAAAATCTTGTTTTAGTCTTAAATGACAAAATTGCAATAATAAATGCACGTAATAATTTCTGAATTTACAATTTATAAAACTGACATAAGCACTAAGCAGTGATTGTCTTTATTAGGAATTCTGTTCTATATCAAACTTAAATAGAAATCTTATACAAGCACTAAGCAGTGATGATTTTTATTCGGATTTCCATTTTACATCCTTGTGTACACAGATAAAATAATCAAATGCAAAATAAATAATTACCAAAAAAAGAGTAATAATTGAAATTACTAAAATAAATATGGATATATATTATTGCACATAAATAAATTACCAGTTAGATATGCTGCCTAAATAATTTGTTCATACACTAAATTTATAGCTACACTATCATGTTATACTGTGTTAAAGTTTCATATTTTGTTGCTAAATCAATATTATGCATATATTATGCATATATTATGCATATAAGAACTTCCAAATTTCTGTTTCCTTTATATGGATCCAAGTAAAATGTTATATGATACCAGGTAGCATAGATATATAATACTCCTATGATGATAAAGATGGGCAGTGTTCTAGCTACAAAGTTTGAACAGGGCGCAGCGCCCGCCCATATTTATTGATGCCCGTGCCTTTTTCCTGTCATACCTCGGGCGCCCTGCCGTATCAATAGTAGAAAAATCAGCAATTTCTGTCTTTGAAATACAGGAAGTTCAGCTACCTGTGCAAACTGTCAAATTAAGTAACCCATTAAGTGCATGGCTTCTCCTGACAGCTTTGGTGTCAAACACATTGTTAATTAACACCAATTACCTTACCTTTAGGTCATACATAATTTGTGTATATCAACAAAATGAGTTTCTTCCCCTTATTTATCATCTGTTCACCATATATTCCTTAAATCTATGTTTCTTTTCGTAAAAGGATTAAATATAAAATTAATTTAATTTTTTCAGTGACATTAATTAACACGTAAAATTGCCCTTTTTTTCAATGACATTTACATGTAAAATTGCCTTTTTCTGACTAGCACCCTGCCCTTTTCAAATCCTGGCTAGAACACTGATGGGGCAACAACTGTATTCATATAATTTCTTGCTGTTTGTTGTTTTTGTTTATTTTCATCTTTATCTACACCTTATTTAATGTAAAACAAATTCAAATAACTTCATTCAGTGGGAAAGTGAACTTTTAAGCAAAATTACAATATTAATCATTTAAAATATTTATGACTATTTGGGCCATTACAAAAATGACTGTTTTTTCAGCCTTAACAATGCTTTTATTTTTACACCTTGTCTATAATAGTCTGTTAGTTTGCCTATCTCTTATCAGGTTAAAAGTCATGAAAGTAGGTTAAGGCTAGTTTCCTATGAATTTATAGTGATTAAATTGAAAATTGTGAACAGATTTATACTAAGTTATTTCAATACATTTGTAATAAGTCAATTAAATAAATAAATAATCAATAATCTAAAAAACAAAAAATGACAAGTTTTTGCTCCCTAAGACTTTTACATCACAACAATAGCTTATAAACAGTAAGCTTTAACAAGTCAAATAATGTAACTAGAATATATTTGTTCCCAAATCACGGTTGGTTCATTATTTTATTGTACTTTTTTTGGTTGAAATAGGTACAAGAAAAACACCATCATTTCCAAGAATACGTTGGACTTCCTCATCTGGTTTGTCACTAATTACAATACATTTGTAATGAACTTAAAAAAGTATCAATAATAAAGAAAAATACTGTGAATTCACTAATTTTCCTGGGTACCAAGTTTCGTGAATTGAGAAAAACTTGGATTTTAGTTGATATTTGATTTCATGGTTTTTCAAAATTCTGCATAAATTCCTATACAACAATTATAATTCGTATATTTGAATTTGTGGTTCCCGGGTTACCGCATAATCCACGAAATTTGGTATCCAATGAATAATAATGAATCCACAGCAAGACAAAATAAGACAAAATACAAATATTTGATCCCTTAGAATTTAAAATCACAACAAAAGCTTCTAAACAATAAGCCTTTCCATGTCAACAAATGTAACTAGAATATAATTGTTCCCAAATTATGACCTTGACCCAGGTTCAGTCCATCCTTTGTACTTTTCCAGTTCACAAGCCACAGCAATAGTAAGTCTATCATTATTCATAGTACTGACCACCTGCATTCCTAAAGGTAAGCCATCTTGACTGAGGCCTAATGGGACTTGTGTAACAGGATATCCTAAAGCATTGAAAATACCAGTATAGGCAAAATTAAATGGATAGAAGATAGGTTCATTATGGTATGGTGCTATTTTTGGATGCGATGGGTACAAGAAAACACCATCATTTCCTAGGATATTTTGAAATTCCTCATCTAGTTTATCACACTTTTGAGCAAACATTTGAGTTTGCTGGTCAGACATTCCGTTGAAATTTTCCGCAATCCCTAATCCAATAGCGGGTATAGTGTGGTTTGATTGTCCTACCATCCATTTGGCAAATTCTTTAAATGCATTGACTTTTCCTTTCTTATCAGCCATGTATTCACAGAATGAGGTTCCGCCTCCGGCCAACATTTTGGCGGACCAAATCTGAACACTAAATTTCAGTTCATGTATATTTACTTTCTCTACACTTACACCTAAAGTATTCTTCAAATATTCCACTGCCTGTAATGAAATAAGTCAACAATATCAATATTGAACCCCTTAAATTATACTGGTGATGTTCTAGTTAATTTTATCATTCATACAGAAAAAAAAAACAAAGAAATATGTTACATATAAACAACTGAAGTAAAATAATTTTATTTCATTTTTTTACACTGCAGCCATTGATTTATGATATCAAACTTTTAATATGAATTAAATTTGAAAATGGAGCTTTATTGTGTGAAATTTTAGTATAAATATCAGACTGTTGGTTTTCTTGCTAAAATTGTTTTCTTTTTTGTCATACTGTGACCTTATTTACCTAACCTTACAGTACTGTATAGATTTTGCTGATTTTTGAAGGCCATACAGTGATCTATAGTAACTTATAACCATGTTCTTTGGTAACTGGTGGATAGTGATCTCATTAGCAATCATATCACATGACCTTATTTTTTAAAATGTTTCTTTTAATATTGCTCATTAACAACCAAGTTGAAGCCAACCTTTATCTGAGCATCTTTGAGTTCTTGATCTACATTACTACAGAGCAAGCTTCCTCCATCATCTTCCATATAATAAAACTTTAATTTACGTACATCTACCTAAAATATACAAAAGTCAAAGGTCACTTTATGGTTTAAATAATCCTAAACAAAAGTAGACAAAAACGTATATGGTCACAAAATAATATTAAATAATTGTGGACATATTCTGAAAATTTACCAAGGTCATATCTCACAATATATTATTTAACAAGACTAGACATTCTTAAAAACATCCAAGAGGTCATAGGTCACAAAACGATACTAACAAGAGCAAACAACCCTTAAGAACTTATCAATGTACTAATAGGTCACAAAGTTATATTAAAGATCACCTCTTTTTAAAAATTGAATGTAGGAAAACCAAGTTAAGATCACCTGAAATATGACAGACAGAAATTTAAGACCATTCTATTCGGCGGTCGTAAATAAAATATTAATTTGATCATTTCTATTATATATGCCTTTTTAATGAATGACAATAGCCCTTTGAAATTTTTTTAAGCATTTGTCTATGGCAAATTTTCTTTTTAAGTATTTCTATAAAATTCTTACATGTTGATCCAAGTTAGCTTCAGATGATTTTGCTCCAGCATAAACTTTGAGTAATGGTAATAAATCTTCAGAATATCTACACATAGGTCCAGTACTTAGTAAATCTGCATCACTACCATCAGCTATAGGATACTGGCCTTCATTTGGAACTAACCCTGTAATGATAATTAGATCTTGCTCTATCCTTAGACATTAATAGCTAAAGGTATCCCATCTTTCCTGAAGCATAATGGTATTTACGTCCAGTACTTAGTAAATCTTTGAAAACAGATTTGAAAACAAAAGAAAGTTTCTGGCCTACAATCTAATTGAAGGGTGACAGTTTTAGATCAGATGCAGCCAAAAAAATTTCCCCAAGTTAAAAGATTTGTTGAGAAGTTTTCTTCAGTTAAAAAAAACATAAATAACCTGTTCTTTTTCCTAGGTAATATCAATGACCTAGTCTTTAAAGTGTTATATTCTCTCTCTAATCGACTGAGAAAAAACATTTTCAAGAAAGTAGCATAGGATGTAATAATTATTTCTCAAAATAATCAAAGGAAAAAGAAAATGGCGACAATAATAATTATATGTGAAGAGAGATAATTCTAATTTTAGACAATATTTGAAGAGTTTTGCAGGAGAGGAAAATAATATGACGTTAGTTTTAATCATCTCATGTTATCAACAATGCAGCTTTATATTTACAAATGAATTATCTCCCTTCTTTGGTTTCAAACATCACTGATGAGTCTTTTGTACACAAAACAGGTGTCTGGCCTAAATATAAAGTTTCAATCCTATGGGTATCTATGAAGAGTTTATTCACATATATTTACAAATGAATTATCTCCCTTTACATATATTTACAAATAAATTATCTCCCTTCTTTGGTTTCAAACATCACTGATGAGTCTTTTGTACACAAAACAGGTGTCTGGACGAAATATATCATTTCAATCCTGGTATCTATGAAGTGTTTTAGATATCACATATATTTACAAATGAATTATCTCCCTTCACATATATTTATAAATGGTACAATTCCTTTCAGAATATATAACAGTAATCTGTTGAACTATTTGAAAGAGTTTGGCTCATACATTTTGTATCTTATTTTCTTGCCATACAGAAAATATCCAGTTACCTTTGGAAGGTCTGTGTCCAAATATACCATTAAAGAATGATGGCATTCTGATACTTCCTCCAATGTCTGAACCAATTCCTATTACTGATGCTCCTGCCGATATAGCACAACCTTCTCCTCCTAAAACAAATAAATAAATATATGTAATGCTAAAACTTAATAATAAATATATGTAATTCTAAAACTTACAAATAAATATATGTAATGCTTAAACTTGATAATAAATATATGTAATGCTTAAACTTGATAATAAATATATGTAATGCTAAAACTTGATAATAAATATGTAGGACTCTAAAGTGCGATGGGGACGCTAAAGTACGATGGCCACGCTAAAGTGCGATGGTCTGCGCTAAAGTGCGATGTCTCTATACGCTAAAGTCCGATAGTCCGCGAAAGTATAGACGAAAAAACGTAGTTTGATTATGACGTTAACAGTCGTTTACACAAACTAAATATGTATAATATGTAACATGCCGGAAGATAAAATTGATACTGTTGACGTTGCAGTTTTCTTTGTGGTCGTCCCATTGAAAGTATTGTCGATTTTATTGAAAAGTAACGTCAGTTAAATAAAGTTTGAAGCGTAAATTATTAATTGTCGACTAAAACATCAATTTGTACATTTTTGGAAATCATAACATGTTTTTGTACTCGCTACGAAAAAAAAAGAAGCTCAACGAACTCCGCCTTTCTCTTACATCTTAGTTAAAGCTTTCGACAAATACATTTTACTTATTCCGACAATGACAAAATTTTGTATTTGCAACTGACGACTGTAAGGGGAGGTGTTTACATTTATTTTTAAAAAAAAACTGTGTGAACGATAATCTACATGCACATTAATATCCAATACCTCCTAATTGTTAAAAAATCATTTACAGGAAATATATTATTTTGTGACATCTAAATTACATTTTTAGCAATTATTACGTGGTCAGTCTTCTAAATTTAGAAACAATCACATAAGTCTACCAGTAAATCATAAATATAAAAAAGAAGATGTGGTATGGTTGCTAATGAGACAACTCTCCACAAGATAAAGCCTATTACTTGCTATGGTATACCTAGGCATACTAAGTTTTGCATATCCATGTATTAAATTTTTCAAGCCCTCGAAGCTAACCCCATTTTTACATCGCTCTTTAGCGTGCTCTACCATCGTACTTTAGCAAACAATCATCCATCGTACTTTAGCGTGAGACACCATAGCACTTTAGCGTATACCATCGCACTTTAGCGTGACCATCGCACTTTAGAGTACCATCGTACTTTAGAGTCCTACAAATATATGTAATTCTAAAACTTACAAATAAATATATGTAATGCTTAAACTTGATAATAAATATATGTAATTCTAAAACTTACAAATAAATATATGTAATGCTTAAACTTGATAATAAATATATGTAATGCTTAAACTTGATAATAAATATATGTAATGCTAAAACTTACAAATAAATATATGTAATGCTTAAACTTGATAATAAATATAAAGTTGAGAATCAGATTCTTTATTTTTAGAATAAGTAGTTGTTTGTCCAAAGCCAAAAAGGCAACTTTTTCAACAATAATCCAATTGAAGTTTACATGTGATGTCTTCAATTTCTTTATTTTAACTTTGAAATTTATCTAGCTCTGAAAATATGTTTCTAAAATTTATTTTTAATTATTCACCCTATTCGGACATCTAAAATATTCCAACCACCTACATACTAAAAAATTCAATGACACCAACAACAGTGTTTAATTGCCATGTTTGTATGCAAATCGACATAAATCTGTGAAACAACAGATCTTTTACACTTTCTGCTATGAGTCAACTCTACACATTGAAAAAAGAAAATATTGAATCCATAAAATTCAATTCAGAGAAAGTATTACTTAGTAAATTACCAACCTGAACTTCCCCCAACAATTCTGCCAGTATTGTATGCATTTTTTGTCCTCCCGTACAATCTGTTAGCCGACTCATACCACATACATAATTCACTAACATTAGTGATGATAAATGGTATAGCACCAGCTTCTTTTAATCTTTTCACTACTTCTGCATCTTCTTCTGCTACCACACCTTTCCTTATTACCAGTCCAGAGGCATGTGGCATACCTATGTAAGATAAATAAAGTATAAGACACCAGTCCAGAGGCATGTGGCATACCTATGTAAGATAAATAAAGTATAAGACACCAGTCCAGAAGCATGTGGCATACCTATGTAAGATAAATAAAGTATAAGACACCAGTCCAGAGGCATGGGGCATACCTATGTAAGATAAATAAAGTATAAGACACCAGTCCAAAGGCATGGGGCATACCTATGTAAGATAAATAAAGTATAAGACACCAGTCCAGAGGCATGGGGCATACCTATGTAAGATAAATAAAGTATAAGACACCAGTCCAAAGGCATGGGGCATACCTATGTAAGATAAATAAAGTATAAGACACCAGTCCAGAGGCATGGGGCATACCTATGTAAGATAGATAAAGTATAAGACACCAGTCCAGAGACATAGGGCATAACTATGTAAGATAAATAAAGTATAAGACACCAGTCCAGAGGCATGAGGCATACCTATGTAAGATAGATAAAGTATAAGACACCAGTCCAGAGGCATGGGGTATAACTATGTAAGATAAAGTATAAAACACCAGTCCAGAGGCATGGGGCATACCTATGTAAGATAAATAAAGTATAAGACACCAGTCCAGAGGCATGGGGCATACCTATGTAAGATAAATAAAGTATAAGACACCAGTCCAGAGGCATGTGGCATATCTATGTAAGATAAATAAAGTATAAGACACCAGTCCAGAGGCATGGGGCATACCTATGTAAGATAAATAAAGTATGAAACATCTTGCTCATTATTAAGTTCTATCTTGAACATTCGTATTAAAAGCCAAAACATTTGCATTTTATATATATGTATATGATTTGATTTGATTTTTTTAGTTTTAACGCCACTTTTAAGCACCCCTTTTTGGGCTATTTCATTGTGGGCAGTTTTTATTTGTGGAGGAAGCCAGGTTGCCCTGGAGAAAACCACTGATTTGACTATCCTAGTCAATTAACATTGGAGTCAAGTGCACCTGCACAAGCAGGGGTTGAACTGACAACCTCAGTGTTGACTGGCTAGTGATTACAGTAGTGACTACAAAATAATGTACTTAGACCATTCGGCCATCAAGGACCTTTTATATGTATGACCTCATGTTATTAAACTTTTTTAAAAGGAAGGACAGGGCCAGGGTGTTGTACAGAGATAGTCTTTAAGGCAGCTTACTGTATGAATCCAATTAAATTTGCTTTTATTTTTTATGTGAATGCTTTTAATAATTTTCTGTAGTAATTGATGATGAAATACTTTCTCAGGTAGCATTTCTTCTTTATTAATTTTTCAAATGTCTGTCTGTTTTCAATGCCAATATATATCTAACTGTCCTTTGTCGTTGGTCTTGAAAAAGCCCAATAATCGTTGACTATTGGGTTTTTCGTTTTTATTTCCTGTATTTCTTAAGGCAATGAATTATATAATGTGAAAAGGACTGTACTATTCATTTATTGATAATTTTGTAGTATTCTGTGCCTATTATGTAACATTATTTGTTTTACCTTTGACCCCAAAAGCTTCCTTAGCAGACAATGGAACACCCAGAAATGGTGCATTTACAGCAGAATATTTTCCTTGACCCTCCTTTTTATCCAAAATATCATCCACTTTTTGTGCATCCTTCAAAGCTTCATTGTATCTTTCACCTATGATAGCATTGACAATGGGATTAATTTCTTTTGCTCTGTCAATGTAAGCTTCCATTACTTCTACTGCTTTTACCTGAAATATTTAGTATTTTTTGATAACTTATAAAAAAGAAGCTAGCTGAAAAATAATATCTGCTTACAGAATATTTTAGGTCCAGGATTAAAAAAGATAAAAATAGGAATAAATGACTTTAATACCTTTTCCATTAAGACATTCACTATTTCTAAATAACGAAAAATAAATATTTCTTTGAGTAGTAACGAAAGTAAAAGAGAACTTAAATTTTATTATGTAATAAGGTGTTTTAAAATGGTAAAATAATAGTTGTTCATTAATGGTTATTTTTCTATACAATGTAATTTCTACATTTTCAAAGGACACTGATTCATTTCGCAAAATATCTTTCAAGAAATTACATAAGTCATGAACAGTTCAGTATAACTTACAATCAGTGTTTGTCGTAAAATTTATGAGAAAGGAGCATCTTGAATTTGTACAATTTACTGATTTGGTTATTTTTGTCATTGGATTGCTGTTTCATTCACAGTTAGAGCTTAATACCAATTTTAAATATTAAATGTGCAAACACAACATCGTTCATATAGGTCATCTTCTAAATTTAGTTTTTGATAAGATTATTTGTTATCTGGTATGGTTTTTCACCAGGAATGAACAATCTTATCTGATCTAATCAAGATTGATTTACAAAATATCAATGTATGCTTCTATGGGAGACTGTTTCCAATTTTATCAAAATAGTGAATACGATTTAGGCTTAAAAATTTAAGATTTGTTTCAATTTTTTTCACACATGCTTATCCTTTCAGTACAAATGTATTGTAAATTATCCTGATTTAGAGTAATTTCTCGCAATTTGATTGGCTTATATTGTCCTAATAAATTTCAGTACAATTTTTGTATTACGTCAATAGGAATTATCTCCCTTATTTATTACGTCAATTGGAATTATCTCCCTTCTACCATTGATCTAATAAAAAATTAAAAAAAAAGATTTATTTTAAATTTTTAACAGGTTTAGATTAAATATCTTAAATATATTTGGTTGATTATTGTACAAATATTGAATTTAAAAATAATAATATGTAATATAACAAAATCAGGATAAATTCGTTACACAGTGTTCAATTGTCCTAATACGGAATTTATCGGGTCAATAAAATTCATATCGGGTTTGGCTTCGCCTCACCCGATATGAATTTTATTGACCCGATAAATTCTCGTATTAGGACAATTGCACACTGTGTAACTAATAATATCCTCACAAATGGTCATAGATTTAAAGAAAGTCAAATATTATTGAAAATCTATGAAGTTATGTCCCATTTTTTCAAATTATAATGTAATCACTATATATGACATATGTATCGGGAAAACACTAACAATAAATAGGGAAAAATAAGCATTTTTGAAAAGAAACCTATCATAGTTAAGCATGTGACTATATCATACTTGAAAATCAATTCAAAAGCCTGTTTTATTTATTATAATACATCTTATTGGAAAAGTTGTATTCAAAAGCCTGATCTTGACCCTTTAAAAAGTGTTTCTAAAAATAAGATAAAATCAGTACATATCCTTTTTCCAGGAAGATATTTTATGTTGTCTTTACTAGAAATGTTATCTATTGATATTACAAGTAAGTAATCAATTTTCGTTTTTACAGAAAAGAAAACTAAGGGTGTTAGAATTCATGACAATTGAATTAATTTGATCTTCAGACAGTTTTTAAGAAGATTTTTTGGTTTTTGGTTTTTGGATTTTTATATGTTATTATCTAAAAACAAGAATGTGCTGTTAGTACACTAATGCCCATCTTACACTATTATTTTCTATATTCAGTGGAATGTGAAATTCCAATAAATTGTGTGAAATACGGCTTAAATAATCTATTCCTGAGATATGAAATCCTCAGTATTTCGAATTATAAATACTTTTGCAAACAATAACAAGAATGTGTCCATAGTACAAAGATGCCCATCTTGCACTTTCATTTACTATGTTCAGTGGACCGTGAAATTGGAGTAAAAACTCTAATTTGACATTAAAATTGGAAAGATCATATCATAGGGAACATGTGTACTGATTTTCAAGTTGATAGGACTTCATTTTCATCAAAAACTACCTTGACTAAAAACTTTAACCAGAAGTGAAACAGACTGACAGAAAAACTGAAGAATGGACGGACAGACAAACGAAAGGATGCACTGACCCAAAAAACATTATGCCTCTAGTTGGGGCATAAAAAAGAAACAAAATTAGTGCAGTTTGTTCAGTGAAACCTGGTTAAACCGAATCCTGCAAAAACCGAAAACATCGGCCAAAACCGAACAAAAAATGTTTGGTTTAGCCAGGTTTCACTGTAAATTGAAGTAGATCATAGCTCACCTCTTTATTTCTAATCATTTTGGCAATTCGTGTAGCACTGTGCAAACATAGATGTTGTCTTATCTTTGGAACCTTTTCTGAATCGCCATAGATAATGTTGAAGATAATCTTCAGCACTGGTTTCAGTACCAGCCCAATCAAAAACAGGAAAACTCTTATTACCTTCTCAAGTAAATGCATTTTGGGTTGTCTTGTTCTCTTAATCTGTGTAAGATAAAGATAAACAACAATTATTTACCAAAAGGACTTTTAAAAGGAAAAATCGATTTTCCACGTCACCCCAAAATATGTCATGAGTATCATTGTCTATTTTATTTTATGATCTGATGCAAGTCCTTTGTTCATATTTCCAATTTTAAATGTTCATTGATTAAACTTTGTTTGTCATATGATTTTTACTGTGCCAAAAAGAAAATACATGGGTCAATGTCTATATTCTTTAAATGATATAACTGACAACATGACAAATCTTATCATAGTGATATGTATGTCATTAAATTTCATATCACTCCACTATAAATAAAATACACGACTTTTTATTTTTGAATATTACAATAATATATAAAAGATTATATAAGTAAAAATTTAAACATAAATACATTATAATGTTAAAAATATTTACCTGGAATGATATAAGTTTAAATGTTCGCTAAATTAAGCCTTGCTAGTCATGGTGATCATTGAACTTCGATCAAAAGCGTAACAGGAAATTTTTACACACAGTAAATTTGCTAAGTGACTTTTCATTTATTAGTTTCAATCTATAAATACTAACCTATATGTCAGCACTTTTATTTGACGAAAAAATAAATCCTTCTTTTAAATTCCTTGTTAGAAAACCCTCATTTTAGCATTTAAAAAAATTAAAATTCAATAATTTTTGTATATGAAAAACACTTACTAAAGGTAGGTTTGCTTCAAAAATAGAATAAATATTTCTATTTGTATAATACGATTCTGTAGCATCCGTAAAGGAAACCACAGTTGTTGTAAATAATTTTTACAAGCCAACACAACTACATGTACAAATCGCTTAATATTAGTTTATAGAGAAATTGTATACCTCGTTTTCTGTTCAGTCAATAATTTCTAGAACTAAAAGGGAAGTTAACTAGATTTAAGCTTGTATTGTAAGAGACAAGAATAGCAAAGATTGAGAACTTTTGTTATAAATCATAGACCAAAAAAAATTTAATTCTAAAAAATTGTAAAAATTCCTTTAGTAAAGCCTGTTGAAGGACAGACTGGTCTCTTGGGGGGGCCACTGTAATTGTGCTAGTTTAGAGGACAAAATCCTTTAATGCCATAAAAGTTGGCTTTAAACAGTCATTGACAATGTTTGCAATGTTGATAAGTTTTTATCAGTAGAGTTGTAATCCTGACAGAATTTAACCTCACCAAAGTATTATGTCCTCCTTTAAAACTGCAACTGTGGTTTTTATCAAATATTTTATTTTAAATGGTTAGTTGCATTATATATAGAGAGCACCCATACAATGCCTCAAAACTTAAATTTCATTTGTACTTTGCTCAAAACAGGATAGATTCAATATATGTACTTGGCAAAACCTCACATTCTACATGTTTTCTATATATTTGTGCAATTAAATTACAAATACAATATTATAACAATGTATAGACATTAAATATATGCATGAATTTTAAAACTAAAATCCAAAGAAAATATACAGCAGGTTCACAGAAGATTCATGTCCTTCTTTTAAAATTGTAACTGATTATTTTTACTCATGATTTCATTTGAAATATTTTAAAAGTTGTATAGACATGCATGAATTTAAAACACAATAGTGTCTCTTTTGAACAAAACTAAAGGTCCCTTAAGTTTGCAAATGAAAACTTGCACACTTTTTAGAGATTTGTATGTCATTAAAAAGAAAGAGTTAAAACAACATCAAGATGAAAATTAGATCTTAAAAATGTGTTGTTTGAAAGTCTTCTTACAATATTGTAATAACTGATATTGGTTTGGAGGGATTTTTAAAGTTCATTACAAAAATGCTACCATCAAATCCTTAGTTATAAATATGCAGGGCCTTACACAGAATAATATCTATGTGTGTCTATGGAAAACAACCAACCAGAAAATTTAATAGATATTAGAAAATGTAAAATTTATGATCCTGCACAAACAGGAAATATTTAATAAAAGTCTTAAAGATTTGTGCAAACAATACTGAACATAGTGAAACAAATGACGATTCAAGTGCGGAAATAATTGTCAATTTTTTTCTCAATTTGCAAAACATGTAATACAATACAAGTTCTTTGTTTTAAAAATATCTTGCTCATACAAGTATATTACTTGTTTCTGCAGTTGATTTTAACAAAATAAGTTAGTAACCAATAATAATAATATGGTGTAAATTTCATTCTATGTTTATGCATGGTTATTGTTGAAGATGGATAACTTTTTCATTAATTTCATTCTGTGTTCATGCATGCTCATTCTTTTAGATGGATGACTTTTTTTATAGTAATTTTTGTGTTAATTTATTACAAAACTGATGTCTGAGTCAAGCCATTGAAAGTTTATTCAATGTTGTGCCCGCCCAAGATTTAATAAAGGGTTGAATATTTAAATACATGACAATTATGATTAATCTGCCCACATTATTTATTTTTTTTTATGGTGGGAGCACTTCCTATCAAACAGGTAGTTAGAATGAGCCTCTTGTATAGGTCACTATTTTAAGTTTCGTGATAAATGAAAAATTCTACAAATTGTAATGAATTATATGACAAGGTTGCTGGTTGAATCATAGAATCTGATTAATATCAAAAGTAGGTATTTTTTTACAAAGGCCACTAAAACCATAGTTTTAAATGCATCAGACCTTTCAAATTGTTTTATCTCTCCATGAAATGGTGTTATCATGATAGCAGTGGGTATATTTTTTTTCAAATGAAAGGGTACATATTTTTGCTATTCAAAATATATGAAAGGGTGGAGGACTGGATTTTTCAGTTGCTCACCACTACTGTAACATGATCAGAGAAATCACCAAGCTTTATTGGCCTATCTCAAGCCAGGAGCCTGAAGTTATGACTCAAAAGTGTTTTTCATTGGTATCTGTCTTTTAAAGTTGTTTTTCATCTTATGTTATTTCTTAAATGGGCCCTCAGTTTTTTTCTATTATATTGATAAATATTTTGTTATCCATCTGAGTTATATATAGCTTAGTTTAACAATTAAACGATATGGATTATCTTATATCATTGACTTTCAATTGCCAACATCCTTGTCTTGTGGTTTTTTTAAGTGTCTTATTGACAATCATGATATATCTTTATTTTAATGATACGAATCAATTTAAAGTACTACACTGTCACTGACTATGTGACAGTAACTGTAAGAACCGGGATTTGCTAAGGTTAATTTTTTAAAACAAGTGATCAATTAATATGGGTAAACAACACTCTTTCAGCAGTTTGTTGATCTGTATACTAGTCACTGTCACTAGTTAAATAACAAACATCGCACAAAATCCCTTAGTTTTTTAATGAATTGTTCAAGAAAAAAAGTGATAAAGTGATTAATTCTATATTGAAAAAAAAATTATTCAAGCATGACAAAAAAAAAATGTGGAAAAGTAAATATCTGAGTGAATTTTCTAAGGCCAAGGACCATAAATCTGCACAAAATTGTAAGACTGGAACAAAATTTGGAACTGATCTGTAACTTGCCATGATAAAACAATATACAAATACCAAATTAATATCTTCCAGCAAAAACAAAAATTGTGGAAACTGATTTGCCAGACCGACGGATGGACAGAGGAAATATTTCTAAGTGCAAACCTCAAGTCCCCTTCAACAAAAAAGGTGCAAGAAGCTTCTTTGTGTGTTTAAAATGTTTAAAGTGGAGGTTAAAATAGTTAATGAATTTCAATTCTTCTTCTACTCCCCAATAATGAAAGTTTATAATAAAAAAAAACCAACTCTCTAATTTATATAATAAACGTACTATATTATTGATCTTTGTATTTGAGAATAACTTTATTTTTCACTAAGTTTCTTGATGTAGCAATACAAAGAAACTTACTTATAGAAAGGATTTATTTTTAAATAGATTTATATTAAGTACTAGATTATAAATCCTTGACTTATAATGGTAGATCTGAAACAAGTTAAGGTTCATGTGGATGCTTTGGCTAAAATGTCTGCATTTTCACCTCAAAATTTACTCGAGTACAGACAAACCTGTGCACCTGGAAAAGTTTTAAGGCATAGCATGCCCTAGATAAAAAGAATACAAATGCATTGTGTGATTTAGAAAATTTATAACTTATGGATTTTGCAGCACTTGCACTTTTTTTTCGTCTCTGCAGAAGATGATTAACAGTTGAGTTTCTCTTGATATGGTCCACTCAGGTACACAGTTAAATTACCAATTATTTTTAGTTATCTATTATCCATCTATTGTCCATGTCAACCAATACAGCTCACTTCAATTATTACCTGTGGGGAAGTTCTCAAACCTCTTTCCCAACTTATTTTATTTTGGCACCTTCTTGAGGAATGAAAAAAGAGCACAACAAAATCCATAAGTTATGAATTTTTCTAAATCTTAAAACATATTTGAAATTTATTTATCTAGGGCATGCTATGCCTTAAAATTTTTACCGATGCACAAGTTTGTTTGTATTCTAAGTAAATTTTGAGGTGAAAATTCTGCCATTTTATGTAAATTAAGCTATATATACATGATATAGGGTCCGCATGAAGTTGAACCTTAACAATATCAATGATGCCATAATATATATATATAAATTTTGTAGAACCTTAAGTTCATAGGCGGATCCAGGAGGGGGGGCCTGGGGGGCCCGGGCCCCCCTTTCATTGGAAAAATTTGGTTGATTATATAGGGAATCATTGAAGCATGACTGGAGCGGGCCCCCCCCCCCCCTTAGGTCAGTCAGCGGGCCCCCCTTAGGAAAAGTTCTGGATTCGCCACTGAAGTTGGAATAAACTTTTTTCATAAGTGGGTCAAGTTGGTTAAAAAGAGTAGGATATTGTCATTACATTTGCTGTTCAACAAGCCAACTTATGTCTGTTTCTCTTTTTCAAGATCAATGACAATATATCACAGGTACTTGTTTCTGTCAATATGGGGTTTTCTATCCATACCCGTATTTGTTTCTTTATATTTTTGTCACATGCATAAATAGCATAACATCACAACATAGAAAAACACACGAGAAAATAAAATGTTCAGTTAGTTGGAAAACGAAAGTAGAATTACTATTACCATTATCTCCCCTTTTCTAATTACGTATGATAATTTTTGTAATGTTTCTACGTTTTTGTCGTACTAAAATTTGTGTATGGTGATCTCTTCACAATAGTAACAATGAACTAACGTACTATTTTGTTGTCTGAACGTCCTTCTTAATCTTAAAAGATGTACTTTCTTTTTGAGCCAAGTCGTCCTAGTTTTTAATTTAAAATTGAATATACTCGGAACTCCTCCAGAATTATTCGCTTCACTATCGAAAAGTCGCAAGGGGTTGTGGGAATTTTAGGGAATTTCCATTTGAAAAGTCCCCCTATTTATCGTTACATACAATCCAGAAACAGAAACTCTTCAAGAATTCCCTGCTTATTAGCAGAAAAGGTATAGTGAGAGTTTGGAATATATATAAAACGGTTTTCAGATGATTTTTTTTAAATTACAACGGCATACCAGTTTAAATTTAAAGTACGAGTTTTATCTATAGAATTTGATGTCAATATGGGTGGTAACAATTTCAACTTAAGGAAGTGCTGATTTTATTTAAAAAATCTTGTCATAACGCTAGATAATTCCTGGTAAAATTGTTAAATGTCATACTTGTGGAGCATTTTACCCCTTTGTCATTGTTTGATCTGATTTAATTCTGTTATTGTTTTGTAATGCATTTATATCTAAGACACTAAAGTTAAGACTCAACTTCAAGGACACAAAGGATGTTATCTACCTTCTTCTTCTGTTGAACTGTGAAAGTTATCTTGTGTTGGCCAGACTAAGAAATAGAAATGTACAGTTGAAATTTTCATATGCTGGTAGTTTGGTATATCATTCTTATATTTTTAAAGTTCTGTATTATTGTAGATTGAGTTACTCTAATTCTGAGAGTTGATTTATGATAGTTCTCCACTCTCAGCAATAAAATTTTTAAATTTTATAACCCTCTGCAAGTCTCTGTCGCAAACACTTATAATATATCATATCAATCATGTCAATGATATAGTTATATCAGTGGTAGAATTGTTATATAAATGGTAGTCAAACATTTTTTTTTTCTTACCAAATCATCTACCAAAAACAATGCACTATGATATATCATGTATATCTGTAGTCACAGTAGAGCTAAATTTTATATTATTCTTGGAACTAATTGATTTTTCTATTGATCATTTCAATGCAGAATGCTGTGGCTATACATATATGCATCATCAAAATTTGATGATATAGCCATTTTACATTGAAATGATGTCATGCAATAATCACTTGGCAAATTGCATCTAGTAAAGCAATGTGTCTGAACTAAAATTTGCTTTAAAATCTCCTTTTTTTAATATCGCCCAGTCAGAAAAGAATTTATTTACTCACACATGTTTTGTATCAGTATGAGATGGCAGTGTTTTACCTTTTATGAAACAAGTCATTACAAGTACATGTAGGTGTATCGCTTATCATGTTTATTCCTTATTATTTTGTGATCGTTCAAAAAACTTTCACAAGGGCTTTGCTATTTTTATGTAAAAAATTTGCATCTTCCATGACTAATTACAAACATGACACACCTGCATGTATATTTAAAGAATATGATTTTTTAAGCTAGTAAATTGTAGTTGTACATGTATAAACATAATCCCAAGTGGATTTCTTACAGTCCTGATTGGGACTTGTGTGGCTCGAGATATTCAGTTTTAATCTTTAAAATAGGTGATTTTGTTATCTGACATGTCTAATTTGCTATCTAACATGTCTAATGGAGAAGCTTAAAGTAAGGTATGTAAATTATTTATATATATATATATTTGATAGTTCTAGTATAAGGATAGTAAGCATGGTTATTATATATAATAAGATGCGGTATGAGTGCCATATGAGTAACTCTCCATCCAAGTCACCATTTGTAAAAAGTATATAGGTCAAATAACCCTTCTGTTAATTGACCTTACAACAAATTTGAAATTTACAATTTTTGGCATAAGCATATAGTGAAAATGTTTATTGCATATATTTGAATGATAACTTTATTTTTGCAGACAAATAAAATCGATATGAGTGATGTTGTACCACCATTCAAGAAGAACTTCAGAGATTGCAGTCCACACATGGCAAATTCCTTGCAGGAATCGATACAAAATGACATTGATACTTCGGAACGAAACAAGACGTTTTGTTTAAAAAGTTACCATGTTTACAACATAAATCTACCCAATTTGACTCTGTATCCCGAAGGTTTTCGACACTTCTATTTGTTAAATATCCTTGATACAGACATTAGACAAGAACTTCAGGACAACAAAGTTATCAATTGGTGTCGTTCAGCAAAAACATTATACCCTCTGAAAACAAAAGGTAAAATGCTTATAAAAATATCATTATATTTACATACATATATTTTATAGATTATGGTTGGTCACCTGCATATATTTAGATCTATCATTGAACTTTCTATGAGATGACCAATGGTAATCTGTTTATCATTTTTATACGACCGCAAAATGATTGATTTTGGGAGTTTTGGTTTCAACAGTTTAGGAATTAGGGGCCAAAAAAGGGCCCAAATAAGCATTATTCTTGGTTTTCGCACAATAACTTTAGTTTAAGTAAATAGAAATCAATGAAATTTAAACACAATGTTAATGACTACAAAAGGAAGGTTGGTATTGATTTTGGGAGTTTAGGTCCCAACAGTTTAGGAATTAGGGGCCAAAAAGGGACCCAAATAAGCATTTTTCTTGGTTTTCGCACCATAACGTTAGTATAAGTAAATAGAAATCTATGAAATTTAAACACAAGGTTTATGACCATAAAAGGAAGGTTAGTATTGATTTTGGGAGTTTTGGTCCCAACAGAATAAGGGGCCCAAAGGGTCCAAAATTAAACTTTGTTTGATTTCATCAAAATTGAATAATTGGGGTTCTTTGATATGCCGAATCTAACTGTCATGACTGTGTATGTAGATTCTTAACTTTTGGTCCCGTTTTCAAATTGGTCTACATTAAGGTCCAAAGGGTCCAAAATTAAACTTAGTTTGATTTTGACAAAAAATGAATCAGTTAGGTTCTTTGATATGCTGAATCTAAAAATGTACTTAGATTCTTGATTATTGGCCCAGTTTTCAAGTTGGTCCAAATCGGGGTCCAAAATTAAACTTTGTTTGATTTCATCAAAAATTGAATAAATGGGGTTCTTTGATATACCAAATCTAACTGTGTATGTAGATTCTTAATTTTTGGTCCAGTTTTCAAATTGGTCTACATTAAGGTCCAAAGGGTCCAAAATTAAACTAAGTTTGATTTTAACAAAAATTAAATTCTTGGGCTTATTTGATATGCTTTATCTAAATATGTACTTTGATTTTTAGATTATGGGCCCAGTTTTCAAGTTGGTCCAAATCAGGATTCCATATCAAGTATTGTGCAATAGCAAGAAATTTTCAATTGCACAGTATTGCACAATAGCAAGAAATATCTAATTGCACAATATTGTGCAATAGCAATTAATTTTCAATTGGAGTTATCTTTCTTTGTATAGAATAGTAGTTGATAATATATGTTGGAAATTTGCCAGACATGACTATGATGTCATTTTCTATTTTTATTTGCCAATAACTTTATGTAAATAACTTCATTGGAAATTTGCCAATATAAAATGTTGCTGATGAAGCTTTTTTTCCTTATCTTATCTAAAATGTTTTTAGATAATGTATGTTGGACATTTGCCAGACATGACTATGATGTCATTTTCTATTTTTATTTGCCAATAACTTTATGTAAATAACTTCATTGGAAATTTGCCAATATAAAATGTTGCTGATGAAGTTTTTTTTATTGTTTTATACAATAAACAATGTATATTCACTTTTACTACCAACCAATCTTTACCATTCAGTGATAACAAGCACTTTATTTTACATTTTAATATTTTATGATGTATTTAAAAGAGTAGTTATTGTTGCAAACTTCATTAAAAATTTGAATTGATATCAGTTTTGGAAAAAGAGAAACAGGGATGTGAAAAAAAAGGGGGGGGGTTTAAATTTTTCTCATTTCAGATTTCATAAATAAAAAGAAAATTTCTTCAAACATTTTTTTGAGAGGATTAATATTCAACAGCATAGTGAATTGCTCAAAGGCAAAAAAAATCTTTTAAGTTCATTAGACCACATTCATTCTGTGTCAGAAACCTATGCTGTGTCAACTATTTAATTTTAGATTTAAAAAGTTTGAAGAAGAAATCTTTAATTGATTTGCAAAATCTTGACATTTGTTTTGTGTAAAAACAACCCATGTAATGTCAAAAATTTGATCACAATCCAAATCAGAGCTGTATCACGCATGAATGTTTTGTCCATACTTGCCCCAACTGTTCAGGGTTCGACCTCTGCGGTCGTATAAAGCTGCGCCCTGCGGAGCACCTGGTTTTACCTGTGACGACATTTTTAATTTCATTGAAAACTGGCACATGCGTTCATAGTTTCTAGCGATAATTTTTAATATCCCTCTACTGTGCTGAGAAAGGAAATTATCAGTCAGTAATATCAAAGGAAAATTTCATAAAATAGCAAATTTATTGTGAAAATTCATCTCTTGTTAATTCCTTGTGGAACTAAATATTTCAAGCAAGATAAACTTAAAGTTGGTGTGGAAGTTTTAATATATTTTGCAGCAATGTTTAAAAAAAGAATGGAGATTTATAGTGGATTCAGATTATGACAGAATATACTGTGAAAGGCTTTCAGACCAGGTTCATATTACAGATATTATGTATATACATGTATGTCATGGTTCAAATGAGGCATTACAGTTTTTAACTTACTATAAATCAATGGAATTAAAAATGAGATAAATGTCAGGCAATCCATGTTTGAATGACATATATTATTTACAATGATTTTACAGGCCAAAAATAGTCAACCTGTTACATCTTTCAGGGCTGCTTCTTATTATATAAAAAGTGATGTTGACCTTTTTAAGAAAGAACCATATGTTCCCACTAAAATGCATTGATTTACCAAAAAAGTGGGGGTTTCAACCCCTGGCACGCTCCCCCTGGATCCAGCAGTGGCAGTTACCTTTGTTTGGCTTTTTTTTTATTAACATTATACATATATATCTTGGTTACAGCTAACCATGATATAATGGATATTTATAGGTGATGGAAATTGTTTGCTCCATGCCGTTAGTATGTGTCTGTGGGGACTAGAAGATGACAATTTGTTACTCAGACGATTACTGTATGTGTCACTTGTTCAAGACTCCAGCACACAGAAAAATTTCCAGAGAAGATGGCTCTTACGACAGAGAAGAATGAATCAGGAAAGACCATTTGGATTCAATGCACAGCTAGATAAAAATGTAAGATATCAATTTTGTTTTTTTAAGTGTGTAGTGAATGATTAGGTTCAAGATAAGGAAATTTTGTGGAGATATCTTATTAAACCCTGAAATATCGTAGATAGTGGTCTTATATGATTTGGGTAAAAAAAAAGCGTAAAAAACAAAGATGAAGTTGGACTTAGTAAGATTTTGTTCACCTGTAAAACTTACTGAGACATTGAATATATTTTATTTGACTGAAACACTTTGTTGCATCTTTATCATGCATTTGCAAAAATAAAGGCATTAATTTTACAGAAAAGCATTTTATTAAAAACTTTAAGGAGTCTCATCTCTTGTCTTTGAGAAAATGATCAGGCATTTTAAACAGGACAGATCTAACATTATCCAAGCTAAAATAATCCTTGTATAATCTAATTATAAATGTCCATTTCAAAGAATCCCCAATCTAATTTTCCTATCAGATATAAAGATAAACTTCCTGTTCCTGTTTGTACAAATTGCCACTTCTGGGATCTGAACAAATTTCTGGTTTTATCTGATTATTCAGTGTTATTTTAATCTTGTTATGCTATGTTTTATTTTAGCATTGAACAAAAAGATCAAAATTCTGTTAAAGTCAACCAATTTGAAAATAATGTTATGAACAAATTTTGTTTAATTTCTGTATTTAATGTTTTTTGAGCTTCATTAGTAACTTCAGGTATAAATGTGACCATTTATGATTGTGAATCAAAGATCTTATTAATAACAATTTACAAAATTGCAGAAAGTTTGTAAGAGAAATTATTACTAAATTATGAATGCAAGTTTTTAGTATTGTCAACCTGAGGCTAAAGCATTTTAGCATTAATAAGAACGTTGCAATAATTTCTGAATTTACAGTATATGAAACAGCCTTAAATTATGAATTATACAAGGTAATTGCAAAGTTTCAAAAAATACTTTTTTCATTCTAAAATTATATTCTCAATGAAATAATTTTTAATTACTATGTGCTATTTTAGAATTAATTGATACTTTTTAACATTGTAAGTGGTTCCTCATGCCTGATACTGGATTTATTGTAGATTTAAGTAAAGGGATTTTTTTTTCATATTTGTTGTGAGTTTTAAAACTAATTATGATATAGATATAAACATAGTAACACCTCATTGAAATTTAAATTGCTTCCTTGAAGTTTACAATAGATTACAGTAACACTATACTACTTCCTTGTTTCAGAAAGTAAATCAATACTCGACCTTGTCTAGTATTGAGTACAAACGATTGTCTTAACCAGTATAAAATGCTAAATTGAGTAGACTATAGGTAAAAAAATATAAAATTGTCTAGTCAGTGAAAGGAAGTTCAAAAGGAAATGATAAGCTATAAATATTTGAGTTTAGGTCTATTCCTGGTGCATTTTATGTTTTATAAGGGTAAGAACACAAGTATTGATATTACAAAGAATTGTTTTCTTTGACTTATGTATTTTGTTTAACACCTATAAACCCTTCCATGCTATCTTTAGTCTTCTCCCCTACTTAAAGTTGTTTAATAATAGCAATCAGTGTTTGAATTTAGTTGGGAGCATAGATAGAGGTATTATGAAGTTGTAATTTGTTTCATTGTTTGTCCGTTTGTCTTCATATTATTTAAGTTCACTTAGGGAACAACCATTAAACTTCAAGGTTATGTTTTTTTTTTCCTGAAAAAAAATAATCTGATTTCAAATTCATTAAAAAAAATGTGGTTGTAGATGACAAAAAAAAAATTTGAATCCAGATTTTCCCAATACATGTACCTTATAGTGTTTAATTTTGTAGAAATATTTTTTGTCTATACAATTTTCTACACTATTCTTTCAGGAATGGGAACGAGAATGGGAAACGATAACCAATGCAGCCATTGATCAACAGAACAGAGAAGCCTTTTTACCGTATGATACATTAGAAGCGGTTCATCTTTATGTTCTGGCAAATATTTTAAGAAGACCCATTATTGTTCTGGCAAGCAAGAATGTGAGATCAGTTTACGGAAATAGCGTCCAAGAGTGTAATATTTCTGGAATTTATTTACCTCTCGAATGGAAGGAAAATGAAATATATCCATCACCAATCTTGATAGGATATAGTATGAACCATTTTGTACCATTAGTAACTAAGCAATCACTAGGAAGAGATAACGACGGTGAGCTAGTTGTCCCCCTTGTTTTATCTGATCAGACTCCTCTTTTTGTACAATTTCTTTTACCCGAGGAAGAACCTCTCGTCCAAGATTTACTGAAAATGTATTTAAAACTAAAATCTGTGCCAATGACTACCCAAGACTCTGTTTTACAAATTCCTGTAGCAAAATTGGAGTTTCAGACAATTCAAGATCATCATAATCTAGTTCAAGATCATTTATCTGAATGTTTGCAGATTTATGGGTTTTGGTCTAAAGACCCTTCAAGGACACCCCAAGCCCAAGAACCTCCAGTTTTTGTAAACAACGAATATCGTGTAGTTGATCAAGAAAAGGGAACTATTACCTGTCAGCCCAAATGTTGGAATGAAGGATGCGAAATGTATGGTGCTCCGTCCATCGCTGGATACTGTCATAAATGTTTCATGGATTATACCCGTGATTACAAGCGAAATGAAGATGTGGCAGCCCAGAGTCGGCAGATAGAAATGGAACCTACTGCACCACCAGCATCTTTTACTACACAGCAAATTTATGAAATGTCAATGATGGAGGAACAATGTAAAAATAAATGTGGAAACCGAGCTTCCACAAAAACTCAACCATATTGTCATGAATGTCACCCTTCTGAAAGCCGCAGACATCAACCTCCAAATTCCAATATGCCATTATCATTACAGGAAACATTATCTAAAGGTCAAAATGAACCCATTGATGATCAATCATTGTTTGGTACTGGCCAGTCTAGGACTCCCCCAGGAAGTGGACATCAAATGAACAGACAATCACCTGGTTTCAGTAATTCATTTACTAGAATGCAACCTGGAGAATTACACAGGCAGCAGTGTTCATCACCACACTGTAAAGAACATTGTCTGACACTGCAAGCCAATAAATGTGCAAAATGCTTTGTTACTACAGGATTTACCGATTTTTCTCCCAGTAATGAAAACAGTCCACCTAGTTCCAGGCCTGCTGAGGCTGCAGGGGGTAGAAGTGGGCCATCATCACAGACATATGTTCTGAATGACTTAAGTGGTGCACGTAATCCACCTAATTTAAGATCCTTCAATCCAGAGGATCTTCAATGTAAAACTCTAAATTGTAAGAACCCTCCTCATTTCTTCTTAGAAGGGTTTTGCAATGAATGTGCCAACAGTAGAAATAGGAAAACCGAGACTTATTCTGTGCGTACATCTGATCGGACTCAAGATAAAGTTATGCAGACCTCATTTGTACCTACAACTGCAGAAGGTAAAAATATCTGTCTTACACCTGGGTGTTATGGTCCTATAGAGCAGGGAGGACTATGCCATTCCTGTATAGTTAATTCTAAAAGAAGCAGTGACCCTACAGAGTATGGAGCAGAACAACTAATAGAATCGGCTACACCATGTCAACATATAGCTCCAGACGAGGTCAATCCTGTCATAACAAGCCATAAAGATAAAGTCAAATGTGCGTCACCTGTTTGTGAAAATATGATTTACCCGCCTAACCAAATGTGTGAAACTTGCACATCAATATTGGCTGGTGCACATGCAAGGTGTAGGTCAACTGAGCATAAAAGATTATCACCAGGTATATATGTAGTTTGTTTTCATAATCTTTTTTAGCTTTCACTTGCAGTTTTATTAATGTGGATTCAATTATTTTCGTGGTTATCAATTTTCGTTAATTACTGATAACTAGCATTTTCGATGATATTTGATTTCGTGGTTTTGGCAATCTCTGTATACAAACCCTATTGAAAATATATTATTTGTTGATCATTTGAATTCGTGGTTCACCTGTTCCCTCGAAACCCACGAAAACTGGTGTCCAACGAATAATAATGAATCTACAGTAATGTTTTTCTGCACAGGACATTATATGTGTGTATTAAACCTCTAACAAGAATTAACAAGATTTAATGAGAGTTACAGCAAAAACTGTAAATTGAGAAATATTTTTATTGCGGTTATTGCAACAGAATAGGAATGGCAAAATTTTTTTTTAAAAATTGATCAGTATTTGTATGCACATCACAAAATCTCTTTTTATTTCCATTTGTTCTACCAGCGAAATAATAGACCACAATAAATGCACAGACAAATTTCTAAGATTATAGTAATAATTTTTTAGCAGTTGTTCAGTTAAGCTTGAATTTTATTGAGAGCATGGTAAAATAAGTTACAAGATGTATGAAATAAGATTGATGTACTTCAGACTGATTCACTGATAGATTTCTTTGTGTTTCCTGTTACTTATTTAGTCCTTATTGTACATTTGTTATAATGGCTGGTGGCACTTAGGGCAAGGATTGTGTTCCTGAAACATTCCTAAAAACAAACAAAAAAAAAATTAAAAAAATATCTGATTGTTTTTGTGGATCTGCATTGTATAATAAATAAATTTCTACTTACTTCCCCTTACTGAACAATTTAGGGCTTTCCTTGATTCATGCTTGATCCGAGTTGTACTGTTATCTAAGAGAATATTGGTTGTGAAACAATTCAAAGCAAGCCTAACAATACTTACATAAAGTAACATTAAACAATCCTAAAATAATGAAATAACATTTGGAACTATAGTTACAAGGGAGTTAATCAAATTTACATACATGAAATACTGTTTCCTGAACAGAACGAATATGCCTTACCTGAACATCTACAGTAATTAGGAATGAGATCTCCGCTAAAAGCTGAAAATATATGTACTAGGGTAGAATATTTACTGCAAACGATTTCAAATATTGTTATCTGACATTATACACTTGAAAAATATTTTAGAATAATATATTATTGCCAAACAGTATATTCAATTTAATTATTTAAAATATTCTATCAGGACATCTTTGAATACTTACAAGGTTTTATCAAGACACCTAATTTGAATGCTTCAAAATACATTCACCAGAACAGTATTTAAACAGCTAAACAAATGAGTAGTCTTCAAATTTATTTAGTATCTCATCTATTCATTCAGAATATTTATTTTCATTGAAAAAAATTAAACTGTGGCAAAGCAATTGTAATAAAATAATTATTTTTGCTTTTTTTTAGTACAACAGGGAGCATGTTACTCCCCTTCTAGACATAAATGTAAAGTTGTTGGATGCCAGTATTATGGAGATCCTAGGACTCAAGGCTACTGTTCTAAATGTTATGAAAAAGGTATTGTCATGACCGTTAGTTGCATTCAGATAAGGCTAAAGGATAAAATACTTGTTTATTTTAAGTGGGTCTCATTGGGGTCTAAGCGTGACGCGGGTATTCTGATTTTTTGTAATCGTGACATTATTGACACGGGAAATTACAAAAAAAGAGAATTGCTTACGTTCATAGTGAAGCGGAATATGGGAATCTGACAAAACAATAAGCAGGATCTGGCATCAGAACCCCTCTATTTAGTATTAACATGCATGAAAATGATTAACTGGTTAGGACATACACATATTAAGTCATCTTGAAAATAACCCTTTAAACCAGTGATAAGACAGAAAAATTTCATAAATAATCAAAGTCAGTATTTCCAATTACAAAAACATACCAACAAAATACATAAATTACTTGATTTGCAGTATTTACAATGAACCATTTGGAAAAAAAACCCAATTTTTATGCAAACAGTAACAATTTCAAGTAAATGAAAATGTCTTCACCAGCATCCTTTAATGTACATTGAATATCAGTACATCTGATTATGGTGGGACCTTTTCTTTTCAACAAAAGTGATCACTTTGCCATGAAATTAAATTTTTTTCTTGTGGGTTTTTTTCAGACAAAAAAGACAAAATGAAACCACTTCCTATCAGACCGATCAAAAAAGGAACAATTTGTATTGAACCAGGCTGTGATAAATATGGAGATGAAAGTATGTATTATAGATGTACTTTTCACTATAATGTATTAAAAGAAATGTATGGTGGGTCAGTAGGTCCACCTGTTAGACCGGGATCTGGAACTATAAATACTAGTGTTCCGACAAGTGTTAGTAGGACTGCGCCTGTTACATCAAATATAACAAGACCTGGTATGACTTTAAATGCAACAATACCTGGGGCTACATCCCCAACAAGGACTTATCCGATGCTACCAGCACAAGTAGAACAGTATAACGTACCAGAAAGAGAACCTTTGAACGATTTATCACGGACTTCAGTTACCGGTCCTGGAGTGGAACAGAAATATTCCCTAGCAATGTCAAAAGTTGAGAGGGAGCGTAGAAGTATCAAAATTTGTAAAGGAGTGGGCTGTAATAATTATGGGAATACTTCTAAGGAAGGGTATTGTAACAGTTGTTATCCTGAGATCCAGAGGCAAAGATTAACTGGTAATGGAGGAAAGCCGGAATATAAAGATCATTACTGTTGTTAAGGATTCAGGGCTATTCCATTAAAATGTATGTGGGAGGGTAGGAAGAGTGTGGAAGGGTAGGAAGAGACTTTCAAAATATCCCTACAGCCAAGAACTGTTTTTTAAATAATTTTGCATACCAGTAATAGTAAAAGATGCATACTGAAAAAAGACCAATGACCCACATTCAATAATTAAACTTCCCTTCCTACCCTTTCACATACATTTTAATGGAATAGCACATTTCCTTTCTACTGTGGATCAATTATTATTTGGGATATAATTTTCTTGGTTTTAGTGGTGAACCACTTATTGTAAATGTTCAACGACTTACACATTTTCTATTGAGATGTATGAAGACATTTGGAAAACCATTAAGATTAAATATCCTTAAAAATGACAAATTTCCTAAATCCAAGAAAAGTGGTACCCACATAAAATGAATTAATCCACAGAAGTGTATAAAAAAACAACAACAAAAAAACACCACCAAAGATTAATATTCAACAGTTTTATTCACTGTTTTAGTTGGGAGGTTATCTTTTGTAAAATTATTGTAAGTATGTAATTAGTATTTTTCATTTTAAATTAGACATTATTGTTTATAAATCTTTGATATTCAAATTTGTTTATAATATTGCAAAACTGTCAGATAAGAATTTCGGGTAGAGGGATACATTAGAGTTTGTAATTCATACAAGAATAGCATTCCAAAACTACTTCACACCTGTGAAATAACTAATATGGATTGCTTGGGGGGAAATAAGCATAGTATTATGTGTATTCATAAATAGTGTATAAAAAAGATCACAGAGGACATGTTGTATATCATATTCATAAACTGCTTTTATATATGTATATAAAAGAATATATAGTCAGTGCTTATTCTATTTATCAGCTTTCATATCAAGAAGAACAATTTTCCCTCACTTAAGGATGTACTTAGGTGAGGTTTTGTAATTTGTGTCAAATGTTCGGACTCCTTGGTGTTTTTCCATACAATACAATTTAAAACATTTTGCCCCATAATACCCATTTATTTTTTGATATAAAACTTAATAGCTCATGAAAGGTCATTTACCAAAATTTAAGAAGATTCTTGATTTTCTTTCTTTTGTTTTGAGACCCAAATAATACCAATGCAAATATAAGGTAAAAGTCGGAGTCAGCCTTTTCTCACCATTTTTTAAATCCCAAATATCTTGAAAAGAAGGTCCATGACCTAACAATATTTTTAGCTTATCTTTATCCTTTACTGATGCTCTACCAGCTTATAGTATTAATTTTAATTTTTTAATTTCTTAATTTTTACCTAACCTCACCTAAGTACATCCTTAATATCATTTTTGCACAACCTTTTTGTTAATCTATATCAAAAAGTTTCATTTTGTGATGAAACAAGTTTAATTTCTGGTTGAAAAAACATAATTATATTTTCTAAAGACTGGAAAATTACATTTTTCAGAAAAAAAATTTTCATTAAAAGGTAAGTTCCACATAGTTCCTAAAACTACAATTGTCCTTCACTGGCTCCAAGGAGAAAAAATATCATATTCATATTATTTCGCTATTTGATGATATAGAGGGGTAGGTATTTCATCGATCATTATAATTGTACAAACAGCAGCCTGGGGAAATATTCCTGTTGAGTGTATATGTATGCATACTGTATTTATAATTGGGGATAACAAATATACAATATGTTATAAATATTTATATCCAGTTAATGATTTTTTTTTTATAAAGTTATAGAAACTTAGAATTTATAATTTAGTTTTATATGTACATACTAATGAAACTTTTAAGAACTAGCTGTTATTTTCAATATATTATTGTAGTTTGTCTTTTCCTTTGTTGTATAAATATTGTATGATTTCTAACATGTAAAGATATTAATTTCTTCTATGTATTAGCCTCTTGTAAGTAGGAGCACCTCCATATACAGTTTCCTTCAACACTCTTGAATGCAAAGTACTTTACAGTTATGTCTACAGTCTTGTTATTGATTATACATACAAATATGTATCAATAATATGATCTGTTAAACACAGTGCTGTATAAGTGTTTGGACATACAAAACAGGACGAATGACATGGTGGGGCTATGAAACATCAGATACATTCCATATAGAAATTCTAACATGGATATTTATGACCAAGCCATGGGGTGGCAACAAGTTTCACTCTTGAAATCATAATAAATCCATCATCAAGCAGATAAACGATACATAAAAAAAATTCTAACTCATTTTTCTTTTAAAATATATCCCTTTCATTTACAAACTACCCCCTCACTGTAGCTCAAATGGAAGCCTACAGGGGGGTTAGTCTTTGAAGAAAAAATAAATATTTGTGGAGAAAAATATATAACAGAAAAAATGTATTGTTTATCTACTTGACAATTGATCTATTACTACATGTATTTGTAGATAGAAACTTGCTGCCCAATGCATAGGTCTGCAGTTTCCATATTTTTTTTGACTGCTCTGATATCCCATACCTTGCAAGTTGCAAAAACAAATTAAAAAGTTAAGACTTGAGAACAATCTTGAACAAGTTAGCAAGAGACATATTTATGTCATTCATCATGTATAAAAGCATCAGTTTGATGCATCAGACATTCTCATTCAAATTTATTTTCATCGCATACATTTAATCAGTCCCATGAAAGAAAATCATCAGAACACATTTTTTATTGTTAATGAGGAATACTGTATATGATAAAAAATAATAGACCTGATTGTTTGTTGGTGTAAAATGCCCCTTTTAGGTTCTTGGCTGCACCATCATGGTCAGATTTTTATTTGTGGAGGAAGCTAGAGATAACCATTACCTTCAGTGCCAAAACTGGCAATGTATCTCAATTAAGATCGGCGTCGAGTATCAAGAACACATTGACAAGCAAATATCTGAACAGAGTTGTTTGTTAGATTCGATGAAGAACAGCTTTTATAACAGCATTTATAAGACTTTACTGATCTGAGAATCTAATGTTTGTTATAACAAACTTGTCAAATTAAGTATCAAGTTAGTATAAAGAATATTGGGTAAATAGGGAGGTAACGAGAGGGAAATTATTCTGTGTGTAATTGTTTTTCTGTGATAACTATATGTCAATCTGAAATAAAAGCTTACCAGTAATTGTTGCAAGTCTTGTTACTTACATATTTCTACGTGCAAAAAGAAATTAACTTCACTTAAACCAACCATGAAAAATCTAAATAATATAAAAATAAGGAGTCAGTCCCAAAAAAACTTATGACTAAGATTGATTTTAAGTATACTGAATTTTTCATGTCTTATGACCATTCTTTGTAGGAAGTCTTTTTGTGAAATCGACTCAACATGCTCAAGACAATGTGTGTTGTATGATTGCCAATGAGACAAACTCTCAACAAGAGACAAAATGACACAGCCTTCAACAATGAGTAAAAAAAACCTACTGCATAGTCGCCTATAAAAGTCCAAGGAATTACCAATGTGAAACAAATCAGACGAGAAAACTAATGAGATATTTTAAAATTTGAATCCAACATAGCTTCACATATCTATTTACCTTCAATATTAAACCCCTGTGTTTCTGATGAGTTTGTAGAGTGTTATACTGCTAGTTAATTACCTTGTGTATTATGTTAAGGTTTATAGGAAATTTGTTCAGAGACAAGTGCCTTTGGGTTTTTGCCAGAAGACGAAGATGGCCTACTTAATAATGCATTATAATGATAAAATCTTACAAAGATTCATAATTAACTGAAGCATGTTTGGGTGCTGAATTCATATTACTGGATAGTATACAAAATTTGAAGTTGAGAGGGCATAATAACCAATTTACTTGGGGGAAAAATTGCTTCATACTACATATTTGACCAAAGTACATTTTTGTAATTCCACAAAGTTGGACATATGAATGCTGATTCCTACATACTCCCCAATTGTATCTAAAGAGGATATGATATGAAGTCTCCATAACCTGTTGTCTAGATTTTTGTCACTTTTAGCAAACGGCAGCCTCAGGTCAATATTCTTAAATTATGACATGCAATTGTTCCAATACTTCTAGCACTTCCTAAGTTTCATGTACTGAATAGGTTAGTATATCAAGCCTGTAACATTGTGTAAAAAGATTTACAATACAAGTACACACAAGATTGCACACCCTGAAATGTCTTGCCTGCTTTATTAACCATTGATTTGATGTAGTCTTAAAGATAAAGGTTGTACAAAAAATATCACACTAACTCCACATATTAAAAGATCTATGAGGTCAGATAAATTCTGTCGGACAACATATACACCTTACAATGTTTTTAAACACTAAATATAGTGACCTTTTGCTTATAATTACATTAGATGTATGTTTCATTACGATACTTTATTCTGATTGGCTAACTGCACATCACGTGTTATTCCGTAAGCAATTGCATTGCTCAATAAAACTTTTCATTCATGATAACATGTGGTCCCACAATAAAGTGCACAGGTGAATTAAATAAAACAATAATAAAATTCATGTTTTCCTGATCATTTCTAAAAAAATGTAATTATAAGTATTGAATGCTTCTTTTTGTAACTTCATAGGGTTGTAAAAGCCTTGACTGTGCGCACATTTTTAGTATGAAACGCTTCGGCGCTTCATATAAAATGTACTTCGGCCAACGCTTTTACACCCCAATGAAGTAACAAAAAGAAGCATTCAATTCATAAATGAAATACAGACCAAAACACAAAACTTAACATTTACTAATGAACCATGAATGGGGTCAAGGTCAGATAATACCTACCAGACACATCTGCACCATTCATTTATTTCATCCTCCAAATATAGCAAACCTATTGCTATCAATATATGATTTTTTTTTACCGGTAATGAAAACAAAAACTTAACAGTGACCAATGAACCATGAGAATTAGTTCAAGGTCAGATGCTAGACCGGTATGTACATCTTTAATACAATCAGATAAAGTTAACATATTGCTTACAGCTCTTAAAAAAAAAAAAAAGTCAACCAGGTGCTCCACAGGGCACAGCTTTATACGACCGCAGAAGTCCAACCCTGAACAGTTGGGGCAAGTATGGACACAACATTTAAGCTGATACAGCTCTGAATTTGGATTGTGATTAAATTCTTGACATAATATGAGTTTCTGACACAAAACTAAAGGCTCTCAAGAGCCTGTGTCGCTCACCTGCTTCTGTGTTTACTGATGTCGGCCATCTTGGTTGGTAGGCGGGGTCATTAGACACTTTTTAAAAATAGATATCCTAGTAATGATTGTGGCCAAGTTTGGTTAAATTTGGCACATAGTTTAGAAAAGAAGATTTTTGTACAAGTTACAAATGACGAAAAGTTGTTCAATATTGACTATAAAGGACAAGAACTCCTTAAGGGGTTCTCTGACAATTTTGGTCATGTTGACTTATTTGTAGATCTTACTTTGCTGGACATTATTGCCGTTTACAGTTTATCTCTATCTATAATAGTATTCAAGACAATAACCAACCAGGTGCTCCGCAGGGCGCAGCTTTATACGACCGCAGAGGTCGAACCCTGAACAGTTGGGGCAAGTATGGACAAAACATTCAAGCATGATACAGCTCTGAATTTGGATTGTGATCAAATTTTTGACATTACATGGTTTTTTTTTACACAAAACAAATGCCAAGATTTTACAAATCAATTAAAGATTTCTTCTTCAAACTTTTTAAATCTAAAATTAAATAGTTGACACAGCATAGGTTTCTGACACAGAATGAATGTGGTCTAATGAACTTAAAAGGTTTTTTTTGCCTTTGAGCAAATCACTATGCTGTTGAATATTAATCCTCTCAAAAAAATGTTTGAAGAAATTTTCTTTTTATTTATGAAATCTGAAATGAGAAAAATTTAACCCCCCCCCCTTTTTTTCACATCCCCGTTTCCCTTTTTCAAAACTGATATCAATTCAAATTTCTAATGGAGTTTGCAACAATAACTACTCATTTAAATACATCATAAAATATTAAGATGTAAAAAAACTGCTTGTTATCACTGAATGGTAAAGATTATTTAAATTTATCAGTTGGTAGTAAAAAGTGTATATACATTGTATATTGTATATAACAAAGATATAAGTTGATTCTGGACAAAGAAAGATAACTCCAATTAAAAAAAATTCTTGCTATTGCACAAATAGGATATTTCTTGCTTACTATTCTGGACAAAGAAAGATAACTCTAATTAAAAAAAAATTTGCTATTTCACAATATTGTGCAATTAGATATTTCTTGCCATTGCACAATACTGTGCAATTGAAAAGACTTGCTATTGCACAATACTTAATATAATAATTTTAGATCCTGATTTGGACCAACTTGAAAACTGGGCCCATAATCAAAAATCTAAGTACATGTTTAGATTCAGCATATCAAAGAGGCCCAAGAATTCAATTTTTGTTAAAATCAAACTTAGTTTAATTTTGGACCCTTTGGACTTTAATGTAGAATTTGAAATTTGAAAACAGGACCAAAAATGAAGAATCTACATACACAGTTAGATTTGGCATATCAAAGAACCCCAAGGATTCAATTTTTGATGAAATCAAACAAAGTTTAATTTTGGACCCTTTGGACCTTAATGTAGACCAATTTGAAAACTGGACCAAAAAAACTTCAATAATCAAGAATCTAAGTACATTTTTAGATTCAACATATCAAAGAACCCAACCGATTCATTTTTTGTCAAAATCAAACTAAGTTTAATTTTGGACCCTTTGGACCTTAATGTAGACCAATTTGAAAACGGGACCAAAAGTTGAGAATCTACATATACAGTTAGATTCGGCATATCAAAGAACCCCAATTATTCAATTTTGATGAAATCAAACAAAGTTTAATTTTGGACCCTTTGGGCCCCTTTTTCCTAAACTGTTGGGACCAAAACTCCCAAAATCAATACCAACCTTCCTTTTATGGTCATAAGCCTTGTGTTTAAATTTCATAGATTTGTATTTACTTATACTAACATTATAGTGCGAAAACCAAGAAAAATGCTTATTTGGGTCCCTTTTTGGCCCCTAATTCCTAATCTGTTGGGTCCTAAACTCCCAAAATCAATACCAACCTTCCTTTTGTGGTCATAAACATTGTGTTTAAATTTCATAGATTTCCATTTACTTAACCTAAGGTTATTGTGCAAAAACCAAGAAAAATGCTTATTTGGGCCCTTTATTGGCCCCTTATTCCTAAACTATTGAAACCAAAACTCCCAAAATCAATCCCAATCTTTCTTTTGTGGTCATAAACCTTGTGTCAAAATTTCATAGATTTCTATTAACTTAAACTAAAGTTATGGTGCGAAAACCAAGAAAATGCTTATTTGGGCCCTTTTTGGCCCCTTATTCCTAAAATGTTGGGACCAAAACTCCCAAAATCAATACCAACCTTCCTTTTATGGTCATAAACCTTGTGTTAAAATTTCATAGATTTCTATTCACTTTTACTAAAGTTAGAGTGCGAAAACTAAAAGTATTTGGACGACGGACGACGACGACGACGACGACGACGACGACGCCGACGCCAACGTGATAGCAATATACGACGAAAATTTTTTCAAAATTTGCGGTCGTATAAAAACTCTCAAATTCCCTTAAAATTACCAATTCAGGGGCAGAAACCCAACAACAGGTTGTCCGATTCGTCTGAAAATTTCAGGGCAGATAGATCTTGACCTGATCAACAATTTTACCCTATGTCAGATTTACTCTCAATGCTTTGTTTTAAAGATATAAGCCATGTCATCGGACACATTTTTTAAACTAGATACCCCAAGGATGATTGTGGCCAAGTTTGGTTAAATTTGGCCCTGTAGTTTCGGAGGAGAAGATTTTTATAAAAGTTTAAGGACGACAGACACCAAGTGATGAGAAAAGCTCACTTGACATTTTTAGGTCAGGTGAGCTAAAAAATGTCAAGATCTTACAAATCTATTATGCAATATTGTGCAATTGAAGATTTCTTCCATAAACATTTCAAAAATTTGGAATTTGAGAAATTTAAAAAAAAAAATTGAAAACTACTACCACTTCCCTTTTTTTGGCAATAAGTCCCCAACCTGACATTTCTTTATACATTATTTACAAGTAGTGTAAGGGAGGTAAATCCAAACATACCAAACATTGCATGTTAACTGTTTTTGAATTACCTCCCTTACACTGCTTTTAAATTGTCTTAATTGTCCCATTAACCAGAAAAACCTAGTTTCCCCCCTTTTTTGACTCTAATTCCCCTTTTTTTGCCCTTAATTTCAATACCTTTTGAGCCATAACCCCCCCAAAGTCATTACTAACCATCCCTTAGTGGTGTGGAAACTTATGGTATAATTTTAGAGAGATTCATCCACTTAAACACAAGTTATTGTTTGAAAACTACAAAAATGCTAAATTTGGGCCCCCTTTTTGGCCCCTAATTCCTAAACTATTGGGACCATAACCCCAAAAATCAATCCCAACCTTCTGGTAAAAAAAGTATAGATATCCTTTCACTAAATGAAATTGTCCGGAAAACCTAGTTTTTCCCCTTTTTTGCCCCTAATTTCGCCTTTTTTAGCCCTTTATTCCAAATCATTTAGAGTCATAACCCCCAAAGTCATTACTAACCACCCCTTCATGGTATGGAAACTTGTGGTATAATTTCAGAGAGATTCATCCACTTAAACACAACTTATTGTTTGAAAAGTACAAAAATGCTTATTTTGGGCCACCTTTTTGGCCCCTTATTCCTTAACTATTGGGACCAAAATCAATCCAAACCTTCCTATATTGGTATTTAACCTTCTGGTAAAAATTTAAAGAGATCCATTCACTAAATCTCAAGTTATTGTCCGGAAACTAAATGCGTCTTCGAAGGACGCAGACAACATCATACAACGCAAAAATTTTGTTTGCAGCCGAATAAAAACTTACCATTGACCAATGAACCATTAAGATAAGGTCAAGGTCAAATGAAATCATGGCAGACTGACATGTACCTATTACAATCATACCATACACCCTTAGTCACACATACTGTGGATTTGGGAAAACTTGCATGTCATGTATATTTAATTTTGTGGTTTTGCTTAAGTCTGCATACATGTCTATAGGAAACATGTCATTTGTTGACATTTAATTTCATGGTTCACCTAGATATCCACAAAAATTGGTATCCCAACAGATAATAAAGAATCCACAGTACTTTGATTGTGCGCAGGCCAGACAAAAAAGGATATTTCCTAGGATTTTGTTGCAGGCCAGACAAAAACTGATATTTCCTAGGATTTTGTTGCAGGCCAGACAAAAACTGATATTTCCTAGGATTTTGTTGCAGGCCAGACAAAAACTGATATTTCCTAGGATTTTGTCGCAGGCCACACAAAAACTGATATTTCCTAGGATTTTGTCGCAGGCCAGACAAAAACTGATACTTCCTAGGATTTTGGTTTTTAAAAAAAGTTCAAGAAACATATGGTAGGAATTGACAGGTGAAGTGCTTACTTTGGCTATGTTCAGGGCTATATAAAACACTAATTTAGCAAGATGCTTTTTAATTGTGTAATTGGTTACATAATGGCATTACCATCAAACATCTTTGTAACAAATAGATATCTAGATTTCTAAAATAATTTTCTGTACAAGTGATGAAATGTTTATTTACTTATTGACTTTTAAAGTTCTATAAATAATGCTCTTTTTCCACATCAATTCTTCAAGTTACATTCATATCGAGCATTGTTTAAGTTTAAAACCTATTTACAGACTTGTTAGGTTGTTTAAATTGTCAAAGTACTGTTTTAATAACTAACCAAGACTACTTTCAAAATTGCTATTTTAAAACAACCTGGCATAAGGCTTGTAACATCCCAGAGTAATTTAATACTTTGTTTTCCAAAAGTTATATTTCTTCAATCGGAATAGTTCAGTAACAGATAAAAATTGGTCGATTTGTATTTTAAAGTTTTGAGAAAAATGTGGAAACAACCTCCAATTTAATGAAACAAGAATTTTAAAAGTGAACAAGTAAACTAAATGTTTTCCTTACAAAACATATTCTAATGTTAATTTTAAACAATCAACAAAGAAACAATTTCTTTTCTGATAGTCGATGGAAAACATTTTATTAATGGAAATACCATTCACATCTCTGGTACCTATATAACATAAATTAAAGGGAGGACAAAGAGAAAAGCAAGAAGCATTGATGTCTATAAATGCATAACTTGAATATATAATATCTACCTCAATTTTATAATTCATCATACCATTCCTGACTGACTTATTACCAGTATGTCTTACATCGCAAACATCTTTATAATATCAAGAACCATTAAAGCAACTTATATAACATTAGAAGCAGCATGGTTACAAAAAAAACAGAAATACAATTTCATACACATAACTTCAAATAATTTTAAGTTGAACTGATTTCTACTTAGGCAGGGTTGTTTTGAACAGGGTGAAATTTAAAGGTCTTATTCTAACAGTACTTTCTAGTAAGAAGATTGTTCTAGCCCTCAAACCTAATCAACATCCAGATTGTCCCACAGTATGAAGCAACTTTCAAGAAAACGGGAGGTCAACTAACAAATGGACAGGTACAACCCTTAGCTGCATTCAAAGGGAGGTAATTTTTGATTTGCACTAAAGAAAAGGAACTTTTGAAATGTTCACTGTAAGAAAGCTACACTTAACATACTAATTGAAAGGTACGTTTTTTGGTGGCTCTAAAAGAAGGCCATATTTTAAATAAATTCAAAAGAAAGTTATGTTTTTAGTTGCTCTTAAAGAAGGGCATGTTTTAGACAAACTCTAAAGAAAGGTATCTTTTTTTACGCATGAAGTTAAGATGTGAATAGTATGACAAAACATATATGATGACTATTTACACAAATGTTGTCCTTACCCATTAATATTAATAATATCTGTACATGTCATTCAGATATCTTAATCATAAAGACTTAGATGTATGAAATCAGATTTCACATATGTTATGGTTGTTTAAATGGAATTAAATTCAATCTAATCCTCGTCTTTCTCATGACAGAAATTTTGCATGTATAAAAGCAGTTAATGTAAATTTGATGTTGGTCAATCTTTGACCTTCCAAGAAGGCTCTACCAAGATTGCATTTTTATATTATGATCATTATTATGGTAAGAAACTTGCAACAATTTGAATAAAATATATCCTATTTGTACATTTATTAATTATTTAATTAGTTTGTATCCAACCAAATGAGACCCTCATGGGAAGTCAAGGTCCTTCAACTAACCCATCATAGTGGTATTTTTTATATTTTTGAATAAAAGGTCAAAACTTTGTAAATTTGTCATCCACTTTATACAGGTGTTTAAAACTTTGCATTTTGCATTCTTACAAATTTGCACACACAAAAAATGAGAAAAAGAACCCCAAACTTTTTAAAAAGTACATGAACTTCAAATATTTACACACATGAATTTATTATTATAAATACTAACATTTCCTTAAGAACAATTAACTTTCTAAAACAAGTAACATGAACAAGTATAAAATATACGTTAAAATGTGAACTACAAGTTTACTGTAACAAAAAAACCTAAACAACTGATAAATGAATTCTGTTTAATGTTAAAATATATTGATGATAAAAATTTGGGAGACATCATAAAACTCAAAATATATATTTTTGCACAATACAAATTATGTACAGACAACAAGATTTTATTTCTCCAAACATTGGAAGTTTTCTTAAATATTAACACAAATTTATCTGGATTGCAAAACTTTTTCTTTCAACAGACAAAATTCTTGTACAATTTACAACCGAAGGAAAATGTGCCAACTACTTGAGATGTATTCATATATTCGAATTCATTCAAAGAACAAAACAATTTAGTAACATATACACTGCAACCTGCTTTTTACATCCCTATTCAAGATATTTGATTTTGTTTTTTTCTTGTCTTGTCTGCTAGGAGCTAAACTTTTCTAATTTTGCGGAGTCAAATTTTAACTTATCTGCTGTCAATATGAGAACAGATAAAACATCAAGCTGTTGTATTTCCCAGTCTCATTTTATATTTAATAAAAACAAATTGACAATATGATATTATTATGTTGGTGATGACAAATGATAGCTATACACTTGATATTTTAGTCATTTTTTAAAACTTTCTGAGTAACTAAAATGTAAAAGACCATCAAGGATGCTCTTAATGATTTGTGTTCTTGAAATATGATGGGAAATATTGTTCAGCTGCCAACATGACCTAGATAGAAAATTTTTGAAGAAAAAAAAAACTTTGTTTACGATTATTTCAACCACAACCTATTATTTCAATTAACTGTGGATGTATTTATAGAACGACTACTAGTGGAATTTAAGTATGAACTATACAAGTGATAGTATAAAACTTTATTTAATGAATGTGCGTAAAGCATGTATGATTTATTAGTGTTTGATCACCAATTGTATATTTTCCATACTAAAATTATAAAAGAACTTATTCTGCTTATTACACTGATTGTGGTAAACCTAATATATTGCTTCTTAAATCTAATGGGACTTATTCTTATTTAAATAATTTGCCTACATTTAATAGTTGTAATCCAATTTTGCACCAAATTGATGAAATATATTAAGATATATGTGAAAGAATATGTATCTTACAGTGTTTTGAGATCATCTACTTTGTATGAATTTGATCTTATATTTATATTTATTTTTACAAATGTTCAATGGAAAAAATTGTACATCGATGAAATTTGAAAATAAAACCTATGAAATTTCTTCATGTATCAGATCCTGTCATTATAATAATAGTGGATCTATATAAAATACACTCGTATGTACATGAATTACACCGAAAAAAAGCCCTCCCGTGGTATGCTCCTGAAAAAATACAACTGCAACTGGTTAAAAGATAAACAACATAACCTGAATTACATTTTAGATGCCATCTATGAATAAAACCAATATCTTGTCAGTATTACAGTTACATGCATTCACAGCCCTGAACCATGTTCAAAAATAAACACTTATTATTTATACTATTCCATTCCATGTAACTGTCACTGTTAAAATGACTTAATGTTTATTTACAACTTTGATATCAACAATGGCTGGTGTCGGGTGATTCTAATGACCTGAAAAGACACAAATAGTTTTTGATAAAAATATAACCATTTTATCTTAATTTTATCAGCAATTGTACAATACTGTGGTCTGTGGATTCATTAATTTATCGTAGATTTCATGGATTTTGCTGAAACCACAAAATTAAATATCCATGAACATGCAAGTTTTCCTCAATCCACGAAATTGATACCCACTAACAGTTCGCGAAAAGTGGTGGTCCTCAGGATTTTACCACCAAAATTTTGCATAGGACAGACACAATTTTAGTATTTTTCAATAGAATTAATAGTGAGGACCAGTAGATTTTCTTCAAGCACCACCAGGGAAAATAAGATTTCGCGAACTCTGCACTAAAATAAGTGAATCAACAGTATCGTATACAAAACTAAATTACATTAGAAGATAAATGACCTAAAACATTCCATCTTAAAAACATCAATTCATGTACATTTAATCTATAAACAAAGAAATAATAGATTACCAGGGTTGAGTTCAATATCGTAGCAGCTATGTAGCTGATATCAATATCTATGTAGCAGCTAGTCTATAGCTACACGTTCAATAGTCAAAATCTACGTAGCACTACATAGCAGCTACAATATTGAACTCTGCCCTGTTAGCATGTCTAGAAGAATCCTCAATGCTTTTTTTTAAGGATTACTGTGAATTCAGAAATTAATGTTTGTATCTACAATGATAAACCTGATATTGTTGCATTTTTAACATCAATAAAAACATAACAATAACATTTTCTGAATTTACAGTATTAAAGAACTCTTGAAGTTTCATGTTTGTAAGGTTACGTGTTACCTATAAATAACAGTGCCTGTAAGAAGAAAGACAACTCTATTTGCCTGACATCACTGCTTATGCGCAACAAATAGGCTTTATATTATTATGCCAAATTATAATATAAATTATGTTGCTTGAGTGTTTTTCTCTTTAACAAGAAAACCAATTAATCATTTTTTTTCATAAATTATCCCACAAAATTTTGTGAAAATATTTTCTGTGTCATTGTCTGCATTTAACAATCTTTATAGAATTTCATAAATATCAATGAATCATTGTATTAAACACAAAGGAAAAACTGAATTATCCAAGAAAAACTATCTTACTTATTTGAATGACAGTGTTGATTTGATAGAGACATGATCTGATGGGAAAGTAGCATTTGGTATGCCACCTGTTTCTGTAATGGCTGCTTCTGATGCTACCTCCAGCACACCGACATTATCCAAGCTGCTAGCACTATAAAATATATAGTCCACAGCAGCCCGCATCACTCGATTATAACTTGTTACTGTTGGTTCAGTTCCCTACAAAAGATTCACAAGGATTAATTACTTTTGTTTATTTCTTTATCAATTACTAATTATTAAACTAAGATTAAGAAAATCCAATTCTGAAATCTTTTGATTTGATTTCAATTAATAGGATGTTAACCACTACAATCCAATGATTGAGATATTTTCATCAAATGGATTCTTATTATGTTAAATTAATTTAAAATAAATGGGGAATGTGTCCATTTATAAAGGGGCATAACTTCTGTTACAAGCTTTTGTCTATATAAAAAAAAAACAGCATTGGTTACAAAGTGTACTCGATCATTTTAAGCAGAGTATTATATAGTTTCTATTCGTACTAACCTGTGTTGATAAATAAGAACTTTTAATATTAGATGATGGATGTTGGAATGCTCTGTACAGCTGATTGAATAAAGCTTTCTTCTACAAAAAATTAAAATATTATCAATAACATTTAAAAGTCACTTTATAATTTTTATTTTTATTCTGGGAACTACTTTATCTGTACTGAAACATTAGATTTGTTTTCTGTTTACACTTGTTTTTAGTTTTCTGCTGCTAAACTTTTTTCCACAAAAATGTCTGATAAAAGTTTAGCAACCATTGGTTCATTCAAAAGGATACCACAGTTAATGAAAAGGCTGACGGATTGGAAATGGTAGAGATCATCCTCTAACTGATCATAGAATATATATAATTTACTAATTTTCAAGAACTATATATATATATATTCAATAAAAGATTTAAGATATTGTAAAGATCAATAGTGAACATTATCCCATGTTTAATATATATTGCAGTTGCAAGCTCATTCAATATAAAAATCTCCTCTACCAGCAATATTGATGCAATAACTGTATTATACTAAAAATATCAAAATGTGTTGATCTATAACCCAGTAAATATCAAAATATAACCAACCGGATCAAATTTAACATTATCAAAATTTTCTTAATCACATGACCATTGTCAATAATACTTAATCACATGACCATTGTCAATAATACTTAATCACATGACCATTGTCAATAATACTTAATCACATGACCATTGTCAATAATACTTTATCACAAGTTGCAGATGAACTAACAAAATGAAATGATCAAGAACTGACATTTTGATATACATGATATATATACTTACACTTCCATCAGGCATGTCAACATTTTCTATACTTTGAAGCTGGTCAATCATGTCATCAGACAGGAAGCCTTCCAAAACAAGCTGATATCCAGGACTAGTGGCCTCAGAATTAAAGTCACCACATAAAATATGAGGATTACTATCACTTTCAGCTAAGTTTAATAAAGCTTTTATGGCACATGATATCTAAAAAATAAAACATTGTAAAAGTTATCTTACTGTTGTTCTTATTCACATTTTTACGGGTTGCATCATACACAAAATTATTATAATTGACTTAAGTTAAATCTGTTTATTTCATTTTTCTATAGAAGAAAATTTAAACGAAGTGCCTCAAAACAAATTTAAACTGAGATCTTTTGCTTCCTTTTGATACCTCCCCTATAAATGAATTTAATAACCAATAAATGTGAAAACTTATCACACTGTATAGCATGCTCACAAATTTAAAGGAAGCTATGATTCATAGTTCTTAAAAACTAGAGGCTCTAAAGAGCCTGTGTCGCTCACCTTGGTCTATGTGCATATTAAACAAAGGACACAAATGGATTCATGACAAAATTGTATTTTGGTGATGGTGATGTGTTTGAAGTTCTTACTTTACTGAACGATTTTGCTTCTTACAATTATATCTATAATGAACTTTGCCCATTAGTAACAGAGAACTATATTTGGTAAAAATTTACATAAATTTACCAAATTAATGAAAATTGTTAAGAATTGACTATAAAGGGCAATAACTCCTTAAGGGGTCAATTGACCATTTAGGTCATGTTGACTTATTTGTAGATCTTACTTTACTGAACATTATTGCTGTTTACAGTTTATCGCTATCTATAATAGTATTCAAGATAACCAAAAACGGCAAAATTTCTTTAAAAATTACCAATTGGAGGGCAGCAACCCAACAACCAGTTGTCCAATTCATCAGAAAAATTCAGGGCAGATAGATATTGACTTGATTAACAATTAAACTTCTTGTCAGATTTGCTCTAGATGCTTTGGTTTCATAGTTATAAGCCAAAAACTGCATTTTACCCCTATGTTCTATTTTTAGCCGTGGCGGCCATCTTGGTTGAATGGCCAGGTCATCGGACACATTTTTCAAACTAGATACCCCAAAGATGATTGTGGCCTAGTAGTTTCAGTGGAGATTTTGTAAAAGATTACTTAGATTTATGAAAAATGGTTAAAGATTGACTATAAAGGGCAATAACTCCTAAAGGGGTCAACTGACCATTTTGGTCATGTTGACTTATTTGTAGATCTTCCTTTGCTGAACATTATTGCTGTTTACAATTCATCTCTATCTATAATAATATTCAAGATAATAACCAAAAACAGCAAAATTTCCTCAAAATTACCAATTCAGGGGCAGCAACCCAACAACCGATTGACCGATTCATCTGAAAATTTCAGGGCAGATAGATCTTGACCTGATAAACATTTTTATCCCATGTCAGAAATCCTCAAAATGCTTTGGTTTTTGAGTTATAAGCCAAAAACTGCATTTTACCCCTATGTTCTATTTTTAGCGGTGGCGGCCATCTTGGTTGGTTGACCAGGTCACGCCACACATTTTTTAAACAAGATACCCCAAAGATGATTGTGGCCAAGTTTGGATTAATTTGGCCCAGTAGTTTCAGAGGAGAAGATTTTTGTAAAAGATTACTTTAATTTACGAAAAATGGTTAAAAATTGACTATAAAGGGCAATAACTCCTAAACGGGTCAACTGACCATTTTGGTCATGTTGACTTATTTGTAGATCTTACTTTGCTGAACATTATTGCTGTTTACAGTTTATCTCTATCTATAATAATATTCAAGATAATCACCAAAAACAGCAAAATTTCCTCAAAATTACCAATTCAGGGGCAGCAACCCAACAACCGATTGACCGATTCATCTGTAAATTTTAGGGCAGATAGATCTTGACCTGATAAACATTTTTATCCCACGTCAGATTTCCTCAAAATGCTTTGGTTTTTGAGTTATAAGCCAAAAACTGCATTTTACCCCTTTGTTCTATTTTTAGCCGTGGCGGCCATCTTGGTTGGTTGACCAGGTCACGCCACACATTTTTTAAACTAGATACCCCAAAGATGATTGTGGCCAAGTTTGGATTAATTTGGCCCAGTAGTTTCAGAGGAGAAGATTTTTGTAAAAGATTACTTTAATTAACGAAAAATGGTTAAAAATTGACTATAAAGGGCAATAACTCCTAAACGGGTCAACTGACCATTTTGGTCATGTTGACTTATTTGTAGATCTTACTTTGCTGAACATTATTGCTGTTTACAGTTTATCTCTATCTATAATAATATTCAAGATAATAACCAAAAACAGCAAAATTTCCTCAAAATTACCAATTCAGGGGCAGCAACCCAACAACCGATTGACCGATTCATCTGAAAATTTCAGGGCAGATAGATCTTGACCTGATAAACATTTTTACCCCATGTCAGATTTGCTCTAAATGCTTTGGTTTTTGAGTTATAAGCCAAAAACTGCATTTTACCCCTATGTTCTATTTTTAGCCGTGGCGGCCATCTTGGTCGGTTGACCGGGTCACGCCACACATTTTTTAAACTAGATACCCCAATGATGATTGTGGCCAAGTTTGGTTTGATTTGGCCCAGTAGTTTCAGAGGAGACAGTGTTCTCCCCAGGCCCTTAAAGGACCACGGGCCCGCGATGTATAATTTTCTACCGCGGTGGTATCGTTCTTGCCGCGATGTATAATTTTTCTCCGTGGTGCTAAAGTTTTCGGTAAAAAAATCGTATCAAAATCGGTAAAGTTTCAGATGACTTCAACTTTCAGTGAGGATTAAAATTTTACATGAAAATTGACCAGTTCTAACCAGTTTAATCCAGTATTGACAAGTAGATTGTTTACACCACGTGATTGATTTACCTGTTGAGGTTAACCTTGATGATTGGATTTAATCGATGTACATGATTCTCTTGTGTTTTAATTAATTAAGGGATCATATTTTTAATAACAGACTTGTAATAGGGGACAAGCAGACATTTGTAAATGAACTCTAATACGCCAGTCTTTAGTCAAAATTAATTGTGGAGTTACTTCCCCTGATTTTGCTTATTACAAATAAATGCTCCTCACACATAATTTGATTTCTCATTGAAAATTAAAATAAAGTACAAATTGAATGCAAAATTATATTAGAATGTTACATTAAGGATAAAAACTTTCGTAGAACATACCAACAAAAATGTTTTGCAAATTATTTTAGAGAATCATACCTTTATTGATACACAGACTTTTATATCATATTGGTAGTAATTTCAAATTGTAAAAAAGAACCGACCGTGCGAGGGCGGAAAGGCCAGTCAAGGTCGTTAAACACCACCACATATTTATTGTAATGGATGTAAAGCTTACTTAATGCCTAATTTAATAGGAATATAAATTTTAAAATTACTTTCATATTTGAAATAAAATATTTTAACTATATATAAATAATTTAAAGTAAAAACTAATATGCATAAGAAAATAAATTAATTTGTTGTTGTTAAAAAGAATAGAAAGTTTTTAATTTACTGAAGATTCTGTATCAAAAATTAATCTTGTTCAAAGTTCATTGTTATGGTCAAATCTAACATGGGGAATGTGTAGTGTAACTACAAGTATTGGGACAAAATGGCTTGATCAAAATATAAGAAGTGACTTTAGTTTAAAGACTAATTGTGCTTTCTTTTCTTTTTCAAAGATATTAAAGTATACAAACTGTTTTATTGATTTACTTTTTCTACCAATAATGTTCTGACCCAAAGTCCATACAACACAGTACCATAGTAAACAAAACAAAGGCAAAAAGGTAATGACAAAAACTAACAAGAAAAAAATAAGCGACGCAACGCGATACACAATATTGTAAAATTCATTTCGTCACGCGTTACCCTGGTGCTATCCAAAAATCCTGGGGAGAACACTGGGAGAAGATTTTTGTAAAAGTTAACGACGACGGACGACGACGGACGACGGACGACGGACGACGGACGACGACGGACGACGGACGCCGGACGCCAAGTGATGAGAAAAGCTCACTTGGCCCTTCGGGCCAGGTGAGCTAAAAAGACAGCGAAGAAGGTTTACAAATCTTGAACCAAAATTTAACCTTTTAGAAGATCCTAAGAAAGTCTAGAAAAAAATGTGATAGAGCTCATAAGTTCATAGTTTAGTTTTTAGTGATATAGCAATTAGCAACATCTTGTGTTTTATCATGAAAAAAACTAAAACTCATAATTCATTTTTTATCATATGTTTTTTGGCTTACCTGAATACATTGAATATCTGGGACTTCCATTTTGCCCCACTGTACATGAATATTTCCAACGGTAACAACATTATTAGTAAAGTTACATTTGAGTTGTGTCAGAACCACTACATCAGGTTTATCCATGTATTTCTGAACTGCAGCTTTAACACCGGAATCCAAACTGGCATCTTCAACCTCCTATAAAATATGTTGTGGTTAAGAGATGACAAAAAAACTTTCTTGTGAAAGGACTACCAATCATACAACTTTATAGCAAGCAGAACTATTTAGCTAATTCAAAATCCTTGTAATTTGCCTCTTTTTCAGGATCTAAAGGACAAGGGTCATCTCAATCTCATTATTTTTACACAAAAATGAAAATAACATTATGTCATGGGATGGATTTCCATTTTTTAGAACATTTTGGTGTACGCTTTTGAAAATATGACCTAAGAATGCATCAGATTCTGAAACGGAATTTAGCACATATATAATGTATAATGAATTGTTTGTTATAAATTCAATCAGAAAGCAAACTAATAAACCTCAACACATCTTGAGGGTTTTTAGATTGCTGTTACTCGTGCTTTACTGAATACAAAGAAAAAATTTCCAAAAAGAAACGGGTAATAATGTCCAAATATGTAAATCAAAAAGTTACCATACATGTTTTTAAATTTGTTCAAAAAACATTTATACAAATTTCAAATTTAATGAGTTAGCTTGTCAACAAGCCATGATGACTTCAGTATAGTTAGTAAATGCTTTTCCTGATTTTCCTTGTTTAACATTAACTTTGAATATCAATACCTTGTTTGCAAGTGTTGCTAAGCTGCTGGTTTCACTTTTCACTAATGCAAATCTACTGTTTTTCCAAAATGTTGCTTCTCCTTCATCAAAATATTCTTGAGTTCTCTTTTTCATAATTCCTGAATAACCAAGGCTAAAAGAAAAGGGGTACCATGAAGAATAAACTGTTAAATTATTTTCATCAAATGAATGTACATTTCACTTATTTGTCTTTTCATCTTCTTTCATTTTTTTGCCATTGACAGTTTCTCGTTGATTTAGTGTTGTGAATGTCTCCTGGTTCCTTTCAACATCTTTTTTAAATGTCATTTTAAGAATTTAGTTTTTCCTTTGACTAAGCAGATGTGATGACATATTTTAAAATGGAGGTTAAGAAATTGAATGGTTTCTGTAAGCTACACAAAAGCTATAAGATTTATAGTATATAAACAATTACAGTTTCCAATTTAAACTATAGTATCATGAGTATGGCTCTGTGACTTTCAAAATGTTTCAATATTTTATGGATGAAAATCTCATCTTTTTTTTTTTTATTAACATACACAATGCATGTTACATCTAACACAAAGGATAACAATGCTAATAGTCGCTGAATTTGAATGCATCAAGCACTTACAAAAATTGACCATGATTTAGATGAAAGTCTTTGATGGGAGCCATGTGTCCCTAGCTAGGGCTAAATATCTAAATTGTATATTGTAAACCAACTTATTTTTAAGCTATTTATTTTCATGAGTAGAAAAATAGCTTGAATATAAATTTTCCTGAATATGTAAAACTGGAATCTTCAATTTCCTTATATAAATTAAATAACTATGTTAAGAAAATTTAACAACGCAAAATTAAACGCCTAAAAAAAAGAGGTAGACCCAAAATAAAGTACATGTACCTACAAAAAATAGTTGGTTTACAGTATACACCCAAATAAAAATATATCTCTTTGAATTTAATAATTGATTAATTGTTGATTGCTTAACGTCCAGTGGCAAATATTTCATGCATATTCAGGACAAGAACAAGTTCACAATAAATACAATAGGTAGGTCTTGTCATAATAGAGGCCATTTGGGATGATGGTCGGGGAAATTTGGATTGCCACTGGAAAATGAGGGTATATTGGATAGGGACAGAAATTTGGCCTTGCAACAGGCCACCTACAGGCCCTCAAAGAGTTGCTGCAAGGGTCATCAAGACATCGGATCTTTAACTTTATGTTTTGATATTATTGAAAGAAGTCCCATAACTCTGGCATGACAAATAAACAAAACAAATTTCCAACAAAACTTTTTCAAATTATGATAGCATTATTTGTATATACGGCACTACTTGAGAGAGAATTAATAAAATCTCACATCTATGTCCAGTGTTAAACAATAAATGCACATAAATATTTCTGAATTACAAATGTATCATTATTAAATGCAATAGCAATGTTTTATTTGTGTGTCATCTGTGCCAGGTATAGCTTCATTTTTTTCAAATATCTTGTTGTTTGTTTTTTTTTGTTAACGTAATTATTTTTATACTGCAACTAGTTGTGCTTATTTCCTTAATAATATAGTAATATTTTTTTTATAGTAGTATATTTTGTGCAATATCAATTTCATCATGGAACACTTTTTCCAGTCAGGGATTCATTAAATGATGAAAATAAGTTTGAAATCTGATTTACAATTTTAAAAGCTATCAATTTATTAATTTAAGTTGCAGTATAAAAACAATACTAGGACAATGTCATAAAAATATGAACTATTTTGTATTCAGCATAAAACTAGAGAAGGGCTCATACATTTTTTTTTTATATTTTTTTGGCATTGACCTAATATTCTATATTTATTTGTTTGTTTTGTGTTCCATTTTAATTTTTATTGTTACTTACCTTAACATTGCAGGTTGAAGCAGCTGTTCAAAGTATTTTGGTTCAACTTCTTGTAAACACACTACATCAGCATCTAGATATTGAAACTCGGACATCATTTTTTGGTGACGCTTCTCCAATGAAAGAAATTCAGAAGGTGTGAATGAATAGTCATTTCTTTCCAAGTGGCACTGGGCTAATATATTGTAACTAACAACAGTAAATTGTTTTGAAGAGTCACTACTTTCAGCCTTAAACGACGGATTTTGAATAAACTTCCTATTAAATAAAGGTCCTAGTTTTCCAATACTGTCTATTTTTGATTGAACACTATCTGATGTCTGTTGTGGTAAGCTATCAAGAACTTCTTTACTGTTACTATCAGGGACATCAGCTTTATTAACCATCACATAATCATCCTCGGTGCTGTGTGTCGTCACATCATCCATATATTGTGTAACTTGTGCACTATTTTCCTTTTCAGAAGGTTGCGAAGTTTCCCCATTTTCTTGAACAACCTGTTCTTCTGTGACGCATGCTTTTTTAGCTTCTACATTTTCTTGTTCAGATTCCTCAACATCATCTATTTTCCTTTTCTTTGATTCTGGTTGTCCATTTAGATTACCATCAGCACAAACTGGCTCCACAGCCTGATTAGATTCAACTTCCATAACTTCTGGTTCATTAGTGACAGAGTTCTGAACTGGTACTGGAGTTTCATCAACTGCAATTGGTTCAGACTGAACTGGTTCTTCGTCTGGAACTACGACTGCTTCTTCTGAGACAGATTGTGAGTCGTCTGATATCTGAACAGCTTCTGATAGGGCTGGTTCAGCAACAAGTGAAGATGCTGTATCTTCATCAGATATTTCCACAGCATCTGAGGCTGCCTCAATATTGATAGTTGGAACTTCCAGTTTTTGTTCTGGTTTTGGTTCCTCAGCTTTCTCTTCTTCCTGAGATTCCTTTGCTGCCTCAGGTTCATCTGGGACCTGTTCTGTAGGTGGTTCTTCAGATGATGTTTCTTGGTCTTCTTTTTCATCCGGCTGTGTTTCTTTTGGTAAATCTTCAGCACTGTCTTCTTCAGGTTCTGTTGTCTCAACTTCTTTTGTTTCTTTTTCTTCTTCTGATTTTTCAGAAGTTTCTTTTTCTTCTTCTGATTTTTCTGAAGTTTCTTTTTCTTCTTCTGATTTTTCGGAAGTTTCCTCCACTTCCTCTTCCATTTGTTCCTCTGTTTTTTCTGGCTCTTGATCTACTTTTTCATCTGCCTGGGGTTCTTCTGTGTCTTTAGAACTTTCTTCCTCTTCCTCAGCTTTGTCTGCAGATTCTTCAGTAGTTTCTTCCTCTTTTTTTGGAGTACCCCTTCTTGACCTTGCTGGTCTAGATGAAGGAGAAGGTGAAGGTTTTTCTACTGCCTTGGCTCGCCTTCCACGAGGACTTTTTACCTCTACTTCAGGTGTCTTCTCAGTTGCAGCTTCCTCGCTTTCTTTACTTTCCATTACATCAGAGGTATCCATCTTCTCAAGTACGACCTGTGGTGAAGGAACATCTTCTTTCTTACCGCCTCTACTACGACTTCTTGATGCTGCAGGCTTAGGTGTTGTTTTTGGAGATTTCTTTGCAGGACTTGGGCTTGGTGTTTTGGCTTTAGCAGGACTTTTAGCTGGAGTCTTAGCTCGTCCTCTTGGTGTTGCTTTCTTGGGAGGCTCAGGCTCTTCTTCCTCCTCCTCCTCTTCTTCTTCCTCTTCATCATCATCAGCCTCTTCTTCAGCGGGCTCTTCCTTTTTACCCCTACCCCTTGCACTCCTGCCACGTCCACCTTTAGGTGTGGCTTTTGCTTTACTTGGCGTTCCTGTTGACTTTCCTCTGCCTGACCTTGCTGGTGGATCTTCCTTTGCCTTATCAGTTTTACGCGTAGATGACCTGCCCCTACCTGTACCAGTCTCTTCCTCCTTATCTTTCACAACAGCTCTTGTTACACGACCTTTGGTGGGTGTTGATTCATCTCCTACAATATATTCATTTACATAATTATAAAATTCAGATAACAAATTATCTTAAATGTGCATTCAGAGGTTACTCATTAACGAACAAATGTAAGTATATATTCTTAATTATGTATATTTCACCACATTCGACATTTTACATAAATGAAATACAAAGAACTTGCATCACAACTTTCCAAGAAGAATATTGGGTCAAATTTGAGTTTCTATTTGCCACAATCATTGTTTTCAGACATTGAAATTAATTTTCTTACTTTCAGAAATACTTTTGACTATTAATCAGCTTGCTTTGGAATACAAGAATTCATTACAATGTAACCAAATACAACAAATTGCAGGTCAAGTTGGATTTTAATTGCCTCACCTATGATGTTGTCATGTTGAGCCAAAAAGTGTCCAAATTGTCATGGTTTTGATGAGTTGATTAAATGATTGATTGTTGGTGTTTATTGCCACTTTCAGCACTATTGTCGATTTTATTGTGATCAGGTTTTTTTATTTGGTGAGAATTGAGAATGTCATACCTTGTCCTTTTAAAGCTGCCTTTGCACTTCTTCCTCTACAAATAAAAAAAAATATTGTTTACATTTTAAGATAAAAGTCTCGGTTTCATGAGTTTTTTACATTTAAACCATGACATTTAGGATACCAGTATAAATTTTGTAAACAATCCTGTTCACAGTGAAATAGGTATTTTATGTTTACAAATTCAAGGGTCCGGAAATGGTCATATATATGCCAGTCTTGTCCTAAACTGAAAGTGTTTGTCCTAAATGTGGAATTGGGATTTAGGACATATATTATTTTTGAATTGAAATAATTTCGGTCATTTCTTTGAGATCAAGTTTCTAAATCACCATTTTAAATTGTTTTAGTTTTGTTATCCCTTTCCTGTAATAAAACTGCCACTCCAGTAAAGTGTTATTATCCTCAGGGCCCTCCTAATACCGGCGTTTTGCATTTGCGCCGATTTTTTTTCTTTCATTTGCGCCGATTTTTTCTTTCATTTGCGCTGATTATTTTTTTCATTTGCGCAGATTTTTTTACAGGTAAATTACAGGTGAATAGATATAAGAACATGTGGTATGAGTGCAAATAAGAGAACTCTCCATCCAAGTCATGTTATTTTTAATTTATCATTTTAGACCTCTTCCATTAGCCAGTACAAATGTAATGAATTGTCAATCATAACATTTATTTAACTGTTGTCCCCTGCTCACTACGGGGAGATGGAAGAAGGCCTACAAGATACAGACTTTGTCCTTGACAGTACCTGTAGTTCGTTAACCTCTGTCTTTACACGATTTAGATATGTTGTTATGTTTCAGGACACTAACCTTCCATTATGTATGGCCCTCGATGATTAAAGAATTGACATCTCGGCTCGTTTCAGTGTGTAATATGTCCATCATGTTACAACGAAGTTCCAGAACAATATGAATCAAAATTAACTTACACATAAATGAACAACATTTATAACCAGATTTTATCAATGATATAGAACAGTACATGTACAAGTATTAACTTACCTGTAAATCTAATCAGGAGCAAATATAAAATGTCTCTTTAGAAAATTTCTATTTTCCATTTTCAAATTTACCAACCCGAAAGCAGTTTTTAAGAAAGTACTTCTACGAATCTAACCAATCTTTTTTGATTTGAAATCAATTTTTTATGTTGCATTCTTTGTTTTTCATTAATTCTATACCAATTCAGAATAAGGAAGCTTCTTGGTGATCAGGGGGTTCTATCAAATTTTACAAACATGCATAAAATTTTCAAAATTTAGTTTGGTTGAATTTTTGAAATAACATAATGTCACAATGTTTTATAAAGACGCCTGTTTGTTGTTTAGAACTGGAATTTGAATGTTGGATATCTTTTGCATGAAATTTGGTATTTTTTGACAATTATGAAAGTGAAATATCAATATATGTGTAATGCTCAAAGATAGTGGTTCTAACCTGCCAGTGGGTGCAGGACTTGGGCTTGCCTTCCTAGTGGCTTTTGCTGGACTTGCATCACTGGAAGCTGATGCTCCTCTGGCTTTTTTCACTGGTTCAGGCTCAGCCCTAGCTGGAGTCCTTGAGCTTCTGCGAGCTGGACCTGAACTTTCAGCTGCACCTCTTTTGTTTGCTCTTGGCATCTTGTACTTTTATCTTCTGTGAAGAAAATATAGTAAGATGTAACATGGTATAATCTATATTTTGACTTTTCATGTAAGTATTTGTAACAACATTCTTAAGAATCTCTTTAAAACCAAGGATAAAGTACCCAGAAGGGAGTGAAATCAATTAAATTGAAAAAAAAAAAACAATTTGACAGCTTTAGACAAGGCCAATAATAATAATAAACAAGAATGTGACCAAAGTACACGGATGCCCCAATCACACTATCATGTTCCACTAACCCTTTCACAGATAGCTGCCCAGACAGAAGCTACTCTGAGACGATGGCTTCCCTGGCTACTATTACTTAAGTGGGAGATCTTCATTATAAATGTCAATAAAAAATTGTCTGTTGTTATTTGTGTCTTTATTTCATTCACTCACACCATGGTCAGAGTTTTGTTCATGTTCTGATAATTTTTTCTTCATAAAATATTCAAATTTTTGGCATTATCTAGGTGAAATTCTCAAAATTCTGTTCTTTGAGAACAAATCGTATTTTTTTTTACCCAAAACGGCAAAATTTTGAAAAATTTAATGAGGCTGTACAAATTCCTTACACTAAACGATGTCCATTCCAAGTGTTTTGTACATGAAACAACATTCTATGTCAAAAAAGTATACTAGTTTGGCTTCAATTCTTCCTTATTCTTTAAAAAAAAATGTTCCCTCATTTCAAATTCTCGTAAATTCCGTAAATTTCCTCTGATTTTGACACGGTTTTCAACAAACGGAAGTGTCATGTTTGCACTTTCATCAGGGTATTCAACAAAGAAAGATAACTCATGTTTGCACTGTTATTAGCGGGAAATATAAAAGAGGTATTCCAATCCCGGTAAAACAGGACTCATCGGCGAAAGGGTTAACCGTGAAATTGGGAAAAAAATCTAATTTGGCATTAAAATTGGATCGATCATACCAGAAGCAACAAGTGTACTAAGCTTCATGTTGAATGGACTTCAACTTCATCAAAAACTACCTTGACAAAAAACTTAACCTGAAGCGCGACAGATTGACGCACGGAAGTGCATGAATGGACAAACGAACGCACAGACCAGAAAACATAATGCCCCTCTACTATCGTAGGAGGGGCATAAAAAAGTGTATTTCCTATTGCATGACCAAACAAAAATGACTTGGTAGATCTATATTTTTTTCTTCATGAAATCAACATATGGAATTTTTTTTTAATGTTCTTTAAATGTTTTTGAGTGTGAAACTGTAATGAACATTTGGACATCAAGTTTAGGTTATTTTTTCATTAACCTAGCTACAAAATGTATCTACATTTGTGTATAAGCACACTAGTTATCGCCGGCCATTTGCTTGTTAAGCCACACCAATTTAATTTCTTGTTCTACAGATTTTTCCACTCCAATAAATTGGGATTTGCGATTGGAAAGTTGCCAAATTTTTAAGGCGATCCTTGAGCGATTATTTTTGGTTAACATAAAATCAGAGGTTCTGACAGTTTTGATTAAAACATTAATTTAAATATATATTTCTTTAATTTATCAACTGCTGAAGTGTTAGGTTTTTTTGTTCACCAAGACACGTAACATTGTGTAATGCCAACATTTAATTGCAGCATATATATTTATGACTTCTTGTATTAATGCTTTTTGAGGACATCAGATCTTGAACTTAATAATTCAATAATTATTTCAACTGCCTTAAAAGAATTTCATTGAATTGTCATATATGTCTTTCCTCCCTCACCAGACATGACTTATAATAAGCAACAAGGCTGGCGTCTTGCTAGAAGCAGGAACAGCTCAACCGTCCAGAACACAATTCAGACTTGGGGTAATTGTAATCGTTAATCAGCTGTAATTGATTATTATTTTTCAAGTAATCAGCCAAAAATCTGATTACATGTAATTTAATTTAATCAATTACTTTTCAAAATACCCTGTAATCATGATTACTTTTTGATTACATTCTGATTACAATGAAAACCAGGTGCTCCGCAGGGCGCAGCTTTATACGACCGCAGAGGTCGAACCCTGAACAGTTGGGGCAAGTATGGACAAAACATTCAAGCGTGATACAGCTCTGAATTTGGATTGTGATCAAATTTTTGACATTACATGGGTTTTTTTTACACAAAACAAATGTTAAGATTTTACAAATTTTACAATTAAAGATTTCTTCTTCAAACTTTTTAAATCTAAAATTAAATAGTTGACACAGCATAGGTTTCTGACACAGAATGAATGTGGTCTAATGAACTTAAAAGTTTGTTTTTGCCTTTTAGCAATTCACTATGCTGTTGAATATTAATCCTCTCAAAAAAATGTTTGAAGAAATTTTCTTTTTATTTATGAAATCTGAAATGAGAAAAATTTAACCCCCCCCCCTTTTTTCACATCCCCGTTTCCCTTTTTCCAAAACTGATATCAATTCAAATTTCTAATGGAGTTTGCAACAATAACTACTCTTTTAAATACATCATAAAATATTAAAATGTAAAATAAAGTGCTTGTTATCACTGAATGGTAAAGATTGGTTGGTAGTAAAAGTGAATATACATTGTTTATTGTATAAAACAATAAAAAAAAACTTCATCAGCAACATTTTATATTGGCAAATTTCCAATGAAGTTATTTACATAAAGTTATTGGCAAATAAAAATAGAAAATGACATCATAGTCATGTCTGGCAAATGTCCAACATACATTATCTAAAAACATTTTAGATAAGATAAGGAAAAAAAGCTTCATCAGCAACATTTTATATTGGCAAATTTCCAATGAAGTTATATACATAAAGTTATTGGCAAATAAAAATAGAAAATGACATCATAGTCATGTCTGGCAAATTTCCAACATATATTATCAACTACTATTCTATACAAAGAAAGATAACTCCAATTGAAAATTAATTGCTATTGCACAATATTGTGCAATTAGATATTTCTTGCTATTGTGCAATACTGTGCAATTGAAAATTTCTTGCTATTGCACAATACTTGATATGGAATCCTGATTTGGACCAACTTGAAAACTGGGCACATAATCAAAAATCAAAGTACATATTTAGATAAAGCATATCAAATAAGCCCAAGAATTTAATTTTTGTTAAAATCAAACTTAGTTTAATTTTGGACCCTTTGGACCTTAATGTAGACCAATTTGAAAACTGGACCAAAAATTAAGAATCTACATACACAGTTAGATTTGGCATATCAAAGAACCCATTTATTCAATTTTTGATGAAATCAAACAAAGTTTAATTTTGGACCCCCATTTGGACCAACTTGAAAACTAGGCCAATAATTAAAAATCTAAGTACATTTTTAAATTCAGCATATCAAAGAACCCCAAGGATTCAATTTTTGTTAAGATCAAACTAAGTTTAATTTTGGACCCTTTGGACCTTAATGTAGACCAATTTGAAAACGGGACCAAAAATTAAGAATCTACATACATAGTTAGATTCGGCATATCAAAGAACCCCAATTATTCAATTTTTGATGAAATCACACAAAGTTCAATTTTGGACCCTTTGGGCCCCTTATTCCTAAACTGTAAGGACCAAAACTCCCAAAATCAAACCCAACCTTCCTTTTATGGTCATAAACCTTGTGTTTAAATTTCATAGATTTCTATTTACTTATACTAAAGTTATGGTGCAAAAACCAAAAATAATGCTTATTTGGGCCCCTTTTTGGCCCCTAGTTCATAAACTGTTGTGACCTCAACTCCAAAAATCAATCCCAACCTTCCTTTTGTGGTCATAAAACTTGTGTCAAAATTTCATAGATTTCTATTCACTTAAACTAAAGTTATAGTGCGAAAACCAAGAAAATGCTTATTTGGGCCCTTTTTGGCCCCTAATTCCTAAAATGTTGGGACCAAAACTCCCAAAATCAATCCCAACCTTCCTTTTGAGGTCATAAACCTTGTGTAAAAATTTCATTGATTTCTATTCACTTTTACTAAAGTTAGAGTGCGAAAACTAAAAGTATTCGGACGACGACGCAGACGACGACGCCAACGTGATAGCAATATACGACCAAAAAATTAAAATTTTTGCGGTCGTATAAAAATCTATAATTGTGTTTTTGGTTATTAAATGAACCTCTTTGTTATTCATATATGATAAATTTTAAACATACTTAAATGGTTTGGTTACTTCAAGCATGTCTACTTCAGTCAAAAATAAATTTACAGTATTGAAAAGTCATCATTAGCCTAAGCAGAGACATATAGTACAATTATATACCTTTTTGGTCAAAGCTATTGTACATACAAAATGTACATGTACATTCATCGTTTTATAATGATCTTCATATTGATATTTGATAATAACTGTTAAATATTCAAGTAATACTTTTCTTTAACCCTGAATTATAATCTTTTGTTAATTTTTGTGATTTTTGTCAACTTTGAATTGACAGGTAGGAGACTAGTTAATGTTTGTTTTTATTGCAATTACCAATTGAGTATAGCTGTAGGGAAATATATATGATAAAAGATAAATCAGACATGAAAATTTATCTAATTACATGTAGCACAAACTGAATTAAAAGTTGGACAAATATGTTGTTTAATTTTTTGTTTGTATTTGGACTGGACATGTAAAATGCGATGATTTTTAGTACTTACATATTGTTTACAATTCGATTAAGCATTTCTATTACAATTTAACATAGTTTTAACTGGTAACTTTATTTCATCCATATTTAAACTTCCATAAACTGCAACTTGGAATACATATAAATTATGAAAGGTCAGAAGACAAACAAAAAAACTCTTGATTATGAAATATCGTAATTAAATTTAATTCAAAATAATTCAGAGATCATTGGTGATAAAGTGTAATGTATATATATGTAGTGAAATTTGGTGTTTTTTTAAATAAATGAAGTTTAATTTGAAGTTATCATTTTATAATTGAACCAAATAAAATACTTTCTAAAAAATGCTATAGTTATATTGAACGTTTATTCATTCAAATCATTCAAAATGTTTTGTTTTTAAATTCATTGTAATCAGATGTAATCATGATTACTTTGCCAATGTAATCATTAATTTAATCAGATACTTTCAGAAATGATGTAATCATTAATTTAATTTAATCGTACAAATGACAAAGTAATTGTAATTTATTCAATTACATTGAAAGTAATCGGATCCATCTCTGGAACACATAGGTTCACCCCAAAAAAACAGCGCGATTATTAGAAAAATTCACTTTTCCAGATAGGGGAAGTTAGGATATTTTTTTAAATTTCCCTTTAGAAAAAAAATATATAAAAGAGGGACGAAAGATAGTGATCATACCAAAGGGACAGTCAAACTCATAAATCCAAAACAAACTGAAACGCCATGGCTAAAAATGAACAAGACAAACAAACAACAGCACACATGACACAACATAGAAAACTAAAAAATAAACAACACGAACCCCACCAAAAAACCAAGGGTGATCTCAGATGCTCCCGAAGGGTAAGCAGATCCTGCTCCACATGTGGCACCTGTCGTGTTGCTTATGTGATAACAAATCTGGTAAATAGTCTTATTCGGTAGGTCACATTCATGAAAGGGAAGGGGATTGTAGTTACGACGTTAGGCACATATCCGATATCATTTGTGAAACGGTTATTCCATAACGGTCAACCAACTATAAATATCTGTTGAAGAAGGAAATAAATTGGTGAGGCATTATCATTCACTGTTGCAATAACACTAATTCGACCCAGATTACTCTTGAGGTGGGGAAGTGTGACAGAATTGCTTCCCTTCATTAGAAAATACTTAGTCAGCTGTAATCGGTTGAGCTAAGGAAGTATTTGTTTAGCTCAGTCAGTATACATGCGAACAGACCCAGATTCCCTTGAAACACAGAGGTCCCAATACACCTTATCACTAATCTCGGCTGACCTGGCCACTTGAATTTTTGATGAATAAAACAATCTCTTTTCCATTGTGGCGTCAGATATTTTGTTTTATGAAGTTAACATTTTACGGGAACCTGTGTGATATCTAGTAAGGGGGACAAACAGCGATAAGGTGAATTTGAGTCCTGGGAGTGGGAGACAAGCAATTTTGTATGGAAATTCATGTTCTCTGGTTACAAAAGAAATAACCTGCATATGTCTAGTAGCGTTACAGTGCCACATTGTAAGCATTACACTAGTACAGCTTACAAGATAAACTTTTAAGAGTCCAGAAGCTCATTTCTTAAAAAATTTTGTTGGATTCTTTTTCCTATAGGAGAAAAAAATTAAAAGCCTGGGCCGCATGCTTACATGTAAATGAACATACAGTGTATGGGGTTTTCCCAGGCTAAAACAAAAGTGTGTGTTCACACATGTGACTTTTGAGTAGCTCTTCGCTCATTAGATTTCTATTTCTTTTATGGAATCATTTTTCATGCCTTTCAATTCTTTCGTGTGTTAGGAAATGATACCATTGTAGAGATTTGTAATGCCGGTAATCAACGCAACTAGAAATATGATTATGAAAATACATTTCGTAAAAACGAGGACGCCGATAAAGCAGACAAGACGACATCTGTTCACAGTGTGTTTTGACACTTGTCTAGATTTTAATGGTGTGGTTTTGTGGAGCAAATATGACTTATTGTTTTAAATTTCATTTTTTATAGAAATTGTTGCTTTTGTTTATATATCTCCACCAAAACATCACCTACATTTGTGAAACAAGGATGCCGCCATAACAGGAAATGAATAATGTTTCGACGACGATTGGTCAAGAATTTATTCAGCTCCAATGAGTAAAGTTATTTCCCTTTTCAACAAACAATGTTAAAGACATGGACTTTGAAAAGATTGGAAATCATAATTATTTATACAAAAAATCGGTATTCCTTTCAACTATGTATAAAAAAAATTGATGTTTATTTAATCGATGAAATTCGTGATAAAAAGAATAAAGAAATGTACTTTATTTTTTTTCACGAGACCTTTGTTTAGATGACCTAATTATCGACCAATCAAATAAGCACAGTAAACAAATATAACCGCACCAAACGTAGTGCAAAAAGGCATCACATTAAGATCTAGAACTGCCACAAAATGCTCAAAATGGCTTTTTCCGAAATATATAATTTGCCACAATATGTATTTTCCACAAATGAGGGGAGATAGGTACTTTATCGGGACTCCGGGATCGCGTGTTTTTAAGCTCGGGATTTCGAGATCCGGGAATTCTTTTTTTCGAATTTCGGGATCTCGTGTGATCTTTTAAGCCCGAGATTTCGGGATCAGCACTCCTCTTACCCCTTTAAAAATAACCGCTATTTCATAAAAAAAATTAGTTTGACTGAAAAACTCAGTATCATGAAAGATTATGAAATAGAAGCGTGAATTACGACATACTTATACAAGATCATACAACGTCATAGTGACATCACAAGTAACCTTATCGCACTAAATCATAAAATAACATACTCGACGCCCACTTCATAGATCACCAATCTGATTGATGAACCCATTGATAGATAACGTCACAGTACCCAAATCATCAAGTTCCGAATGACCACTATATTCAACAAAATGTATAGCTGCGGCCAGACATCTTGGAAGATTTCTTTGAGACTTAACCATTTGTATTTTTTAAGATCTTTATGAAATGACACGCGTTTTGAACAACATATTAAGTAAATATGTTTTAGGGGGGCGGGGTAATTTAACGTAAGGGTACCCTAATTGCACCTATTTTGAAAGTTTTTTCGCCTACGTTTCTTTTTTCATAGTCCCGGGTGAGACATGAGACAAAAGTTTCCATTATGTATTTATTTTGTAGGTGTATCCTTATTTCCCGGCCTTTATTTACACATGATCACACGATATATTTACACCCATTTAATTTTGAATCTATCATTGTCTATATTGAATTATCATAGAAAAATTGGTTTGAACAGATCTCCAACCGATTCATGATTCTGTTATGATCAATGGACCCCCTGTTTTGACTAATATGTCTGTTTTGTTCACGCATTGTAAATTTAACGTCGGGAATCTGATGCGACTGTCATGCAAGTGGGAGGTTTAGCGCTATAAAATCAGTTTCAATCCACCATTTTCAACATAAAAAATGCCTGTACCATGTCAGAAATGTGACAGTTGTTATCCATTTGTTTGATGTGTGTAAGTTTTTGATTAAATTGATAGGGACTTTCCGTTTCGAATTTTCCTCGAAGTTCAGTATTTTTGTGATTTTACTTTCTACCCAAATTGCATCCATGCATGCATAATAGTAAATTCACATCATTTCAAAATTGAAAAAAAAGATGTTTTGTTTTATTTCTTAAAACATTTAGAACAATTTGACATTAGTCCATGTCCATGCTTACAGTTCATTTTTCAAGAAATGAGCACCTGAGATTACCCTAAGTTTTGATGGGGTTCGTGTTGCTTAGTCTTTAGTTTTCTATGTTGTGTCTTCTGTACTATTATTTGTCTGTTTGTCTTTTTATTTTAAGCCATGGCGTTGTCAGTTTATTTTATTTTCTATCTATGAGTTTCATTACTCTCTCTCTGGTATCGTTCGTCCCTCTTTTGTAACATACTTGTATTTTATTTGCTCATTTTTAAAAGATGATTTTTATATGAACGTCGCGGTATATGGCGACGTTTCTGTAGACTATACTTTTTCCGTGGAAGCTTCTTCTGTTGATATGTGTATATTTTATTAATTACCTATGTTGAAAAACGTGTATAATGTCAAATATATGTTTTGTCTCAAAGAAAGCTTATAAAATTTTCAAATTTATTTTTGTTTTTTGTTGAAAGGTGCAATTTGGGTATTGTGACGTTAGATTTCACAATAACTCTAAATCCCTATTTGGGTTGCTGATACAATAATAATTCATGATTTAGAAAGAGGTTTCGTTTAGCATTTATCTGTGATACAATGTAGCATTGTTTGCAAGAAAGGTGTTGGAAATCAAACGGAAAAGGATACAGTAATTAATGTAATGCAGCATCATTGTATCTTTCATCGTATATTTATGATATTTTATATTTTTTATTCATCAATACAAAGTCATACACGTTTCGATACATGTAATTACAGTATAAATATTTTGATATAATGGTGCCGTGACCAGGATAAATATGACTTCAAATCTGAATTTAATTATATTTTTTCGGGACACAAGGAACTTGAAAAATGAAAGACGTAACGAGCAACGAGTAACGAGGAATGAATAGCAGATAAAAAGGAAGAGGACAGCAAGTTGTAAACATACTAATTAAACACTAAATGAGAAATACGTTTTTCTGAAGGATTTAGATAAGAACATTCTACAAATTCAACAGGGGGAGGATATAGAACACGAAATACTCAACTCATATGAGTAGAAATTAAATTAAGAAACGAAAATAAGATTCGTTGATTCAAGTACAAACATCCAATTTGAATGCAGCTAGTATAATTTTTTTCACAACATGAATGTAACACGGCAACCAATCCAAAATGTTGACCCACATAAACTTACACGTTCAAATTCACGAGTCAATAGCAGCAACTGTCATGAACTTCCTATGAGTAACTTGCACATATTTGAACCTTAGATACATTTGACTATTTTTTAATGTACTTTTTGGTTATAAAGTTTTTCAACTGTTTCGGTTGTTATACATTCTTGACTTTCAAATATTCGGCTTTTGGTGTTCTTGATTAAGCTAAATTTAGAAAACTTGAGAATCCTAATGCATGGAATGTATTACTGGGTTTTCTCATTTTATAAAATAACATCCTTAAATGGCAATCATTTTTGGATTCTGTTGATTCCGCAATTCCCAACAACGACACAGTAAGCGACATTTAAAATTCCAAGTACCGAAAATTAAAATTTTAAGAAAAAGTGCATCATCGCAGGATTTGCTCTGTACAAACAAAAGTTATTATTAGACTTATAGATGGCAGATTATGAAAAACACATTTATAAGACAATTCAATTGTACATGCAGCTATTGCTAGAAACGACTGAGTAGAAATATAAATGTGACGATTATTGAACGAAATTAAGACTCGTTATTGGTACCAGTAATACTCAACACAATATCCAGTTAAAGTACGAAAAAATTGTACAATAGAACACTGGTTTTTCGGTGCCATAGGAGATGTGCATTCAAGGAACTAGCTATTTTAGAAGCTGGTAAAATGACGGAATCTCACGGTTGAAATTCTTAGCGCTAATGCTACTACTCACACGAATACAATTGCGGAAACTTGCCCGAATAGCAATTCAAAATATAAGTCTAATACAACCAGCAGCGATTATTCCAAGGAACTCAATTTTTCCAAATGCATCAAAAATAGACAGATGACAATGATGAAATAAGATATACTGTGCTTCAACTGCTTTAATATGGCGACGGTGTCAGGAGAAATTTGATGTATGAAACAACAACATGGAAGACTGCTTTGTCAGCAAGTGCAATCACTAAACTTATATCTAGAGAATGAATATTGTTCTTAATAAGATATAAGAAGATATGGTATGAGTGCCAATGAGACAACTCACAATCCAAGTCACAATTTGTAAAAGAAAAAAACATTATAGATCAAAGTACGGTCTTTAACACGGAGCTTAGGCTCACACCGAACAGCAACAAAATGACAAGTGTAAAACCATTCAAACAGGAAAACCAACGGTCTAATCAATATAAAAGATGAGAAACGAGAAACACCGTTTTCATATGTTCCACCGTCTGAAATAATAAAAGTTTTCCGACTGTGTCTGTGATCTATGAATAAGGCAACAGTAGTATACCGCTGTTCGAAAGTTAAAAATCGATTGAGAGAAAACAAATCAGGGTTACACACTAAAACCGAGGGAAACACATCAACTATAAGAGGAAAGGAAAATAATGAAACATCAGCGACACAGTGTAGCAGATTGCAACCCAAATCAATCTGCAAGAATTATAAAAGCTCATACATCAATGATCAACACAACTGAGAAGAGAACTACAAGTTGAGGTACAGTACTACAAACACACAACGCGGTAGAATCATCTGAAACATATTCTTCTATTCATCATTTACCGCGCTCGCCCAAATGTTTTGTTGTGAATATTAAAATTTCACCACTAACGATTTACGTAAAAAGTAAAATTTAACAAATACCGAACTGCGAGGAAAAATCTAAACGGAAAGTCCCTAAGCAAATGGCAAAACAAATCATCCAAATGAGTAGATAACAACTGCCATATTCTTGTCTTGATACAGGCGTTTTTTAAAGATAGAAAATTGTGTATAAAACCGGGTTTTATAGCTAGATAAAATTCTCACTTGTATGACGGTCGCATACAATTCCATTATATTGACAACGATGTGTGAAAAAGAAAAACCCAGACATAATAGGTAAAAATACAGCAGTCAGATAACCTTAATCACTATAATAACAAACAAAGATCCCAACAAAGAAAAAAAAAATGGCATAAAGACGAAGCACATCAGCAAATACGAAAGACAAGAATACAAAAATTAACTATTTCACAATAACACAATGACGGGATGTTTATAAGTTTCGAGTCATGTCAAATGGATACTACCCAAATTAGACTAAACAGTAAAAGTAATTAAATGTACAAAGACAATAAAAGAATACTATAACACGTTATTAAGATGATAAACAATGACAGTTCATAAAATATATATTTAAGACCATCGTGTACTATTTGTGAAGTGTATATTTATCAACAAGGTCTTGGTATCTTCTTATGAACTCTTTTTTTTTGGAATAGGACGAGACGTTCTTTGCCATACCGCTGGTTCATTAACTTTCTGCCCAGACACTGGTGAAGTTTTACAAAGTCTGGGTAGCAGCTGCAAGCTCTTGAAAACCGAATGAGTTGGGAAATATATGTAGGACTCAAATCTATGGTGGGTTCCAAATTTATGGCAGATTCCTAATCTATGGTAAATGTGACGTCATGCCATCCCAAATCTATGGCAGATTTTTTACAATCCTAATCTATGGCAAGTTTTGTAGTTTCCTAATCTATGGCGGATTTTTATTGTTTCAAAATCTATGGCAATTTTTTGCAAATGGAAAAAAATTAATGCTGTACATTTTCTACCAATGCCTTGTCTTACGAAAGAGGAAATATACGACAACGGAAACATGTCTATACACATTTGTGAAATAAACATTCCATAATGGTCAACCAAAAAAAGTCATAAATTATAAATTCATAAACCTTAATACAGACTTCAAGATGAAATGATGTTCTCTGTAAAAAATAAACATTTTTAAATCTATGCATGGTATCTTAACAAACAAGAAGACCGCTTTTTATTTAAAAATATATAAAAAAGTAACAAATAAAAATCAAGTTTGAATTTTCAAATCTATACTATTAAACGAGAAGACCTCATTTTGGGTGTCGCTTCTCCTCCTTCCACAATAAATTGATCATTGTAACTGTATGTCCAATAGGTACCATGCATAGTCGCATTTGTCATCCATTCTTATGATTTTTCAGTTTCGGTTTTTTTGGGAGAAAAACGGAAAAAAAGAAGTCCGGATATGTGTCCGTCATCACACCGGCTTTTATTCATAGACAACTTCCTCTTCCGTTTATTTTCCCAGAAGTTTTGTAAATTGACATTAGGGAGCTACCATTTGATTTTTATGGGGGGGGGGGGGGGGGGGGCTAGGATGAAAAATTTTGTCCTGCATTTTTTTTTTAGCTGTAATCTCTGTCCTGCCTTTTTATTTTTCACTCTGTTCGGTCCTGCCTTTTTTTTTTTTTAGTTTATCCTGACTTTTTTTACCTAAATTATCTCAAAACTCCTGTCCTGCCTATTTTTTTCAAATTTCATCCTAGCCACCCCCCCCCCCCCCATAAAAATCAAATGGTAGCTCCCTTACATACCCTATATTATCATGTTTTATTTAAGATTCATTGACTGAATCGTTTTATTAGAATATTGTCCCAAGTGTAAACAACAATCCAGGCCGTGTGAAAATAAACAAATCATTTGTGTAATTCACTTATCGTCACGTAAATAACGACACATGCATAGCCTATATTATCATGCTTTATTTAAGATTCATGCAAGCCATTTTCACATTGACTGAATCGTTATATGTTGTCCCAAGTGTAAGCAACGAACCAGCCGGTGTGAAAATAAACACAATCATTTTTTCATTCACTTATCGTCACGTAAATAACGACACAGACATAGCCTAAATTATCATGTTTTGTTTAAGATTTAACGACACAGGCCCTATGAAAAACAAGAATGTGTCCATAGTTTACAGATGCCACATCCGATCGGCACTAACATTTGCTATGTTTTGACCGTGAAATGGGGTAAAATCTAATTTGGCATTAAAATTAGAAACATCATATCATAGAGAACATATTTACTAAGTTTCGATTTGATTGAACTTCAACTTCATCAAAAACTACCTCGACAAAAACTTTAACCTGAAGCGGGACAGACGTACGGAAGAACAAACTAGAAAATGTAATTCCCATAAATGGGGCATGAAAATTTATTGTTGAAAGTAAAAACTTTAACCTGAAGCCGGACAGAAGGACGGACTTACAAACGAACGGAGGAATTGGGCATACAAATTTATTGTTGAAAGTGAAAGTAGTGATTGGATCAAAATGAAAGTAGGGTAGAGATTAGCGGGAGGCAAGACTTATTAGGAACGTCGGGATCTGGTGCTTTTAAGCTCGGGATTTCGGAACTGATTTTTACGGGATGCGGGAATATTTTTTTTTTATTTCGGGATGTCGGGATATGAATTTCGTTAAAATACGCATCTCGGGATTTCATGTTTTTAAGCCCGGGATTTCAGAATCAGGGCCCCTCAGACCACCCCTCAAATGAGCGTTGATCATTTATACGAGATTCAAATCCTACCATTGGCATGTTAATAGGGCTTTCAAATGGAAAAGCACTGATGGATTGTTCTACAAGCACATTTTATTATCTAATAATAATGGTATGTAAGCAGTTTCATTTGTTTCATGATTGAAGCGGTGCAAATTTTTAATTTAATTTGACTTTTATCAAAAAATGCATTGTACCAAAGAGGAAGAATAATTGTGGCATAAGGCCAAAAACACAAAAAAATAATCGAATTTAACAGAAAGGAAACACATAACGGAGGGCTTTTTGATACCTTTTATGAAATTCTCCAGTCAAAATATCTTTTACAAAAAATCATCCTCAACAGTTTACAAGCTGTATATGTCCGCGATTTCGCGGGTGTGTTCTAGTAATATTTATTTCAGCGATATCGTTAATTCATCTTTTTTATTTGATGTGGATTTAAATCAAATTTGTATCAGGTAATTTGATCTTTCAGTTTATAAACTTTGCCAGCCGTAGACCGTAGACGACTACTACCAAAACTCCTATTCAAAAATATGCGATACTGAAAATAGCGGTGCCCTTATCACGGGCATTGACCGGTACAGCACATCTTGTCCCTCTTCGGAATAGTAGGTCACATCTTCCTTTAAACCACCGGCAAATTTTTGTCAGGAAAATAACTCCCGAATCTTTAATGGTGTTCAAATCTATGGGTTCCGCCGTCGTTAGCGGCGGCGAAGATGTAATATGGCGTTATTCAATTGTGACGTTATATGTTACTCTCTCCCACAGATCTGTCATAGATTTGGAGAAAACAAAAATCTGCCATAGATTTGAGTTGTTTGGCGTTTGTAACGTCACATTTACCATAGATTAGGAATTTGCCATAGATTTGGAACCCGCCATAGATTTGAGTCCTTTTGAGATTTTATATATCTAATCTGCCTACTGGGATGGTGATACCATCGAGAAGGAAACAACCACCAACGTTAATTGGCATCTACACAGACAGTGCTTGTAAATAATCTTTTTTAACTTTTAAAATTTGTACGCTTTACGCCCGTTCGTCTAAAAAAAACTCACTAGTAACGCTCTAAAAAAGTTTTAAAAATAATTTAAAAGCATTAAGGTTTCAAATATAATAGCATCATAAACATAAGCATTGTCAAAATAATTCACAAAAGAGTCCTTTATATATGTTGTGTACAAATTGTAATGTTGTAAAAAAAAAAGTACAAATTATCAGTGTTTTATGACCCACTTAAAGGTTAAAACACAAATGGATGATGCAAGTAGTCTTTTGTTTCGCATATTTTTGTCATATTTCTATGAATACCTTGATACAGTCTAATACACGTGCACCTGTTACAAAAAAATATGCGTAAAAAAAACTTACAACTTGTACACAATGTACACAGCACTAAGAACTTAAATATGAAAAACCCAAACGAATGCAGTTGTACTGTTGTACTGGACACATATTTTAAACGAAATTGATAAGGTTGTTTGTGTAAGTAAGAAAGAAAATATATATAAGGAACATTCAGCTGATTTGTTGTAAACGTGTAGTCATCTACGATAAAATTTTCAGGAGAGATTTAATGTATAAAACAACAACATTGAAGGCTGCATTGTCAGCAGGTGCAAACACTTATCTCTTTCCTAGAGGATGCATATTGAGTCAATATATGGTTAGAACTATTTTTTGTAAAGTTACATTCGGTATGCTTTATACGATTATCAATAGATTCATGCATTTGTTTAATAAATAGTGATGATAAATCCTAGTCGTTCTTGAAAAGTGTTCTGAAAATACCACTGTTTTCATATGTCTCACTGTTTGAAATAAGAAAAGTTTTTCGACTGTATCAGTGATCTATGAATAAAGGCAACAGTAGTATACTGCTATTCAAAAGTCATAAATTGACTGAGAGAAAAAAATCCGGGTTACAAACTAAAACAGAAGGAACACACCAACTATAGAATGAAATCAACGGAACAACAGAAGACTGAAGTGCAACAAAAACAAACGACAATGAAATGCTTTTTTCATATTTTTGATACTGTATTTGACATGTTTCTTATATACAGACAATATACAGACTAGTTGGACGAAAATACTACATCCAGAAATCAGATATAGAAATGTTGCATATAGCCTACAAAGTCTGAAATGTTGTATTCAAATTTATTCTGCAAAGAGACTACACAGACATACACTAAACATACAAGAATATAAGACGAACGACAAGACGGTACGAAAGCATAATATGACTGCAAGAACACAATCGTTACGTATAACACATGAATAAAATAAAGACAGGACGACTGGTTGCTTACAACTTACAACTTACAACTCCCATTAGCACCAGATGTCGAAAAGGGCGTGGATGGAAGCCTTCCAACTGAGTCCTGTCTGCTGCGTCTTGTTGTGCTTCTACCTATATGTTCTCCATCCAAATTCTGTTCTGTCCTGGATTGCCATTCGTCTCCAAGTTTCCTTTGGTCTTCCTACATTAATCTTTCCTAGTGGTGTCCACGTCAAGGCGATTCTACAACCATTCCATGAGACCATTCTCAGGATATGGCCTATACAACTCCATCTCCTGGTCGTAATGGTGTTGGTGATGCTGCACAGGTTGGCTTTTGGCCACGAGTATCACTGAAGAGACATGTATTGTCGAAATGCGCATCTGGTGCAAGAAAATTGGTACCGTTAATTTTATTGGCTCTTTGCAGCAGTTCCACGTTGGAAATCATAGTTAGCTAAAATATCTTGAAGATTCTATGCAAGTTCCTGTAGTTAAAGGTGTTGAGTCTTTCTCCATCTCTCTTGCTTATCTTCCAACATTCTGTCCAATATAACAACACTGATATTGCATTGCTTTTGTAAATTTTCCTTTTAGTTTTTCTACTGTTTGATGACGGTTTGATGTCCATATTTTTCTTAACTTATAGTATGCTGCACTTGCTTTTTTAAGAGTTCTATTCCTTATGTCGGCTGTTGCATTGTTGGTGGTATTTATGACTACTCCAATAGCATCACTTATTCTGTTGATGATAATTTTGCAGAGGAACTTCCTAGGTACAGATTGTAAGGTTATTCCTCTCCAGTTGTCACACTCTTTTACATTTTCCTTTTTTTAAGAGTTTGAATATGATTCCCTTCTGCCAGTTTGTTGGTATTTCTTCCCTGTTCCAAATCTTTGTAAATAGATTGAAACAAACATTTTCTATTGTGCCTACATCAGTTTTCAATAGTTCAGCTTGTATGTTGTCAATACCTGAAGCCTTACCATTCCTGATGGCCCTTGTACTCTTTATTATCTCTCTAATGGTTGGTGGTTCAATATTCATATCAACAACATCTCCAAGTTGAATATCTTGTATTACTGGTGGATCTTTCGAGTTTAAAATCTCTTCAAAGTTTTCTTTCAATCTCCCTAATTGTTCCTTCTCGTTGGTTTATTAGACGTCCCTCTTTTGACTTTACAGGTCTGTTCCCTCTCATGAAACTGTTGGACATTTTCTTGCTCGGCACATATAGCTTGTTCTGCTCTCCCTTATTTCCTGCATCTTTTGCACTTTTTGCTATATTATTATCAAAATATTTTTGTACTAATTAAACTCATCATAGATACTAGGACTTTACACTTACGCCAGACGCGCGTTTCGTCTACAAACGACTCATCAGTGACAATCGAATAAAGAAATGTTTAATATGCCAAATAAAGTACGAAGTTGAAGAGCATTGAGGACCAAAAATTCCTAAAAGTTTTGCCAAATACAGCTAAGGTAATCTATTCCTGAGGTAAAAAGCCTTAGTTTTCAAAAATTCAAAGTTTTCTTAACAATAAATCTATTATTATGACTGACATATCAATGATAACTCAAGTCAACACAAAAGTGCTGAATACTGGGCTGGTGATACCCTCGGGGAAATAAATCTCCACCAGCAGTGGCATCGACCCAGTGGTTGTAAATAAACTCATCATAGATACTAGGACTTAAATTTGACACGTACGTCAGACGCGCGTTTCGTCTACAAAAGACTCATCAGTGACGCTCGAACTAAATGTTACCTCCTTGTTCTTTTCTTTATAATCTTTCTCCAGCTTTTCTTTCTGTCGATGGACTATCTTGTAGCATTGATTTTTTTGTTTTATCCGTCTACGTTCTCGTATTTTGTGGATACTGTTGACAGTGATCCATTCTGGTTGTTTCCTGTCTTTAATTAGTAAAATCACAAAAATACTACACTCCGAGGAAAATTCAAAACGGAAATTCCCTAATCAAATGGCAAAATGACAAAGTTTAGAAATAAGTAATTCATGATCACTTCCAACCTCAGCACCTCTATATGACCGTACATCGTCCATAGATCTTCTAAACCTTTTGTGAATCGTGATGTGATCAATCTGATTCTTGATGTTTCCGTCTGGTGACATTTATCAATATCTTTATGCTGGAAAATACTGGAGCCAATTACGCCGATCAATTACAATATTGTTAGTCTGACAATAATCCCGAAACGGTTCTCCGTTCTCATTGATAACACCATACCCGTCTTTCCAATCACATCTTCATATCCAACATTATCTGATCCTACCATTGCATTCATTTTACCAGTTACTCTTATCATATCATGTTTATTGACTTTTGTTGTTATATCATTCAAGGTTTGGTAGAATTATCCTGTTACTTCCTCGGAAGCTTCGTTCGTTGGTGCATAACACTGTATAATGGCCAACTTTATATTTCTAGAATAAAATCGAGCTGTTATTATTCTTTCATTTATAGGTTGCCATTCCGTGAGTGTTTTTTCTATTTGCGTTTGAAATAATTAGTTCTACTCCATACTCATGTCTTTGTGTTTATCTAGAATATAGCATAGTCTCACCGCCTCTAAGGTTGATCTTTCCTGTTCAAGCCCAACGACATTCGCTTACACCCAATACGTCATTTCCATAGTTGTTCATTTCATTTACTACTTGGTATATTTTTCCATGTGCATACATTCCAGCATCCGATTTGAATCTGTTTTCTTGAATGAACCAAAGGTTCTCTCCTGGTGATTGCTTCCAATTGGTACCGAGTTTGGCAAATATCATTCATTGAACCTTCTAACTGATTTCTGTTTTCTGGTCTAACCTCAGTATTTCCCACCAGAAAAAGTCGTTCTTCCATCTCGTGTTTCTGTAACTTTATAAATTTTTACAAGGAAACGTTGTTGGCCTATCGCCCAATCCCCAACCTGATGAACTAGAGAATCTCTACACAAAGTTTGTTTCTTTTTGATCAATTACCGACGAAGGCTGTCGAGTCAAATCTACCCGCAATTTATATCAGAGGTTTCTTCTTCTATATGTCACCTTCCAAGGCTGACGACCTTCAATTAGCCGGCTATTAACCCATAACTGGGTCAAGGTTGCAGATACTACTAAAACTGAAGTATTCAATACAGAATTGATAGCGACAGACACATTACAATTAGAAGTACTGGAACATAAGTGTTGTACTAACTGACGGCATATGAGGATCATGTAGACTTTAAATTAACTAAAAGATGATGAAAAAAGGAATACATTGAGGTCGTTTTCAATGTTCATACTTTGATATTTCTGGCATGGAATGGCTCATATTGTACAAGCACACTGTTAAAACTGTCATGACTATATGATTTAGCCAGGGCTCAGTGTTGAAGGCCATACTTTGACCTATAATGGTTTACGTTTTACAAACTGTAACTTGGATGGAGAGTTGTTTCATTGACACTCATACCACATTTTCTTATATCTATTAGTTTTTTAGGCATAGAAAAACCTTAGTGTCTCGAACACCTAAAATATTTTGAACAGGAAACTTAACCAAAATAGTCATATCAATGATGTAAACACAATATAGCTGACTACTGAACCTGTGATAGTAAGGAATGACACGTTTACCATCAGTGGCAACAGAACGGTTCATCAAATATAACATGCTTATCATTTGTACTTCTCATCAAATATAACATGTTTATCTTTTGTACTTCATATCAAATAGAACATCATTATCATTTGTACTTCTCATCAAATATAACATGTTTATCTTTTGTACTTCATATCAAATAGAACATCATTATCATTTGTACTTCTCATCAAATATAACATGCTTATCTTTTGTACTTCATATCAAATATAACATGCTTATCATTTGAACTTAACATAAAAAAACGACATGCTCATCATTTATACTTCTCATCATATTTAACATGCTTATTATTTTGTACTTCACATCAAATATAACAAACTTATCATTTGTACTTCTCATCAAATATAACATGCTTATCATTTGTACTTCACATCAAATATAACATGCTTTTCTTTTGTACTTCACACCAGATATAACATGCTTATCATTTGTACTTCACATCAAATATAACATGCTTATCATTTGTACTTCACATCAAATATAACATGTGTATCTTTTGTTCTTCACATCAATTATAACATGTTTATTGTTTGTACTTCTCATCAAATATATAGAGAATATCATATGGCTTTTTCAATATCGCATCCGTATCAACCCGAGACACCAATATAATCCCAAGAGCTCTGCTCGAGGGATTATATTGGTTGAGGGTTGTTATGGTGTGTGATATTGAAAAAGCCATATCATATACACTTTATTATATACATATACCTCAAGTAGATGTTTTTTTAAGTAACATGACGTTATACAGATAAGGAGGTTTGAAATGACGTCATACAAATTATAGGTTTGACATGACGTCATACAGATTAGGGATTTAATAAAGCCTTTGCAACAGTCACTGCAATCGATGACGTGACGTCATACAGATTAAAGGTGTGATAAAGCTTTTGCAACCGTGCTGATATCGATATCATCACGGGTGGCTGATACAGCACGCTTGTCATTGACTGTATTACACATACAATTTATCTGTATTTACTACTAAGTATATAATAAAACATGCTTATCATTTGTACTTCACATCAAATATAACATGCTTATCATGTGTACTTCACATCAAACATAACATGCTTATCATTTGTACGTCAGACGGGCGCTATATTATAAGACTTATGAGTGGCGCCAAAGTCAAAACTAATGGAAGCCTGAAACCAAATACGAAGTTGAAGCATGAGTTTCCGAGCATTAAAAAACCGAAAATTTCGGTAGATGACAAATTAGGAAGAATTAACCATATGACGTTATGTAAGTACCAGAATTTCTTTTTTGAAGTATATATTTTGTTAGTTTAGTTTAAAGTAGTGTTGTCAACGGTTAACCGGTTAATCGGTCGAACGACCGAATACCGAATACCAAAAACGCTAACCGGTTAACCGGACTTTTTTTCAATTTTGATAGATTTTATACAAATTTGTATTGAAATTATTAAAAGGTTAGGTTTTATTTAAAAAATGTCGTCGTGGTAATTAATTTGACTGTAAATTGATTGCTATTGTTAATCCCATCAACATAAAATTAATTAGAATTTGTCTCTCAGCTCGGGGCAGGATCTTAAAGAAACATAATTAGTATACTTGTTTTTTTAGCAGTTACTCTAAATCAGTAATGCGATTAAATTTTACGATTTACTTCATTATTTCGTTTCTGATCTAATAATGTGTAAACCTTCATCTAAATGTGCAACCTCCGTCGTGCAAGGCTTAGTCTTACTTTAAACGAAATGCTAACTCAAAAATTGTGAAATGCAAACCAATGTGAATGTGCTCAATGCATACGTGATAGTACGAGTAACACCGTACGGTGACCTATAGTTGTTGATTTCTGTGTAATTTTGATCTCTTGTGGAGAATTGTCTCATTGGCAATCATACCACATCTTCTTTTTTATAATTAATCACTCAAAATGAAACACTCCACATCATTTTCGGAGACAACAAGTGAAAAGGAAAGAATAATCATTTTCAAACATATTCAATTCCACGACATCAAGTAGTTTTTTTTAATTTTATTTTTCAATCTGAAGTTGGTACAAACGCTATAGTTGATAGTTGCTTATTAAAAGTCAAACTTTGCAAGAATCCTCACAGACAAGCCTGATAATGCCAGAGGAAAAACTTCAATTCTAAAAGCATAAATTTATGACTTGGATAACAGGTTGTCAAATTGACACTCATACCACATCTTATATCCATGTGTAGGGTACTATTGATAAGGCTTGCAAGCACCAACTCAAACTACCGGTTAACCGGTTAATCGGTCGAACGATTATCCGAGTAACCGGTTAGGCAAAAGTGTACGATTTGACAACACTAGTTTAAAGAGATGAAATAGTCGTTTTCTTTTTTTTTAGCACATCATTCATTGTCTTGAAAAATCATTGTCAGAATCAGTTTATATTTCATACTTGTGTTTTACAATGAATTTTGACGCAAGATTTATTAGGCTTTTCTTGTGATACGCTAACTTTGTCAACTAGCCCATTCTCTCTCTTTGGATTTTCATCGGATTCCTTCAGTTTTATACGACGGCAAAAAAAAAATTAGGATCGTATAATGGTATGATGTTGTCGTCATCTGCGTTTCTGCGTCGTCGTCGTCATCTGCGTCTCTGCGTCGTCGTCGTCGTCGTCGTCTGCGTCGTCCGAAGACACATTGGTTTCCGGACAATAACTTTAATTAACATGAATGGATCTCTGAAATTTTATAAGAAGGTTCACTACCACAAAGGGAAATTTAGGATTGATTTTGGGGATGATGGTCCCAACCATTTAGGAATTAGGGGCCCAAAACAAGCATTTTTCTACTTTCAGGATAATTACTTGTGTATAAGTATTTCAATTGTCTGAAATTGTTCCACAATGTTTAATACCACAAGTAGGAGATTTGGATTCATTTTGGAGGTTATGGTGCCAACAGATTTGGAATTAAGGGCCAAAAAAATGGGCCAAACACAAGCATTTTTGTAGTCTCTGGACAATAAAGTGTATGTAAGAGTATGAATCTATCTGACATTGTACCACAAGGTTCCATATCACAACAGGAAGGCTGGGATTGAGTTTGGGGGTTATTGTCCCATTCATGCAGGAATAAGGGGCCAAAAAGGGCCAAAAACGAGCATATATCTAGTTTCCAGATAATAACTTGTGTTTAAATGTATGGATCTCTCTAAAATTGTACTACAAGGTTCCATACTACAAACGGAAAGGCAGGGATCAAGTGTGGGGTTAATTGCTCCTAGGGGTAGGGGTGTTCAAACAGTTTTGGGGGTTTCAATTTTTTTAATAGGTTCAATTTTATCAATTTTTTATAAAGTTTCAAGCAGAAATCTTTAATTGCACAGTATTACGCAATAGATTTGTAAGATCTTGATATTTGTTTCGTCTCAGAAACCTATATCATGTCATAAATTTGATAACAATCCAAATTCAGACAGTATCAAGCTTGAATATTGTGTCCAAATTTGACCCAACTGTTCAGGGTTCAACCTCTGCGGTCGTATCAGGCTGCGCTCAGCGAAGTATTTCATTATTTGTTACCTTGATTTGTCTGCAACATCGGCACACCGCTAGCTAAGGCAAAAATGATTTGTAGAACACTGTTGTTAACTTCTGTAGATTATTTATTTTCGTGGGCTTCCAATTTTCATCGATTGTGGAACACGTAAATGTTCGTGGAGATTTAACATGGTTTTGCCGAAGTCTGTACACAAGTATTTAGAACATGTTCTATTCGTTGAACATTTAATTTCGTGGTTCACCCTTTCCTACCTGCGAAATCCACGAAAATTGACATCCAACAAATAATACTGAATCCACAGTATGTTTAGACACAAGCTTTAACATGGTAAGCTAAAAGTAATATGCATTTCTTTACAGTATTTATATGTAAGGCTTCTGTGCGTGTATGTAGGTCTTTGATTGACATTTTCCTATGTAGTTCAATGCGTAGTTATTCTCCTGTTCGGGAAAGTACACACTTTGCCTCTAAAACAAAGGAACGTGGTTTAATTAATTTACGAAAACATCCAACAAAGACTTGGGGAATGAGAAAGTGAACATATGCATCCACAATTGACAAATACATTTGCAGTATGGTAAACTATAGAAACTAGGTATAGCTGTCTCATTGGCAATTATACCATATCTTAAAACTGTTGAACATAGAAAACATCTCTGTACGTAACCATAGTATTTTTCTCATATCCTATGGCATTTTAATGAGTTAATTTTCTACAAATAGCTTTGATGTCCTTGTAGTTTGTATAATATCTATTCCAGTAATTCTTCTTGATGGGAAACATGATCCCTCTATTCCAATACAACTGCCTTTACATGTCCATGCAGTACACCTGCCTTCACAGTTACTATAACACCACTAGTTCCAGCAGTACACCTGCCTTCACAATTACTATAACACCACTAGTTCCAGTACTTTTGTCAGTACATTTACTATACAATCTCTTCTCACTTACGTAATTTTAATACTGTGCAAGTTCTACTGCCTTCACTTTAACATTAATACCTATGTTCAAGTAATTATGCCAGTAAATATTCTATGCCATCTTTTTAAGCCTTCACATTTACTTTAATACCTATGTTCAATGGGGTTCGTGTTGCTTATTTTTTTGTTTTCTATGTTGTGTCATGTGTTCTATTGTTTGTCTGTTTGTCTCCTTTCATTTTAAGCCAGGCGTTGTCAGTTGAGTTTGACTGTCCATCTGGTATCTTTCGTCCTCTTTTCAAGTAACTATGCCAGTCAATTTTCTATACCATCTCTTTAAGCCTTCATGTTTACTTTAATAACTATGTTCCATTACTTCTCCCAGTACATTTACTTCTAATATCGGTATACCATCTCTTTCCAGTAATTCTGACTTCACAGTAACCATAACACCTCTGTTCAAGTTCTTCTACCAGTACTTTTACTATAATATGTCTTTCAAAAATTTCTTTCTAACAATTACTATAAAGTAAAATCACAAAAATACTGAACTTAGAGGAAAATCAATTCGGAAAGTCCATAATCATATGGCAAAATCAGATAACAAAACGCATAAAAAACGAATGGACAAGAACTGTCATATTCTTGACTTGGTACAGGCATTTTCAAATGTAGAAAATGGTGGAATAAACCTGGTTTTATAGCACTAACCCTCTCACTTTGATGACAGTCTCATCAAATTCCGTTATATTTACATTGATGCGTTAACTAAACAGACACAATAAATAAAATAGTCAAAATATGGGTACATCAGTCATCATCGTATAACACACAATTTTAAAAGGAACAATTTAACAGAACACAAAAGCATCAATCTACAAACACATTCATTGATTTGTGTGTCTGACGTCAGAAAATATTATACGTCACATAGATTTGCCGTTCAATGTGCATACAAACAATTTTAAAATTTTACATAGGCAATGTTAGCATATACCTAGGTTTAAAAAATCAAAAGTTGTAAGAATAAATTTCAGAAATAGACCCAGATTGAAAATAGTCCAAAAGTTATGTATAGAATTTATAAGAATCCACAGATAGTTAATTCCACTACGCGATTAAATGATTTTGACGTTTATGGTTCAACGTATTTTGTAATTCATAATAGAAATATATATATCATATCTGTTCCAGTTCTTCGGCAGTGCATTTACTATTCCGTCTCGTTCAAATAATTTTGCCGTCACAGTAACTTTAATACCTCTGTTCCAATACTTTAGCCTTCGTAGTAACTTTAACACCACTGTCCCAGTACTTTAGCCTTCACAGATACTAAAAATATATTTGTTCTAATACTACTATCAGTACGAATAGATAAGTGATATCATCTCTTTCCAGTACATTTGCCTTTACAATGACTATTCAATGTCGGTTCCAGAACTTTTGCCAGTATATTTAATATATATAACATGACTTTTATACTTCTGCTTTCACTGTTACTTAAACAACTCTATCCCAGTTTTTCTGCCAGTAAACGTACTGTACAAATTCTTTCCAGTACGTCTGCCTTCACTGTATTATTCCATCTTTGTTCAGTACTTCTGCCAATACATTTTCTATACCATCTCTTCAAATACTTCTGTATTCACTGTTCACGGTTCCTCCGGAATGAAAAATTCATCATCCAACGACAGCCACTGTGCTTTATGCTCCGTACTTTGGAAAGGCCCATACAAATGACCTTTATAAGTTTATATAGAATACGTGTTTGTCTCTGTAGTATTTGTATAACATTGTATTCTTTTGTGTTTTTATGCATGATATCAGACTTCTGTGAAACTGTTTGGTATATGTGTAGCTCGAAAGGAAATGTTTTGTGATTTTCATATAAATGTAAATACACAGGTTATAATAAAAAACTTAAAAATTAAAAAAAAAATCATAGACCTCAATCACTTGTACCACAGGGGAACGAAGACTAAAAACTAAGTACTTCAAAGGGGCACTAGCTACGAGATATATAAAAAAATCGAAAATATGGTTGTTTTTTGTTCAATCATTAATGAAAGTGAAAACAAATAGTGAAATAATAATTCGCTTTTAGAAGCCATTATTGTTCAATTTTGTCAAAATAAGCTAAGAAACATTGATAATGAATTATTCACGTGTAATGAAATATTTGACCTCATTGAATCTGTACGCATGTGAACTTCAATTTAACTCCTTAGCTAGAGATGGATAACGTATTAATTGTGCATGTCGAGTTATAACGACGATTAACATATAATTTTAATCCACAAAACGAAATTACGCAGACCTAGAAAAATCCAATTGCGGGATTTCGCTATCTCTTTTATATCTATATTTATGTTTATATCCCTTATATGGCCATCGGAGGTCTTCGAATGTCAACTCGATAGTTAATTAGACGGCGTCTATGTGACAGAATATAAGTTCCCCCATAATATTTGTTCTAAAGAACTTTTAGCATATAACAAAAGTTCCATTGAGAAAGTTCCTTATATAACATTTTATCCAATGCTATAAGAAATTTCCTTCTCAAAGGATAAAATATTACATAAGGAAAGTTCCTAATTGAACTTTTGTCATATGCTAAAAGTTCTTTGAAATATTAGCATGATTAGTATGGACAATGTTTTATATAATAAAAGTTCCAGGAATATTTGCTATATATTATAAAAGTTCCAGGAATATTTTTTATATTATAAAAGTTCTAGGAATATTTGTTATATTAAAAAAGTTCCAGGCATATTGGAATGTAAATGTAAATTTCCAATAATAAAGTACAGGCATTTTCATACCTTGTCTAGAATAAGAGCCATCGTTTAAATATATAAAAAAATGTATTCCTCAGACTCCATTCTTTGTATGGACTACATGTACAGTTAAATGTCATGTGAGGTGAACATTAATTAAGATGTAATCAGGTGTAAACAATCAAATGACACTCTTTCTTTAAAGGAACAAATATTATGAAACCATATGATGTTTTAGTTCCAGGGAAAATATCTTATTAAGGTGGAATTAATATTATGTAATTTTTGTTTCAAAGAACCAAATGTTTCCATAGTTTGTTCCAGGGGGGAAAAGTATTATGCGGAACAAATATATGTTCACATCTAGACTAAAATAGACATGAAACAAAGTTTCATATTATCGATCCCATGCCCTGTAAATTGTTTATATTAGACTTTTTATAATTTGCATATTTTTTTTATGACGTTATTATAAATCAATAAGATGATTTGAGTCAAATCGGTGAACATGAATTTGACAGCTAGTGCCCCTTTAACAACAGTTATACTTTCTTCGTGCCAAGCTAAAAATCACCTTGAAAACAAGTAATCATATGTCTTTGGATCGTCAATAAACTCGTTCATTCTAATGAATGGAAGTGTGATTTCTCTAATATGTTTAATAGAAATGATGATAGTGATGTAAATATATGTGAAAATGATGTAGATGTTATATATGATGATATGTTAGATTGTGAAATATCTGTGGAAGAAGTATTTAATGTTGTAAAAAGTTCCAAAAATGGTAAATCACCAGGATATGACGAAATACCAGTTGAATTGTATAAGAACCAAACTATGCTAAATGCACTAACTAGAGTATTCAATATTTGTTTTGACTCTGGTAAAGTTCCAGCAATGTGGTCAAAAGGGATTATAACGCCTATTCCAAAAAGCTCAACATCAGATCCGAGAGATCCCTTGTCGTACCGTGGTATAACTTTGGCACCAGTTTCCTACAAATTGTATTGTGGAGTATTGAACTCTCGACTAACATATAAGCTTGATGATATTGACTTCTTATGTGACGAGCAAAATGGTTTTAGAAAAGGACGTAGTACTGTTGACCATTTAAGTACATTGGCTACTATTATAGAAACTAGAAAACTTCGTAAACAATCAACATATGTGGCATTCATTGACTTCAAAAAAGCTTACGATTGGATAAATAGAAATTTATTATTTTGTAAATTAAAAACACTTGGTATTAGTTCAAAAATGTTAAAATCACTTTATTCTCTTTATAACAATGTACAGGCTTGTGTTAAAGTAAATGGTAACTTAACCGATTGGTTTGACGTAAATTGTGGTCTAAAACAAGGGTGTATCCTTTCGCCTTTATTATTTAATATTTATATTAATGATCTTGTTGATGAGGTCAAGAAATTGAACATAGGTATAGACATTGAAAATGATAAAGTTAGCATGTTGTTATATGCAGATGATCTTGTTTTTATCACTGAGAATGAGAGTGATTTACAAAAAATATTAGATGTTTTGAATATATGGTGTTGTACTAATGACCTAACTGTTAAACATTTTTGTTTAATGGTAACAATGTAGATATTGTTTCCCAATACACATATTTAGGTTTATTGTTTACTGAGCATTTAAGCTATGATAATATGGCAAAAGCAGTTGCTAAAGCCGCCAGTAGATCGTTGGGTCTGTTAATATCCAAATGTAAAGCTAATGGTGGATTTCAATATTGTACATTTACAAAATTATTTGATACACTTGTATGGTCTGTAATAGATTATGGTGCCTCTATATGGGGAACACATGATTTTTCATGTATAAATAGTATTAAAAATAGAGCCATGCGTTTTTTCATGGGTGTAGGAAAATACACGCCTAATATGTCTTTGTATGGTGACATGGGCTGGATGCCATGTAAAATCAAACAGTGGACTAGTGTTTTTAGAAACTGGACACGTTTTAATAAAATGAATGATGATAGAGTAAATAAAAAAGTGTTTATATGGGGTAACACATGTAAAAAAGTCAAAAATTGGCATTTTAGAGTAAAAAATAAGTTTAAAGAACTTAATATGGAATATTTGTGCAATGGTGCTATTTTGAACAAGGATTTAGTTAAGAATATTGAAAATGTATGTTTTGAAAAATTTAAGGGAGAATGGTATGACAAGATTATGTCAGATGATAAAAATAAATTACGTACATATAGAATGTTTAAAAATGTATATGGCGTAGAAAATTATTTAATTTTTAATATACCAGGTAGATACAGGAGTGCTTTAGCAAAATTTAGATGCGGTGTAGCACCCATCAGAATTGAAACTGGTCGTTATGAGAATATTGATATTGAAAATAGATTATGTTTTAACTGTACTGATGACGTTGAAGATGAAAAACATGTTTTGTTAAACTGTCCTGTATATTCAGAGATTCGTAATGTTATTTTTAACCATGCTAGTATTGTTGATGAGAATTTTTTACATATGTCTGATAATGAGAAATTTATATTTCTTTTTACAAATGAAAATATGGTATTTTATACTGCCAAAATCTGCTATGAAATTTTAATAAAGCGAAAATGTATTTTATATTCGTGATAGTTGACTTAAGTTGTATTTGTATTATAATTTTAAAAAAAATGTTTTATAGTCTCTCATAACTCTTTATAGAGTGGCTCTTGTTGTTAATTTGTGTTTTAAAAAGCTGTATATTTTATATGTAACAAGTGGTGAGACTTTAATAAAGTATTTGTCTTGTCTTTGTCTTGTCTTGTCTTGTCTAAAACCAGTTGTTGGCAAGATATAGGGTTATGGTCTCAAACATTTTATGATGGTATAATACTTAACATTGTGCTTGGTTTTCATATAATGAAGGTATAATCTATCAATCAGTTTAACTGAGGTCTGGAACTTGCATGTAAGTAAATGTTAGTAGTCCTTTGTTAATCTTTGTATCATTGTCATTTTGTCAACAAGGCTGTAACTAGCCTCTTTTAATAGTGAGGCAAAATATATAAAATTTTGGGCTAGGGGTCTGGGGACCGCTTAAGGCCCCAGAAGCTCTGCGAAAAATAACGCAAAATCGTGCATTCTGAGCGTTTCCCAGACTCTTTCTTGCATTGAAACAGCTAAATTAATTTTTAGATATTTTTTTCGACAATAAGGTCCCAAAGCAAAAACAAAGATACATTGTAATTTAAGACTTTTAGGTATTAGAGACAACATTAACCCTTGTCGTGCGGGGGCCGTAATATTACGGCCGTACCCAGAATACCGTTATTTTGGCATCAATGGCGCTCCATACATTTAGAGGTCATCGTAATACCATTTATTTCGTAGTGTATGAACGTTTCCTCAATCTGAAACTATTCATGTCATGTTTCTCACTTTAAATATTCATTTTGAGCTCAAATACGAACTTCAAAATTTGATATCGGACAAAATTGGGTTTTTTGGAGGGGTGGGCTTACCTTCAAGGTCTGAATCACGGAGTTCAGAGGATTGAAACCTTGACAAATACCGTTAACCTAAAGGCACATAACGACTGGTCGTGTCTATTATCAAAATACGCCGAGGAAACGACTACTTCCGGTTGCAAGTCCAGTTAAAGTTCAAAATTGGAAAAATTCCGAAATTTGGTGAATTTTGGTGCAAATGACCTTCTTTACACTGATGAACCCAGATCAGTTTCACTCCGACCTAACAACTGTTGTGATAAAAGTGTTCACTGGTGTCCACGCTACATGTAAACTACAGATGGATGCATCTATTAGCATCTCTCGGACTTGACGCTTTTTGTACCTGAGGACCAACTTTGGGGCAAATTCCCCACAAAAAAATTCCGCCTCCTCACCCCGAACACCCCACCCCGTGATCACCTATTTTAGATTTATTGTAATCAGTATGCATCAGCATCAGGGTACAGCTCATTTGCATATCATTTGCATATTTTTGCAAATACTCGAAATTTAGACAATTTCTGAAAACAACTCAGCATGGTAAGGGTTAAAAGACCGATATGTAGGATAAAGCAAAAATCGTAATTCTCATAATTATTGATACCGTATCTGTCTGTCTTTCTTTGTCTTGTATTGTGATTAGACTTTGGTGATTTTTTTATGACTAGATTTAAATATAGTGACATTGCAGTATTATACTTAAGTACTAGTACTGCTTAAGTCCACACTAGGGACCATCTTCACCTTGTTTTACGATCTTTTACGGTATTACCTTTTATAGCTGACTTTGCGGTATGGGCTTTGCTCATTGTTGAAGGCCGTACGGTGACCTATAGTTGTTAATGTCTGTGTCATTTTGGTCTTTTGTGGATAGTTGTCTCATTTGCAATCATACCACATCTTCTTTTTTGTATTAATGATTCTTTAAAAGTACTGTTGAAGACCATCCGGCAACTATCAAGATGAAGAGCAGGAACACAAACATTGACCATTGATCATTTGTATTTTTTCTATGCATTGACTTTGTGTGCGATTATGTTATCTGTTAAAGGGTCTCAACACGACTTAATGCAAGTTTAACCTTTCAATGTAAAAGGTCATATATGGCAATACCTTGTTTTTTTTCTTCAAATTATTTGATACCGGGAAATATGTGACCTTACTTTAATTCAAATCATGTCAGCTATCTAGTTTTATTTACAATAAAACACACTGTCTTGTATTCTTTGATATCAATTTCAATTATCCATGCAGAAAGGACAATTGTTTTTTTTTGTGTCCACTGAGTAGCATCGCATGTTCTTAAAATATATTTCTCGCACAATTCTGGACATCGGTGGACATGCAACATTGCAAAACCACGTTTACAAATGAAAATCAACGCTCAGACTATAGTCATAAAGTAGGACAATAAATGAACAAAAGACAAACCTGGAACACAGAAGTACAAATAATAGACCATCATCTCTGAAAACTAAAAGGAAAATAGAAACATGGATAACGAAAAACATCCAGGGGATACACCAGAGAGTGAAGAGAACTTGCTTCTTGCAAGACACTTTCCGTGAAAACAATTTGATATGAAAGCAACCTTTTGTTTCATTTTTTTTTTTTTTTTTTTAATTTTTTACATGAGGCATTTGCCTCATTTGCCTCAATGTAGTTTCGGCCCTGGTCAAGTTTTTTTTGTTACCTTTTCTGACATCAGACTAGGACTTCTTTTAAACTGAGTTCTATTGTACATTGTGCTGTGTGGTCGCAATTGGTGTCCATAAGAATACACACAATCTGTCGATAAACTATATTGCCGAAACGTACGTGAATATTATCAAAGGGGAAATAAACAGCTTCAATCATCTCAGCACATCCCTAGTAAGTATAAAATTGAGAATGGAAATGGGGAATGTGCCAAAGAGACAACAACCCGACCATAGAGCAGACAACAGCAGAAGGTCACCAACAGGTCTTCAATGCAACGAGAAATTCTCGCACCCGGAGGCGTCCTTCAGCTGGCCCCTAAACAAATATATACTGGTTCAGTGATAATGAACACCATACTAAACTCCAAACTGTACACAAGAAACTAAAAGTTAAAATGATACAAGACTAACAAAGGCCATCTAGAGGCTCCTGACTTGGGACAGGCGCAAAAATGCGGCGGGGTTAAACATGTTTGTGAGATCTCAATCCTCCCCCTATACCTCTAGCCAATGCAGAAAAGTAAACGCATAACAATACGCACATTAAAAAATTCAGTTCAAGAGAAGTCTGAGTCTGATGTCAGAAGATGTAACCAAAGAAAATAAACAAAATGACAATAATACATAAATAACATCAGACTACTAGCAGTTAACTGACATGCCAGCTCCGGACCTCAATTAAACTGATTGAAAAATTATGTCTTCATCATATGAATATCAGGCACAATCCTCCCCGTGAGGGGTTTAGTATCATACCATCATAACATATATGAGAAGAACATAACCCGTGTCATGCCAACAACTATTTTATTAATAATAAATGTGTTTAGTTCCGATGCAAAGACCCTATAAGTGAATCAATATTAACGCCAAAATATGCAATCTTTAATGACCTGACAACAGTATCGTAACTATATCCCTTCTTAATAAGTCTATTTAAAGGTTTTGTTAGCTTCTGAGGTGAATACTGACATTTTTGTGCTTTATAAAGAATATTTCCATAAAATATTGGATGTGAAATACCTCAACGTATAATCATAATACATGTTGAGCTATATTTACGAATGATGTCCTTATACCGATGATAAAATTTAGTAAATGTTTTGACTAGTTTGTGATATCGAAAACCCTGGTGTAATAATTTTTCAGTAATACATAAATTTCTCTCGTTAAAATCTAAAACATTGTTACATACACGAGCGAATCGTACAAGTTGAGATATATAAACACCGTAAGATGGTGACAAGGGAACGTCACCATCTAAAAATGGATAATTAACGATAGGAATTGAGAAATCATCTCTTTTATCATAAATCTTAGTATTAAGCTTTCCGTTAATGATATATATATATATATATATATATATATATATATAATATATATCAAGATCGAGGAAAGGGCAGTGGTCATTGTTAGTATTAGCTTTATTTAAAGTAAGTTCAACTGGATAAATTTCTTTAGTATACATACTGAAGTCGTCATTATTGAGAGCTAAAATATCATCCAAATATCTAAAAGTATTATTAAATTTTTGTATCAGATGTTGTTTCGATGGGTCTTTGCTGATTTTTGTCATAAATTGTAACTCATAGCAATACAGAAAAAGGTCCGCAATAAGTGGTGCACAGTTAGTCCCCATTGGAATTCCGATAACCTGAGGATATACGGAATCTCCAAAGCGAACAAAAATGTTATCTAATAAAAATTCAAGGGCAGATATAGTATCAAAGCATGTCCAATTGACATAGTTTTTTTTGTTTATTGCTACTAAAAAATGACCTAAAAGAGTTTGAACATATATATTCACATTCTGACTTTTTAAATGCCCATTTAATTAGGTGTGTGAATTTTTTCTTAACGAGAATGTGAGGCAATGTGGTATATAGGGTAGAAAAATCGAAACTTTGAACAGATTCAAAATCACCAATATAAGCATGCAATTTATCAAGTACTTCCGACGAGTTTTTGACGCTTCAAAAGTAATTAATTCCACTATTTTCGAAGGCCTTATTTGAACAATATATTATCAGGTTTTTGATTGTACCAAGTGTACTGGTAAGAAGAATAGATAATTTAGTAGTGGAACAATGGCTTGAAGACGAAATAAATCTATATTTGTAAGGTGTTTTGTGTAGTTTCGGAAGCCAATACATAGTTGGGACTTTCATTGTTTTTGGTTCTGCTTGTAAAGCGGTAGCTAAAAGTTTATGTTTGTTACAGATGTCGTTTTATCATCTTATTTTTTTTCACACGAGTATCAGCAGATATATTTGCGTTTATATTTACCAAACAATGAATTAATGAAATATTAGAAACTTTAGGAAAAAAGGAAGTATAGTGCATGTAATCAAAAACATCAAAAGATTTTTTTACATTCCTAAAAAAGATAATTCTACCATTTTCATATATATATATATATATATATATATATATATATATATATATATATATATATATATATATATATATATATATATTTGTTTTCAAAAGTTAATGACAAGGTATTTGGTAGAAGTTAAGGAACTAGTTAAAGTTTTAAACTAGTAGAACACATACTAGAGGCCGAGATGACGTTTTTTTTTGTGTGTAGAGCACCTGCTATCACCCCTAGTTTTTGGTGGGGTAAAGTGTTGCTTATTCTTGAGTTTTCTATGTTGTGTCATGTGTACTAGTGTTTGTCTGTTTGTCTTTTTTTATTTTTAGCCATGGCGTTGTCATTTTATTTTAGATTTATGAGTTTGACTGCCCCTCTTGTACCTTTCATCCCTCTGTTAGGTAACCATCACATAAATTGGAACTTCAAATGTTCAGACGAGGCATTAAGCTGTTATGTGGTTTGGATATGTTTTTTACTATATTAATCTCTGTGAAGCGGGCGGACTTGAATGTTGAATAATTTAATATGTAATTCTTAAAAACGTCCGACGGCGTAATGTATTTATGGCATACCACCACCACATTATTGGCTGCTTTGTCGGCCGGTACAATCACAAACCGCTTATCTAATTTAAATGGTAATAACTGTCCTTTCCTAGATCACAGTGTAGATACTATTCTGTACGCTATCCGGAAGTCGCGATTTTCGAAGCGAGGATTTCAAACTGGCTAACAGAACGGTTTTGTTTTGGTGCTTTTTCTCATCATTTGTTTACTCCTATATCTATAAAGTGCTTTGCACATCTTAAATGTATGTATAACATCATAAATATGAGTAACTGTAACAAAAACATGCAGTAGAATATAAAATATTCGCGTGCATCACACCAACTTCATAGAAAAAAGTGAAATCGATTGACAATTTTGCTCTAGTAGTACAAAGCAGATAATCTTTTATTGCGAATATTTGCATCAGTTTACAGTAAAATATATACTGTTTCAATATTCCTACCGTATTTAAGTAGAATGTTCGTATTTCAAATAAAAAAATATGCTTTCCTTGAGGAACCCAAAATAAATTACTGTACGATCAGTCTAAAACTGACTGTATTCTAGTAGCGATTTCAGATTTTTTGTCTGTATGACCAGTCGTGATTTTGAAGAAAAAAACAACAACAAATGGAAGTTTTTAACGACCTTGACTGAAAAACAACGGCAATTTGAAAGTATATACGTGTCTATGTGATATTATGATTGTGTCCATGGAACTATAACGTGTAATTTCTTTCATCAGACAATACAAATATATTTCTGATGATTTTTGTAGACGGCAAATTAATTTTTGTTCCGTCAGTCTTACTTAAAATCAAATGCCTAAAAAGCAATACATGATTCGCTTGTGGACTGTATTAGTGTGTCGTTGCAGTTATCTGTTTAACTATTACATTTTTAAAGACTATTTACACCGTCTACCGTCGATCAATTGGTGATTACATACATCAAGCCTGTCTCTTTTAAAATGACAAAAAAATAGATAGAGAAAGCTTTGTTAAAAAACTTTAGGTATTGAGGAAAGAATTAACGAAATGATACCCCGCCACTTCTATAGTCCATGTTTTGGAAAAAAATAAACCACCAGAAAAACTAAATTATAGGTGCACAGGGGCATCATTTAATAACGAATATGAGAAAGTTTTATTAATACTAGTATATGGTAAGTTTTTGAAAGTTGCGTATAGTAAGCGGGTACCATCCAATAAGGTAATGGAAAAGTCCATATCATGGAAATAAAAAACTGATGATTTTTCGAAAAACCAAAATAAGAGGTACACAATTGAATTAAATGATAAGGAATCTGAAAAAAAAAAAGATTCATTAAGTTATGACAAGTGTCTGAAGGAAGTTGTGGATATAAAATAGGTACGCCCAATATAAGGTTATGACAAAGTCCGTATTTACGATAGAGAAACATCAAAAATATTTTTACAAAATATTCGAAATAGAAGGTCCATACATACATTAATAGATTACAAATGGAGCAATTTTAGAAAAGTTAAACAATTGGTTTTGGAGGTCACGGTTGGAAATATCTGATGGGTGCCCCCATATTATTAGTTACATAGTGTGCTAGTGACCTAATACGGTATATATGGGGTCAGTAAATTCCAAATGGGGTGAGAGCGAAGCTCGAATCCCCATATGGAATTTACTGACCCCATATATACCGTATTACGTCACTAGCACACTATGTAACGAATTTATCTTACCGACTATCTTAACGTGTGAAATTAAGACTAGTGATTCTGAAAATGAGCAAGTCTTCAATTTGAATACTGTTAGCACTAAGAAAATGCTCTCATGGATCCTACAAAAACAGATGCCAACAATAACGACTTGTGAGGTTTAAATGAGTTTTATGAATTTGTTTCAATCTTAATTAACAATTTCTTCGTCTGTTGGAACTTTTAAGAATTTTTCTCAGTACCGTTTTGTTGTTTATAAAGGGACATAACACCATTACTAACCGTGTATGAAATAAGCCCCGCCCCCGTCTTACCTAATAAGGGAATATAAAGGGACGTAACTCCACTACTAACCGTGTATGAGATAAGCCCCGCCTCCCTACTAACCTAATATCAAATATACACGGTTTGCACGCGGACGCTTTTAACCAATCATATTCCTGGAAATGTATAGGAGGTAAGATAAAATGCAATGTTCAAGTCCGTATCTTATATAAAGAGACCCCATAAAATATTCTTAATAAAATCAGAAATACATTCCTTTTTTTATATAAATAAGGCCGTTAATTTTCTCGTTTGAATTGTTTTACATTGTCATTTCGGGGCTTTTTATAGCCGACTCTGTGGTATTGGCTTTGCTTATTGTTGAAGGCCATACGGTGACCTACATTTGTTAATATCTGTGTCATTTTGATCTCTTGTGAACGGTTGTCTCATTGGCAATCATACCGCATCTTCTTTTTTATATTTTTTATATTTATGATACGGAATCCGAGAAAAAAATAATTAATAGTTATACCAGTGACGGATTCAAGAAAATTGGGATCCGGCGGTTTGAAACTCTTTTTTTTAACTTTCAATGCATTTGTATGGGAACATATATTTGGAATCCTCTTTTCTCCTGGATTGGACCCCCTCTCCATTTAAAAATGTCTGGAAACACCAATGTATATTAAGTGGTGTATGTGGAGATGCGCTTGCAAAACCGGCGAAACATGTTGTACCGGTCCAACGGACGAACGGAAAGACGGACTTCATTATCACTATAAACCATCGCCTCACAAAGTGGTGTACAATTGAGTGTGAAAGAGACAGATCTACATCCAAAACAAAGTGAAGGAACTGTGATCAATTATAGGCTACAGTACGGCCTCGAATGTTTGTAAATTCATGCATTTTTATATAGTAACTATTAAATCTGTGTGTTTGTACAATTTTAAGTAAAACGGAGGACATTTCTGAAACTTCTATAAACAAACAAACCTTTTTCTTATTTCAGCCACATTCAAACATCCTTATACTTAATGTAGTAAGTCGAGTACACCCTATCAAGCTAAAACATGTTTGAAAAGTTTACAGGATGTGAATTTATTAAAATATATTTGTGTTATTTAGAAAAATGCCATCTTCTAAATGGACGTCAAGTTGGTTACCTATTCCCTATTCCCTATTCGTTACCTATTCCCTATTCCCTATTCGTTACCTATTCGTTACCTATTCCCTATTCCCTATTCGTTACCTATTCGTTACCTATTCCCTATTCCCTATTCGTTACCTATTCGTTACCTATTCCCTATTCCCTATTCGTTACCTATTCGTTACTTATTCCCTATTCCCTATCGTTACCTATTCGTTACTTATTCGATTTTTAATATCCTTCCCCCTTTTTAATTAATTATTATTCTTCTTCTTCCTCTTCTTCCTCTTCTTTTTCCGCCACTTTAAAAATGAACTTGTCCGCAGCATTTCTCCAAAACTACTTGTCAGATTTACTTAGGGTTTCATAAAATGTTAGACTAATATGTCTAGGTGAGCCATCAATCGCTCATTTGTGCATTGGGGTCTATTAAGGGGTATTTTGGGGGACAGAAAGAAGGGAGGGGTTTACTATAGAACCCTATGGGATTTTATTTTCTAAAATTTTCAAATGAACATAACTTGAAAACTGTAAGTGATAGATGCATGCAGTCTTCAGAAATGATTAAAGGACAATAAAACAAATCACATGAAATATAGGGGAGTGCCTGGGGGGGTCATCCCTACCCCCTTCAATTCGAGAATATGCTTTTAACTTGTTAACGGTCCAGATCCCCACCCCTAAACCATATATGTTCTTGAATAGGACGATAAAACAAATCAAATGAAATTAAATGGAAGTCCCCGGGGGTCATCCCCACCCCGTTCAATTTTAGAATGTGCTATTATCTTGTAAACGGTCCAGATCCCCACCCCTAAACCATATATATTCTTGTAGGGGACAATAAAACTAATCAAATGAAATTAAATGGAATTTCCTGGGGGTCACCCCCACCCCGTTCAATTTGAGAATGTACTATTATCTTGTAAATGGTCCAGATCCCCACCCCTAAACCATATATATTCTTGTAGGGGACAATAAAACAAATGAAATGAAATAAAAGGAAAGTCCCTAAGGGGTCACCACACACCCTCTTGTTTGAAAACTTATAAACGATCAACATCCCCACCCCTAAACTATATATATTCTTGTAAGGGACAATTAAACTAATCAAATGAAATTAAATGGAAGTTCCTGGGGGTCATCCCCACCCCGTTCAATTTGAGAATGCACTATTATCTTGTAAATGGTCCAGATCCCCACCCCTTAACCATATATATTCTTGTAGGGGACAATGAAACAAATGAAATGAAATAAAAGGAAAGTCCCTAGGGGGTCAGCCCACCCCCTCTTTTTTGAAAACTTGTTAACGGTCAACATCCTCACCCCTAAACTATATATATTCTTGTAAGAGACAATAAAACTAATCAAATGAAATTAAATGGAAGTTCCTTGGGGTCACCCCCACCCCGTTCAATTTGAGAATGTACTATTATCTTGTAAATGGTCCAGATCCCCACCCCTAAACCATATATGTTCTTGTAGGGGACAATAAAACAAATAAAATGAGATAAAAGGAAAGTCCTGAGGGGGTCATCCCACCCCCTCTTGTTTGAAAACTTGTAAACGGTCAACATCCCCACCCCTAAACCATATATATTCTTGTAGGGGACAATAAAACCAATAAAATGAAATGTAGGTAAAGTCCCTGGGGGTCACCACCACCCCCTCCTGTTTGAATACTTGTAAATGGTGGAGATCCCCACCAGTAAGCCATATATATTCTTGTATGGGACAAAAAATCAAATCAAATGAACATGAGACCATATGAATTGCGAGTTATGGGAGCTTTGTTTGGGAGACTTCGTAACAGCATCCTGTTACAATTACTTCTTGTTGTTTATACTCTTATATCTGGTACTAGTTCTAAATTTGTTGAGGTAAAATGATCTTTTTGTGACCTATTTATATGTGTTTGTGCTCAACCGATCCTTTTACTTTATGTTCGATACTCATTTGTTCCTTATTTGATTTTTATACGTTCTACCTTTTAACTGCTTTATGTCCGTATGTTTGAAGATGGATCTTGGTTCGAAGGGATGAAATCACCGTGTTAGCGCTTGCATAAAAAAAGATGTGGTATAATTGCCAATGAGACAACAACCCACAATAGACCAAAATGACACAGAAACTATAAACTATAGGTCAATGTACGGCCTTCAACAATGAGCATAGCCCAAACCGTGTAGTCACCTATAAAAGGTTCAGATATGACAATTTCAAACAATTCAAACAACAAAACTAACGGCCGTATTTCATATACAAAAAAATAACGGAAAACAAATATGTAACACAAAAACAAACGATAACTACTTAATTTCAGGCTCTTGTCTAGGGACAGGCACATACTAACATAATGTGGTGGGGTTAAACATGTTAGCAGGGTGTACATCGTTTCGGAGCATGCTATTACCTTGTTTAATTCGTTCCATCACTCGCTTATAATTCGCTTATAATACGTGTATCATACGTTGCACCTTTTAAAACATGATTTTCAATTGTTTTGTTGTCTCTGGTGGTAGATTTGGGTTCTTAGAGGTGATATAACTCTATAAGCGCATATGTACCCGTTCCAGCGCTCGGATAATACACTGTTACTTATTCGTTCCTTATTCGCTTTTAATGCGCGGGGTAAGTATACGTTGCACCTTGAAATCAATCGTTTTTTAATTGTGTTCATGTCTCTGGTGGCAACAATGTGTTCTTAGAGAAGAAATGACCCTATTAGAGCGCATGTACCCGTTCCAGAGCTCGGTTAATACCCTGTTACCTATTCGTTACATATTCGTTACCTATTCACTTATAATACGTTTGTTGTACGTTGCACCTTTTAGAAAAGGATTTTCACTTGTGTTCATGTCTCTGGTGGTAACAATGTGTAATTAGAGATGAAATGACCCTATTTGCATGCATGTACGCGTTCCAGCGCTCGGTTAATACCCTGTTACCTATTCGTTACCTATTCACTTATAATACGTTTGTTGTACGTTGCACCTTTTAGAAAAGGATTTTCAATTGTGTTCATGTCTCTGGTGGTAACAATGTGTTCTAAGAGATGAAATGACCCTATTAGCGCGCATGTACCCGTTCCAGCGCTCGGTTAATGCCCTGTTACCTATTCGTTACCTATTCACTTATAATACATTTGTTGTACGTTGCACCTTTTAGAAAAGGATTTCCACTTGTGTTCATGTCTCTGGAGGTAACAATGTGTAATTAGAGATGAAAGGACCCTATTAGCGTGCATGTACCCGTTCTAGCGCTCAGATAATACCCTGTTACTTATTCGTTCCTTATTCGCTTTTAATGCGCGAGGTAAGTATACGTTGCACCTTGAAATAAATCGTTTTTTAATTGTGTTCATGTCTCTGGTGGTAACAATGTGTTTTTTAGAGACGAAATGACCCTATTAGAGCGCATGTACCCGTTCCAGCGCTCGGTTAATTCCCTGTTACCTATTCGTTACCTATTCGTTACCTATTCACTTATAATACGTTTGTTGTACGTTGCACCTTTTAGAAAAGGATTTTCACTTGTGTTCATGTCTCTGGTGGTAACAATGTGTAATTAGAGATGAAAGGACCCTATTAGCATGCATGTACCCGTTCCAGCGCTCGGTTAATACCCTGTTACCTATTCGTTACCTATTCGTTACCTATTCACTTATAATACGTTTGTTGTACGTTGCACCTTTTAGAAAAGAATTTTCAATTGTGTTCATGTCTCTGGTGGTAACAATGTGTTCTTAGAGATGAAATGACCCTATTAGCGCGGATGTACCCGTTCCAGCGCTCGGTTAATATCCTGTTACCTATTCGTTACCTATTCACTTATAATACATTTCTTGTACGTTGTACCTTTTAGAAAAGGATTTCCACTTGTGTTCATGTCTCTGGAGGTAACAATGTGTAATTAGAGATGAAATGACCCTATTAGCGTGCATGTACTCGTTCTAGCGCTCAGATAATACCCTGTTACTTATTCGTTCCTTATTCGCTTTTAATGCGCGAGGTAAGTATACGTTGCACCTTGAAATAAATCGTTTTTTAATTGTGTTCATGTCTCTGGTGGTAACAATGTGTTCTTAGAGACGAAATGACCCTATTAGACCGCATGTACCCGTTCCAGCGCTCGGTTAATACCCTGTTACCTATTCGTTACCTATTCACTTATAATACGTTTGTTGTACGTTGCACCTTTTAGAAAAGGATTTTCAATTGTGTCCATGTCTCTGGTGGTAACAATGTGTTCTTAGAGATGAAATGACACTATTAGCGCGCATGTACCCGTTCCAGCGCTCGGTTAATACCCTGTTACCTATTCGTTACCTATTCAGTTATAATACGTTTGTTGTACGTTGCACCTTTTAGAAAAGGATTTTCAATTGTGTTCATGTCTCTGGTGGTAACAATGTGTTCTTAGAAATGAAATTACCCTATTACCGCATATGTACCCGTTCCATCGCTCGGTTAATTCCCTGTTACCTATTCGTTACCTATTCGTTACCTATTCACTTATAATACGTTTGTTGTACGTTGCACCTTTTAGAAAAGGATTTTCACTTGTGTTCATGTCTCTGGTGGTAACAATGTGTAATTAGAGATGAAATGACCCTATTAGCATGCATGTACCCGTTCCAGCGCTCGGTTAATACCCTGTTACCTATTCGTTACCTATTCGTTACCTATTCACTTATAATACGTTTGTTGTACGTTGCACCTTTTAGAAAAGAATTTTCAATTGTGTTCATGTCTCTGGTGGTAACAATGTGTTCTTAGAGATGAAATGACCCTATTAGCGCGCATGTACCCGTTCCAGCGCTCGGTTAATATCCTGTTACCTATTCGTTACCTATTCACTTATAATACATTTCTTGTACGTTGTACCTTTTAGAAAAGGATTTCCACTTGTGTTCATGTCTCTGGAGGTAACAATGTGTAATTAGAGATGAAATGACCCTATTAGCGTGCATGTACTCGTTCTAGCGCTCAGATAATACCCTGTTACTTATTCGTTCCTTATTCGCTTTTAATGCGCGAGGTAAGTATACGTTGCACCTTGAAATAAATCGTTTTTTAATTGTGTTCATGACTCTGGTGGTAACAATGTGTTCTTAGAGACGAAATGACCCTATTAGACCGCATGTACCCGTTCCAGCGCTCGGTTAATACCCTGTTACCTATTCGTTACCTATTCACTTATAATACGTTTGTTGTACGTTGCACCTTTTAGAAAAGGATTTTCAATTGTGTCCATGTCTCTGGTGGTAACAATGTGTTCTTAGAGATGAAATGACACTATTAGCGCGCATGTACCCGTTCCAGCGCTCGGTTAATACCCTGTTACCTATTCGTTACCTATTCAGTTATAATACGTTTGTTGTACGTTGCACCTTTTAGAAAAGGATTTTCAATTGTGTTCATGTCTCTGGTGGTAACAATGTGTAATTAGAGATGAAATTACCCTATTAGCATGCATGTACCCGTTCCAGCGCTCGGTTAATACCCTGTTACCTATTCGTTACCTATTCGTTACCTATTCACTTATAATACGTTTGTTGTACGTTGCACCTTTTAGAAAAGGATTTCCACTTGTGTTCATGTCTCTGGAGGTAACAATGTGTAATTAGAGATGAAATGACCCTATTAGCGTGCATGTACTCGTTCTAGCGCTCAGATAATACCCTGTTACTTATTCGTTCCTTATTCGCTTTTAATGCGCGAGGTAAGTATACGTTGCACCTTGAAATAAATCGTTTTTTAATTGTGTTCATGTCTCTGGTGGTAACAATGTGTTCTTAGAGACGAAATGACCCTATTAGAGCGGATGTACCCGTTCCAGCGCTCGGTTAATACCCTGTTACCTATTCGTTACCTATTCGTTACTTATTCGCTTTAAAAACGTTTGTTGTACGTTGTATCTTTTAGAAAAGGATTTTCAATTGTGTTCATGTCTCTGGTGGTAACAATGTGTAATTAGAGACGAAATGACCCTATTAGAGCGCATGTACCCGTTCTAGCGCTCGGTTATTACCCTGTTACCTATTCGTTACCTATTCACTTATAATACGTTTGTTGTACGTTGCACCTTTTAGAAAAGGATTTTCAATTGTGTCTATGTCTCTGGTGGTAACAATGTGTTCTTAGAGATGAAATGACACTATTAGCGCGGATGTACCTGTTCCAACTCTCGGTTAATACCCTGTTACCTATTCGTTACCTTTTCGTTACCTATTCACTTATAATACGTTTGTTGTACGTTGCACCTTTTAGAAAAGGATTTTCAATTGTGTTCATGTCTCTGGTGGTAACAATGTGTTCTTAGAGATGAAATTACCCTATAAGGGCATATGTACCCGTTCCAGCGCTCGGTTAATACCCTATTACATATCCGTTACATATTCGTTACTTATTCGCTTTATATACGTTTGTTGTACGTTGCACTTTTTAGAAAAGGATTTTTAGTTGTGTTCATGTCTCTGGTGGTAACAATGTGTAATTAGAGATAAAATGACCCTATTAGCGTGCATGTACCCGTTCCAGCGCTCGGTTAATACCCTGTTACCTATTCGTTACCTATTCACTTATAATACGTTTGTTGTACGTTGCACCTTTTAGAAGAGGATTTTCAATTGTGTTCATGTCTCAGGTGGTAACAATGTGTAATTAGAGATGAAATGACCCTATTAGCGTTCATGTACCCGTTCCAGCGCTCGGTTATTACCCTGTTACCTATTCGTTACCTATTCACTTATAATACGTTTGTTGTACGTTGCACCTTTTAGAAAAGGATTTTCAATTGTGTCCATGTCTCTGGTGGTAACAATGTGTTCTTAGAGATGAAATGACACTATTAGCGTGCATGTACCCGTTCCAGCGCTCGGTTATTACCCTGTTACCTATTCGTTACCTATTCACTTATAATACGTTTGTTGTGCGTTGCACCTTTTAGAAAAGGATTTTCAATTGTGTCCATGTCTCTGGTGGTAACAATGTGTTCTTAGAGATAAAATGACACTATTAACGCGAATGTACCAGTTCCAGCGCTCGGTTAATACCCTATTACCTATTCGTTACCTATTCAGTTATGATACGTTTGTTGTACGTTGCACCTTTTAGAAAAGGATTTTCAATTGTGTTCATGTCTCTGGTGGTAACAATATGTTCTTAGAGATGAAATGACCCTATTAGCGCATATGTACCCGTTCCAGCGCTCGGTTATTACCCTGTTACCTATTCGTTACCTATTCGTTACTTATTCGCTTTATATACGTTTGTTGTACGTTGCACTTTTTAGAAAAGGATTTTTACTTGTGTTCATGTCTCTGGTGGTAACAATGTGTAATTAGAGATGAAATGACCCTATTAGCGTGCATGTACCCGTTCCAGCGCTCGGTTAATACCCTGTTACCTATTCGTTACCTATTCAGTTATAATACGTTTGTTGTACGTTGCACCTTTTAGAAAAGGATTTTCAATTGTGTTCATGTCTCTGGTGGTAACAATGTGTTCTTAGAAATGAAATTACCCTATTAGCGCATATGTACCCGTTCCATCGCTCGGTTAATACCCTGTTACCTATTCGTTACCTATTCGTTACTTATTCGCTTTATATACGTTTGTTGTACGTTGCACTTTTTAGAAAAGGATTTTTACTTGTGTTCATGTCTCTGGTGGTAACAATGTGTAATTAGAGATGAAATGACCCTATTAGCGTGCATGTACCCGTTCCAGCGCTCGGTTAATACCCTGTTACCTATTCGTTACCTATTCGTTACCTATTCATTTATAATACATTTGTTGTACGTTGCACCTTTTACAAAAGGATTTTCAATTGTTTTCCATGTCTCTGGTGGTAACAATGTGTTCTTAGAGATGAAATGACCCTATTAGCGCTCATGTACCCGTTCAAGCGCTCGGTTAATACCCTGTGACCTATTCGTTACCTATTCGTTACCTATTTGTTACCTATTCACTTATAATACGTTTGTTGTACGTTGCACCTTTTAGAAAAGGATTTTCAATTGTGTTCATGTCTCTGGTGGTAACAATGTGTTTTTAGAGGCAGCACTCGCACCCGAAAAGTGGAAAGGGGTAAATATAAGTTGCACCTTTTAGAAGAGGATTTTCAATTGTGTTCATGTCTCAGGTGGTAACAATGTGTAATTAGAGATGAAATGACCCTATTAGCGTTCATGTACCCGTTCCAGCGCTCGGTTATTACCCTGTTACCTATTCGTTACCTATTCACTTATAATACGTTTGTTGTACGTTGCACCTTTTAGAAAAGGATTTTCAATTGTGTCCATGTCTCTGGTGGTAACAATGTGTTCTTAGAGATGAAATGACACTATTAGCGTGCATGTACCCGTTCCAGCGCTCGGTTATTACCCTGTTACCTATTCGTTACCTATTCACTTATAATACGTTTGTTGTGCGTTGCACCTTTTAGAAAAGGATTTTCAATTGTGTCCATGTCTCTGGTGGTAACAATGTGTTCTTAGAGATGAAATGACACTATTAACGCGAATGTACCAGTTCCAGCGCTCGGTTAATACCCTATTACCTATTCGTTACCTATTCAGTTATGATACGTTTGTTGTACGTTGCACCTTTTAGAAAAGGATTTTGAATTGTGTTCATGTCTCTGGTGGTAACAATATGTTCTTAGAGATGAAATGACCCTATTAGCGCATATGTACCCGTTCCAGCGCTCGGTTATTACCCTGTTACCTATTCGTTACCTATTCACTTATAATACGTTTGTTGTACGTTACACCTTTTAGAAAAGGATTTTCAATTGTGTCCATGTCTCTGGTGGTAACAATGTGTTCTTAGAGATGAAATGACACTATTAGCGCGCATGTACCCGTTCCAGCGCTCGGTTAATACCCTGTTACCTATTCGTTACCTATTCAGTTATAATACGTTTGTTGTACGTTGCACCTTTTAGAAAAGGATTTTCAATTGTGTTCATGTCTCTGGTGGTAACAATGTGTTCTTAGAAATGAAATTACCCTATTAGCGCATATGTACCCGTTCCATCGCTCGGTTAATACCCTGTTACCTATTCGTTACCTATTCGTTACTTATTCGCTTTATATACGTTTGTTGTACGTTGCACTTTTTAGAAAAGGATTTTTACTTGTGTTCATGTCTCTGGTGGTAACAATGTGTAATTAGAGATGAAATGACCCTATTAGCGTGCATGTTCCCGTTCCAGCGCTCGGTTAATACCCTGTTACCTATTCGTTACCTATTCGTTACCTATTCATTTATAATACATTTGTTGTACGTTGCACCTTTTAGAAAAGGATTTTCAATTGTTTTCCATGTCTCTGGTGGTAACAATGTGTTCTTAGAGATGAAATGACCCTATTAGCGCTCATGTACCCGTTCAAGCGCTCGGTTAATACCCTGTGACCTATTCGTTACCTATTCGTTACCTATTTGTTACCTATTCACTTATAATACGTTTGTTGTACGTTGCACCTTTTAGAAAAGGATTTTCAATTGTGTTCATGTCTCTGGTGGTAACAATGTGTTTTTAGAGGCAGCACTCGCACCCGAAAAGTGGAAAGGGGTAAATATAAGTTGCAAAACTTGTTTCCCAATCCACTATAAATAAATATATTTAAATTGAAAAATAAAACGTGTGTTATGCGTTGCTCTTTAAAAAAAGAAATATGTTTGTGTCTTTAGTGGTAACTGTCGGTTTTGAGAGGTGAAATAACCCTAATAGAACATATGTACCCGTTTCAGCGCTCGACTGATACCCTGTTACTTATTCGTTCCTTATTCGCTTTAAATACGCGTGGTATACGTTGCACCTTGAAATAAATTGATTATCGATTATTTTCACGTCTCTGGTGGTAATTATGTGTTCTCTGATCTGAGTTGAAAAAACCCTATTAACGCATATGTACCCATTTCAGTGATACCCTGTTACTAATTCGTTCCTTATTCGCTTTTAAAACGTGTGTAATGCGTTCCACTTTAAAAAGAAATATTTTTTGTGTCTCTGGTGGTAACTGTCGGTTCTTAGAGGTGAAATTACCTTAACCGAACATATGTACCCGTTTCAACACTCGACTAATACTCTGTTACTTATTCGTTCCTTATTCGCTTTAAATACGCGTGCTATGCGTTGCACCTTGAAATAAGAAGTAATAAATAGGTAACAAGGTATTGGCCGAGCGCTGGAACGGGTACATACGCGCTAAAAGGGTTATTTCATCTCTAAGAACACATTGTTACCACCAGAGATATGAACACAAATGAAAATCTTTTTCTAAAAGGTGCAACGTACAACAAACGTATTATAAGCGAATAAGTAACGAATAGGTAACGAATAGGTAACAGGGTATTAACCGAGCGCTGGAACGGGCACATGCGCGCTAATAGGGTCATTTCATCTCTAAGAACACATTGTTACCTCCAGAGACATGAACACAATTAAAAAACAATTTATTTCAAGGTGCAACGTATCCCCTGCGCATTAAAAGCGAATAAGTAACGAATAAGTAACCGGGTATTATCCGAGCGCTGGAACGGGTACATACGCGCTAATAGGGGTATTTTATCTATAAGAACACATTATTACCACCAGAGACATGAAAACAATTGAAAATCATTTTCTGAAAGGTGCAACGTACAACAAACGTATTATAAGTGAATAGGTAACGAATAGGTAACGAATAGGTAACAGGGTATTAACCGAGAGATGGAACGGGTACATGCATGCTAATAGGGTCATTTCATCTCTAATTACACATTGTTACCACAAGAGACATGAACACAATTGAAAATCCTTTTCTAAAAGGTGCAACGTACAACAAACGTATAATAAGCGAATAAGTAACGAATAGGTAACGAATAGGTAACAGGGTATTAACCGAGCGCTGGAACGGGTACATGCGCGCTAATAGGGTCGTTTCATCTCTAAGAACACATTGTTACCACCAGAGACATGAACACAATTAAAAAACAATTTATTTCAAGGTGCAACGTATCCCCAGCGCATTAAAAGCGAATAAGGAACGAATAAGTAACCGGGTATTATCCGAGCGCTGGAACGGGTATATACGCGCTAATAGGGGTATTTTATCTATAAGAACACATTATTTTCACCAGAGACATGAAAACAATTGAAAATCCTTTTCTGAAAGGTGCAACGTACAGCAAACGTATTATAAGTGAATAGGTAACGAATAGGTAACGAATAGGTAACAGGGTATTAACCGAGCGATGGAACGGGTACATGCATGCTAATAGGGTCATTTCATCTCTAATTACATATTGTTACCACCAGAGACATGAACACAAGTAAAAATCCTTTTTCTAAAAAGTGCAACGTACAACAAACGTATATAAAGCGAATAAGTAACGAATAGGTAACGAATAGGTAACAGGGTATTAACCGAGCGCTGGAACGGGTACATATGCGCTAATAGGGTCATTTCATCTCTAAGAACACATTGTTACCACCAGAGACATGAACACAATTAAAAAACGATTTATTTCAAGGTGCAACGTATACTTACCCCGCGCATTAAAAGCGAAGAAGGAACGAATAAGTAACAGTATATTATCCGAGCGCTGGAACGGGTACATGCACGCTAATAGGGACATTTCATCTCTAATTACACATTGTTACCACCAGAGCCATGAACACAAGTAAAAATCCTTTTCTAAAAAGTGCAACGTACAACAAACGTATATAAAGCGAATAAGTAACGAATAGGTAACGAATAGGTAACAGGGTATTAACCGAGCGCTGGAACAGGTACATGCGCGCTAATAGTGTCATTTCATCTCTAAGAACACATTGTTACCATCAGAGACATGAACACAATTGAAAATCCTTTTCTAAAAGGTGCAACGTACAATAAACGTATTATAAGTGAATAGGTAACGAATAGGTAACAGGGTATTAACCGAGCGGTGGAACGGGTACATGCGCGCTAATAGGGTCATTTCATCACTAAGAACACATTGTTACCACCAGAGACATGGACACAATTGAAAATCCTTTTCTAAAAGGTGCAACGTACATCAAACGTATTATAAGTGAATAGGTAACGAAAAGGTAACGAATAGGTAACAGGGTATTAACCGAGCGCTGGAACGGGTACACACGCTAATAGGGTCATTTCATCTCTAATTACATATTGTTACCACCAGAGACATGAACACAAGTAAAAATCCTTTTCTAAAAAGTGCAACGTACAACAAACGTATATAAAGCGAATAAGTAACGAATAGGTAACAGGGTATTAACCGAGCGCTGGAACTGGTACATATGCGCTAAAAGGGTCATTTCATCTCTAAGAACAGATTGTTACCACCAGAGACATGAACACAATTAAAAAACGATTTATTTCAAGGTGCAACGTATACTTATCCCGCGCATTAAAAGCGAATAAGGAACCAATAAGTAACAGGGTATTATCCGAGCGCTGGAACGGGTACATGCACGCTAATAGGGACATTTCATCTCTAATTACACACTGTTACAACCAGAGACATGAACACAAGTAAAAATCCTTTTCTAAAAAGTGCAACGTACAACAAACGTATTATAAGTGAATAGGTAACGAATAGGTAACGAATAGGTAACAGGGTATTAACCGAGCGCTGGAACGGGTACATATGCCCTTATAGGGTCATTTCATCTCTAAGAACACATTGTTACCACCAGAGACATGAACACAATTGAAAATCCTTTTCTAAAAGGCGCAACGTACAACAAACGTATTTAAAGCGAATAAGTAACGAATAGGTAACGAATAGGTAACAGGGTATTAACCGAGCGCTGGAACGGGTACATGCGCTCTAATAGGGTCATTTTGTCTCTAAGAACACATTGTTACCACCAGAGACATGAACACAATTAAAAAACGATTTATTTCAAGGTGCAACGTATACTTACCCCGCTCATTAAAAGCTAATAAGGAACGAATAAGTAACAGGGTATTATCCGAGCGCTGGAACGGGTTCATGCACGATAATAGGGTCATTTCATTTCTAATTTCACATTGTTACCTCCAGAGACATGAACACAAGTGGAAATCCTTTTCTAAAAGGTGCAACGTACAACAAACGTATTATAAGTGAATAGGTAACGAATAGGTTACAGGGTATTAACTGAGCGCTGGAACGGGTACATGCGCACTAATAGGGTCATGTCATCTCTAAGAACACATTGTTACCACCAGAGACATGAACACAATTGAAAATCTTTTTCTAAAAGGTGCAACGTACAACAAACGTATTATAAGTGAATAGGTAACGAATAGGTAACGAATAGGTAACAGGGTATTAACCGAGCGCTGGAACGGGTACATGCACGCTAATAGGGTCATTTCATCTCTAATTACATATTGTTACCACCAGAGACATGAACACAAGTAAAAATCCTTTTCTAAAACGTGCAACGTACAACAAACGTATATAAAGCGAATAAGTAACGAATAGGTAACGAATAGGTAACAGGGTATTAACCGAGCGCTGGAACGAGTACATATGCGCTAATAGGGTCATTTCATCTCGAAGAACACATTGTTACCACCAGAGACATGAACACAATTAAAAAACGATTTATTTCAAGGTGCAACGTATACTTACCCCGCGCATTAAAAGCGAAGAAGGAACGAATAAGTAACAGTATATTATCCGAGCGCTGGAACGGGTACATGCACGCTAATAGGGACATTTCATCTCTAATTACACATTGTTACCACCAGAGACATGAACACAAGTAAAAATCCTTTTCTAAAAAGTGCAACGTACAACAAACGTATATAAAGCGAATAAGTAACGAATAGGTAACGAATAGGTAACAGGGTATTAACCGAGCGCTGGAACAGGTACATCAGACATGAACACAATTGAAAATCCTTTTCTAAAAGGTGCAACGTACAATAAACGTATTATAAGTGAATAGGTAACGAATAGGTAACAGGGTATTAACCGAGGGGTGGAACGGGTACATGCGCGCTAATAGGGTCATTTCATCACTAAGAACACATTGTTACCACCAGAGACATGGACACAATTGAAAATCCTTTTCTAAAAGGTGCAACGTACATCAAACGTATTATAAGTGAATAGGTAACGAAAAGGTAACGAATAGGTAACAGGGTATTAACCGAGCGCTGGAACGGGTACATGCACGCTAATAGGGTCATTTCATCTCTAATTACATATTGTTACCACCAGAGACATGAACACAAGTAAAAATCCTTTTCTAAAAAGTGCAACGTACAACAAACGTATATAAAGCGAATAAGTAACGAATAGGTAACAGGGTATTAACCGAGCGCTGGAACTGGTACATATGCGCTAAAAGGGTCATTTCATCTCTAAGAACACATTGTTACCACCAGAGACATGAACACAATTAAAAAACGATTTATTTCAAGGTGCAACGTATACTTATCCCGCGCATTAAAAGCGAATAAGGAACCAATAAGTAACAGGGTATTATCCGAGCGCTGGAACGGGTACATGCACGCTAATAGGGACATTTCATCTCTAATTACACACTGTTACAACCAGAGACATGAACACAAATAAAAATCCTTTTCTAAAAAGTGCAACGTACAACAAACGTATTATAAGTGAATAGGTAACGAATAGGTAACGAATAGGTAACAGGGTATTAACCGAGCGCTGGAACGGGTACATATGCCCTTATAGGGTCATTTCATCTCTAAGAACACATTGTTACCACCAGAGACATGAACACAATTGAAAATCCTTTTCTAAAAGGCGCAACGTACAACAAACGTATTTAAAGCGAATAAGTAACGAATAGGTAACGAATAGGTAACAGGGTATTAACCGAGCGCTGGAACGGGTACATGCGCTCTAATAGGGTCATTTTGTCTCTAAGAACACATTGTTACCACCAGAGACATGAACACAATTAAAAAACGATTTATTTCAAGGTGCAACGTATACTTACCCCGCTCATTAAAAGCTAATAAGGAACGAATAAGTAACAGGGTATTATCCGAGCGCTGGAACGGGTTCATGCACGATAATAGGGTCATTTCATTTCTAATTTCACATTGTTACCTCCAGAGACATGAACACAAGTGGAAATCCTTTTCTAAAAGGTGCAACGTACAACAAACGTATTATAAGTGAATAGGTAACGAATAGGTTACAGGGTATTAACTGAGCGCTGGAACGGGTACATGCGCACTAATAGGGTCATGTCATCTCTAAGAACACATTGTTACCACCAGAGACATGAACACAATTGAAAATCTTTTTCTAAAAGGTGCAACGTACAACAAACGTATTATAAGTGAATAGGTAACGAATAGGTAACGAATAGGTAACAGGGTATTAACCGAGCGCTGGAACGGGTACATGCACGCTAATAGGGTCATTTCATCTCTAATTACATATTGTTACCACCAGAGACATGAACACAAGTAAAAATCCTTTTCTAAAACGTGCAACGTACAACAAACGTATATAAAGCGAATAAGTAACGAATAGGTAACGAATAGGTAACAGGGTATTAACCGAGCGCTGGAACGAGTACATATGCGCTAATAGGGTCATTTCATCTCGAAGAACACATTGTTACCACCAGAGACATGAACACAATTAAAAAACGATTTATTTCAAGGTGCAACGTATACTTACCCCGCGCATTAAAAGCGAAGAAGGAACGAATAAGTAACAGTATATTATCCGAGCGCTGGAACGGGTACATGCACGCTAATAGGGACATTTCATCTCTAATTACACATTGTTACCACCAGAGACATGAACACAAGTAAAAATCCTTTTCTAAAAAGTGCAACGTACAACAAACGTATATAAAGCGAATAAGTAACGAATAGGTAACGAATAGGTAACAGGGTATTAACCGAGCGCTGGAACAGGTACATCAGACATGAACACAATTGAAAATCCTTTTCTAAAAGGTGCAACGTACAATAAACGTATTATAAGTGAATAGGTAACGAATAGGTAACAGGGTATTAACCGAGGGGTGGAACGGGTACATGCGCGCTAATAGGGTCATTTCATCACTAAGAACACATTGTTACCACCAGAGACATGGACACAATTGAAAATCCTTTTCTAAAAGGTGCAACGTACATCAAACGTATTATAAGTGAATAGGTAACGAAAAGGTAACGAATAGGTAACAGGGTATTAACCGAGCGCTGGAACGGGTACATGCACGCTAATAGGGTCATTTCATCTCTAATTACATATTGTTACCACCAGAGACATGAACACAAGTAAAAATCCTTTTCTAAAAAGTGCAACGTACAACAAACGTATATAAAGCGAATAAGTAACGAATAGGTAACAGGGTATTAACCGAGCGCTGGAACTGGTACATATGCGCTAAAAGGGTCATTTCATCTCTAAGAACACATTGTTACCACCAGAGACATGAACACAATTAAAAAACGATTTATTTCAAGGTGCAACGTATACTTATCCCGCGCATTAAAAGCGAATAAGGAACCAATAAGTAACAGGGTATTATCCGAGCGCTGGAACGGGTACATGCACGCTAATAGGGACATTTCATCTCTAATTACACACTGTTACAACCAGAGACATGAACACAAATAAAAATCCTTTTCTAAAAAGTGCAACGTACAACAAACGTATTATAAGTGAATAGGTAACGAATAGGTAACGAATAGGTAACAGGGTATTAACCGAGCGCTGGAACGGGTACATATGCCCTTATAGGGTCATTTCATCTCTAAGAACACATTGTTACCACCAGAGACATGAACACAATTGAAAATCCTTTTCTAAAAGGCGCAACGTACAACAAACGTATTTAAAGCGAATAAGTAACGAATAGGTAACGAATAGGTAACAGGGTATTAACCGAGCGCTGGAACGGGTACATGCGCTCTAATAGGGTCATTTTGTCTCTAAGAACACATTGTTACCACCAGAGACATGAACACAATTAAAAAACGATTTATTTCAAGGTGCAACGTATACTTACCCCGCGCATTAAAAGCTAATAAGGAACGAATAAGTAACAGGGTATTATCCGAGCGCTGGAACGGGTTCATGCACGATAATAGGGTCATTTCATTTCTAATTTCACATTGTTACCTCCAGAGACATGAACACAAGTGGAAATCCTTTTCTAAAAGGTGCAACGTACAACAAACGTATTATAAGTGAATAGGTAACGAATAGGTTACAGGGTATTAACCGGGCGCTGGAACGGGTACATGCGCGCTAATAGGGTCATGTCATCTCTAAGAACACATTGTTACCACCAGAGACATGAACACATTGAAAATCTTTTTCTAAAAGGTGCAACGTACAACAAACGTATTATAAGTGAATAGGTAACGAATAGGTAACGAATAGGTAACAGGGTATTAACCGAGCGCTGGAACGGGTACATGCATGCTAATAGGGTCATTTTATCTCTAATTACACATTGTTACCACCAGAGACATGAACACAAGTGAAAATCCTTTTCTAAAAGGTGCAACGTACAACAAACGTATTATAAGTGAATAGGTAACGAATAGGTAACAGGGTATTAACCGAGCGCTGGAACGGGTACATGCGCTCTAATAGGGTCATTTCTTCTCCAAGAACACATTATTACCACCAGAGACATGAACACAATTAAAAAACGATTTATTTCAAGGTGCAACGTATACTTACCCCGCGCATTAAAAGCGAATAAGGAATGAATAAGTAACAGGGTATTATCCGAGCGCTTGAACGGGTACATATGCGCTTATAGAGTTATATCACCTCTAAGAACCCAAATCTACCACCAGAGATAACAAAACAATTGAAAATCATGTTTTAAAAGGTGCAACGTATGATACACGTATTATAAGCGAATTATAAGCGAGTGATGGAACGAATTAAACAAGGTAATAGCATGCTCCGAAACGATGTACACCCTGCTAACATGTTTAACCCCACCACATTATGTTAGTATGTGCCTGTCCCTAGACAAGAGCCTGAAATTAAGTAGTTATCGTTTGTTTTTGTGTTACATATTTGTTTTCCGTTATTTTTTTGTATATGAAATACGGCCGTTAGTTTTGTTGTTTGAATTGTTTGAAATTGTCATATCTGGGCCTTTTATAGGTGACTACACGGTTTGGGCTATGCTCATTGTTGAAGGCCGTACATTGACCTATAGTTGATAGTTTCTGTGTCATTTTGGTCTATTGTGGGTTGTTGTCTCATTGGCAATTATACCACATCTTTTTTTTTATGCAAGCGCTAACACGGTGATTTCATCCCTTCGAACCAAGATCCATCTTCAAACATACGGACATAAAGCAGTTAAAAGGTAGAACGTATAAAAAATCAAATAAGGAACAAATGAGTATCGAACATAAAGTAAAAGGATCGGTTGAGCACAAACACATATAAATAGGTCACAAAAAGATCATTTTACATCAACAAATTTAGAACTAGTACCAGATATAAGAGTATAAACAACAAGAAGTAATTGTAACAGGATGCTGTTACGAAGTCTCCCAAACAAAGCTCCCATAACTCGCAATTCATATGGTCCCATGTTCATTTGATTTGATTTTTTGTCCCATACAAGAATATATATGGCTTACTGGTGGGGATCTCCACCATTTACAAGTATTCAAACAGGAGGGGGTGGTGGTGACCCCCCAGGGACTTAACCTACATTTCATTTTATTGGTTTTATTGTCCCCTACAAGAATATATATGGTTTAGGGGTGGGGATGTTGACCGTTTACAAGTTTTCAAACAAGATAATAGTACATTCTCAAATTGAACGGGGTGGGGGTGACCCCAAGGAACTTCCATTTAATTTCATTTGATTAGTTTTATTGTCTCTAACAAGAATATATATAGTTTAGGGGTGGGGATGTTGACCGTTTACAAGTTTTCAAACAAGAGGGGGTGGGGTGACCCCCTAGGGACTTTCCTTTTATTTCATTTCATTTGTTTTATTGTCCCCTACAAGAATATATATGGTTTAGGGGTAGGGATCTGGACCATTTACAAGATAATAGTACATTCTCAAATTGAACGGGGTGGGGGTGACCCCCAGGAACTTCCATTTAATTTCATTTGATTAGTTTTATTGTCCCTTACAAGAATATATATAGTTTAGGGGTGGGGATGTTGACCGTTTATAAGTTTTCAAACAAGAGGGGTGGGGTGACCCCCTAGGGACTTTCCTTTTATTTCATTTCATTTGTTTTATTGTCCCTTACAAGAAAATATATGGTTTAGGGGTGGGGATCTGGACCATTTACAAGATAATAGTACATTCTCAAATTGAACGGGGTGGGGTGACCCCCAGGAAATTCCATTTAATTTCATTTGGTTAGTTGTATTGTCCCCTACAAGAATATATATGGTTTAGGGGTGGGGATCTGGACCGTTTACAAGATAATGGCACATTCTAAAATTGAACAGGGTGGGGATGACCCCCGGGGACTTCCATTTAATTTCATTTGATTTGTTTTATCGTCCTATTCAAGAACATATATGGTTTAGGGGTGGGGATCTGGACCGTTTACAAGTTAAAAGCATATTCTCGAATTGAAGGGGGTAGGGATGACCCCCCAGGGACTCCCCTATATTTCATGTGATTTGTTTTATTGTCCTTTAATCATTTCTGAAGACTGCATGTATCTATCACTTACAGTTTTCAAGTTATATTCATTTGAAAATTTTAGAAAATAAAATTCCATAGGGTTCTATAGTAAACCCATCCCTTCTTTCTGCCCCCCAAAATACCCCTTAAAAGACCCCAATACACAAATGAGCGATTGATGGCTCACCTAGACATATTAGTCTAACATTTTATGAAACCCTAAGTAAATCTGACAAGTAGTTTTGGAGAAATGCTGCGGACAAGTTCATTTTTAAAGTGGCGGAAGAAGAAGAGGAAGAAGAGGAAGAAGAGGAAGAAGAGGAAGAAGAAGAATAATAATAAATTAAAAAGGGGGAAGGATATTAAAAATCGAATAAGTAACGAATAGGTAACGATAGGGAATAGGGAATAAGTAACGAATAGGTAACGAATAGGGAATAGGGAATAGGTAACGAATAGGTAACGAATAGGGAATAGGTAACGAATAGGTAACGAATAGGGAATAGGGAATAGGTAACGAATAGGTAACGAATAGGGAATAGGGAATAAGTAACGAATAGGGAATAGGGAATAGGTAACGAATAGGGAATAGGGAATAGGTAACGAATAGGTAACGAATAGGGAATAGGGAATAGGTAACGAATAGGGAATAGGGAATAGGTAACCAACTTGACGTCCATATCTTCTAATGTATCGTAAATAACTTTGAAATCACTACTAGAATACAGTGAAATAACGACTGATCATACAGTTTCAAAATATACAAGCGAGACTGATCGTACAGTGAGAAATTCAAACAAGTGTAATTTTCTTATTTCTGGCTTCAAAGATCTGGCTGAAACTTTTACCACCACTTAAAATACACTTTATCTAGTAAATTAAGTCTGGATTTTACGTTAATTTGTACAGTAAGAGTGCAAAAAGATTGTTTTTAGGTTCACCAACTGATTTTCCTTAGTGATGCACATGAAAATCTCTTAATTAAGGCAAAGATACGAATAATGAATGTGCTAAATTTAATTATAAACCATTTGTGAGTATCGATGTCAGCTGAATTAATCATTAAGCAATGTACAGATGAACATCTTACCGTTTAATATAGTATATCCGACAAATTTAAAATGTGATCCAAAAAGTTCTCGCTTCGAAAATCGCGACTTCCGGAAAGCGTACAGAATAGTATCTACACTGTGTAGATCTCCACGCCAAAATTTACGACAAAAAGGACGATGTTTCGTTCCGTATTGTTAGTTTTCCATTTTTAGATGGTAATGTTCCTTTGGCACCATCTTACGGTGTTTATATTTCACATCTCGTTCGCTATGCCCGTGTATGTTGTGACATTTTTGATTTTAACGGACGTAATCTATGTACTACTGGTAAATTATTCAGCCAGGGATTTCGTTACCATAAATTATTTTACTATTTTTTTCCATAGATATAAAGATTTTGTTTTGAAGTTTGGTTGTATCTGTAGAAAACTTATTTCAAACGGGATAGCACATTCTCATTTTTACTGAAATGTTGTTAACAGTGCCCGGAAATTAAGAACTGATCCTGGTAAACTTATTGCCCCTTCAAATAAACTTATTCTAAAAGGTTACACATTCAACACTGTAATAAGATCATTGAATATTGTTTTTATTGGTATAAATATTGATTTTGTTATCAGTAAATCAAAAACAAACTAAACATAACTAGTATGTTATATACATATACACATTCAATGATCTACAATCTGTCAATACCTGTATCTTGGCATTGCACAAGGTCATGTTTTTTCTCTGACTGTGTATGACGTCTTTACACTAAATCCATTAGATGTTAGATGTGTACGGATTGATAATGTAGTCTTAGATGCATGATTTTTTTTAATTAGTTGTTGGTGGCTTTGAACTAACTGTCAGTTAACTGCGAGTACTCTCAGATCTGTACCTAATGTCTTTTTGTTGTTGGGATGTACAAGTACCCGGCCACGTCCACTTGTATTTTTGTCCATCTGATGAGTTAAGCCTTTTTCAATTGATTTTTATAGTTCGTTCTTATATATGTTGTACTGTTATATCACTGTCCTAGGTTATGGGAGGGTTGGGATCCCGCTAACATGTTTAACCCCGCCACATTATGTATATATGTCTATGTCCCAAGTCAGGAGCCTGTAATTCAGTGGTTGTCGTTTGTTTATGTGTTACATATTTGTTTTCGTTCATTTTTTGTACATACATAAGGCCGTTAGTTTTCTCGTTTGAATTGTTTTACATTGTCATTTTGGGGCCTTTTAAACTGCTGATTATGCTGTATGAGCTTTGCTAATTGTTGAAGGCCGTACGGTGACCTATATTTGTTTATTTCTGTGTTATGTTGGTCTCTCTTGGAGAGTTGTCTCATTGGCAATCATATCGCATCTTCTTTTTTTTTTATATATTAAAAGTACTTGACGGTTGTTTCTTATTCTAGAAATAGGTAAATTATGTATTCTTCTATCCATTTCTGAATTATTTTCAAGAAGGAATATTTGAATATCCACACTATTCATACATTTATAAAAAAAAAAAACAATCAAGAGATTTTATCAGATTTTCTCCGTTTAGACCAATGGTTATAATACGATGCAAGGGCGTCGTTTTGACCTGACAACCCTGTTTCCTCTCTATTTTGGATGGAGGACGATATTTTTTTTTTCTTTCTCAAAAACTTTTTATACTCTTGGTCTTGAGGTCCCGTAATAACATGGTCCTAGGGGTCACATCTTAAATTCGATGAAATTGTTAGTTTGGTTTTCCTCAACTAACGTTTTCCTTTTCATACCTTGAAGCAAATATTGAAAGTAGTGATCAGTAGTAAGATGTTTGCAAATCAAAAGCTTACATATTGCAACTTGTTGATAAAAAAGGATTAGAAACCTGCTTGAAAAACTCTTGAATGACCAAAAACATGAATAAACTGTACAATTCCATTACAACACTGTGACGGTATAGAAAACCAATGCATGCTTGTGGTAATGGAGTTCTTAAGATTGTTTTTATGAATACTGGCGATTTTATTAACTGATTGATTAATTGTTGCTTGACTAACCTTCATATTTGATATGTCCTAAATAAAATTCAGTACATCATTATATATAATATTTAAAAATACATATATGTTCTAGATAGTTTTATATGTACCAAGAAAGACAACTCCGAATGGCATCATTTCATGGGGAATGACTCTGTCTTACCTAGAAGCGATATCGATCGAGTTAACGTTATCGCAAGGCATTTATACTACAAAAATCCTTGTTCGTTGTAATTATAAACGATTTGAGTATGTTTATAAAAAGTAATATCATTTGGGTTAGTTCTGTTCTACATTTTTGCGTTACAACTTGAAAATGTTTGATTTAAAAAAACTCATAAATAATTAAAACTCCGAAATTTGTCATTGTCATCAAACCAAGGATTTGTATAACTAAGGATTTATATAGTTATACAAATCCTTGATCAAACTAAGATTACTAGTATAACACATAGGTGTTGTAATCTCCGCAACAAACATTAATAGAAACAAAATAATGTTATAAAAATATATGTTTAAAGTATCATTTAAGTACTGAATTAATGAAGATAAAATCAAAATAAACACGAATAGTCATTGGCTTTACAAAGAAAAATTATTTAAAATGTATGCATATAATTTGGAATATATAAAGTGCATAACATCATTGAGATTATTGTAAAAGTAACATTATGGGTTATAAAAAAGTTGATTATTCAAAAGTCAGCTTTGAAACCAAACCATATTATTACATATTTTTTTGAATTTTGACTGCCCTCCATTATTTACAATTCAGTGACATCCCCCTTCCCTTCACACATGAACATTATTTTCAATTTAGGATATGCCAATACAGATTAAATTTTGTATCATTAATTTAGAGCAAGGAAAATCATTTGTATAGTAAGTACTATACAAATCCCAAGTACAAATCCTTGTTTAGAGAAAGAAAGCAAATATTTAAATTAAAAAAAAACTTTATCAGATGTGTAACCAAAATAAAATGACGTAAAGATTAAGTAGCAATTTGAAAAGTAAGCCTAAATAATGTCGATGATGTTATATGAAATGAACTGATCGCCTACAGAAAAAAAGGTAAACAATGCTGTTAAAGTGAAAGTAGGAAACACGTGCTTGTATTTTCAGATGCTACTGATTGGTCAACAAGTGTTGTCTTAATGATGCGTACGCATCGCACAATGTGTTGAATTCCCGCATTTGTCACACAACAGTGCAATATTTGTAGGTAGCAGGTAAAGGTGATAGGTAGTTCTAATGATTCAATGGATTGTTACCTCTAAATTTTACAATGATGTCGGATAATATAGTTGCAAATTGGCTAGGATCTTTAAATCTAGATTATTATACCCAAGCATTTTTCGATAACGGCTATGACGAATTGGAAATTTGTAAACAAATAGGTGATGCTGATTTGGATGCTATCGGTGTCACAAAAAATGCACATCGTGAAAAAGTATTGAGAGCCGTGACAAGACTGAAAGAAGAGGGTGGCACCTCTGTATACTTCACTTTGGAAAGTTCACAATATTCTTGTGAGGGAGAAGTGAATTGTTTACCAACAGACACTATCAGCACGTGTTCGTCAAATATTTCTTATACGAATTCCCAACTTCTGAAAATAATCCGAGGAAGAATCTTTAGTGATAGTATAGATCTGTCAACTTTACCTTATGTCAAACCTGTAAGTATATATTTTTCAATACAGTAAGTGAGTTTCTAGTACAAAATATAAGTAAAATGAGAGACCAAAGGATAAATATAAACAGATAATGAAGATGACTTTGTTGACATTTAGAATTACACAGAAATTATATTGTTATTTGACAGTGTAATTATTGTATACAAAAATTTATACCATGTCATCTAAAACTTAAATATGGAGTTTTCTCATAGTTGCTGAGGATACTAATTTGATAAATGATTTTGGTAGATGTGCACTTCTTAAAAAAATAAGATATTTTTCTGACATTTTTATTTGTTGTATTTGCAAGTATCTCCCAAATAGTTCTAATGAAATAATATTATTCCAAAAATATTCATAGATATTAAATTAGTATAAATGTTTCAATTCCTAAACAAAATATAAATATATTGAGACTGTTACAACAATTCTATTTCCAATATACATGATAAACAATCATGTACAAGTACTAGTCCCAGATTACTCTGATGTCCAACGGCTGTTTTGTTGGATGTCAGAGTAATCCAAGACTAATGTACATGTAACAATTCTTGTATACCCTTTTCGATTCCCAAACATATCTCATTAAAATTTCATCAAATGTATTAAAGGTCTTCATAGATTATTGATTGGAAAAAACTTCACATAAATTATGCAATATTTACTTAATCTTCAAAGAAAGAAAAATTAATTGGTTTATAGGTAAGAACCAAAGGAATAAGTTTTGTAATTCAGAAAAGTGTAAATGGTCTTTGGAAATAAAATTGCTGGACGATTACTGTAATTAAAGAGTCCTTTGAGTAGAGTAGACTACAGGTTCATTGCTTACTTTTGATATGTATTTATTAAAAATCTTGTCAAACATCTAAATACACCTTGTACTGTAAAATGTCAATAAATTCTTGATACCAATACACAGAGTAAGATTGGTTAATGGCGCCTTTAATATGTCTGAAAGCACCTCACTTGAGAAAATATTACATCTAAAACCAACACTATAAAAGAGTCCTTTGTTTATTTAATCAAGATATATGGACAAAAAGACAGGGAGACTGTTACAGTTTTATTTACAAGACCAAATTAATATCTATGAAAGAAAGATATTGATGAAACTTTCAAACTTACAAAAATGTATGACACCTACACGTCTTAATAAATCAGTGAAAAGCTACATTGTATTTTGTCTCTTTATATTAATGTCTTAGTCTAAGAGATTGTGGAGTTCAAAAACCAACATAATAAAAATTTGTCTCATTGGCAATCATACCACATCTTATGTTTATGCTTAGAAAAGCTTTCTCTTGATTTAATACTATGAAAAACTTCCTGAAACTTGTTCTAGTCAAGACCACAGAGAATTTCAAGGGCAAACTATTTAATATATTTTGAAAACAGAGGTGAGAACACTCTGTCTTTCAGTTTTCTTTTTGCGAGTTTATACATGTAATATATATATGAACAAAAAATCATGCAACATCGTTACGCCTACAAGTACAAATGTATGTACATGTACACATTCATCATTTTGAAAACTCATTCTCCTTTAAAAAAAACTTGATCATTAACACCCTTCCCAATAAAATTAATTGAAGTTTTCCTAAAACATTTTCACACATTAAAAAGATTATATTTTTATTGTAAATACATGTAAAAATGGAGCTTTAGGATAAATTTAAACAATTATCATATTAAAATTTAATTTGTTTAAATTTTGATAATTTGTTCATTTCAGATAAGATATACATTCACATGTACACCCCAAAGCTAAGGACTGTGCATTGTTTATTAAAAAAATAATTTGTTGTTTTAAAATTACCAAATATCAATATTATTTCACAAAATAATCAACCACCTGAAGGGATCAATACATCAATACCACAAAAACTTGATCGGCAAGGAGTCCTGACAGGTGGCATACAGGTTCCTACAATACATCCATTATAAGGGATTATGGTCGCATTATGCTTGCCCAGCAATTATAGAGATCACTCTTTCTTACTTAATTTGCTTAAGCCTTGACTTCCTTTGTTGATAGGGGTACTTGAACAGTAGGTTTATAAATAACAGGAAGACTCTGGATCAGTTAAGTACTTCAGGAGTACCTCATATAAATTATAAAAGGGAATCATTCAAATCTTTATCTTGATTTTATGTCCTTAAAAGTTATAGCAAAAATAAAAAGTTGAAATGAACTTTTATTGAAAATGTGGAACAGACTGGTCTTTATCATGTTAATATGGGACTGGGTGTCCCAAGTCAGGAGCCAGTTATATATAATTAAGTACAGTGGGTGTCCTTGGTTTGTTATTTTGTTTGGTTATCAATGGCCATTTAGTTTCCATTTTTATGGTACAAATGTACAGATTTTTCTCATTTTTTAAGGCCATACAGAAGCGCATTTTAGTTCTTACTTGGAGACAGGTACATGTATACATGTATATTTGTACACTGACAGTCAGATATTAATGTCTACATGTAAACATATGTACAGGCTTTTCTACAGAATATTTTTTAAAGGAGATCTAGAGATTTCAGGAAGTACAATTTTAAAAAGAAAAGTTTGAGACTCTTTTCAGTTTTATGTAAGTTTACAAAACTTTCAGGGTTTCAAAGTTGTAAACTCACCCCCCTTGCCCATTCTCTTTTTCTAGATGTCATACATTGTACAGAAGTGAAAAGATTAGATCACTCACCATTTCCATCAAGTTAAATTCTCTTGTTGACACACATCAAAAATATTATGAATAATTGAGTAATACAGGACAGGTTTTAATTGATTTATCAAAGAAAAGCTGAACACACAGGATTCAATATACAGTGTGTGAGATTGTTACAAATTGTACCACCAGAGTAGGCATCCTTAGATTTTATGTTGAAGTGGAAAAAAGCTTGAAGCTCCAATGCATTTGAATATTGCATGAGTATATTACATGATTGAATAGTTAACAATGTTGGGGTCATCTTGAGGGTTTACTTCCAGACTTGTATTTTTTTCAATGTCTGTTAATTGTCAGTTTTGTTAAATAGAAACAAAAAAAAACATATTTAAAAAAAAAAATCTATCGAAATAGCTTCAATGTTGTATGCTATAGATATGGAAATGCATGTACTGCATTTGTTTATTCTAGTAATAATTGAATAAAAATATATATGTGAAGGGGGGTTGGAGGGGTCCTGATCCTGAAATCTCTGGATTAAAAACATGAAATCTGGATTAAAAACATGAAATCCTGAGGTCCAGATTTTAAAGAAATTTAAATCTCGACATCCGGAAATTCGAAAAAAGAATAACCATCCCGAAATCCTGAGCTTAAAAACACTCGATCCTGATGTCCCGAAAAGGTCCTGCCCCCCTCAAATGTCTGTTTTAAGTCTGGAATCTGGTTGTGGCTCAGGGACTATCATATGTTAGTAATATAGTCCAAGGATGTGGTTATAACAGTGCCTTAATATTTTTGTCGTTTTTCGTTAATATTTTGTGTCTATAAGATCATTTCATTGTAAGATCTTTGGTTTAATGTCCTGCTTTATATTCACTAGCTTGCCATGATGTACAATGTATATACAAAATATGTATATTAGAACCACTGTAAAAAAATTACTGATCAGTGATGCTCAAAACTGTTTTAGACAACATATTTTGTTTTTTACCTGGGAAACATGGGGCATTTATAAAGGAAAGACAGTTTGACATGTCTTGAAATCCATTCAACTATATTTAATCTATTGCGCAGCTAGATACATGTACAATGTATATTTCTGTTTCATATAAGTACATGTACCTCTAACTCCTGTTACTGTGTATATGAAGATTCCACAGTTAATTTAATAGTAGGACAACTTTTTAGGCACAAATTCTATATTTTTCTTGTCGTTACTTTACATAATATTTGTAAATAACACTTCAGACTAGGAGTAAATAGTCTATTATTACAACCTAAGCTATAAGTATCTACTTCAGAATGATCATAAATCATCAAATATTGACCACAAAATGACCATGTAACAAATGTCTGACCACCTGACCTGAAGTGGCCTATTACATTATGGCCCATTATCTAATCTGTTAGAAGATTATAGTCCCTTCTGAGATAATGGGTTGGTGTCTAAATATGTTGTTAGATAAATAATTTGTCATTATTATGACCTAATTATCTGCCATTATCTATCATCAACTCATCTAATGTTTGATCATAATATATTGTTATAAGCACTGATATTAACAAATTGATGGTGGAAGTTGTCACAATGTTGCCTACGATGTGTTAAACAAATGGCCATAAAATTATGTAATTTTAACAATTTATTTTATCCTAGATCATGTAAATTAAATTCATAAAATTCTCATGATTATATTCGCAATAAAAATGAATAATAAAAGTTATGTCCTTGGTAAACATTTGTAAGTTCTGTCAAACCACAGGGCATTTTACATGTGTGATATTACCATGTGTCTTTTACCTACATGTAGCTAGCACATGTTGCTGCTTTAAAAAAAAAAAAAAATTACACAAGAAAGAATAAGCACAGGAACTTTTATTTTATCTCAATCTTTTTATGTATCAAAAACTATTTGTTATTGTTGAATTTTTCTTAAGCTTTCAGGGTGCATGCACTTTTGAATTGGCAACAAAACATCTTGAAAAAATAATGTAAACGGTTCTTTTCTAATCAACATAAAATATACAGTTTGCTTCTTAGAGCACAGCAAAAGAACATAAAAGTAACCGTGCTTTTATTGTTGTTCTCCATCTCAAAGTCACTGAGGCCTTCAACATTTTGTGTACATGTTTCGAAAACAAACCACGGCCAAGATTCTACTTTTTCTTAATTTTTTTTAATCGATTGTTACAATGTACAAAATGTATCTACATGTAGTATATAGGTTATAACAATACATGTCAGTGTCATTGGAGTAAGTCTAAATATAGAAGTGACATTAACTTTTATTTAAGCTGTCAAAAATTTAAACAATTTGAAAGGAAACATCCTATGGTTTACTTGGGGGTTAGTTAATTGAATTTTTGTCAATAGTGTTAAATCAGGTAGAAACCTTCAGATAATAGAGTCTATCATTTGTCTGTTGTTTGATTGTATAATAACATAGATCATCAAGTCAAATCTTATTTATGGAAGACCAAGAATGTTTGATTTGTAAAGTGATGAGAAAATGGTTGATAGATTTCTTTCTTTTCTAATGATTTTACACAATTGAATCCTCAAAAGAAGGCTTAAGTGGTGTATGCTTATTTTTTTTTGAATACTCATAAATTTAATGTGGAAAAAACAAAGAAGACAAATCTGATACCAAAACGTACTCCTTGTTTTAACCTTTTAAGGAAGTATCATAGTCAAGAGTAATATATTTTGGATTTTCCAATTTCAGTTTCTTTCATTGATCTAGTTTTACATGTATACATGTATATGTTTTTTTGATTTATTAATGGGCTTGACAACATTATTACTTGTGGAATTTGGACAATTTTCATTTTCTCTCAATACTTTGACAAATTTAGAGTTAAAAATTTCCTGTTTACTATTAAACTAATTATTATCATAAAACATTAGCTTCATACACTATGAGGGAGTTCTATGAAACTTTATTGACCTAACTAATCAAGTGTTACGAAAGGTCCTTTCATAAAGGAAGTCAAGTTAGCAATAAATTTTTGAGTTGCATTTGTACTGCGCTGAGACTTGTATCAGAATCAGTTGAAACTCTCTATTTTATAAAGGGATGGGTCTATGACTTCGCATCAAATATTCTAGTATAGTGGGAACCTGGTCTAAAAAATGTATCTCAGAACTCATGTACCTGTTATTTGTCCTTCAAGGCCACATATATATAAACACTTAAACTCACAAAACATTGAATACCAGAATGAATTTGCTAGTCTCCATGTTAAATTCATTATTTATCATCTGAATGACTGAGAAATAAAATGCAAATTTTGACATTATATTTTCATTCTGATAGAACGATTTTAGATCCTGTTTAATAAAAGAACATTAATGCTGCATTTATTTTGTAAAGAGCATCTGTTACAGGTCCATGAAATCATTTACAGAAGTAAATCAACGAATTTCAAATAAAAAATCTAATATATTTATTTGTCTGACTCAGATTTTTTGAATAGTTTTATAATTATTATTATCTTTAATTAAATCTACAATTTGTGTCTCGCCATAATAGAGCAAGATTCAGTTAAAATAGGACTTTATAGGAATTTTTCAGGAATTTGTTGCATGTGCCACCTGTACATAGACCAGAATTTAAGTTAATTCACTTGCCACCTTGCTCAGACTGTTTGTCGTGACTCTTGTCACAAAGATTGTCTCCAGAATAGATTGCCCAGGCATTATGACACCTTTTCTTCCATAGGCCCAACATCTTTGTACTGATAATTCTAATTCTGTCGTAAGGAATATCTTAAGACGAGCTTTGTCTTTCTAAGATAAGGATAATGATTAAACTAATGAAGAATTATCTAATTACAAATTAATAATTAATTAAGTCTTCTTTGTTTATGGCTGCCATGTCTAAAAGACTAATTATTTGTCAGATGAATTATTCATTTCATCATTGATCAGTCATAATGGTGATTAGTTTGGAGATTTCCATTCTGGTTATGATTTTCTACACAATTTACACACCATTTATGTTGTAACATTTTGAAAATATACATATTTCATTGATTCTTAGGCTAAAGTTATAGAAATTGTTAAAAAAAAGAAGAAGTTAATTTTGGATTAGTAACTCACTAAATAGAGCTGTAAAATTTGAGAATAAGTAAATGTGGTATAAAACTCAGATTGAGACAACTCCCCACCAGAGACCAAATAACATAGAAGATAACAGCTATAGGTCACTGTACAGCCTTCAACAATGAGCAGAAGCCATACCGCATAGTCAGCTATAAAAGACCCTGAAATGAAAAATGTAAAACAATTTAAAAGAGAAAACTAATGGCCTGTTTTTTTAATAAGATAATCATAAATGAAAAGAAAAAAATGAACAATAACCACTCCTGTCACTTGGGAGATAGGCACATACTGAATGTGGCAGGGTTAATCTAGTTTGAAGGTGGCAATTCACAACCCTCCCCTAACCTGGAATTAGCTGTTGTAACCATATTTTACTGATTTCAAAGCTCTTAAATTATGTGTTTCTGGAATATATTCATTAAGCACTTTCATTACCAAAACAATTTGGGCATCAAACATACATAAATAAATTACACCCATCACTGCTTAACCTCCTTTATACCAAATACATGTACATATTTGTTCCGCATAACAGAAGTACTTCTCAAACATTTTGTTATAAATGATGCCATAGTATTTTTTCCTGTCTGAACAAATATTTTATGCTCTTTTATAATTCGGTTAAGTAACAGATGCTGTAATTTAATTATATTCCCCAATATTTATTCCAATTGAAACTAATGTTATGAAGGAAATTTTATTTCATGTACTTGTAGTCAACAAAAGATGGAAATACACAAAATTTAACAACTTTTTATTTTTTTTTCATATATGTGCTACAAAATTAGCATTTATAAAGCTGCCCTTCAAACTGCAGTCACTGACAAGCCTATATAATATTTCTTGAACTATCTTAATCTTTTACAGACCAAGAAAAGTGTGGATAGGAAATTCAAATCTCAGTTCAAATAGATTTCTTGTGGCCTTGCACATTGTTTAACTTGAATTTAAAGTTTCTAAAGCATGAGTAATCAGGGGATGAAAAACCAAGACTAATAGTATCGATACAAGTTATGCCTAGTAAGCTTTTCACATAACAGATATACATGGTCAAGTGTTTACTTTAGGAAGGAATTTCAGTTTGTTCATTGATATGATAAAAAGAATAATATTATCGAACATTTCAGTGAAATATGATACAAAATAATCAAAAGAAGTAATTAGTTATCATAACCCTCTGTTGGACTATCTGTTTAGATACCTAAGGTCAGAGAGCAATACTGATAGTTCTTATCTACATGTAGTATACAGCTGGGTTTCTGGCTTTCACCCATGCTGCGTTGAAAAAGTATTAGATATTGTAAATTTTTTAGTAAGATTCTCTAAATAAAACACCGTTTAATGTATTTTGTGGGTGTATCGATGACGCCATGGTTTTTCAGTTCCTGAATACATTTTCAGACTCTTAACAGCTTTCATTTATCTATGGCTTTTATATATAAATGTGTATGAAGAAAAATATGACAGCTCTTAAATTGGGTCACTTTCACTAGAGTATATACATTTTGACCAGAAAGATGAAAAGATATTCATAGAGAATATATACCAGATACTATGTTGGCAAACTAACCTAGACAAAACAAGAAATGTATATTGGTTAGAAATTCAGTGGGGAATTTAGGATGAAAGCACAGGACCCAACCCCCTCAAAGATTTGCATATATGGTTAATGCATCAACTTTTTACTTGGTCAAACTCCAAACATTGCCTAGTTTGAGATAAATTCAGGGCATTCACAGTAACTAGTCATTTGGTACAAAATCTGTAGCTGTTTATCATTTAAAAAAAAAAAAAAAAAAAAAAAAAAATTAACCAGAAATATTTTCCTTTACAAATGACACAAGGTTAAATATTTGCCTATAAAACCTCCTTTTGCACTTTTCTTATCTTCTGTGTTGTAATTAAGTTCTGGAATTGTTATTTTATGTAGGGTTTCCCCATCCAATAGCAAAAAAGTGACACAATTAAAAAATTTGAAGCAATAAAACTGTCATTGTATAGAATGATATAGGTTAGAACATGTGTTTTGGGCTTCTTTAAATCTTGGATAACAATCATACAAAGTAATAACCTGCCAGCATTTGAATCTGATATGTCTGTTACCCACAGATAATTCCATTGACTAGACAAGCAGGTATAACACTTGTCAGCAATATCAAGTTACCTCCCTTGTTTGTCATGTGATCTGTCAGGGCATTAAGGTCACCTTAATGAATTTTAGAAAATTTGGTTGATTGAATTTAATGACCGTTTTATTTAATTGTTCCGATCATGCAGAATGCTTTTTTCTATTATAGGAAATCAGGGCATAGGTGGTATTTTAAATGAATGTTTGTCTAGAAAAGGATTGAACCACAAATTTGTAGATATATTTGTAGACTGAAAATGTTTTCGGCTACGATATTAAAAAAAAATCATTCCATTGTTAAATGCAAATTTTAGAAAAAGCATTTTTAGTTTAATGACTAGAATATTTATAAAGCCCATTCACCATAGCCATATATATAGTCAGTTATTTTTAGGGTTTTCCTCATTGACTTGTTCTTAGTCACCGTCATGATAACAATCTTGATTAAACAAATGAACTATATAACTGTCCAGTCATTGTAAAAACTTACTACATGGAATGACTATTGAATTGAATTTTGACTAATTTTAAGTAGCTTAGTAACTGCTGTGTAAAAATCTATTGTACTATTTTTTTCAGTACACATTTTATGAGATATAGTTCATATGATGAAATACAAAGACTAAGGGTGTTCACAGTAACTTGTCAATGTGGTACAAAGGCTACAGATGTTTATCATTTTCATAAAAAAAACAAATTTATCAATGTTATAAATGAACATAGCCAAGAGAAAGGACCATTTCATTGTTGGAATTTCATCTTTTTTGTGTAATAAAAAAAGATTAATTTATGACATTAATTTTTCCAGTAAAGTTCACATTTTAACATTACTGTACAAAAAGAGTTCATCATGTTCAAGATTACATTGATGGTTTTATATATATATATATATATATATATATGCATTTGCACATGAATGCTCAAAATAAAATAAAAGTAAATGGTTTTGTCACATTCATGCATTGAAGGAATTTACAGATTATAATAAACAAGGACACATCAAAGAAGATCATCCCTTCCAAATCCAAAATAAGTTATTTAAAGGCAGTTTATTTAAGGAACATGTACCAAATGACCTTGATGTTCGATTTGATTTTTGATACATGTAATATTCATATCTTATTAGCATTGGAAGTGTTTATGCTGATCATTTATGCTAGAGGCAAGTTCTATATAGGTTAGAAAGATCTTTTCATAGAATGATTAGGTGATCTCTACTATTGATGACCAACTTTGGTAATTGAATTTGATTTTTTGGCTTTTTCATTCATGGTAAACCACAATGCTCCAAGTGTATGAAGATTGGTAATAAGGAAAACTAGTCTTCCTTTCTGCAATTCTTTTGACCAGAATATTCGTAAAACTGTTGAATTTCAATTATTTAAATATATAGTCAAAACTTATGGTTGCCACACCTTCAAAAATAAATGTTCAGTGGCAAATATTTCGAACAAATGTTTATAAAGGTGTGATGACAAGAGCCGCTTCTTCAGCAGTACAATGTACATGTATATGCTAATGAATATGGGGTAAATTTTTTATTGATTCATTCAGTAATTTTTATTGGGTATTATATGTACATGTACTAGAAAAAAAATGTGATTATAAATAGGTTTGCCTTTTTCAACTGATAAGTTTAGTATTATTCAATAGTTCTACCATAGCTTTTCATGAATACTGAAATATTTTCCAAACTGTTATAACTGAATGGAAAAAAAAACTTTTTTATTGATTCATTCAGTAACTTTTATTGTACATGTACTAGAAAAAAAATGTGATTAGGTTTGCCTTTTTCAACTGTTCAGTTTAGTATTATTCAATGATTCTACCATAGCATTACATGAATACCGAAATTTTTCCAAACTGTTCTAACTGAATGGAAAAAACATCAAATATGATTTAACTAAGAAATGGATTTGTGTTTTTGACAGTTATGATAAATTTTACTGATGTTTTTTGTATGGTAATGATTATCCGGTGATGTGCAGTAATTTGTCATTCACTGTTGGGTAGACACAGGTTTTTGTTGTAAGATTAGAGACGATAGTGTTCTTCCCTTTGTGATATTATCTTTTACACAAACATTTAATTTTCTACTTGATGGTATCAAATGTTTCTGTTTTTGCAGAATTTAAATATTAACAGTGCTTTTTAAAGTTCAAACGGATTTTCTTTTATCACGTCTACATAATACACATTATTTTTATGTAAATATTTAAAGAGCACAAAAACAAATTTTATGAATGAAATATTACACAATTAAATGATTTTTTAATGCACCTGAAAGAAGAAGCATGCTTTTGTACATGTCATAATTTCATGATTGAAGCACAAGTTTAAATAACACTGGAGGCCTTGTTTTCAATTTAGAAAGTGTAATTTGGTAGCTCTTTCTGTTTTATAATGTGTCCTTCATTTCTTTCTGTAATCTGTATCTCTTTCCCCTCACTCTGAGTCTCCCACAATCTCTTTCTCCTTAATCTCTCACTCATAGTTCTAGAAAAGTGGTGGTCCAAGGGATTTGATCACAAAAATCTGCAAAAGACTATCCAATTTTGGTATTTTGTAATAGCTATACTGTATATGTATAGTAGTGAAGACAGACATCAGCTTTCTTCAGGGACCAATAGATATAAAAAGATTTTAAGAAATCTGCAGTCACTGTTTCTCCCCATGTTTTCCCAAGACCAGCTATTGAAGTTGAACATGAAAATATTTTTTAAAGGAGTGCTTATAATCTTAATTAGGCAAAATAATTTATTGAAATAATATATTTTTTTACAGGATGGTTCAGTATGTACAAGCAGTATTACAGCATTAGCCGTACGATACTCAGAAGAACTAAAGGCATCAATAGACAGTGTAACAATGGCCATAGAGGAACTACAGCAGTGTATACTCAATGGAAATTCTGAATTATTTTACTCAGTAGGTTTTATTTAGTGTTTAATTCTATAAAAGTAGTCTGTAAACAAAGGGTGATGAATTTATCTTCATGTGGCGCTTTCTTGTGTTTATGTGAGGGAACTTTATATTCTTTTTGACCGAAATTTAGATTTCTTAAACTGTCATTGTACTACTTGGGAACAGGAGCAAGACCCATCCCTATATAAAGCTATACAATAGTAGGAAATAGACTTGTCTTGTACCTGCGTAAGGTGCCAACAAACTCACTCATGATCTGTTTTATGAAGACGCACCACCATCGTTAAAATATCTCTTCCTCCACCGTCAAAATACTTTTGATCACATCAAGCTGTAGACACAGGGCTGTCACGGTTGAAAGTTCTCCATCAATAAATTTTCATGTTTTGTAGGCTTGCTGTCAACATTATTTACAAGCACACCTAATTAACACCTCCATTTGTTAATATTTACAGTATACATATTTTCTAAAATTTTAAACTGTGATAAAAGCTTTTTTTTGCAAAAATACTGGTCATGGAACATTTCTTGTTCTAAGCAAATTATAAATTACAGGATTTTCGAGAAAAAACATATATCTGTGTAAGAAAAGTTGATTTAACTTTTTCTGTATCAACAAAAATACTCATAAAACTTGATCATATTTATCAGTTGTGACAGTAATTGAGCACGTTTCATAAGAAATATTAAAAATCTTAATCACGACAAAACCTCAAAAGCTTGTAAATCATGATAATTATTAAGTTAATGTCAGAAATAATAAAATTTAATCTTTTTGTTTTTGAAGTGTAAAACCTGTTTGATGTATATAGTTTACTGTGTACATGTTGTATTGTATGAGCTATTCAGGATATAAGGCAAGAAATATGAAATTTAATATAAAAAACATTGGTGCAAGTTTTTAGCAGAGGTTTATAAATATGTCAGACGTATGACATTTTAATGATGCATAAAATATTGTCTTTTAACACTTAATTTAATTTTATCACTTCTCGTTAGATAAAAAGAAAGAAATTTTCATTTCTGTTAGGAGATTTTTTCAGAGTCATATGCCTAATGACAGGATTGGAGATAAACATATATAAAGTTAATATTTTTGGCAAACATAGATTAGCTTATCTCTTTGAATTTTGATAGCTTTTGAATTATAAAGTCAGGAAGTCATGTCAGACTGCATCTGGGAGATCTTGAAGAGATTTTTTTTGGCAGGCTAAATGATGAGTTTTAAATTTACAGAGTTATTTATAGGGATTGAACTGAGTATAGTTACAAAATTGGAATTTTTAGGCATTTGGCAAGTTAAAGTGACTTTTTTCGTAATCTAAAACAATTATTTCAACAAGCTAGTGGGGTATACTATATATTGGCTGCCTGTTTTGTTAAATATGGATTAATGTTAGATTACTGAAATACCTATTTCATTATGGAGAGCTAGAGTATGGTGTTTTTGATCTGTTCCCTTGTCTGTAATCAGTCAGTCTCTAAGTTGTCACAGCCAAGGGTAGTGCCTTTGTCAGATTCCTTTAAAATTCGAATAAAGGTTTGGACATTTAGCTGATCTTATTCAAAATCTTGGATGAGTTTGAAAACCAGAAAAACATGGAATCAGAAAAAAAGATCGGGGGAGGGTGGAAGGGACCTACCTGTAAGAATTTCTCATAATAAATCTTGTCGGAAAATAGACAAAGTTTTTGAAGTGAAATAAATAAAGATGCGACTCCTCCCAATGCCAGATGCATGTGAATAAAATTACTGATTTTTTTAGCAGACGTCATATTTTTATGTACAATAATTAATTAGCAAACTACTAAGTAGATAATACATTTGTTTCATGTGTAAGACATTCTTATGTGATGACTTATCAAATTTATTTCACATGCATACTTTTCTATGAACTTCACAAGAATTGTACATCTTGCAATCATTACAAGTCCATTACAACTGATATGTGCATGGTATTGTTCACAATAATACATTCATCTATCACTGTCATTGTTTTTACTTGAAGCATGTTACTTTTCCATATTGCTGTGAAATTTTAAAACTTTTTTCACATGTTACGGATTCCGCCAGTCACTTATAAGTTTTACTAGGTTATCGTATTACAAATACGTGGATTATGTAATCCATGGGAATCCCAGAAACATAAATTTCATGTTTGGATAGTTGATTAATAATTCTCAAGGCCATTTAAAAATTGTAAAATCAAATGGGAAGAAAAAAAATCGGCACATTATATTTGTAGAAACAACTGAAAAATTCATATTGCTATATTTGATTACCAATAAACAAGGGCATTAAAATTTATAAAATCAGATAGGATGTAAAAAAATCGACATCTAATTTGTACAAACGGCTGAAAACGGATATTCTGCTAGAAAATGCTGTTTAATCTGTCTTTTCAAAGCCAGTGTATTATGAAATTTGAATTATAACATGCGTCTACAATTCAATTATATCAATAATAAAAATTGGATTTTTAAAATGACATGTTTGAGCACTTACTAATATTACACTATTAGTTTCCTCAATCAAAAGATGAATACACAAGGGGAATAATTATGTAAACCTAAGTCTTCGTTATTTGAATTTGAAATAATTGTAAATTATTGACTTGTTTAAGAATGTCAATAGAACTAGCATGCTAATGATGAATATTAGATCATATTTAAAACATTTTCTTTCCTGTGTAACATGTCATTAAATAAACATGTGACTATCAATTTCATTACATGTTGAAATGAATATCAATAAACGAGTCAAAGGTTAAAAGCGTTAGATTACAACCAAAGAAAATATATATTTAGTTATGTGCCCACTCATTGCTGTTTGTTTGCTAATATTTGTCAGTTTTTGAATAAAAACAGCCTGTTACATGTTTTGCCGCTTGAGTCTACCGTCATCCAGCTAAATGTCCTAAATAGACCGAATTTGGTTATTACTTCTGTTATTGTAAATTCCATTACACAGTCTCTATTTTGTGTACAAGTCTAGAAATTAGAAGTCCAGGATTCTGTTTCACAAAAAAACTTATAATTAAGATTGATTGTAAGTCATGAACAATTCAGTATTATGACTAGTACTTACAATAAATCTTAGTCGTAAGTTTTTTTTGTGAAACTGACTCCAGATCCCTATAATTCAACACCTAAACTGACAAATCAATTGCATGTATAAACTGAGATTCACATAACTGATAATTGAAATTGAAGAGTTTCGAACTTACATGTATTAAAAAAAAAATTTTATATGAGTAATCTGGATGATGTATTGTAATTGAGGCCTAAAATTGGTTAAAAATGGTAAAAGTTGAAAAGATGAAACTGTTAAAAAAAATTGAATTAAAAGTTTCTGTTACTAGTAATAATTTAATTAAATTTCTTCTTTCATTTGGTTAACTCAAAGTTTGTTCTGCAAATTAAACAAAAGTGAAAAAATCTAATTTTTCATTTTATAATTGAACCTTTTACATGTTATGTCAGAAGTTAAACAAGGTCAATTTCAAATGTTTTTTTTTTTTATTTAATGTATAGATTAATGGCTAAATTACATTGGTAAATTGAATTGTAACGTATAGGGTATTATACTAGAATTTACTTTAGTTAAACAAGCATGAGAAATACAAAGATTATATTTGACAAAAGATTCTATACAACCCTATCGGAATGTGATATACCCCTCACAAAGTTATTGTAATTTCCGTATGAAAGTGTGGGTACTTTAAACAGAAAATCGGTGGTGATTCCTAAGTCTCTGGGTGTTGTACTTTGTATGCTTCTTGACTTTTAAAGGGTTTTCGGTGATGTATTATTGTGAAACGAAAGCTTTACAAATAAAAACGATGGGTGGACATGATCGATAAAGAAAGTCAAGTGAAGGGGAAGGTATAAATGTTTCATTCAGGTATCTAGTGGATGGGTACGGCGGGTTAGAGGGATAAAAGTTTTTGTATGATCAAGCAATTTACTCTTTTTGAAAGTTTGTCTATCTAAATCAGGATACATGTATACTCTCATAGCTTGAATTGATGAAATTTTAGAGATGAATTACGAATTGAAGGGAAAAGAGATGGAAGTTTTGGCAAGGGAAAAGTATAAGGTCCATTCTTGCAACTAATGCTCAATCAAGTTTCCTAATCAAAAGGTCTATCAATATTTTAATGAGTCAGATTTATGGAGACTTGAATAAAGTGTGTTTTGTTACATTTAGTAAACTCCGTATCTTTCAGTTCGTTATTTTTGTTGCAGGTTGCTCATTATGATTAGAAATTATGATAAGCGTATTTGATTTTGATTAATGAATCTGATTTCTAGTTGTTTGATATGGTTGATATCAGCTTTTTAGCCGAGCATGTTAGATTGGATATGACATGGAAATTTATCATTGGAGACTATTGATAAATTAATTTTGTTGGTTTTCAATTAAAAGACCACCCAAGGATTCTTGCAGTTTTAAAAATTAAATACCAAACAATATGGTTAAATTGAAATAAACAATGTAAAAAACACTTAAATCTTGAAGATTGTGTCTTAGATTGTTTTGAGTTTTCTGCCCACAAACAATTAGAGATGTTTTCATGTTCAATGATTAGGATGTTTTGACAACTTTGAAGTAAATTTATCATGGAAATAAATTGATTGATTTAATCTTTAATGACATGTAGGGGTTTCGTGTTGCACTTGTTATAGTATAGGTGTTGGAAGTTGCTGATCAGTGGTGGAATTTTGATGAAAAATATCCATATTTTGTCATAAATGGGAAAAAATTGTAGAGGCAAGATTTGCCGGTGTACAGACAGATTAACCCAACTACTTCTACCCTTCAGTTAAAATAGAATAGAGATTAATAAAAAAAGATAGGAACGGAAAGGAGAAAAGAAAGAAAAAGAATATACATGTAGTATAATGTATTAGATCATTGTAAAATTATCTAACTCCGTCTTTCTGAACTCCAATGGAGCTTCAGCAGGTGAATAGGAAAGAATTTACAGGAGAAGGAATGTAAACAGATAATTTGCATATATTGTTACAATTATATATGAGTGGACAAGGGTCTAACAAATTCTGATGTGATGGTCATATTTTGTGTCCATAAAAAGTCTGTGTTTGTGTTTAAACATATATTTGTTCCAACTAACTGAAGTTCTACTGGAAACTTAGTTATAAACAATGTCATGATATCTGTTCCTCTTGGAACAAATCTTCTATACCATTTATTCCGTTAGGAACATTCGCTGTAATATTTATTCCAATGGAAAAAACATTTCAGAATATATTTTCTCATTGGAACTTATATTATGAAGGAACTTCTATTTCGTGACACGTGGACAGAAAAAAGTCATGATGAATTTGATATATACATGTATCAACATATCAATCGAAATATGTAGTGAATAAACCTGAACTATGTCTTTGATCTAAACCAGAAAAGATATTGTGATTTAAAAAAAAATTAAAATCCATTTTTATGTCCAAATATTTTTTTCTTCATAGTTCTATAATCGGTAAGATGTGTATTGACATTGTAGCATGTGTGATCTGTTGAATTAAATTGAGACATCAAAGTGATCTTGGTCATGGTCCATTATTTTAATGGACTGGAGGATTAATTGACCATAACTAAAGGCTTTCTACTGCCAAATTTTTATTAACTTAGCAATAAAAATTTCTAAATGTAAATCATCACTTTCTCTAGGGTGATCTAGAAGGGGGCATAATTGGGGGTGGTCAGAAATTGTCCATGATGTAAAAAGTTACCATTTCATGCTTAATCTTAAACTTTTGTGATTTAGATTTTTTTTATTTTCATCGGATCACTATACAATATAATGCAGTAGTTCAAATTTTCAAAATAAATCTGCATTCTTGTTCAACAGTTAAATATATCCTATTATAAAGTTAGACCAAATTTGAATATAAACTATATCAGCATACCTTAAGGGATAAACAGATAGATTTATGATCAAAAGGCCATGGGATAAAATCTTAAAAGACAAAATCAGTACATAAATTGAAATTGACCACTGATTTATATGAAATTTTTATGTATAGTTTCTTAAATTTTATTGCATATAAAAAGTTAATGCCTCATTTCTTATGGGTAAGTGTCCTTTTAATAAGGTTTGATATTCAAAGAAATTCCCTTATGAAAAAAACATTGACCTACACAATAATAAATCTTCTAAAATTGAATACTTGTAAATATTTCAGGAAATTTTGAGTTCCTATTAAAGGAGACACTTCAGCCCGACAACACAATCAATTAAATAGTGATTCTTTTTTGTACAAAATCTAAGTTCAGTGTTCTTCAATGTATAATTTACTGATATTTGGAGCAATAACTAATATTCAGCTGTTATATTACCCTCAGATGTTTGGTTTTCGTGCCCTCAATTGAAATTGTACAATAGTACAGCACTTATTATAAAGGCAAACATTTAGTACATGTGTTGTACCAGGTTCTTACAGAAATAAGAAAAAAAATGTCAGTATTTAAAGATACTTTATTATGACAGTTTTCAGTGTAAAAACTAAAAAAACGATTTTTCATAATACAGTATCATTGTCCGTAATTGTGTAATGTTGTTCATTTGAGCAATTCAGTACTGGTTTTACATTATATATAACTGGTACTACATAATATAGAACAAAGAAATCGTAGCTTACGATGTCACTTGAAACAAGAAGCTACAAGTGTTGCCTTCCTATTGATGGATGACACAAGTCACATGACATAAGTCAAGTCTCTCTTGTAATCAGACACTACAAGTTTTGTAACTTTATTAAAAGGATTAAGTTCCGATCATTCATGCAATCAGACATCATGTCTCAGTAGTACTATACACGAGACCGTGATGATGTGGTATAGCACATCCCAGTGTATTAACGATCATCGCTCACCCGTAATGACCCAATGTACTATTGTGTAAAAGTTGATATTGAAATTTTTACGTTTTGGCTGTGTTTTAATATTGCATAGAGGACTACACTTCGTTGTTTTCAATTAATTGAAATTTTTCTGTTTATATTATTAATTTTTTAACAACGTTGCCATAATTAATACATTTTTTCTACAGAAATCTAGACACCAGCCGCTATTTCTATTCAAATCTTTGAAAAATAATAGGATTGTGAAATTTCATCTTGAAAGATAAAGAAACATTTGCATAATGATTTGATTTTATTGACAATATCGAGACGTAGCCTTCAGCAATATCCGTTTTCTTTGAAAAGATAACTTTAATTTAACATCCGTTTTATAGAATAATAGACTTCTTGTATTCTTGATAATCTTTTCTTCTCACACCTTAAAGTTTAAATTATGTTGTTAACTATAGAAGCATAAACTTGATAAAAGTGTTCCCATATTATATAAATAATAAAAAATAAAGTTCTTTCAAAAGAAATAGTTATTTAGTGCTTTTCACTAGTGAAAAAATGTTAGGACCATCCCCCAATTATACATCAGTTATTCCAGTACAATGATCTAAATTGCTTACATTTTTGTCAGTATGGTAAAGGCCAATTTCATTAAAGTTACACTGAGAAAGAATATATTGTGCAATTTATCAGGTGAGAAAATAGAAATTCAAAATATCCTTGTAATTCATATATAAAAGGTGAAAGTAAGGGAAAATGTTCGTAGTTGAGGCTCCAATATATGTGTCTGAACACATTTTTACTAAGTGACTTAGGTGTCGTTGGCAATTGTCCTGTGGTTAGATTCTATTGTTGTAACACTGTGTATGCATTGATGACTTTTAGGTCTCTCTGTCTGTGTACCTTTGCCTTGAAGAAAATCTTAATGCAAGTATGCTATGAATTCAATTGTAATTTACATGTAAAATATGTGATTATATTGTATAAAATATGTGAATATATTGCACATTTTCCTCTGTAGGCACCATTGATGCAAATTGCATTTACTTATACTGAATCTGATTTAATTCGATTTGAATACTACAGGTCTATATCTTGTGGTTTTGAGAAATTTTGAGAATTATTTATTTTCACTCTCATTCAAATCACACAGTTGGTTAACATGTAACATCATAAACTAATAAGAATAGATATAATGGATAAATTGAGACAGGGTATTAAACTTCAAAAACAAAGGAACACTGCTTTACTGCAGTAACAATGAGGCCTTCAATAGGGAGCCGAAGCTCACACCTCACTAAATTTTTTAAAAGTGCCTCTAACACTGGTTTGCATGGAGGGATGCCCCTGGATAATATCTTACATGTTCACAGATTATTTCTTTCTTCAGTGTTTTTCAATGATTATAAATTTTTATTTCAGGCTACCCCGGTAAGCTCAAGTTCTTTGGCAAGTTTGTCTAGTGAACCTAGCTGCCATAGTTACAGTTGCCGACCAGAATTACCGCCACCTATACCTAGCATTCCACCTGTAAGTAAACAACTGTGGATTTGTTATTATTTGTGGTGGAAACATTATTATTTGGGGTATACCAATTCTGTGGATTTCGTTGGAACAGTTGAGCCACAAATTCAAATGTTCCAGTAATAACAAATTTTCTTAGAATAATATATGTTATGAAGAGATTGGCAAAACCACGAAATCAAATATTCTCGAACATGCAAGTTTCCCTTAATCCACGAAAATTGATACCCAGAAAATAAATAAATCCACAGACTATGAAAACATTTCAGTTACAATAAAGTATACAGTTATTTAGATAATTTTCTCATTTTAATACTGAACATACATCAGATATTATACTACTAGGTTTAATAAAAAGACCGACATGGCGCCTTAAAAAATATATATGGAAATACCATTTTTCAAAATCGAGAACAAGATTGAATGACAGTTACTACCAAATCTGTCTTTACATGAAAGGTCAAATAAAGAACATGACCATTTTTGGCATCATCGAGGAACAAATTGCAATACAATTTGGATGACTTTATGATGTATTTGTACCAATAAGAGGAGAAAATTAAACAGTAAATCTTGATCTTAAATAAATATTGGGTTTTAATCTACAAATGAACAGAATCAAGGTTCAATGCACTGAGTCTGCTTTTTCATTAGATCAGCCAAGATTTTATGACTTTTTCTGATTAATGTATCTCATAAAGAAGCAAAGATACTAGGATTACAATTCAGATTATTTATAAATCAGGAAGAAGAGATTGCAGTGCCATCACAAACTTTCTCGTTTGATTTAGAATCTTTTCTGCTAAATATTCCTATTGCAGTCTAGCAGAAAAAGAAATAAAATGTATGATATATGAGGCAGTTTTATTATTTCAGCCAACATCCAGTCATATAGATAAAGCAGGCAGTCTTCACAGTATTCCAACAAGGTAGGTTTGTATAAAGTTCAGGATTAATAACCATCTGCTGGAGAAAAGATAAAGTTCAGGATCAAGAGTTACAGCCTCAGATAAAAGACAACAATTTATACCCTACTACATTTGATTGCAATGAATTGGGAGATGATCATACTGGTAGTCTTTGTCATTATAGACATGGTCCTAGTTGTTATAAAATTTGGTTATACCTAATAATTTTTATTTACATGCACCAATAAGATGTTATAAGAAATTGGATACCCTGCATTTATCTTGCTTTTCATTATCATATGGTCAAATCTTTTTTTAGACCTCACCCCCCACCCCCCCTTTACGAAATCGAAAGACCTCACCCCCAACCCCTCCGAAATCCAAAAATATCATTCTGCATTGACAGTAATATTTTTGTGTAAATAAGTTATATAGGTTTGAAATGAATCTTCTTAGAATTAAAATTTTGGAAAATAGAAGCACAATATAATAATTTAAGAAATGATGGTTACTGGCATTTGGTATCTAGAATCATTACTGAAAACACCTGCAATATTTGTAAAGAAAAAATGTAGTTTTTTTGTTACCCTCCTTTCTAATGCTATGTTGCAGAGCTCTAACTAAAAATAAATATTTTGGCACACCCAAACACTCAACATAATGGTTTAAACAAACAGAAGTGAACAAAAAAATACAAAAGCTAATCAAAACATTACATAATGTAAAAATAATCAGTCTGGTTAGGTGTAAACAGACCTATAATGTAAACAGACCTATGATTGGATAACCTTAACACCTGTGGAAGTAAAATGACAGATTGACTGTCCTGAATTTGATGTGTATTCATAACTTGATGTGGTATTGGAAGTGTACGTTTTATCATTTAATGTGGTCAGGTTGTATAACTCTCATGCAAGAAATGGTAGTTGTGATTTGCCTTGGAGCTTATTTTTTTGTAAACATTGCATAGTTCTAAAAGTACAAGGAAAAAAAAGGTAGATTTAGCAGATTTTGAGTGATTGTTAAGGAAATTGACACAGCTACTGATTTCTTGTAAAACGTGTCTTGAACTTTTCGTTAATATCATGTGACAACTATTTCAGGTATATTCAGGAAGGTCTTGTAGTTCATATTTATGCCTTGTGTATGTTGTCGTGTACCATTACTTTGGATAACACAGTTATTCTGTTATTTCTAAAACTTTCTCAATTTGGCAGCTCTTAAAATAGCATCTATTGTTATAGTCTGGATTGTCTAGATACCTGTCACATCTTAAAATAACATAGAACAATCACGACTTCAGTACAGATACTATTTTAAATATATTGTACTACTTTATAGTGCAAAGATTTAAAAAAAAAAAAAAAAAAAAAAATACTATCGAATTATTTTTAAAATATTTTCATGATATTACAAAATCAAATGGTTTCTATATCATTTATCATTTGTTTCTATTAATGCCACTAGTGCATCTGGTGTATTTATGGATTTCATGATAATTCTTAAGCCCCTTTAACTCTGCCATATAAATGTCCATGTGGTCTGTCTCTTATTTTCTATTTATATACAGTCATGGCTTTTATTTGTTTATATACAAATTCCTTGTAAATATTTTGTACTGATCCAACCTGTTTCAAGTCAATAAGTCATAGCGCTCTTGGAAATCCCTTCTTCTGAAATATGTAATGTTCTGTCTTATGGAATAATTTGACCAGATGCTACCTGTTGTTTACCTATATATTATGTTTGTTAACAGGTGTACATATGGTACAAAACAATCACCGACATTGATCAGGTTTGATAAGGATTACATCCCCAGCAGGAAGCCGTTACTTTAGCTAAGATAAAACAAGGTTTTTATGGATGTTTGTTTGTTATACAAAGTACATATCAACATGCATTGTAATAGATGCTAGATTATTCCCATATGTGAATTTAAACTTTGACATTTTACGTAGGCAGGTACTCTCAGAGTACAAAACTGATACACATGGTGCACTGTGAACTTTGTGACATCATATTAAAATTTTTGTTTTTGCAAATATTTAAAGTTAACAAATATAATAAAATGTGGTCGCTCGCGTTCTCCAAATTTAAATTCAGTATGAGATTAGTAAGCTAAACTGATTTTTGATCCAAAGATAACCGCCTTAAAAGGTTAATTCCCATTTTTCCAATCCATGTGAAATGATTTATAAGAAAACATTTACATTGCTATCTTTGTTAAATCAAATTTTTTCAGGTCATTGATAGGCCAATATATCATATAAATCATCAAGAAAAACTAGACATTTAGATTAGCAAAATTCATAAATGTGCTTTCTTTGTGAGAAATTTGTGTTCCAAAACATTAATAAAAGGGCTATTTTTTTTAAAATGTGCATTGGACTATGCATAAAATGCTCTTAAAAATAAAACATCTTTCTGAAAAAAAAAAGCATAAAAATATGAAGAATAATATGAAATGATATTTCTGTGGGTCAGTGAAATTATCAATTTGACCTGTGGTCATTTTAGACATCAATCACTATAGACAGGTGTAAACTATAGTGTAAATTATACCTCAATTTACCTGACAAAATGGTGATAAATAACTGTCAACAAATGTCCAACTACCATGTAAAATGCTGATCCTTATTTGATGGTTATCTCTTTTCCTGTTAGAGAACTATAATTTTTGGCAGAGAATGAATAGGCCACCTAAATTGTTATATAGGTGTAAAGTAATGAAGAAATGTACAGAATAAATTTTAATTTTTATGTGTTATGTTCTCTTAGAGAATTTTGATGGGGTTAGCGCTGCCTTGTCCAGGTTTTCTGTTTAGTTTTTCGTTAATTGTTGTTTTTCTGTCATTTTGATTTTTACTCTTCTGGTTAATTTTTTTTTAGTTTTATGATTGCCAATTGGTACCTCCTCTCTCTTTCTAATTGACAGAAAGTCTTTAAAGGAGATTTTAACATATGGAAAGAGTTTCCCCAGTTGACAAGGGAATAATGCATCTGTTTTTATTTGCAATAAACTGTTTGTGTAATTGTTTGGACTTGCCTTCAGCTTACATTCTGTTTGTGAACTTGCTTGGACTTGCCTGTCAGTCATAGCTTACGTTCAGTTTGAAAATTTGTATCAGTTGTACGAAAAAATAATTGTATAGAAATATTATATGATTGATGTGAAAATAATTCCTACCAGATGATTGTAGTGTGTCAAAGTGTTTAGTCTTATTACTTGTTTCTGAGTGACAGACAAATTGATTAACATATGTGTTGTTAGGGATGCAAAATATTAAAAATAAATGCATTTAATGTCTTTTGTGTTCCTTATTATTTGTATCTGGTAGGCGAATATATTGGAAAAAGATCAGTTCTGCATTGGATATAAGTGATAAAATATTTTACGAGCATGGAATAATAGAAACTGGCTCTGAAGTAATCGGAAAATGGAAATAATGGAAAAGTCTTACTTAAATCTAAATTGTCCTTGCTTAATGAAGCTTGTACATAAAAGTCATTATATTCACATACTCCTTAGTTATTTACGAAATCAACACATTTGTAAAACCAGTAACTCGTTGATCAAATGATTAATGTAAGAAGCCTGACATTAGACACAAAAACAGGATTTTCTACTTTCGCTTTCATTTGTTGTCCATTTTAATCTGATCAAAACAAATCAACATATTAATCAATGCTGGACAAACTAGTTAATCTGTTGACATCTAGGAACAAACTGTTTTATTTGTTATTTGTATGTCCATTTATCATATTTAGAAATCTTCCTTTTATCCACTGTCTTTTGTCATCCTGCTTTTATTCATTTTTGCTATGTGACAGGTTGTTATAGCCAGTAGCAATGTGTAAACTGACTATTGTGTTTAAGGCAGATTATTTGTTTAAATAGGAAAATGCAAGATGGTGCCAAAGTGATGAATGGAAAGATTTTGTATTTTTACACAACATATGACAGACGTCTTTCACCTGAGGCTTGTACCTCCCTGGTTTTGTTGAATTTCCTTTTTGAAAAAAGGAAGATACAAACTTCATTCATTCATCATAATTATTAATTGACTGTCTATCATCTGAAAAACGGAGAGAAATTTTAAGTCAATTTATCTTACTACATTTTCCCACCTTTAGCTGTTATTCAAGATTTTTTTAAATACACATTAAAGAAAATCTGTTACAATTTTATTTTTTGAACTTGGTAGATTAATTAATGGATTTTCGTCAAATTTTGTATTTTGTTGCAGATTTAAGTAGAAATATGTTTTTACATCGACAGTTTGAAAAGATGATTGATTAGGAGTGAAAATGATGATATAATTGACACAACAACCACTATGCGCCACCATGTTTGCATAATTCTCACTCTCTTCTTTTAAATGTAGCAATATGCCATGTGCATGTTAATGTTCCCTAACAATGATCACTTTATTATTTTCACATAATTTTTTGCTCATGTCACCCTTCAGGTCTATAAATAGTGCAGCTGTTGCAAATTAACAAAAGATAAAAGAGAATATTCAATCATAAAAAATATCCACTGAAATGGAATAATCAGATATTTCAATACAATGATGTGTATTTAATGTACCAATGCATTGTAGATTATTCAAGTTTTTGTATGTTATAGAATGCACCTGCTTTTGAGATTTATGTAGAAAAAATCATTTTGAAAATAAAACAGATCTCTGGTTTTAGGAAATGGTAGCGTTGAACCATTATAAATTGCTCAACCTTTAAAGCAAGCTTTCTGACTTTATGATAGTATAATATTAAGTTACTTTTAAAATTACTTGAGCTGTTTTTCTCTCACAGTTTAAAAAATTATGTTTTCTTTGTTAAACAAAAAAGAAAAAAAAATGATACAAATTTTCATGAATGAATAAATTTTATAGAGTAGAAATTTAAAAGACAAAGTTATGGTTTCTTTTTTAACATGAAAAAAAAAAATGATATAATTTTCATGAATGAATAAATTTTATAGAGTAGAAATTAAAGACAAGATTGATAGGTGTACATGACAAATGAGAGATAATAGGTTATCTCAAACATTGCTTTATCTATGGTCGGTAGTTTTATGCGTTTTGTTTATGGTCATGTTATGTGAGTCATACAAGCATGTCCTACTGTGTAAACATTTAAAAATGCACTTTATATCCTTGGCTAATATTTCAAAAAACAGTCATATATCTCTGGTATTTGTATGTCTAATGTATTTTCGTGTAAAGGGATACCTCATTGATAATCTAACTTGTCTCGTTGATTGTGTACTCTGTTTGAACATTTTTCATTTTCCTTATTGAGACATTTTTGGCATTTCAAGGAGAGAAGAAAGTTAAGAATAAAAAATATGCTAAAACAGGGAAGCAGGTGATCTAGGATTTTTTTTAAAGAGTTCTGTAATTCCAGAAAAAAACAGAAAATATATCAAAGAGAGAAACAAGTCAAATAAATTTTGAATGATATTTTGCTAAAAAATTATATAAATCGGAATTATATGAAATATATTTGGTATTTTTTTTTTTTACATTAAAGTCAAGGAGGCTAAAGCTTAATTTTAAATTATGTTAGACAATGTTGCTGGTATGACTTGTGTGTTTAAGAAGATCAAAGATATTCAAGCAGTTTATTAGATTTTGTTTGAGTACATTGATAGTGTGTATTGGGAGTTAGCCTTCTAGTCGACCATAATTTATCTTATATATACCTGTCATAAATGAATGAGTGTCAATGTCATTGGACAATAAATAAATTTCAAAATAAAATTTCACCAAGATTAATAAAGTCATCATTAATTATTTCTTATAAGTAAATATATTTGACATGTAATTGGTTATAAATAAATCTGATTGAAATAAAAATCTTGTGGTCACAAATAAAAAAAAAGGGATTTGACGTTTGGGATCAGGAAATAGGTCAACAGAAAAGGAACCTGAAAAGGTCAACAGAACAGAAACCCACCAATGTAAAACTGATCCTCGTGAGCTAAGCTTGGACACTACATCTAAAATTGAGGATGGAAATAGGGAATGTGTCAAAGAGACAACAACCCAACCATAGAACAGACAACAGCAGAATTCAATCTGATTGGCTTCAAATGCACATTGAACCAAAATTCTACATAAAATTTCATGATCCCACTGTTTAAGGGTCAAGATTTCACTGTAAAAAAGATCATGTAGAACTCAATTACCATACCAAACACTTGGCAGAAACTCTATTTACACTTGTCGATCTGACGTAAAATTAAACAACTCGAATGCATTTGTATTTGATCGCCTTTCAGTTTATATTTGATCATCTTTCAGTTTAATGTGCAGAAAATAATATCTGTTTTCTTTTTTAACGGAAAAATGCTAATGCCCAATGGAGGTTATTCAGTGTTTTAACAGGATTTTACTTGCCGGGGTGTAAATAATAACATAAGCAATAGTATAAATAACACTTCATGAAAATGGACTCTTGTTCGGATTAATTTCATGACTAAATGCTAGGAGATTATCATAGATAAATATTAGATATTTCATTGCCGTAATTAAACGAAAAACATCATATAAATCACACATAAAGAATTTACATTACTGAATTAATCTTTTAACTATGTGATTTTAGGTAGAAAAATATTATGATAGGTTTGTTTCAGTAGAACCTTTGATCTTGTGGATAATGTTATAAATTAAATGATTTTCTATCAAATAAAATGTGCTCAAGAAATGTGAAAGACATTAGTATCTGCCTATTATGTCTAGATCAGGAAAATAAATAGTAACGGATTACAAAAACGTAATCGGGACTATTTCCTCAAGTTGTTTTTGTACCCCTGGCTAAGTTTTGACAGTCGTAAATCCCATTTACTGGTTAATTGTCACATATGTAGGTAAAGAATGTATGAATTGTCAGGTGATTGGTTGGTAAGGTCATATTAAGTGAAAACTTATAAACTAGCCAACAGCGGGGTTAGATAAATGAATTTCTGTTTATTCATAAACTGTCATTGATAACAAGTTCTCCCATACTGTGAAAAGAGCATAGTTTACAGAATTTTACTCCACTGGTGTCTCCCTCCCCTTAGATTCATAGCCTTTGTGTTTTACGGCCAGGTATAGCCTTTTGAAGTATACTCTAGTCCTTTAGATGAGAGAGTTGTCTTATTGGCACTCATACCACATCTTCTTATATCTCTTAAACCATTATGGTATAATGTTTCTTAGGACTTGCTTATTATTATCGATTGATTAATTACTGCTTAACTTTGTGTTAGTGTTAAGTTGCTGTCTCTTAAAAGTTTATTTCTGACTTCTCATATTCTAAGATAGTAGGAAGATGTGGTGTGAGTGTGCCACTGAGACAACTCTCCATCCAAATAACAATTTATAAAAGTAAACGAGAATGTTTTCTCAACTTTTTCTTAAAAAAATGTATATTTGACTGATTAGATCCCAAATTGGTAATATCATGTATCGGAAAACAGCCATTAGAATATTTTATTTTTCTCCTTGAACGATAACAATTCATTTATTGAATCATTGCAGTTTTGTATTGTGGTTTATTGTAGGACAAGTATTTCAATTGTCATTGTGTGCAAATTGATTTTTTGAAAAAATTCAAACAATTTACCAACAATTTATATTTTAAAGATTTGAATTACGATAAGTCTACCTATAAACTGACATGCAAGGTATTGTTATTTTAATCGAAGAAAATTGACGAAAATACAAAATGATAAAAATCCATTTTTGTGCTATTTAATTTGATTTTTATCCTTTTTACCTACATATTAATAAATCACTCCAGGTGTTTCCTAATTTACATTTACCTGAAAATATTTTCACAAGATATTGGAAGACCTTTTAACAAATTATATAAACGTTTATTTGTGAACTTAATCAAATGCAAATAATAGGACTGATCTTTTGTCCGAAAAAGAAAATCATTTCTATAATTTTATTTTTGCACAAAATTGATGATTAAATAATGACAGATTTGATAGGAATGTTATGAAACCTTCAGCAAATATAAAGTTTCAAACCTTTTATTCAAATTAATAAATATTTTTCTTGGGTAATGCTTAAATTGTGAAAATATAGACAGTAGTATGTAACACCAGTAAACATAGGTCTTTTTTTCTTTGTTTGATGTCTGTGATGTGTAATTGATAGGGTTTTTGAAGAAAGAGTGTAAATTTCCTCACTTGTTACAATTGAGATATCATTGGCTTAGCCCACAACATCTGTCACATATCATTCGTCTTTGATGTGTGAAAAATGTCATCTGAAATTGTAACTTCCTATTCAGGTTATAATTGAATATAAAATATCTCAAAATTGCAGGAAATGTTTTTAAAGGCAATATATGGATTTCCAAGCACTATATTTGTTACATGTTTTTTTCTCTGGAAAATTGTATTTTTACATTCAGTAAATGATGTTTACACAGATGTGTTTCCCATCAAATGAAAATAACGTTTTATTTTTACAAGATAATTTCCACAATATTGACATTTTCTGGTAGATTTGAGTTGAAACATTGACCCCTCATCCCTGATGGTGAATTTCAAATACCTTGGGACACTAAAGAGGTTTTAAGTTAACATCAGAATTTGTTAAATGGATATTTTTTCTCCTTTAAGATTTAGCGTTAATAGATGTTGTAGAAGATAATTTGATAATTCTGATGCTAGTTAAAGTTTGATGTTTGTTTGTCAAATAATCGTCAGTTTCTGTAGGACCATATTTTTTAAAGAAAGATGTTAAGGATATGTGGTCTTCTTTCCATGTTATTGACTTATGGCTAGTTTTACATTTGTTTGTCAAATAATCATCAGTTTCTGTAGGACCATATTTTTTAAAGAAAGATGTTAAGGATATGTGGTATTCTTTCCATTGTATTTGACTTATGGCTAGTTGTTCATGCAACATTGCCTAATTTAAGTGTTGTTTAGTTGATGAACTATTATTAAATGGACTCTAATTATAATTGAATCAATAAATGACCAATATTATGCCTGTCTATGTCAGCTTCCATATCCTCTATCATTACTATAATTAACTAGCTTTATGTGAGGGTCAGAATGGGGTTGGCCCATTTGGGTCTTTATTTCTATAGTCTCTGATTTTAAAGCCATTTATCTATTTAATTTCTGGTCCATTACTGTCTGTTCTTTATATTTTAGAAATTTTTAGAAATCTGTATTCCCTTTTTTTTTTCCTATTTTAACTTGCTTTTATTCATATTCTGTAAACCCCACCACGGACCCCTTGAATTGCCTATAGCCATATTGGTACAACTTGAATTTGCTGTTCAAAATCATATATGGTTTTCGCCTTTCATATGTTTTGATAAGAGCCATCATAGAAGTGTTTTATGTACAAGATATGTGTATCTGACGTATAAAATTGTTGATACTGACTTGTGATTGAAACAAATGTCTTTATACTAGATATTACTCCAAAAAGAAAATAATGGTTAAGATATGGCATATATGGTCATATTATTATTTTTTTTCACAATTTGATAATACCAGTATCACTTTATTTGTTATTTATTGTATAAGATATGAAAGCATTTGTAAATGCTGATTCATCAAAATGCATATGAAATAAAATATACTCCCACCTAAAAAATTCATGGTCTCTGAAACATCTTTGCATTAATAATCTTTGCATTTTTACTTATAATCAAATTATATAGATATAAATTGCATTTATATTTAAATTTTAATATATAAAACTTCTTCTATATTTCAGATATTCTGGCAATGCATCAATAAAGACATATGATTATGTAGTTTTGGATTCAGGTTGGTACATTTTGTTTGTTTGCTGTTGTACGCATGTACAGTCACCAGTATTACACCTATCAATATATTTCACAAAGGTAGTACAATTGCCCTGATTGTTCACTGGATACTATGGATTCATTAATATTTGTTGGATACCAATTTTCGTGGATTTCATGGGTACAGGGGAACCACAAATTTAGATTTTAAACGAATAACACATTTTCTAAAGGAATGAATACAGACTTTGTCAAAACCACGAAATTAAATATCCACGAGTATGTAAGTTTTCCTCAAACGATGAAAATTGGTTTCCATGATGATAAATGAATCCACAGTATCACCTGAATGGGGTCTCATTGGGGGTTCCGATCCCGGATCCTGCTTACTGTTTTGTCAGATTCCTGTATCCCGCTTACACTATGTACGTAAGCAATTCTTATTTTTTTGTCATTTCCCGGGTCCCGCTAGACCTCATTTCCCGTTTTCCTGACACAATAATTTGACTTTCACGTGTCACACTTACAAAAAATCGGCAATCCCGCGTCACGCTTAGACCCCAATGAGACCCACCCTGAACACAAGATGCTCTCCTGATTTTCTCAATGCTTGTTCCCAATCAATAAACTTATCTACAGTTCTATGTTTGGCATACATCTTTGTTCAGGCAAAACAAAAATGTAAGATGTCCCCTTTGGTTGTTTTTTTTAATTTGGGTGAAATGTTACTTTTATTCCTGACCATGTTAGAGCCTCAGAAGTAGTCAAGGTTCTCAAAAAAGCCTTGTTGTCGACTTTTAGATAGATATGATTAAAAGGAAATATGGGGTAAATATCAATGCAACCGTATAACCCTCAATAATGATTATTTACTGTATCTAGTTTAAGTTTTTGAGAGAAATTGAGTAGACTCCAAATTGAGTCTTGAAAGTGAGGACTCACTTTACCACTCAAGTCTAAGCTACTTGATACTATAGTGAATTTAATTCCAGTCAATAAATCAGACATTAAATGATTTATATTTATGTTTCATCTTATCAAACTCTAAAAACTCATAGATTTTTAAGGCCTTTTAAGAGCTAGAATTATGTAATATAGCCAAGTGGTTTTACCATTGTAAATATTTTAAGAATTCTCGAACATAAATATTACTTGATATGTAGATTTTTGTAAGCAATCCAATAAATTACACCTTTTTCGCAACATCAAAATCATCATGGAACAAATTGAAATCATCCATTTAAAAAAAATAGCTATTGATGTGCATTAAAGTTCTCTGAATTCAAATAATGTGTTTTTATTTTTTTTAGCATCTATTCTTTAAAATGAATTCTTAGATAAACATAAATAATTTCCAGTTATTGATTGAAAACTGAAGGAAAGTCAATATTTACCACAAAATCATTCAGTGTTAAAAGATTGTCATTCTGGTTCTATTCTTACAACTTTCACTTTTTGCATCGGTACATTTAAGTCAGGCAAAATAGGCTTGAAATAGGCTTGAAATAGAAATATTTATGAGTTTAAGAATCCGAAAAAGCCTCAGAAGTTAATTGAATACCTTGTCTCACCTTTATAAAGTGAAAATTTTATGATTTTTGTGAAGCTTTTAATTTGTTTGAACTTCGGTAATTAAACACATAAGTAATTAAGAATGGAAATTCCAAAACCACATTCATAGCATGAGAGTTGATATTGGATAATGAAAGAATCATAAAGATAAATTTTGATTTTAATGTTAATTGTTATTACAATGGGGGAGGGGTATAAAGAAATCATCCTCTCTGTCAAGGGGCGGATCCAGTCATTTTTAAAAGGGGGTTCCAACTATATGTCCCTAATTCAAATGCATTGATTGTCAAAAAGGGGGTCCCAACTATATGTCCCATTCAAATGCATTGATTGTCCAAAAGGGGGCTTCCCTCACTGCTGTCCATCATCCCAAAATTGGTTTCCGTTCTTTAATTTGCCTCTGCCAAATGTTATGAAACTTTTAAGACACACAATACTTTTTATCACCAAACACAGATCAAGTTTAATATTTAGATGGCATAACTTACATCATTCTTGAGTTTATAATGTACCTGTATAAATTGAAAATTGTTGCAGTTGCAGTATATTTACAAGCAAGGACATCTGCTTTATTTACATCTCTTTATTTAAAAAAAAAAACATAGCCTATAGGGGACTTTTTAATGGAAAGGTAGGAATTATCTCCCTTGAAGGATTGACAAATGTTGATTAAGGTTGAAGTTAAATGTTGCTGCTGCAGACAGAAAGGGCTATTACTATTGTCTACGTTAATTTATGGGGGAAAAAAATCATTCAAGGACTTGTCCATTGTAAAATTGAAACTGAATGCATGAATATCTATTGTAATTCCTAACACTGAAAGGAAGTGATTAGAATAAAAAGGAAAAATCATGCTTAAATTATTGATCCATTTCTCAATAAATGTTCAATATTAGGCCAAACAAAAAAGTATATGTGTTTACTGTCACATGCTGAAAAAAATTAAAAGGGTAGGTATGTAGGGATTTTTTTTTTTTTTAATATTTTTTTACTTTGCGTCTATCCGGGGAGCAACATTATGTATTTAACAGTGCTTAATCAAGAATGGCAAAAAAAACTTTAGGGTAGGGGATAAAAATTAGGGTAGGTAAGGGTACAGTAAACTCATATACTTTTTTGTTTGGCCTTATATGAAATCAACATTAAGAGGAATGAACTCTTTGAGTAGAAAGTTTTTTGATTCAAGATTTTTGCTGTTTTCTTTTTTATAGTCAGAGGTATTGGGTGGTATAGATTGATGGCATAGGTTTTAATACTTGTGTAGAAATAGTTTGAAGTGCATCTCTTTAGTATAATAACTTTCGTTCTAGAATCAATATTTCTTTGTTTATAATCCCAAGTTGAAGAGTAGGTTATAGAAATATTGCTTTAGTGTATAGAATAATGGAATACAAAGTAATTGTGATTATTTTGTCTTTCATTTCTTTGTCTGTGTCGCATATCTCGGCGGGAATCCCAGATCCAAAACTCTTACATCAATTTTTGTAAGCAGTAAAACTTCATTAGAATGTTTACAGCTCTTCTAAAGCTTTTATTTCATTATTTTTTTTTATTAACACACTGAATCGTGGTACTTTGTTAATCTGAATTACTTGATGTTCCAGGCAAACACTGCATGCAGTGTATAATTTACTCAACTTCTCAAACTTGATGCAGAATTTCAATTGATTTTTAAAGTGTTTTGTCAAACAAGAGCCTGAAGCCTCTCTTTGGTCCTGAAGCCTCACTTTGGTGTATAATGGTGATGTGAAGTACCATTCATATATACTCCTTCTAAACTAGTGTAATTAGTAGAAATCTTGTAACAATAGTTGACATTGATTCTTGTTAACGTATTATTATAGTAAACATCATATCCTGTGAATTCATTTATTTTCGTAGGTACAGATTTTCGTGGATTAAGGAAAACTTGCATGTTCGTTGATATGTAATTCATGGTTTTGCCTGAGTCTACATACAAGCCTATAGGAAATTTTGTCATTCATTGAATATTTAATTTTACCTACGAAATCAATGAAAATTGATATCCAACGAATAATAATGAATTCCACAGTACATAGAAGTAGTAGTGTTTAACAATGTAGAATACCCAAAGATTGTTGGGTTGCTGTCTTGTTGACAAACTGTATAGTGAACATGAAAATATCCCCTCACATAAATCTGTTCAGTTGTAAAATCCTAAGGTTTTGTCTTTTCATTAATCTAATCATATTCTGGTATGTCTCCATTTTCCCAATCCCATTCTTTTTCATTTACCATCTCCAAGTGTCCAGAAACAGACTTAATAATAGAAGCAATCTCCATTATGTCTGTTCAAATGCTCCGTGTTCTTATATATTGCATGACACGTTAAATCTGTTGATCTTATAGCCCAACTACCCCTCCAGGGTATATCCCCTTATCTATTGCATGACTTTGTTAGCATTGATTTTCACCAAACCAATTCATTACTTTTGTCTCAGTCGTTAAGCTTGTTTGAACAAAATCTAATTTTTTCAAGAAAAATGATGAAAATTTCTTTGCAATTTGAGGATGGAACATTAGTCATTCCTTCATCAATTCATCATAAATACTTCAAGTAGATTTCATTTTGTTATGCCACTTGGGATATTCATGTTTTCCATAGAAACAGCAATTTTACATTTTTGGATGAATAAATGACATATCTAAGTGAAATAACATATAATGAAGTCGGCCATTAGATGAGCCGACTATTAAGTTGAAGATATAAACTGATAGCATCAGTCATGACAAAATTATACCTATATATTATGGGATTTTTTGTTCGAGTTATGACAAGAAAATTGGCCGATGTTTAATTTGTAGAGATATCGTACTGTTCATCAAGATAATTGCATCTTTGATCCAACATCAAAAGTTCAGACATGCATAAGAAAGGAAAGTACGGGAATGTTTCCCTCAAATATCATAACTCTTAATGGAACTGTCTGATTTAATACTGATGTATTAGGTTTTATCCTCTTCAAGATCAACTTGTCTCACCTTTATAAAGTAGAAGACAAGCTCTCTCCATTTTTATGTGCGACAAGTAATACTACTATGGAATGTTCGACGTGTGTAGGCTGGATGAATTTAATAAAACGGATATTTTCTGATGACGTAATGTCAAGGAATTGGGAATTATTGAGCATAACGTAAAAGACAATAGAATAATTTTACAAAAGGATTTCACATGATCACTTAATTTAGGTTTTCATTGTACTGTTAACTTTTTCCTTAAAATCTTGAAGTTATTTATTTTCATATTCAATAAAAATATGAAACGTATCAAAACATAACAGATATTGGTACATGTAATACCAAATATATCCTATTGAAGTCAATGTTAAAGGATGACTTTATTGTTATTTATAAGTATATGAGGTCTCAAACTCTAAGATGATAAACGGCAATAAAATAGTTCTATATCTTTGATACTTATATTTGATTATGTCCCAGCCGTATGATGCAATAGGTTTTTTTTATGCACGTCCATTAGACAGTAGACTGTAAATTGAAGTTTTTGAATCAATTTATAATTGCAATTGTCTGAGGATCAACGACAAAAATGAAATTTATTGATCTAATTTCAGGAAATACTTCATCCTCGAATATGATCAGAATGTAAAATGAAAGAGCTTATTAATGTAAATCCTACGTTTTGCAAATATAAAAACATTGTAAAATATATATGATTGTCACAATAATTCAATCTGGTCTTTATGTTTTTCCTTGGGTTACTGACATCAGAAACGTTTACCATGTCCTTCAAGCAAATATTTTTTTTACCGTAACAAGAAGATTGATCAGTCTTTCTCTGAACCTCAATTTCATAATTTTATTGACAAATTTTGCAAATATTTGTTGACCATAAGAAAAAAATTGATGACTCTTAATTCTCGGAGCCTCAATTTCATAATTTTATTGACAAATTTTATCTGTATTCTACAGGAATGTGTTGTATTCCAAAAGTCAAATCAGGTATAGATCGTGTTGAGCTTAATTTACAAACAATTCGCTTTTATAGTAAACCACAGTGTGATGCCTTTAACCTGCTTATTATCAATAATTGAATACCTGCTAGTATAAATTTATTCTCACTTTCTTTCATTATGAAACTCTTTACATATAATGCTTATAAATGATATTGCAAGATATTCATCATATTGGGGTTAAAAAAAAATTAGAAACCCTTCAGTTTTTTATGTTAGAAATGTTAACCATTCCTTGGGCTTGTGTGTGGTTTAGTTAAATTGATTATGGCTCTGTTATATTTGGAATTGAAAATTAGTATTTGCTGAAGATTTTTGTTATGGTTTGCTTGCTAAATGGGTAGGGGAAACTTGTAAAAGTTTGTGAATACAGGCTTATGGAATCATTGAAAATTCCAATGCAGCTTTCTTCAAAACTTTGTTAAATGAAAAGAAAACTTGAAATAGTTAAAAAAAAATAAATTCTTTTATCTTTGTTGAATTAAAATGGCTTACTGGTATATCTATTTTTGGTATAAGCCTTTCTGCAGTAAATCCACAGGAATTAATAATCTAGTCGATCTCCACAGGAGTTCCACAAGAATTTGTCTCTCACTCCACAAGAAATTCACAGGAATTACTATCCAACAAATAGTTTTGAATCCGCAGTGAAGAATTTAATGATACAAACAACTCAGAATTATTGCACCATAGATACTAAAATTTCAGAAATTTACATATTTTCCAGGATTATATATAGTCATAGCATGTTAAGGGCAGTTACTGTTTTAGTAGTGAAAGATATTTTAAGTTATGTACGAATATTTATTATGATTGTGAAAGTAAGGCAAAACTGTTAATGATGTTTATCCCTAGTGTAAGCTGTGTATATAAGCTGGGTATAAGCTGTGAAAGCCACATGTTGAAAAATGCAAGTTGTTACAAAGTACTCTATTTGTTTAGTATAAGTAATGATTGATTTTTTTTTCTGTTTCAGATAGAGCTGTTGGGGACAACAGAAAGTCTGGAACACTGGGAAAATTATTTCGTAATATTGGGATAAGACGTTCAGGAAGAAAACCGGGATTTAAACAACATGAAGGTGATTGCATGTTTATAGTTGTCCAGGAATAGATGCTTAGAAATGAATGATGACAGTAAAACTGTTTGTAATTACGGCTTAAATCTACATGTACTGCATCTACTAAATATATTCTTGACCCTTTAAAGCTTGCTGTTCAGTGTGAGCCTAGGCTCCGTGTTGAAGACAGTACTTTGACCTATAAAGGTTTACTTTTACAAGTTAATACTTGTATGGAGAGTTGTCTCATTGGCACTCATACCACATCTTCTTATATCTATTATCTTGGAACAGCAATAAAAGGATTGTTCCTTTACATTTTGTGCTCTGTATGCTATGTATGTACTGAATTTGTGTCATGGATGGATCGATACCCATATATTGTTAAGTAAACATCCCCCTAATGATTATAGTTACTTCAGAAAATTTCAGGTAAAAAAAACAAGATTAAAGGACAATAATTAATACACTTTTTTTTTTCTTAAACAGCATTATGCCATCATAATGTATTGTCTTTTATTTCGTTGCTAGGTGACCCAAATGCCTTTGATATCACAATGTCAGATGAGGACAGAATGGCTCTGATGTTAATGGTCAAAGAAGGGAAAATAACTACCCAGCATGCAATAGAAGTGGTAAGTTTTTTGGGAGAAACTGCTTGTGTCATTGTATCTCTGTCTATTTAATACTGAGACTGCTCCTCTAAATCTTAGTGTGTCAGACTGTAATAAACTCATCACAGATACTAGGATAGTTTTCTCGTTTGATTTGTTTTACATGGTCATTTCAGGCCTTTAATAGCTGACTGTGGTATGGGCTTTGCTCATTGTTGAAGGCAGTGGGGTGACCTATAGTTGTTAATTTCTGTGACATTTTGGTGTCTTGTGGAGAGTTGTCTCATTAGCAATCATACCACATCTTCTTTTTTATATTCAGCGATGCCAGTGACACCCGAATCAAAAAAGTATGCACCTTGTCAGCCATTTATATCATGGATAAGTTGATTATCTCTTTTGAAATAAATCTTTGTTTATTGTAAACTCCTTTACATCGATTCTATTTCCTGTGTTAGGATTTGATTCACTTCGTAATTCAGATTCATCACCAAACTATGTATCTATATCAATACAAATTGATAAGATATTACTTGATCTTAATAAACATGTTTCTTCGTCTGTAGTCAGCCTCTAAATTAACACATATCTCCATTTATTCTTAATCTATCGCTCCGTAACAATATCGTATCAAACATGTTTCAGACAAATCTATTGTATTTGGACAAGGCACTATTCTTAAGCAATCTCTTGTGTTTTATCAAGCTTTAGCCATCATTATTGTGTAATATTAGGCTTGATTTGGAATTATGTTTCCGATATAAGAAAGCAGTCATGTGACAATAAAAGGCGACTTGTTTCTGAAACAATTTATTTTCAGACAATCTGACTGAAATAAAGAATTCCAAGTTGAATTTGAATAACAACATACATTTCTTTTATGAAGTAATAACAGTCCTCTTTATCAAATTGGCTGTCAGTTTCAACCTAGACAGCAATTAGTTATAGCCAGACATTATATTTCATTGTTTCTTTAATTGACTCTGTTTTATTAAAATTAATCTTAGCAAGTAAGATTAGATTTTGTTTCAGATTAAAACCATCCTATTTTAAATCAGTTTTCTTGCATCTGTTCAAACTGATGTTTTGGTTTAGAATCTTTTTAAAAAATGTAAAGTATTTGAATATTGTCCAACTGCAATAGTTTGCTTTAAAGTTAATGCCTGAGATTTGCCCAAGTTCCACTGAAGTAATTTTAGTGTTGTATCATTGTATCGTTGTTGTCTTGTTGACATGCATTTTCTGTTGTTGGCAGTGTTGCATCTGTGGCATCAACAATGTTAAACCTGATGCACTTCTCCGGGTGCGAGATTTACTGGCTGTATTGAAGACCCATTGGTGGCCTTTGGCTGGTGTCCACTCTTTTGTCGGGTTGTTGTCTCTTTGACACATTATTCCCCATTTCCATTCTCAATTTTAAAGTTTGTAATTAAGTAAGTTAAAGGGGACCAAAAATCCAATTGGTTCTCTATTCCATGCATATCTGCTGTACCATAGATTAAACATTACCCTAGCATTTAGGAAGATCTCCAATTCACATGTCTTCAGTATGTATTATTAATAAGAAAGGAAAGGAAGAAGACTAATGGAATTGTAAATTTGTTTTATTGTATTGTATCAAATAATAAATAAAACCCCATGATGCTAAGTGCCTTATAATTCATTACAACTGATATAAGTGAGACTGAAGGAGGAGGCTGCCAAATTTTGTAATGCTAACAATATAAAAGTTTATATTGAAGCCTTCAAGAGAAAGATGAATATTTTATTTCGTTATTCATTCTAATGTTAATTTTTGGTTCCATTAGTCCAATCCTTGACAGTTTAAATCCCTGGAAGATAATCTCTATAATGTCTCTTTTCGCTCAAAACCAATATAAAATCATAGCTATTTTTTCTTTGCAGTATGAACAGAATTGAGAACAACCAAATTTATTTGAAGATTAAAACTATTTTCGTTTAAATATTCAGTCTAATACTTCTTTCTTTGGCTGTGTAATGTTTTGGAACCCTCAACATCAATTGCATTTTAGTTAAAACCTGTGTATACACCTTTGGTTATCTTGAAGTTCCGTTAAAACAATGTAAAAGTGCATATTCATATTTTATTTGTACTAACACATTTTAAAATAAATCACCCAGTAAAATGCAACCTTTGTTTTTGTACAACAAAGGAAGGTAAAAACCATATCCTACAAAATTGAAAAAAAACCAGCTTCATCCAGTAAAAATCCTGCTTATATTTTTCCTTATTGCATTTTGTTTTGACCTCAGATCTACTACTACAGACTAGTAGAGTGACAGCTTGAAAAGTCAAACACTTGTATATGTTAATAGAAACTCCAGGTTTTAAATATGCAACTTACCAAATCATTTCTAAACAAGCTATTAAATTTGGCTTCAAAGTATAAAAGATGTAAAAGTTAATGAAGAGTTAGTTGAAGCCAACGGCAGGTTAGCAATACATGTTCTATCAAAGTGTACAACTCAATGAAGGGGATAAAACTTAATGCAGGGAAAATACGACTTCATTTTATAGACAGAAACTTCTCTATTCTTGAATTAATTGTAAAATTACGATCACACACTAAAAGGTATTTGTTTTAATAGATGCTGTTTTAATTTCAAATACTGGGAGTTTATAAACGGCACATTATTAACTGTGTAAGCAATATGTGAGATGCACTTAGAAATAAACAGTTTTAATTATCGTAAGGTCAAGATTTAAAGGATTCTCTCTCCATGAAGTACATAAAATCGGCAGCACTCTTTTGATAAACAAAAAAAAAAAAAGGTATTTATCGGGCAATGAAAACAGTTGATAGAAGATCAGAATAAGTACTATGTTGTAAAGTACAAATATTATGAATGGCGCTTAAGAGGTATCTGTTCTGTCTCATGTCAGTTGTCGGGGGCGGATCCAGCCATTTTAAAAAGGGGGGATCCAACCAAATGCCCCCATTCAAATGCATTGATCGTAATAAAAAAAGGAGGGAGGAGTTCCAATCCCCGTAACCCTCACAACTGGTAGTAACTTTGATTTCATCATTCATATTATGTGTGTTCAATTCGTTTATTTGGATGACTATGATTAAAAAAGCAGCAAACATCACTTATACAATATGTTGCAGTAATATAAACATTGTCTACCTTGTACAAATTGTCTCAATCTATCTTAATTATAAAAATGAATTGATCCCTTGTTTTGGTAAGTTTCACTTTGCTCAACCTTTAGTTTTCTATATTGAGATTTTGTCTTTCTCTTTTGCCAGTGTTTCCAACAATCAGCAAAATGTCAGTGAAACATATTTTAGAAAAAAAATGACAACTTTCATTTTAATTGACTTTTCAGTATAAATTGGTACACAATGCTTTTCAACTTCCAACTTTAATATTTTGCTTGTTTTACTTTTTTTGATTCAAGCATCATTGATGAGTCTTTTATAGATGAAATGTGTGCCAGTGTATAATATTGCCAGCCTGGTATCTATGAGTTTATTTACAGTGGAAGTAAAGATTAGAATGACAAAAAGGATATCATGGCACAAAAAGAAGAGACAGAACTATATTCTTGAATTACAAGTGTCTCAAATGAAATATTACATCATTGGTTTAGTTTTTTTATTGAGAAAATAAAATCGGTAATTTTCTGGAATTCTCCCCCTGTAGTTTGTCCTCTGATTGTGAAGTTACGATCGTGATTGATGATATCTGTAAACTTAGATGCTTACGGAGGAAAACTTGAAATTCTATCTTTTAATGAATTCTCAGTATACTCCACAAAGTTTAAAGCTAAGTGTTTCTCAATACACATCGGTCAAACACTGAATCATCCGTTGAAATTCCTTAATTGAGAAATAGAGCAGCCTGAGGACTTTTGTAAAAAAAATAACTTGAGTAAAATAGATTGCTTGGTGATTTTGTCACAGTAGTCTAGAATCAGTGTCAGCAGATGAAACCTTGGGAATGACATTGCCAAATTGGAACTTGAATGATTTATTAGGGTTGTCGGTAAGATGTTTTTTAAGACCTGTAATTGTTTTAAAAAATGACTAATTAAAAAACAGCAGATTGAGGATGACAAGTTGCTCTAAAATGGAATCCCTGAAGAATTTAGAAATAGTCCTGGAACAAGAATTTTGGAGCCTGCATCTTTTATTTGTCGTCTCTGCTTGCCATTTTCCCCTTTATTTAATACATTCTACAGTGTACCATAGACATTTATGTTTGAATGAATGTAATTTATAAGAGTTGCAAACCAAATAATAGACTACCATGATTAAATTATTTATGTATGCAGGCGAAGATAATAATGTAAAAACACATTTTGTTCTTTGAGTTGTGCTATGAATACTCTTGAAAAGAAGATCTGGTTAAAATTGATCTATTATTTGCTTATATTGGCAGAAAAAAATAAACCCTTGTCTTGTTTTAGACAGTTGTCCTGTAAAGAAGCGTTTTTAAATTAGTGATTTTAAAAGAAAGTGATAACTTGGTGTTATTGGGTCATTGTCTCATTGGTCTTTGACCTATGATAGAAGGCTTTATTAATAGAAAAAGCTATCTTAATTAAGTCAAAAGCTGCTATGAAAATAAGAGTATTAAGTTTGACACAGAAACCTGTAATAACAATTACTCTATTGTAGGAATATATATATATAGAAATTGTACATAAAAAATAGACAAATAGGTTGCAGTTGTTTATAGCTGTTACTATGTATCAGATCCCAAAATTTTTAAACCAGTGTGAATGTAAAATGGAAAATTGTCAAATATTACAAAAAATGCTTCTACAGTGTAACCTGTGTTGTCCAACACACAGGGGGCCAAAAATGTTGAATTAAGCAGGGTGTGGGAATACTTAGGTTTTTAATGCAAGGAAAGGGATATATTAGGACCATAAAAATGTGTCGGTTAAAGCAGAATATTGGAATACTCAGGTGTCGGATTAGGCAGGTTACACTGTACATACATGCAGTTCAACATGTGATGACTGTTTCACGCTTATTCCAAATCAATAAGTCCCAGGTTAATTAAACTGTGCAGGTTTGATATAAGGATAAATTGATCTTGTTAATCTTGTGCATGATTTTGCAGGTTTTCAATATTATAGTACTTGACTATGACTAAATGATGCATCACGCTCATGTGGTACCAATATATTATCATTACTAGGTGTTGATTGTTCTTATAATTAGATGAATACTCTATCTCTCCAGGGAATATTATATTAATGGATTTGTCTTAGGGAATTGTTTTGTCTGTATTTGATGATTTTCCTGATTGTTTGGGGGTTTGTTTAAGGTGGTTGTAGCAAAATTAAGATCTATGGTACTTAGGAGGTTGTAGTAAAATTAAGATCTATGGTACTTAGGAGGTTGTAGCAAAATTAAGATCTATAGTACCATAGGTTTTACATCTATGATGGTACTTAGGAGGTTGTAGTAAAATTAAGATCTATGGTACTAAGGAAGTGTTCTAAAAACTTAAATATTTCGAATATTTCGAATAGGGTGTTTGAATTTTGTCAGCAATATTGTTGGTTTTTTTGGCATATCAAAATTTGCTAAAATTGTTGAGTGTTGAGTTAAAGATTATCCATGTAGAAATTCTTTTTATTTCAATTTTGATGCCCATGCTAGTGGTCCGTCCCTCCTCGCTTTTTTCCATCCTTCTGTCTGTTTGTCCAATTTTCAAAGGCTTGAGTGGGACAATTCATGTCCTCGAAAAACATTTTTCTTTTATTTCTAAATACAGCATTTTCTATCATTTAGTCTTTAGAATAAATCGTCTAAAACTTTAGGTTTTTAAGATTTCTGAAACACAAATCAGTTCATTTAGCATATGTATGCTCTTGGCGAACTGTGAAACTCACAAAAACAATCACAAAAAGCAGGGAATCATCATTACTTTCAAACACAGAAGTTTCAAGTGCATAATTTATAAATATTTTTGATCATTTTAAGGTGAGTGAGATGAAATTCTTTACACACCTGCTATATGCATGCCCACGATAGCATGATCAGTTCAGTAGCATTAGGTTAGAGAAAAGGATATGTAGTTAATTGATCAAATAAAACGAAAGAAATAATTAAGAGGCTAAGTGGAGGGGTTTTGATTTTGAAATTTTGTATTCATGACTGTTTTTAACTGTTTATTTATACATGTACGTGTACTTATAGTTTTTGATGATTTGAAAAAAAAATCTATTTATATCCAACTTTAAATGCAAGACTTTCTGTAAAAATGAAATAAGTAATGATGTAAAGTCTGAGTATTAGTAGTAAAGTACAGATTTGTGAAACCCTGAAAATAGCCTCTTGTTTGTTCCTCAGATATCTGGAATTCATTGTAAATCAATTTCTGCTTAAAAATGCAGACATCAGATGTAAAATTCTGAGACAAGTGAAAAAAGGGATTAAAAATTCATTTGATCTTATTGAAAGACTGGATGAAGTAGTAAAATATAGTTGATTACGGAAAGAAATAGTCACTGATATTCCGTACATTAATTTTTAAGGAGGATTCAATAGTTAGGTGATCTGGTCATGCAAATTAGCAGGTTGGTTGTGTGCCCGGCAGGAAAATGATAGGTAAACAATTGCAGGCAATAATCACCGGTAATTGTAATCATTACACGACTAGAAAGTTGTAGGTATTCGCTCAATCAATACAAGTTCAATTTATTTGATGTTCTGACGAGGAAATAACAGGAGCGATTTGATTGTACCGAGTTAATGACAGGAAAAGTTTTCCCTGAATATTAACTGTAGATTGCTTTAAAGTTTGAATATTTGGTTTTTGATCTGAGAGAAAATCTGTGTTTGGTGATCGTATTTAAATTTGCCGATGGCTATAAAAGTACAGTAGACCTGCCATTTATAGTTCTAACGTCTGTTTAAATGTTGGGTTAAACAGTGAGATTGGGTATTATTCCAGCAATTAATTGTCTATCAAAGAAAACTATACATCTGCACTTCTATAAAACCACAAATATTTGAGGTTAAGCTAAAATTTGGTTTTGCTGCTTAAAGCTACTTAACAAAGGCAATGCAAGTCATGTGCACTTTCTTCCTTCATATTTTTTGAACATAATTATATGAAATCCAAATTGCATACATTTATAAATGAATTTCTATGTCTTTCACATATTATATTTCTTATGTAAAAAAAAATGCTGTAACTTTTAATTGAGCTAATATTCGCAACTGTAGATATTGCTTTATAAAGTCTCTAACTGATGTCAGGATTTCAAAGTTATTTAGTGGGAAAAAAGGTTGAGGATGGGAAAAAAATGATTTCATCATGTTAATTTGAAATGATATTGTCTGGTAAAAGAATAGAATTGTATGGTGTCCAGTAATAAATGAGTAATGTCAACCTTGTACATAAATCTACATGTCCAAATGGTAGCTATCATTCAACAACTGTTTCCCATCATCCTCCAACCTCTGTCATGTCTCTAACTAGTTTACAGTGCCGTCTGCTGTAGTTTACAGTGTCGTCTGCTGACAGTGATGTATGGTTAGACCAGTGCTAATTGAGGAATAGCTACAGTTTCTGGCATCAATATACAGCACATGGCCACACATAGGAACAGTTTGTTGTTATTTCTGGACAAGTGTTTATTTCTAATTTGTTTACATATTCACCATGTAAAACATATTTGATTTGTTGATCTCTCACTTTTGGTTTAGGATAATTTTGTTTTGATTGTCAGTAATTATAAAGAAACCGATCTGTTTCTTTGTATATGTATATTTTTGTGTCTCCCACAGGGGAATCAAATTTGTTTGATATAATGTAAAAAATAATATGTCTAACAAGATGGAGATCACCTCTGATTTTCAAGACATCTTCCATCTTCATTATTTTCATTACAAAGCAATTTGTTTCCTATATCATTTTAAACTTTAGGGAGCTCTTTGTATCTTCAATTTTGTATTAGTGAGTGTCTAGATTTCAGAATATATATTCTGTCAATCTTTGTGGAATCGTAAAGATAATGAGGGTTTATATATATTTTTGAATAAAAAAAAACAACCATCAAGCAGAAAAATAATCCTTAAATTGAAGCTCGAGTTTTCTTAACTTTTTATTTTATTTCAGGTTAAAAGATTTGAAGATGAGAAAAGAAAAGAAATCCTTCAGGTAAAGATTGAATTTCATCACTCCATCCCATATAACAGCTATTTCTCAAATTTTTTCCCTTGAATCTTTCTCAGATGTGAATCCAGGGTTTTGTAAAATGAGGGGAGGCCCAAAACTAGGCAATGTAGAAGATGGACGTGTGAAAAGTCGATGCATTAACCTTATATGTAGGAGCCCAAGAACTCCTACCCCACCCCCTAAATCCTCCTCTATTTCTTATTGATAATTTTCCATCTCACTTTACTTCAGTTAAATAAGAGTTAAAATGCAAAATTTGATTGACATTATTTAGGAAATTTATAGTGCCCCTTTAATAAAGGATTAAGCTATCAAGGAAATTGCCTTTAACAAAAAGTTGACAATTTTTGAAAAAGATGATATGGAATGATTGTTTATAAAACTAATATCTACCAGAGACCTAACGATGTGGGTGCAAGCAACTATTTAAGTAACTTTATGATCTTCAACAATGAGCTAAACCAATAGGTATAGTCAGCTTTAAAGGCCTTGACATGACACAATGTGAAACATTCCAATTGAAAAAAAACAAACAACATGATTTATGACTAAACAAAAGTGACAAACAGCAAGCAAGGACATCCATTGAATTAAGTTCAGTCCGCAGTGAAGGCTTACATACAGTTCCATTAGTCAGAATTTCAGTCCGCAGTGAAGGCTTACATACAGTTTTATTAGTCAGAATTTCAATTTTCTGTCAAATTATTTGAAATTACATAATGGTGAAGGAAACCATAGAATGATACATAATATTGTTTGCTTCGTAATATGTTGCTTAGTAACTTTACCTCAGCCATTAAATAATACAGATATAATTCTGCAGATGCAATAAATACTATTGTGAGCGGGAATGAATTATTAATGCACCAGTTAGAGTGAAATATATCATGGAATTATTTTGTCATAATTGTGACTGCCATAGATGTTCATGATAAAATGATATCAATGAACTAATTTATCTCCGTAAATTTCCAAGTGTTGTGTGTATTTGGTTTTTGAAATTATACATTTTACACTTTCGTTTTACGGAATAACACTAAAAGGCAATTAGATAATATGAATTTGATTTTATAAAGATTAATAGTTTTCTGGCAACCAATAACAGATCTATAAACTTTCTGGATCCTTAAAATGAAATAGTTTGGTTAGGTCAAAATGTCATTTGTTGATATAAACATTTATTAATGGCAGTAAAATACAGATGGTGAGAATTTTTTTTAACTCTGAAAACTTGAAGATAAATTTCAGAATCCAAATTTTGATGAGTGAGTCTGAATAATTTGGGATTTTCCACAGCAAATAGATATTAGAAGATGGGGTATGAGTTCCAATGAGAAAATTCTCCATTTAAGTCAAAATTTGTAAAAGTATACAATTAAAGGTGATGTATGGATTTTAACACAGAGCCTTGGCTCACACTAAACAGCAATCTTTAAATGTACAGTTTTAGCAGATTATTTTAGAAAATCAAAAAAAATCTTTTGAATAAGTATGAAAATCCTAATGTTTTTCCTTCCTCCTCGATACTATGGAAATGCAAGGTATAACAAACTTTTTCTTTACTATATTTTTAGAGGAAATAAGGTTTATTAGGTCCCTGTGGTAAATCAAAAACTAAAATACATGTAGTCACTATACCTAAAAAAAAAAGTAAAGCTTGCAGACTTTTTCTGGTAAAAAGATTATTACATCTAATTGTGATTATTGATGTGATGACAACGTTTCTATTTATAACAAAACCAGATCTCTTCATGTTTAGGTTTTGTCTGAAGGCAAAAGAAGATTTTTGGCAGCTAGATCAATGGGTTATTACCAGAAGTTTGTTTGTATAAATTGCAAATCCTCGAACAACAAGCACATTCATCAGTGTATACAAACAACTAATTTTGTCTGTTTTCTTTGTAGTTTTCTGCTTGTAAACATTTCATTGAGTTGTAGATTAAACTGATTTTTTTTCCAATTATGCTGTTGTATACACTGAGTTAATGTTGCAAAAAGTATTTTTCAGCACTTTAAGCCTTTAAAGAAGTATTTCTCAGTCTTATATAATTTATTTATCTGCTTGACATGCAGTTTTTATATGCCGTGAATTATGGTATACCATTGTCTGTCTAACTCCAGCCTGCCTCAATAAACCTGTACCTAATCTTAACACAATGTTTTGTTAAATTGTTAATGCAAATTAAAGAGGCTTCAACTATGGATAGTTCTTCTTATGTTTTGCTGCAAATCCAAATGTTTTTTTTTTTATTTATAATGATTTTATTGAAATCCAATAAAAAATACCTTCTTTAATCAATTCTGGTTAATTTGTTGGTTTGGAGTAAAATAATTTGATGGAGGCGTATCATATACTCTTGGCTCGTTGATTATTTGGTGATATTGAAGGCTATAAATAAATTAATATCTTAAAGTAGGTTAAATGACCTATTACAAAAAAGTATAGGTTTAAATTAGGTCTGTTTGATTCCAAATGTTCCATTCCATTTTCTGCAAAAAAGAAGAAAACCACCCTTACAGAACATGGAAGTGTAAAAAAATATGTGTCTCAATTTGCCCGTCCTCATATACCTAACATACAAAGATACACATTTTGTAATAAAAAAAACCAACAGTTATTTAAAGAGTCACATCTGCATTCAAAACAATGGCAATCTATGGAGAATGGTTAGTTTAGTTTAGTTTAATAGTGGATTGGGAAACAAATTTTGCAACTTATATTAATCCCTTTCCACTTTGCGGGTGCAAGTGCTGCCTCGTAGGAGAATGGTTGACCGACTTATTAATGAATGTGCTTAATATAAACTTTTTTTTAAAAGTTGAAAAGTGATGTTCTTTTGATCTTTCGTGATTACAAAGCCAATAAAATAGAATTGATAACATATTAAGAATATAATGTTCCTTTTATGAATATACTAAAAATTGAAAAAGATTGGTTTCCATAGTTACGATATAAAATTGTTGATATATTCATAAAACAACAGTAATAATCTAAGCAGCCTTTGAAATTAAATCAAATGTTAAGACCTTCAGTGATCCAAATGCATTTTTCATGTGCATGCAGGGTCAAAATCAATATTAACCTTTGCAGCAGAATATATGAACCAATATTGAGGCTCAAAAACTGTGATTTTATGGTCATTTTGATTAATGAAACGGAACGTAAGTGTGACACTCAAATTAGGTTTTATTCAAAGAGTCTTTCACTGTTTAATTAATGGCTCAGGTCCATTGATTTCAACATAGTTAATCCCACACAAATCAATGTAAAATACTGCTTCTTGTCGTTAAATTTTGATAAATAGCCTTAATTTGGAACAAGAAATGAGAAAATTGGAAGCTTGGTGTCTTGAATTTTTATTGGGTTCATACACATTGGTGAAACTATCTGTCATAAATCGCAAGCTATTTTGCAAATGCATCTGTCTTGTTTTAACCACTATATATGGGATGTTCCCTAAGAATTGTTCTCTTACATTAAGTTTTAAAACAAAACAAATTTCATAGTGAAAAAAATGATACATAGATTGTGAGGAAAAATAAGTAAAAAATAACTTAGAATTGTTTAAGGATATTATTAACTTAACTTTGATCAAATTATGCACATTTATTTTAAACCGAAATGTTTTCACCAAATGACTTAAAATTCGTATATACCTTAAGCATTAAAACACATTAAAATTAGCTCTCATGCTACCATTTTTATTCTGTAATGACAAAAATGTCATTTTGATTAAATCCAGTAAACTATCAATTAGGAAAAGTTAGGCGATAAAGTTGTGTCCTTAAATATTACGAAAAAACTATTATATAGTGAAACAACACTTCTATTGCTGTTTTTCATGTAGCCAGTTGCTGGGAAACCCTTCATCTTATAGCATGGCCAATACAGCTGTATTTACTAAAGTGGTACTGAATGATATTCACTGATAAAAGAGGGACGAAAGATACCAAAGGGACAGTCAAACTCATAAATCTAAAACAAACTGACAACCCCATGGCTAAAAATGAAAAAGACAAACAAAAAACAGCACACATGACACAACATAGAAAACTAAAGAATAAACAACACGAACCCCCCAAAAAACTAGGGGTGATCTCAGGTGTTCCGGAAGGGTAAGCAGATCCTGCTCCACATGTGGCACCCGTCGTGTTGCTTATGATAAATGTTACATATCTTTTTGAAGGAAGTTATGTCCGAGTCTTCAGTAATGGATACTGTAGATTTATTATTATTCGTTGGATACATGTGAACCATAAATTCAAATGTTCAACGAATTTTAAATTTTATATAGGCTTAATTTGTATGCTGAGATTGGCAAAACCATGAAAACAATATCCATGATCTAAGAAATTCAATTTGGTACCAACGAGAATAAATGAATTCACAGTACATGTTAAGTTGATAACTGAACTTGCAAGGGCTGTATAGCCAGTCAAGGTCATTTAAAACTTCCGTCATGGTCTTAAGTTGATGATGACTTCTAACAATTTCTGTCATTCATTGTGTGACAAAGGACTTAATATATCATGACGGCTGTAACTGCTGTTTTTATTGTATATAAAAGAACAGAAATAGAACTATTCCATGTTAAAAGTCTGTATTTGAAGTTTTAATGAAAAATTTACATATTCTATTACAGTTAGAAAAAGACAGAAAGAAGAAAAAAGGAAGACCAGTGAAGTCTCCATCAGCAGGTTATACAGGTATTACCATATTATAAATTGTGCTATAGGATCATGTGTTAGTTGAACCCATATAGTGCATCTCATCATTTTGGGCTGCGGTGGCTGAGTGGTCAAAGAAGTTCATCTACTGTATCACTACGCTGTTAACACTGAAAGTGTGAGTTTGGACTTGACACCTTGCTGGCACATTTGACTCCAATCCAAATCAACAAGGATTTTGAGTTATCCTGCTGAAGGTCTTGGTTCTCATTGGCTTCTTCTATAAAAACTAACCATCATGAATTAGCAAAAAGCGGACTTAAAACACAAAAAATCAATCAACTTACCAACTGGTACATCTTATAAATGTGAGTTGTTATGCTCAATTTTGAATGTACCTATAATAATTTGTAAACCATTGTTTGAGGGTGGTAATGGGGGTACCTTCATTGACGAATAATGGTAAAAAAAAATTGGCAATGAAATTAAAGGTAATTTTTGGTGTATGACAACAATTGATTGATTTTGACAAATCACACGTTAATTTTTTCCAAAATGACGGTAACAATAATTATTTCAGATCCGGCAAATCACCATAAGAATATTCTGTTGAATCACGTTAAATTATAAGCAATCTAGCTGATGCTAATTGTAGCCGAAAAATTACTGTTTGACACCTGACGGTGAAGGACATTACTACCCTCTTGTTTGTCTGTTCATCATCTTCTTTGATTGATTCTGTATCCTTCTTCATCTAATGATTGTTGACTGCTCCCTTTTTATCATGAATTTGATTTTTGAAATTCTGAGATACATTTTTAAAAGCGGTTTCCGACAGTAATTTTACGGAATTGATGGCTGACTACTGTTAGTTTAACAAACAGCAGCTCTTTGTTTTCCACTGAAATTAAGAATGACATTATTGTGTAATGAGTACCACACAGTCCTTTGGCTATGATTGTGCAAGCTAATTTCTATTCACGTTCACATGAATAAACATTATTGAGTGCCATCAAGCCAAGAAGTCCCAAAGCTATATATTCTATTTTGTCCTTAAATCAGACTTTTTTTGATGAAGGCAACTTTTTAATTGGTCATTAAATATTTTTATCTAGCGATTTTAGCCAATTATCCCTAATTTTTCGTACTTTTTGATGTTGATGATCTCTATGCCTTAGAAGTGATTGTTTAAAGTCACTAAAAATATGATTTTGTACTTAAAAAGGAAAAAGGAGAAAACAAGTTTAATAGTTTATTAATCAAGTATTGGTTAGAAATCAATCTAGTAAAATATGAAATGTAAAAATAAAAAGATGTGGTATAATTGCCAATGAAAAAACACTCCAACAGAGACAAAGTTAACAACTATTAGGTCTCTGTACGACTTCATCACAGAGGAAAACCCATACAGTGTATCGATAAAAAAGATGTCAGTCAAAATCTATATTTTAAATCTTTTACAAACAAAGGACAAGGTTCACTTATGGCCCAAAATGGCCTAAAATATCAACTTTATCATAAAACACCAAAAAGTTCACAAATTAGTTCGTAAATGGGTCTATTTCAAAAGTCCTAATGCTCAATAAATCAGTTCTTTTTATGAAAGTATGTTATACTCTCCAAATTAGGCCCATTTTGGACATTTTGTCAAATTATGATGATTTTGGGCAATTTTCAGACCTAAAAGCTTCAGGAAATATTTGGCCGCCACCTACGATGCAAAATGTTTTGTAACCAAAAGATTCCAAATGTGATATAGAATTCATCAATATAAAAACTTTTTGGATCGTGGATGGTGGCCAAGGTTAATTATGCAAAAACAATTAAAGTTTTGGACAAAATTGACCAATATTCACCTAAACTACAAATAATGTATATTTAAGTGGTCATAGCTTCAAAAATTTTAAAGGAAGGTGCCAAAAAAGTATATTTTAGTCTTAACAGTATTATCACAAGTATTTCTATTTGAAATTTGTAATTGTTTGGCCTGATTTAAAAAACATTAAAAATTTAGGGCCAATTTTAACCCTTCGTGAACCTGCTCCTTTATAGCTGAAAACTACTTCCAAACCATAACTTGTTTTCCCAATATGTCAATTCTGTTTTGCTTTTGTTAACATCTGTCTAAAAATATATGTAGACAAGCTACCAAAATTCTGACACATGTACCTTACAATTGTTTTATTGCTCTAATTGAAATTTAAGTTGAACTGAATATTATTTGGTTAAAAGGTGTAAACATTTTTTAATATTTAAGGTTAAGATATGAAGATTTTTTTTGTACTGTGGTTTTGATGTAAAAGATGCTTAAAAATATTTTGGGATTTTTTTTTTAGATTCTCCTAAGAAATGTGGAGTTTGTCAGAAATTGGTTAAAATGGACAATTCACCAAATACACATCAAATGTGTTCAGATCCTAGTCACAGATTTGAATGTTTTCAACATCGTCGAGTTCATAGTGTCAGCCATCTTGAACATTCAGCTAGATCACCAGATGCTCCTAGATCTTTGTCTTGCACTCCAACTCGAGCTGCACCTGGCTCCACAATTACCTCCCCTGTAAATTTTTACTTACCCAACCACAGTCCTCGAGTGTACGCACCAGTTATTCCACATGAATTGAAAATGCATGGGCTTTCAGCTTTAGAATGTCAACATGGAAATTTAATGAAAACTTTAGCGTGTGTTCACGATAATTCATCTCGCACCTCATCCTTGTCTTTCGAATCTGAAATGGATTGTCAAGGACCTACGCATAGTGATCTTGTCCCCCTCAGAAGTGATGAAGTGGCTTACTGTAGCAATTCTAGTGCTGTTTCCATGGCATCAGACACATCACCTCCAGCTGGAGCAACATGGGGTGTCAAGACTGAAATTGGAGGTCATTCAAGGTTAAAGGTGAGATATGTTTGGGTGAAATGTTGTGAATCTGTTGTAGAGAAATTTTTCATTGAATGTCAAATGTGATGTTTATTTCAGCAAAAAATTTAGATCAACATTAATACTTACCGGTATATGTCTGTGAAAACAGTTTGATTGCACATAACTTCTTTTTGTGATATTTTAGTTACAAGTACCTACATTAATTTAGAATTAACAAATGTATCAAAACAAATCTTTTGAGAATCATTGGAAAATAGCCTGTTAGTCAACTGCTGAGTTTTCATTTCCGGCTTTTGCTGTTGTTGTGATGGTTTTGACAGAATTGCATAACTAAAGCTTTTAAGTATCTGTAATAGTCCCACCAGACTTGAAGGCATCAGATAACTGCATATAATAAAATAAAGCTAACCTTACCACAATTTTAGAACACAATAAAAATGTTATAAAATTTAAATACAATTCAAATAATGAGTAAATGGCATTTTACCGTGTTTAAACCAGAAAAGAGTTACGATGGTGCAATTATATGATCAACACATGATTTATAACAGATTCAATTAGAATTGAAGATTTCGTAAAGTAATTGTCCATCTTGCTTCATTAACTTTTTCCAAGTAGAAAAATTTGCTTTGCAGCATAAAATTAAGTTCTAAAATGAAATTGCTACGTGCGATTAGGTTATTGATAGTTTGTCGCAAAATTTTGAATTAAGATGGTGCACCAAGATAACGTTTCTCATGATGATACCTAAATTAATGCGTTTTTCCTGTTTCGTCTTTTCAATAAAAATATCCAAAGTGGTAATTAGTTTCCAAATAAGTCTTCCTATCTAGTTATTGATCATGATTTTCCATGTTAACTTCATTACGGACGTGTAGCTTTATCGGGAAAAAAATACATTCTTTACCAGATTAAAAGTACTGTGATGTCATTCTTATTAACTTGAAATAGAACATCCAATGACATGTTCTTAAAATAAGTCTCATTAAACGTTAAAAACAATATCGCGAGAGAGAGAGAGAGGAATAAGAATGGAAACATTAATAAGTCAAAGTTTGTCAATCTGATTGAAATAATAATTGTATGTCAATGCTTTGTGTTCAGGAATCTGACAATGCTGTGTTTAAACTTTCTGTTGTGAAACCTTTCAGGATCACAAGGTTTGTTGTAATGAGACAATACTTTCAAGTTTGTTTTAGCAGAAATTCCACTGTTTAACATAATAAACATCATAATAGAAAGAATAACAGAGCATTGTCAGATCATTTTAGTGAAGCAGGGACACTAGATTCTAATTTCAATCCAATTGAAAATTTGTGAAAATTTCAATTTATATTAAGGGTTCTTGCTTCTATGCAAAACTTACAGCAGTTTTCCTTTTGACATTGAAACAATGTAACATTGCTACAAAAGAAAACAAAAAATTCATGTCTTTTTTGGGGATGACCATTTTCAATTGATTAATGGGTTATTGTTTGTTTCATGTCAAGTGGTCCCATTTTCATTTGACAGAAACATTTTTAAGCTTATTCCTAACAATATTATTCTAAATCTCGTAACTATGGAATTATCTGAAGTTCTTTTTATCAATTTCTTTAAAGATGCTTGCATTTTTGTTAACCAATAGAATATTTGATCAGTTTATAAGATTCCTAAAACTAATTGATGCTGAGGAATAAAAATGGTCTTTAAGACTGCCTCTTTTGACCCCACAGACACTAAGCCTGCTATATCAGATTTAACCACAAATACTTGGGTGCGTTTGATGTGACTTTTTGCAAATCAAACCAAAACAGATAAGAAGTAGTCAAGAGAATAAATCGCATTTGGAATTGCCTATCAAACCTCGAGATATATTTCATATTTCATTATTACCAAGGGATTACTTAGATAGTGCGTAAAATTAAGTGGGGTTGTCATATAATATACAATCCGTGATGAGATAGACGATTAGAAAATTTCATATCGTCATATTCTGGTTTGTTACTCTTATGTTTTACCAGTGTATTGGAAAAAGGATAGGAAACTAATTTACTTATAAAACAGTTTTGCTGGAAGGGAAAGTGTCATTTTCAGTCAAATTTCATTATATTGGTTAATTATAAGAGCACAATTTGTGTAATAGAATTTGACAGTTAAGAATTGATAGTTGTATGAAGATATAAACATTATTATTATTGAGACTTTTATATTTATTTCTTGGTATTGTGCTTAAGTTATTTGTAAATACCTCCGAGCACTTTGTACTAATGAGAAAAGTAGAGTACCGTCTAACTCACGATTCAATTTGAAATAAATAATAATTGAATTATGAAGGAAAGAAATTTAAGAATTGTAAGAGAAAATTAGTTTACCCATTAAGTGGGTATGGATGTGTAAACAGTTTTCCTGGCAGGTGTATACATCTTTTTCACAGATACGAAACATTTAATGAAATTGATAGGTTATTGGTTTAAGAAGTCGGTAGAGAACAAAAATGTCTATCTTGAGTAAGAAAGTCATGTTTGAATTTGATATTGCAGTCATTGTTAATAAAATATGAAATTATATGTCTGTTACAGGAAATGACAGATGTTTTTTTTCTGTCTTATACAAATTGTTTCTTCTTCTCAATTTGTATTTTACAATGTTAATGTAATACAGTAAACAAACAGTATTCTTTGTTGGAAGTAACGTCAAGGATTCAGCGAGAGAATGAAAACATCATTCAAATGATTTTTAATATTCTAAAGTATTATAACAAAGTTAATACTAAATTCCAAGATTCAAAAGTAAAAAAGTGTATATCAAAAATAATAAAATAAAGCTTAATCCAGTTGCGGATCCAGAATTTTTCATAAGTGGGGGCCCACTGGCTGCCTAAGGGCCTGCTCATATCATGCTTCAGGGATTCCCTATATAATCAACCAAAAATTTTCCCAGAAAAAGGGTGGGGGGTGGCCACCTGGGGCCCCATTTAAATCCCCCCTGTAATCAGTTATTCAGTATAAGGAGATGTGGGGTACACATATATGTTACCAAGACAGCAAGTCAACACAGTAAAACATAATGTACCTAAATTTTGTCAAAATGTATTTAAAGATATGATTATAACAGACAAAACATTTAAGTTAAGTTTTGTAAATGAAAATGAAATCAAATTTGAGATAGTTTTAAGAATCTTGAAATCAAGTTTCATCTTTAATTATAATTTTACAATTAAAACTGGCCCACTCTAGAAACTTTTAAATCAAGTTTTCATCTTGAATCTAAATTTTACCATTAGAATTGGCCCAATCCCGGAACTTTCGTAGTAGTCAATTACAAGTGATCTATCATTATTAAATGTGCAGGAATGACATTCTGTCTAATGTTCTCCTCCAACTCATTCCCAGGAAAAGTAGTTTCAAAGATCAATTGACGGAATTAACCTGGCTTCATCTTCCTTTAATGTTTAATTGTTCTTCGATACAATTTCAGTAGGGAAAATGCAAAATCATTAAAATCCCCTGAAATGAGGTTTTTTTCTAAATACGAAAATGATGAGCAACACAATGGAATTAAATTCAGTGTCAAACCGATGAAGTCTTAACGATAAAATCATTGGCAATTTTTTTATAAGTCTGACGATGAAAATATCGTATACATAGAATAGTGTGGTCTTTGTTCGTGTTTGTCCTATTATCCAATCTGATGTAAACACGTCTGATACCAGGTTGATTATTCACAGAATTTCTAACGTCATTTTATTAATAAAAATATTCCAATATTAGTTAAAGAGAGATTTTTGCTTTGAACAAAAACCTGTAGAGTTGGATTTCCTTTGAGAATCATTAAGTTGAAGGACATTAATCGAAAGTTTTAATTTCTAAATGCAGTCAGATGGAAGCCAGCAGTGAATTAAGTATAAGCTCAAACAGCAAACTGTTATTAAGCTGTAATAGCTTAGCTTTGAGCAAGAGTAGCTGTCTGTTAAAGCAGGGAGTTGGGTGGTTAATAGTGTATGTTGGCCTAAGGGAAAGTATTTAAAATACTGGGCATGAGAAAGATGAGCATTAAGAAAATCTTTGATTTATAAATTGGTGAAGTGACCAGCTGGAAGTGACCATCGATTTTATCTTCCATGCACAGCATGCATTTGTCCATTATTTGGCTTGGGCTGAGAGGGGCATTAAGTTTTACCCTCGTCTGTCTGTACATCCCAATGTTTGTTTCCGTTCTCTAACTTAAGTTTACCTCAACCAAATGTTATGAAACTTATACACAATGCTTATTACCACTAATCACAGATGAAGTTTGAATTTCGGTGATGTCACTCTAATCGTTCTAGAGTTATGCCCTTTACAAATGGGTTTCCATTCTCTAACTATAGTTTGCCTCAACCAAATGCTATGAAACTTGTACACAATGCTTAATACACAAAATATTGAATTATTTGAATTTTGGGGTTGTCACTAATTTTCTAGAGTTATGACCTTTACAAATGAAAAAATTGTTGAATCAGTTTTGTTCTCTAAATTAAGTTGACATCAATCAAATTTTATGAAACTTATACACATTACTTATCAACACAAAACTCAAATCAAGTACAAATTTGGGTAGAGTTACTGTTACTGTTCTTCAGATATGTCCGTTTATAACTTTATTTGATATGCAAGCGGAGACATCACCTGTGTCCAAAAAAACACATTCCCCATTTATTTGAAAAAATGTCCTCTTATTTAGCTAGCTTTTCATTTTTTTTTATATGCCAAATGATTATGTTTCTGCTATTTATATCACTAGCACTTTTTTTTTTTTGAATGCCCCACTTTAGTTTTGTCAGTTTAAAAATAGGAGATGTGGTATGATTGCCAGTGAGACAACTAACAACCAGAGTTCAATTGACGAAGATAAAAGTACGGTTAAAATCCAGCTCAGTTCCATATGTAGGCTATGAAAAAGTTTTAAAGAAATAAAATCACTTTATTCCACCTACCTATTCAATTTTTTTCTGCTAGGAAAATAAATATTCTTTTGATATTACACTGTGTCACAAAAGAAATGATATTTCATTAAATGGTGTTTAATCTTTATATAATTGTAGACGGTCTTTAATTAAAAATATTAAAAAAAAAAAAGGATAAAATAAAAAGTTCATGTCTATGAAATCAAATTTATGTTTAATGGTAGAGCTGAATTGAAGGCTGATAAAGAGTAATGTCTTCGGAAATGATGAAGTGATAAATTTAAATTCTTTAAAAGAATTTTTATATTAAAATTCATGAATTAGATGGAAAAGTAGATGAATGGAGACCAAATGTAATTAAAAAAAAGTATTGGACGACAATGACAAATTACAATGACGTGTTTACATCATTTTTAACATGCCCTAGTCTGTTCAATCAATTGAGTTGATTTCCAGCACAGAAAAAGCATTTGTTTTCTAATCTTCTATGCTTTTGTGAGCCTGGTGATAATGTTTTACGATTTTTGTTTGTATCCTTTGTGTTCCACCATTTTGTAAATGAAAGGATAATGTCGATTGTTGTGTGAAGTCAGATCTGGATTCTTGTAAATTAATGTTTTGATGTTTTTCGTCTATTTGATGAGCTCTATGGCTTTACGAATGTTGTAGTTTTCTGTAGAAATGTCTTCATGACTCAGGTTTGATTGCATGATTCAAATGAAATTGTGAACTGGAAACTATTAAGTTCTACATAGTATTGTGGAGACATCTGATAACGTCAATGTCTGAAATTGTAGAAACTATTTTGAATTTTTCAAAATAAATTAAAAATTGAATTTTACACAGAATATCGTTTTACTTGTGGATTTTTTTGATTTAAAGAACTCCTCTATCATACATTTCTCCACATAAATATGATCTGGTCATTTTTGCTTTGAAACATGAATCTATCATTATCAATTTTGGTGATATTATTTAAGAACCAAGCTGTCCAATGATAGTAGAACTTTTCTTCTAAATTTACTAGGTGAAAATCTACATTTTAATGTCAGGTGGAATAAAATTTGCCTGAAGAGTCAGACAGTTCAACGTCTGTCACTAGCAGTTTGAATGGAGAAAAAAACTTCCTTCATACATCTGTTGACAAAATAATAAAATATTTCCAAAATATGAAGGAAAAAAACAAACTTATATTTTCTAATATGCTCATAATTGAACAAATTGTGATAAAATTTATCAGAAACATTACAAACCAATAAACATCAGAGGTCAAGAAGAAGCCGTAGATGTTTGAGGGATATTGATGAGAGACAGTTTAATCCATTGGGTCTTATTATTCTTTTGACTTGTCCCAAGCAGTTGGAATTGTATTTTTTTTCTTTGTCTTCTATCTGTTTCTAAATCAGAAAAAAACATTTCCAAAATACAAAAAAAACAAAATCTAATATTTTTTAATATGATCTTCCCTAGTTCTGTTAAGGTGGTACCTAACACTACAGGGAGATAACTCTGTAAATTCAGCTAAAGGCTTTAGTAACATTGTGTTGTAAAAGGAATATTAAGCTTCTCAATGATCAAAATTGGTGTTTGTCAAATTGCTATATAACCAGTGTAATTTTTCTGACAAAACGGTTGGTTCAAAATTTTTTAAATTTTTATATTTTTGTTAAAGTGTCAAAGTAAATACTTTGACAAAGTTTTATGGATATTAAACGAGCCAAATTAATTTTAGTGAAAGTGTTGGGTACCACCTTAATTGGACAAATTGTGAAAAAAATATCAGTGACATCACAAACAGATAAACATTCAGAGGTCAAAAAGGTGCCGGAGATGTTTTAAGAGTATCGACGAGACAGTTTAATCCATTGTGTCTTGTTATTCTTTTGACATCTGTAGTTGGCAGTAGTTGATGTTCAAATAAAGCAATTTATACAGACAGAAATATAAAAAATATCATTTGATCAACAACGGTATTGGTCACATGTCCCGATCGACTACTATCTTCTTAATTACACTGTGAGCTGTCACAAACTTATCTTGGAACAGGACATATTTAATTTCATGAAGTGTTTCCTACATCTTCTAGTGTGGACATGAATGTGTTCTGACGGCTGGTTGGCTTAATGGATATTTCTGTCAAGTTTCTGCATCGATGGATCATTCTGGGCGATTAATTTTACCAATATTAATAACAATATTGAAATGCATAAAGGTCCATATGGCATTTATGGCTTGTTAAATTCTTAGTTAATGCACTTTAGGGGTTTCGTTGCATTTATTAAATCTTCTGCAGTTCAATCTTAACTGATTCTGGCTATCGCTAATGAAATTATTGTAATGATAAAACACCTACATAGTAGCGATGAATTGTTGAAAATGAGAGGAATATGATTAAATAGAAAACAAGTAAAATATTATCAGATTTTGCTTTTCAAATTTTCTCTGTCTTTTGGGTGTAATAAGAACCTTTATTTGCTTTGGTGTATTGTATATTATCGGAGATCATGCAATCCAATTGTTATCAACAAACTGAGAACCGACTGATACAGATAAATATTCATTATAGTTGTTGATCAGTCACCAATACACAATTCTATTGATAGCGATTTGTTTTGCTTTGAAGGTATATACATTGCAAAATTTTATGCCTAGGAAAGAAGAAAAAAAAAGGATTTTCATTCCAAATTTGACATTTATCATAGCTTAGATCATTCTTGTGATCACCAGTTTTATTGTAAGTGGTAAAGATTTAATTTTCACTTCAAGGGGATTGAACTGGTTAATATGATGAAAATGTTTCAGTGGCAGTATTGAGAAGTGAATGTTATGATAACTATAATTCTAGAAATATGCTATTTCAAATTTAAGTTGGTGTTTTTCATTTATCATTTATGATGACAATTACAATGCCAAAACAGACTTTATAGTGCAGGTGGCAGAGTAAATATTCATTAGATAGTAACAGAGAATTGTCTAATTTATCAGATATTTTCATTATAGCTACTTACAATTCAGTTTTAATGTGTAATTGACAAGTAAAAAGTTATATCATTTGACAGAAATTCATAAACGCAACACCATACAAAATACTCGTGCCCTTCCATCATAATTCTCAGTTTTTAAAGGTTGTTAGAAACTGGCAGTTTATGTAAGTTTATCAATGTCCTAAGCTGTCCAGGTTTTTAGCCAATTATTATAGGAGATTTTGTTATTTTTTTCAGTGCTGTTCTACCACAGATACCACTAAATCTGCCAGCTCATCAGAGAGTAACCACAGTGGCTCCAGTGGCATGAGTAAGTAACTAGATATAAGAAGATGTGGTATGAGTGCCAACTCTCCATCCATGTCACAATTTGTAAAAGTAAACCAATATAGGTCAAAGTACGGTCTTCAACATGGAGCCATGGGTCACACCAAACAGCAAGCTATAAAGGGTCCCAAAAAATGACTAGTGTAAAACTATTCAAATCTATATAAAAAATGAGAAACACTTATGAACCATATATTTACCCTTCTTTCACTATTCTGCTCGTCAGTTTTCTTCTCCCTTTAAGAAACTTTCATCACATATTTTTCTGGTAAGAACAATAGCATTGGTATTAAATTGCCAATCGTGATAGTTTATCTGACTTTTATATACCCAAATGTGTGATAAATGTCCTGACTTACTCCTTTTAACAGCTTACACAATATCAATGCTATATTTCTTTTTCTAACAAGACAGACGATTAGATTCAAAGAAGTCATTTTTTTCTTCCACGATAATACAATTATGATATCTTGTCATGGACGACTGTATCAGAAATTTGTGAAGAATATCGTGTTGTGCTCTTATTTTGACGTTTTATAGATCTGTGGGGTATTATTATACTATGGTAGTCTATAATTGTTTTGATGGGTAATCTTTTACAAATGATACATTGTTGATTTGCATGTTCCTTTGTGACTAGCTGTTTAACAGGCATTTAGACATACCATTTCAGCTGTGAAATAAAATGGCTGAAATATTGTTTTCAATTTCAGTATTATGCGTCTGTTACTTACATAACATTAAGAAATGTGTAAAGAACAGGAAGTAATGATTATTTCATATTAAGAAAGCCGTAAATCTGAGGATTTTTTTATTTGTAACACCATGCTAATCCTAAGTTTACATGAGACAGTTTACTGCAGTAAATATAGAAATAAGGAGATCTGGTATGACTGCCAATGAGACAACTATCCACCAGAGTCCAAATGATGCAGATGGAACCTTTTAAAGGTCACCATAAGGCCTTCAACAATGAGCAAAACTTATACTGTACAGACAGGTATAAAAGGGCCCCACATGACAAAGTACGAAACAATTTAAAAGAAAAAAAAAAAACAATGAACAAAAAACAATTGAACGTCAACCACTGATTTACAGGCTCTTGACTTGGGACATGCATTTTAAAAATATGGCAGAAAGGAACATGTTTGTGAAAGGGGAGAGTGTTGTAACAGCACAACAGAAGAACTATATGTAAAACATTCAGTTGGAATTTGATTAACTTATCAGCTTGGCATTTTGGAAGCACAAAAACAACAAAATCATAAAAACAAAGGACATAAAGCATTGTTTAATCTGATTCCATTGCATAACTGATGATTAAAAAGAAATTACATGGAATTTAATTATTTTTAATACCTTTTTAATTAAGTGTTAACTTACATATTACAATGTTCTTATCTTGACTAGAATTATGTAATTGAAAAAAGAATGAAAATGGGTAGATATAATTGGAAAATAAAAAGTGTCATCTTTTTTTTTTTTGAAATTTGTCTATAATTTATTGTGAGGTCTTTAAGTGTATTTTACATTCATTGTTTAAAAGTTCTCATAACCTTACAATATTTGAGAGATTTTAACCTGGTTGAAAGTTGGTTGAAGATCTTGAATGTTCTCTGTTTGTTAATTTGACTACTATTTCCTAAAATCTGATTGGATAAGAGCTTGACATATTGAATAGTCACTTGTCTATTGTTGAAGGTCGTTAATCTCTAGAAACTAGAAATATTTTTAATTTTTGTGTTATCTGGTTGTTTTTTCTTAAACATTGTCATGTATTTTATTCACATGTTGAACTACTCATATTTGGAAAGAGCAGTAGTTACAAATAAAAACTTTTTTGTTTATCAGGAAGTTTGCATAGTGCTAGTCCAATGAGTGGAAAGAGTTCTGTATCAATGGAAGATAATGTTTTGTCTGGGGCAGCATGTCCTATGGCTGTTAAAGTACATACAGATTTTGTTCCTGGGAAAACAGATACAGATTTCCTAAAACTTGAGGTAGACATTTAACATTACATTAAAAAATATTTACAGACAGATTCACACAATCTTTCATTTAAAAAGAATTTATATATATATTTTATGAGAATAGAAAATTTACCCTCTTTCTTGATTAAAGACATAAATTCATTTTTATACCAAATTTATATGAATTACACAATAAATGTTAGGGGAAAGTCAAAATTGGTGATTATTAAATGATGTCAGCAAATCAGCCCTATTACAGATAATTCAGCATGTGCAATACAGAAAACATTTCATTGTTGATATAAGTCAAGAGTTAATATTGCTTTTTGAACAGGGCCAATATGGAAAAAGCCGTATTGGCCCATGGTCTAATACGGGATGTTCACTTCTGGTTTCAATTTTCTTACGCCATTACTTAACTTTGGTGGTATTATTATTATGCATAAAAATATTTGTTTTATATAGTTTCAAATCAAAATCGTAAAATAAACAGGTTAATTGATGTGAAATGTTTTGTAACATCTTTAAGTTTTGAAAAAGAAAAAAAAAACAGGGCCAATATGGAAAAAGCCTTATTGGCCCTTGAGGCAATACAGAAACAGCCAGTTAAAACACTATATTACGGTACACCAAATCAATCTAATTTTTATACTCAAATATTGTATTTTATCAATCATTTATTTGTCTATGGTTTAATAGTAATGTGCAACTACTATTTTAATGATCTCAAATACAATCTGTAAGCAAATGTTTAAACTTTGACACATTTCTTCACTTTATCAATATATACTTGTCATTATAGAAAGGAGATGTGATTTTTGTAATGAACAAGACGACAAGTGGTTTATGTTATGGCAATATAAATGGTAGAAGTGGATGGTTCAAAGCCTCCCATGTGGAGCCCCTGGAGCATCATGCTGCAGGACCTCAATTAAAACTCACTGCACAGAGAAATAATACAAAAAGATTTAAACCAAAGACTGTGACAGAACTTTTACAGAAACTAGGTTTGCAGGTAAGATATGTCAGCCATTAATTTTAAGTGTTCACATTTTAGAATCTAGGACATTTTAGAATTTGCGGCACTTGAACTATTGACATCATACAATAATAACTTTTCCTTTGTGGCTTCAGATATTTTATCTTGTTATGTCACAACTTTTAAGAAAACCTCTGTAATACATCATAACAATGCTATAATAATATTCAAGATGATAGCCAAAAACTGCAAAATTGCCTGAAAATCACCAATTTAGGTGGAACAACCCAACAATGGGTGGTCTGATTCGACTGTTTATTTCATGGCAGATAAATCTGAACCTAGTAAGCATTTTTACCCCTTGTTAGATGTGCTCTTAATGCTTTAGTTTCAGATGTATAAGTTAAAAACTGCATTTTACCCCCATTGTCTATTTTTAGACAAGTCGGCCATGTTAGTTTGGTAAGTGGGGTCATCTCGTAATGGTGAACAATTCACAATAAGGTGCATACGAGTAGGCCCCCCCCCCACCCCCCTATTTATAAACCTGTTGTCTTTTAAGCCTTCAAGAGATAAAATTACAAGTATGTAAATTATGTTGTAATGTATATAATATACATAATATCTCAAACTATTATATATAAGTGTGTACTTAAGTTTTGGTATTTTTTCTCTGAAATAAATTATTTAACACCTTAGAAGAAAAAAAGGCTTAGCAAAAGGAAAAACATATCAAAGTAACAGTTAAAATCCTAAGATATTAAGACAAAAAGACAATACCAGAGAGAAAAAGAAAAAAGATGGAAAGACAAACACTGAGCAACACTGATCCATCCAAAACTGGGGATGAACTCTGACAGCATTTATATGCTGTAAAGCTTGTTTAAATATCACTTTATAAAAAAAGATCTGTATTTAATGAGAAGATGAAGAAAACAGATTGAAAATAGGCATGCAGAATATGCTTTAATTAAAATATCATGTTTCATCGACTAGCGTTTTCTATATTGTTAAAATTACATGTGGTTATACTATATATTTTTCAATACTTCCGCAGGTGTGTTCTAGTTTGCAAAAAAAATATTTTGATTTAGTAGGCAGATATGAAATTGATGAGGGTTTTATGGCGTTGTTTTGCTGGATTTGTAAAAGTTCAGAGCAGTACATTGTCAAAGACATGACGTTAAAACAATTAAATTCAATAAAACTAGACTATTGTTTGATAAAAATATTTAACTTGCTTTTTCTCATAACCTGAAGAAGGGGAGATAACTTCAATGACTTATTTTACACAAACTTAATTTTATAACAGCACTTAGAACAACTATTTGTTCAGAATGGGTTTGATCACCTGGAAAGCTTTGCAGAGATAGATGAAGATGACCTTAATGCTTTACACATAACTGATCCACAGAAGAGAACTAAGCTTCTTACTGCTGCAGATTTCCTGTCGTCAGATATTGTCGGTAAGAAAATAAATTTTAAGATTTCTAAATCTAGAAATCACTGAGAACATAGCATTTTACACTGTTTATAAGAAGAGCATAGATACCAATTGGTAGGAGTTTAATTTAATTTTCCAAATACAAATCAAATGTTAAAAACTTTCAATAACAAAAGGAGGAACACTGCCTCTGCAGAAACAAAATAACTCTTAGATTCAAAGGTAGAATTCCTTTTACAGGACAATATGTGCCCCAGGCCAAGAAAAAATATATACACAATGCATAACTGATACTAACAATCATTTTTATTCTCTTCTTTTCTACTTTTCATTTAGAATCTCAACGAGACAAGCTTGTGAATAACATGTTTGGTTTTAGTAACAATGGTATCAATTTTGAATCAGGATATTTAAAAAAATAAATACTATTTCTTCCACCAACTTTAAATCAAATTACAAGGAAAGATAACTCAGCAAGACACAATCATCTACTGAATTATGTATTTTTTGCAGTTGATCATATACCAAATGTGAACAGATATTTGATGTACACTCCTCCCTGTGCTTCACCGGCCGGAGAACAGCGATCATATCCTTCTAGTCGTGATTCAGGATGCTATGCAAGCTGGGAACACATCCATAACAAAAATAATAATATACACAACCAATCAAAATTCCATCCTCTGCATTCCAATAAGGAAAATGTATTTCCAGAAAATGACTTTCAGGTTTCGAAAAACAAGTCTTCCAATGGAGGAAAAATTGAAAGTAATTATTCAGAGGAGGATCGTGAAGTGTTTGAATTAATTAAACATAATTTGGACAGTAACAATGACGAATCTAGTCAGAAAGAAGGTGATATGGTGACTTGTTCCTATGCAGAAACACAAACTTCTCCAAATGATTCTTCTAAGTCAAATCCTAAATCTCAAATCCACGTCTCAAAAACCCAACAGCAAACTGTGATAGAAAGTCATACTCCCAAAACATTCGTTAGAAAAAGTGTTCCGAGAATGGGTTCTGTTGTGCGAGATGCTCAAGTCCAGGTTATGTCCCCTCTAGGAACTAACGAAAGACGAACATTACCTAGCGATGCCCATAGACGGGTATCATCAGACAGCATCAATTCATGTGCATCGTCACAAAGTGATGGCCATCGTAGGATATTATCTGAAACATCGTCACAAAGTGATGGCCACCACCGTAAGATATTATCTGAAAGTAATAGTTCTCTTACACCTTTACACAATGTGCCGAATTATGACACTCCAAAGCCTCGTACCATAAATGGTTCTGTAACAGATAGTCCTGTTGCAGGATACAGGAAGGTGAAAAAATCATTAGTTAATTTAGTAGCATCCAAGCTTGCCTCTGAAGCCATAGACTTATCTCAGGAACCTTATTCAACCCAGGTATGCTTTATATTTGATAGAAGACTGGGTAACGGGAATGGTGATCAATCTATAATTAAATTTAAAAAGAAGGAAAAAAAACTTGTTTAAAATTGTATTTAAATGTTTTGGTTGACTTATATCTGAAAATAAGGCAATTTACCATCAGGGGGATTTAAGTATAAATGTAACATGCTCTTTGTGTGATTATTTTATGAGATGTTTGAAGATTAATTCCCTACTCATAGTAAAACCTGAAAGTTTGTTTATACCATGTCTGAAATTATTTTTATTATAAAAAATGAACCTTAAATATTCTGTGAAAGATAAGTAATGACAATGCACTTATAGGCTTATAAATTAGTCTAATATTTTGAAAAGAAATTCAAGTTTTAAAAAAAAAATGGGGGTTCTATAGATGGATGCAAATAACAAAACTAGTTTATTCAAGGGGTAATCCACAATGTCACATCTTTTTCATACCATGAACAAAATTCCTTTTTGCTCATGTATGATTTTTTTGGGGGAGAATTATATTAACACCAGATTGTAGTCATATCTTATTCATATATTCAAAATGTAAGTTTTTTTTATATTTCAGTGTGGAGCTTGTGGTATACCTCCTTTATTTATACAAAGATACTCGGATGAACTGAAGACAGACATTTCTAGTATAGCTATTGTATTAGACCAAATAAGAATTCATCAATTACAAACTTCCAGAAAACCTGTGGTAAGAAATGATCAGAAATCTTTCATTCTATACTACGAATCTCCTTCAATTTGAAACTGAAGCATTACAAAATGCTTGAGATCTGTTTAACCTTATGAGGAGGACTAATCTAAGTTTATATTTACAGCTAATTTCCTAATGCTTGTAGAGTAAAACTTGGGTAGGCTTGCTTGCTCTGTTTGTACAAACTTTAAATTAAGCTTTGTTATTAACATTGACATCTTCAAACAATATATTATATGTTATTCAGGTCTCAGACAGGGTATATACTGTGACATTCCCGGCTTAGAGTTTATATCCCCTGAGCCGAAGGCGAAGGGGATATAAGCCCTAAGCCGGGAATGTCACAGTATATACCCTTTCTGAGACCTGAATTACACATATATTACGGATTACCCCTGACTTAATGTTATTTTCCAGTGCAGGTATTTGTTGACAACACATATATATTGAAAAACCCAACCTGATATGTTTGGCATACGTGAAGGATTTTCTAATTTGCTGTGAACATAATTTTATCGTGTATGTAATAATTTATAATAACACTTTTAACATCAAATTAAAGTATTAAAAGTGTTAATTGCGTGATTTTGTATCAAAAATGTATTATTGACTGAAGCACGTCATTATTTTCCCTCTGTGAACCTCTGACAGTCTGATAGCTTATGACTACGTCACATAGTAACCGGTGTTATGATGACGTTTTTGAGGTTCCAATTGGGGATAAAAACGTCGTATATACCCCGGCAGTTTCCTGAATATATACTGACATCTCTGTGTTGTTATCCAATCAGAAACCTCGACACATTTGTAATCCGTAATATAAAGGCATATTTTAACCTGTATATGATATATTTAAATTTGATTGGACATCATCTCATATACAATTGTACATTATACAAACAAAGCAAGATAGCTAACCAAGTCTTGCTTTACATGAATTAGGAAATTAGCTGTAAATAATAAAAGGATATGGCAGTGTTGTTTGTTGTAAATGCAAAACCACACAGTATTATAACAATTCAAGATAAAGATAAAACTTAAAAATCAGAATGAAGTATTGTTTTCATTTCTCTCTCATTGAAAAAAAAATACATTCCAGTACAATTAAAGATTCTCTAAAAAAGGTGAAAGATAAGTTTTTATTAACTATTGATGTTTGGAAATAAAAATATACATGCAATATTAGGTCAGTGTCAGGAAAATATAAACTTTATTGTATGAGGCTGAGAAACTGAGGAAGGGCGAGGTTCTACAGAGCCCTTCCACAGTTTTTAGCCAAGTACAAAAAAGTCTATATTTTTATGACATTGACCTAATATGTATTGTTTCAATACTGCAACTTAAATTAATACATTGATAGTTGTTTAAATAGTAACACAAATATCAAACTTATTTTCATCCATTAATGGACTCCGGATTGTGGAAAAAGTGTTCCATGATGAAATTGACATGACATGTATACAAAATATAGCTATGTTACTTAATTAGGAAATAAACACAACTAGTTAAGTGTTGTTGAATTGATGTATTACCCTGCATTTTATTTTATACTGCAATTCAACAACATTATCAAACCAAGGATATTTGGATGTCAACTTACACAGAACATTGTTTCTTTTAAAAACATTCAATAGTTATGATTTATGAGAAATTGGGGAAATGTCATTGAGGAAGGGATCGAGTAAAAACAGGATTCAACAATCACTAAACTGTGGATTCATTAATTTTCGTGGATGAAGGAAAACTTGCATGTTTGTGGACATTTGATTTCAGGGTTTTGTCGAAGTCTTCATACAAGCCAATAGAAAATTTGTCATTCGTTGAACATTTAATTTCGTGGTTCATCTATACCCACAAAATCCATGAAAAGTGGTATCATGTAAAATTAAGTATTTAAAATATGTTTTTTTCATAAGTCAAAACCATAGTTTTATTTACCTTATTTTGAATGTTATATTTTGTAGATTCCAGCAGTTGATATAGCTACAACTTGCTCCAAAGCCTGTGATTTAGACGTCTCATCTGTGGATGGTTTCTTCATGTCTATTGGACTACCGATGTATAGTGAAACATTAAAAAGTGAAGGGGTAACCTCCCTTGAACAGTTACTCACAATGTCAGATCAAACAATCAAAGAAAGGAGTTCTGCCAGTTCTCGTCACGTTAGAAGAATTTCACATGCTTTAGATTGGGTCCAACGAAAAATATCTGCATCGAGAGATCCTGTTGTTTCAAGTAACGAGCCTGTTGAAGACCGTGTGTGATTTGTTAAATATCTTTTGTTCAAGAAAAAGTGCAATGATTTTTTTAGTTTTAGTTAACTGTTCTTAGCTCTTAAGTCTGTTTGTATTTTAATTTATTTAGTTTTAGTAAGTTTCTATTTATTTATAAGTTTTCGGTATCTGATTTGGATGTTAAATGTCTATAGATATAATCTGTTAAGACACAAAACATTTTTAAAAATAGACTCAGATATTTTTTTATCTTCTTTGCATGGTTAAAAATAAAACCCTGCATGCAAAAGAATTTTATTAAATTGATAGTATTTTTATATCACTATATCACTATTATAGTGTACTAATTTTTGTTGTAAACAATACAGAAGATTGTCAAAACAGTTTTAATGAAAATTTATTTTTACAGATACTGGTCCTTAGGACTACTTTTTAAATTCAAAGTTAGTTGACTTCCTGCCAGTATATACTGTAATTTATTCAGAAATTATTGCGAGGTTTTTATTATTGCGAAAAATGCGACAGAGTTGTAAATGCAAGAATTAAATTGAAATAGGACATTTTATATATCTTTACAACTTTTTTTAATTCACACATTTTTCTTTAATCTATACTTTTAACAATTTTTTTTTAGTGCTGATAAAAATGTATCTTTTTGAATCCTTTTTGGATATGTCTGGTTCAAGTTTTGGTTTAAGTTAATTTTACCACAAAGGATTACATCAGATAACAATTGAGTACACATGTTCATTATAATGTGAGTTTTTTAAAATATATGTCAAATAAAGGTGTTGGACCCGGATCTTGCAGTTCACAAAACATGATATTGTGAATAGGGCATTGTGTAATGGGCACAAACTCTTTTATTCCATTATTATTCTACAAATTTTATCATCACTATGCAAGACACAGATGACGATATTTTTTTTCAAAATGTTATTGTAAAAAATTATCAATCTATGTTCAGATCTTAGGCATAAATGTATTGCTAATTTAAGTTTTTAGTTTATTTGTCATTCATTGCAGGTTACAAAAATACTTTTAAAATATATAAAAAATAAAAATCGTAACAAAAAAAGAAATAGTGCTACTTTTAATAAAAAAGAAAAAAAGAAATTTATTCTCAGCAATGTCTTACAATATTTGAAAGTTTTGTTTTAAAATGTAAAGGATTTTTATACATACTAAATAGTTTTGAATTAATATAATTTAAATTTTTTTTTTTTAATTTGCCAATACAACTGCAGAAAACAGTGTTAAAGATCTCTTACATTAAAAGGTAAGATACTTTTATAGTATAGGTAGATACTTTTATAACAGAGTTTAAATGAAACTCCTTAAGAAATGAGGGAACATATGGTTTTTAATTGTAATTTGAACATTTTGCCATTTAGTTTGATCATGCTAATATTTTCTGTATACAAAGAAATGTACCATGGTAAAGGGTCATATGAGGTTATCAAATACCAAAATAACAACAGTTGCTAAGGAATTGACATAACATCTCAGATATCTGGGATCATCTTTTTGACATAACATCTCAGATATCTGGGATCATCTTTTTGACATAACATCTGATATCTGGGATCATCTTTTTGACATAACATCTCGAATATCTGGGATCATCTTTTTGACATAACATCTCAGATATCTGGGATCATCTTTTTGTAACTGTAACTCCACCATTGTTCTATGTGTAAACTATGTATGTGTTTTAATCATGCATGCAACTTATTACAGATATTTGATGATAAACTATGTTTGCCCAGGGGAGACAATTATATAAGTTCTGTGGTTTTTTTTATCTCCCTTTAGGTAGCTTTAATTTGTGGTAAGGTAAAATATCTTGCTGATATTTTATGCACCAAATTTATTAATTCTATGAATTAAATTTTTAATAAAAGCAGATCTGTACATTTAGAAATTACAGCATTGTTTAAAAGGCTATGTTGGAAATCACATTTTAAAGTTTCTGGTTTACTCTTTTCAGAAATTCTTTATTTTTTAAGTGATGATGAATTTCACAGTGTTAATATTCTGCTTGAAAACAAAGCCATAGGATGGAAATTTTATTTGATTTGTCTTTTTTTTAATGAATATCTGTGTGGATTCAAATTTAACCAGACTTGAAGAGTTCATATAATTCTACCAAAGGCATTTTAATGGCATATGAAATCAAAATTATTAAGTGTTTTTAATTCCCAAATGGCAAAATCCAATGTTCTAATTTAATTAGATTGATTAAGTTATGTTATAATTTCAAACCATATAAATATATGCGTAAATGATTTAAGTTATTTTTGTTGTTGAGGAAGTGTTATGGCTGAAAGCCAAAGATCACATGAATTGTTGTGTTTTGTTATGTAAAATATACTGATAATAAATCTATTGAATTTCTCTCATAGTTTATGTCTTGTTTATTATGGAAGTTCAGAAGTACACTTCTAATCCTTAACATTTTCATTCTAGAAAAGCATTTTGTTTGTTTTAATTTGAACGGATAGATTTAGAATTGAAACTAAATAATATCTTTTCTAAACACCAGAATTATAATTACCTTTAAAACTAGATGAACAAGAAGGTGTCCATAGTACACTGAAGCCCCACTCACACTATCATTTTCTATTTTCAGTGGACCGTGAAATTGGGGTAAAAACTCTAATTTGACCTTTAAAATAGGGGCAGATTACGTTTCCGCAATTCTAGCAAAAATCCAGTTTCACGTTTCTGCATTTTCATGCATTACTTTTCCGAAAAAAATGGATACTACCTTTCCGCATTTTTACCTGAATTTCACCTGTAAAAAATGGTAATAATGGTATATAAGACTTTATTTTATTTAGCACTTTTTCTTGATATATATGTTATTATGATAATATAATTCCTTCAACATGTAGATTATATTCAGATTTAACATTGCGAGTCCTTTAAAAAGTCACCATGTTGAAAGTCACTCCATATGCATTGAATTCCATATTTGGTGATATCTTTTATATTTGCATATGTTTGATTTATATTTTGGACACTCAATTTCATGTCCTTCCTTATATGATTTCAAAATGGACATCTTGTCTATCCAAATTTAAAGTAACATGAACTGTTATCACAGAGATATGACTCGCCTTTTTGCTATTTTGATTATGCAAATGTTGAAATCAAAATAGCAATACTTTAACATCTTACACAAGTTATGCAAATATTCAAAGTCAATGAACCATGACTGAGTTACATGGCTAAACAATCTCCATGTAAATGAGATGTTCCAATGCTAATACAACTTCATACCAAATGTCATTGATTTATTATAGTTGTTCCAAAACCTAAATACAAACAGTAACTTGTAAACTATGTAAAAGTTTCAAAGTCAATGAACCATGAAGAGGGGGTGGGGCTATATAATCTCCATGGAAACAATACTTGCAAATGCCAATAAATTTGCATACCAAATATTGATTTAACATTAGCATTTCATATTAAACTGATCTAATCACACACTAATAAATGTAAACTAAGATAAGTCTCAAAGTCATTAGACTGTGACTAAGGGATGAGGCCCAAAATTCTCCATGGAATTTCAGGAAATGAGATGTGCCAATGCTTATACAACTGAATACCAATTAACATTGGCTTACCACTAATGTTTCCCCTTGAACTGACAATCACAAACTAATGATGACTTAGAAAAATTTTCAAAGTCAATAGACCATGACTTAGGGGGTGGAGCCAAATTATCTCCATGGAAATGAGATATGCCAATGCTTATACAACTGCATACCAAATATCATTGACCTGCCGCTTGTGTTTCCCCATAAAATGACCTAATCACAAATACGCAAAAGTTTCGAAGTCAATAGACCATGACTGAGGGAGCAGGGCCAAATAATCGCCATGGAAATGAGATGTGCCAATGCCTACACAACTGCACACCAAATATGATTGACCTACCACTTGTGGTTCACCCTAAACTAGACCTAATCACAAACTAATACATTGTTGACGCTTCCATCGCCGGAAACAGCATATCTTTGTCTTGCTTTTTGACTTGTTCAAGGCGAGACAAAAACTGGATTTCTTTGATATAAAGCAAAGATATTCATTGGAAAGTTTTCTCGTTTGTTTTGTTTTACCATGTTTACATTTGTGATTTTGGGGCCCTTAATAGCTGGCTATGTGGTATGGGCTTTGCTTATTGTTGAAGGCCATACGGTGACCTATAGCTGTTAATTTCTATGTGATTTGGTCTCTTGTGGACAGTTGTCTCATTGACATCATACCAAATCTTTGTGTTTTTATATGAACCCTGTCACATTCTTTACTGTGCCTGTCCCAAGTCAGGAGCCTATAGTTGAGTGGTTGTGGATGGTTCATATTTCTTCTCATATTTAATAGTTTGTAAAATAATTTGTTATGTATAATTTGACATTTAGTTTTTTCGTTTGAACTGTTTCACCTTTTCATGTAGGGCCTTTTCTAGACGACTTTAAAATAATGGTCATTGTTGAAGGCCTTAAGGTAGATCATAAGTAAATATTTTGTGAGACAGAATTTTCTTATACTTAGCCAAAATGAAGATTTTACTATGCTCTTCAAAAATATAATAAAAAGTATGGGTCACCGTGCTATTTTTCAAGCTATGAGTCGTCACTGAACTTGTTTTCTTGGTACAAGTAAAAGGAAAAGATTTCCCTATCAGTTCAGTATATTTTTTTTGCTAAAAGAGTTATCTTCCCTTAAATGGCTCATTTGAAAAAAAATGATTCTAAAAACAAAAAAAACGATATTCGTTTAAATATTTTGGTTATACAATAAATTACCAAGTTTTCTTTATATTATTTAACAGTCTATCCTTTAAATTGCAAATCTGTCTCCAAATTTGCAGATTTAGGTAAATAACTAGACCGATTTTTTACTGTGATTGAACAATCCAAGATGGCGGTATACCATGTATGTACCTTAAGGTTGCCTTTGATTGCTTATATCAACTTCACACTGATTTGAACTCTGGTGGATCACATCTCTTCGTTTGCCTAAACATGCATGAAATATTTTTCACTGGGCGTAAAATATAGCAACAAACAATCAATCAGTTTACAATTAAAAACGAAAAAATAGGCATTAGCGACATATTAAGACGAATAATAATGCCAAGAAGCCAATAGTGTTTTAATTTTCAATTAACACAAAACACTTCTGCAGAGCAAAAAACACACCCAAGGTTTGCCTGGCAAACGGAAGAGGCATACATTAAAAATGCAGAAACGTAAATAACCTTTAACAAAATCAATGTAACACAATGCAGAAAAGAATACTATAAAAATGCGGAAACGTAGAAATTTTAATGCGGAAATGTAAAACGCAAAAAATTAGAAAGATCATATCATAGGTAACACATGTACTAAGTTTCAAGTTGATTTGACTTCAACTTCATCAAAAACTACCTTGACCTAAAGCGTGACAGACAGATAAAGGGACGAATGAATGAACAGACGAATAGACAGAAAAAAATAATGTCTCTAAGCAGGGAATTTCTATACTAGTAAGTATAACTGCTCTAAGTGGGGCATAAAAAGATGTTATACATGAAAATTATCTTACCTTAATTACAAGATGAGTAAGAATAGACAAGTATTTTGGGCATATTTTTTAATACGAGACAGAATACCAAAAGATACAGTCTTCATTTATAGACTGGTGTCTTCACAGTATGCAAAGCTATAAATTGCACAAAGTCTATAAAGTTATGAAAAAATTATTGTACAGATATTACCTCAGATCTGTAATTAAGTCCAAATCTCAAAATGTCAAAAACATAGATGACACAAGACAAGCCATTGATGAGGTTCTGTACTTCAGGACAGGCACATGAACATTTCAAAAGTTAATGATTCAATACATCTAATCCACCTCAAGAGTACAAAATGTAACTTACCATATAAAGTCACGATGTCCTATTTCAGAATGAATTCCATTAGAACTTATATCACAATGTCCTATTCCAGAAAGAATTCCGTTAGAACTTATATCACGATGTCCTATTCCAGAAAGAATTCCGTTAGAACTTATGAAACTAATAATCAAACACTAAATAAAGTCTATGAGCACAAAGTGCATCAAAACATATGAATATATGAAGATCACAACCAAGACATCAATCCTCCATTACAGTTTCAAAACTACCACCAAAACTATGGGCAAGGCTTTATAAACCAATCAGAATACAAGAAAACAAGAAAACCTATACACTCTAGTGAACAGTGAGTACTAATATTAAAATCAATAATAGGTAAATGCTACATGGTAAACAGTTATCATTGTCATGACCTTGGCTGCAAGATGTACAGGAGTCCTAAAGTTTAGTACTAGTAATCAGTGTTCAGGTTTTGCAAAATTAAGTGTACAAGTTGCTCAGTAATAGTTATCCCATGAGGATGCGATGTGTCAGTTTAAGATCACCCGATGGCCGGAGGCCAGAGGGTGATCTTAACACTGACACACCAAGTCCGAATGGGATAACTATTTTACATCCCAGCTGTTTTAGATTAGATGAAAACCCATTTACAATTCATAAAATTTAGTTTAGAACACCACACAACCATTATAATATACTTTATATATTACTATATAATGTATACCCCTTATGACCCCCGAACATGATTAAATATGACACAATGTCAACTCGCCACACTGGCTGATCGGCCCACACTAGATCACCACTTTATAAAAATCGCCCCACTCTTGTTAATCGACTCGTCCCACTTTTGAAAAAGTGTAAAATCAAATTGAACAATCAGTCTGACAATTCACTTATTTACGAAAAGGGTTAAAACACACTGAATAAAGGTCTGCCAACTCGACCCACTTATAAAAATATCTTGCTTCCTTTAAGTTTGTTAAATTACTGATAGTTAGTATCCAGTCGCCCTGGTGTAGTGATTGATATGCTTAAGGTCTCGAGATCAAATCTTTAGGATTTTTTCTACGTAAATTTGGATAGATAGTCTTTTCTGTATAATTAATTATAAGTTTTATAGCGGATTTGACATTCCCGGCAAAATGTTAGAGAACAAAGGAAAGCCTGCAAAACAAAGAAACTCAAGCTGGGGTGATCTGGTAGTGGTGATCCGGCTCAGATCACCTGTGGTAGAACAAAAGAGCTGGGATGTAATGTTAATGACCTTGTCTTGTAGTTTAGTAATCAGTGTTTAGGTTTTGCACAACTAAGGTAAATTTTATTATGTCTATAGGACAGTTGTTAGGTTATACAGGTTCATGATAGGAGTCTGCTGACTTTGATCTATTTTCATGGTTCAGTGATCAAAGTTAAGTTTTCAGGCTAGAAAAGTCAATTTCTTAGTAGTTATCAACATTGTTGTTTGTAGGTTTGTTTTGCATTTAAAATGGTTAAATTGAGAATGGAAATGGGGAATGTGTCGAAGAGACAACAACTCTTCCAAAGAACAGTCAACAGTAGAAGGCCACCAATGGTTTTTCAATACAGCAATAAAATCCAGCACCCTAAATGAGTTTTCATGTCAATAATGTATTTTTCATAGAATCTGTATGTCTATATCTTACTAACATACCATTACATCTTTTTACTTTATGTGATCAGTGGAAGTAGTAGGATTATATAGCGCTTGATTCACTTTCCTCGTTACTACGAATAATAGGTAAACAATATCCTGTCTACAGAAAGGTTGTAAGGTTATCGAAAAAAGTGTCTTTACCTCTTCAAGTTATGAACCACACTAAGTTTTAGTGCAAGGGTAAATTTTTGTGCCCGACCATAGTTAAGTGGGCATTAAGTTTTACCCACGTCCGTCTCCATGTCTCTGTCTGTATGTCCCAAAATTGGTTTCCCTTCTCTAACTATCTAGTCTCCCTCAACCAAATATTATGAAACTTATATAGAATGCATATTACCACAAAACACAAGATCTAGTTTGAATTTTGGTGAGGTCACTTTCATCCGTTCTACAGTTATGCCCCTTTACAAATGGAAAAAAATGTAAAGTTTATCATTTCCATTATCCAACTTTATAGTTTGCCTCAAAGTATGAAACTTATACACAATACTCATTACCACTAAACACAGATCAACTTTGAATTTGGGTAGCATCATTTTTACAGTTCTAGAATTATGTCCCTATGTAACTTTATAAGCAAGTGGGGTCATCATCTGTGTCCCATGGACACATTCCCCATTTATTTCTGTTTGAGTATCAATATAAGTTATATGGTTCACTACTGACCCCCATGGATCTATAGAGGGTTAGCAAGATTCATAGCAGATGAGGCCTAGGGCCAAATCTCCAAGGGATTTTTGTCACCCTCTATGGTTCGTAGGAGGTCAGTAGTGAACCATTAAACGAAATTATCGCCCACAGGACTTTTCCTAGTTTGATGTCATTAGTTCCTATGAAATTTCACTACCCCATCCCCCCTCCCCTACATATCCATAAGGGGTCACCATGTGACAGCATTAAACCAACCACAACATCATATTTTACCCGCGGTGGGTTAATGTTAACGGTGGCATCATCTATTGGTGTTGCAATCTTTCATTGTTTATTGTTATACAAAAAGCAGCAAAAAAAGTATCCCATATGATAAATTAGTTATACTGTTCCCTACTGGGCATCCTATTGACCATAGAGAGCGTCTAAAATCAATAGATTCAGCCTTCAGCCTCAACCCCTATGGATCCGTAGAGGGTCAGTAGTGAACAATATAACTTATAATAAACATGACATTATGAAATTTACTTACCCCCTATAGTGGTCACTACCTGATAGTGTTTAAACAATAACAACGTCATAAAGCAGTGTGTTTATAGTAGTATGTTTAATCTGTCTTGACAGGGGTCACCTAACCTTTACCTCATTTTCATAGTTCCATCAATGTTAAGATTTCCTCATTAGATCACTTCCAGTGTAATGGGTTAACTATGATTTGTCTGTAAGATCAAGTTAGATGTGCATGTACTTTGTGGCACTTTATAGCTTGCTTTTCTGTGTGAGCAAAGGCTCCGTGTTGAAGACCGTACTTTGACCTATAATGGTTTACTTTTATAAATTGTGACTTGGATGGAGAGTTGTCTCATTGGCACTCATCTTCTTATATCTTCTTATATCTATGTACTTGTCTGTCGAACCTGACCTTTACTTCATTTTCATTGTTTAGTGATCAATGTGAGTGTTTGCCCTTAGGTTATATTGAAAGTACCTAAGAGTAACATTTATATTTAGTCTATAGAAAATATTACATTAACATAAAGTAGGTGCCAATGCCTGGGTTGAAAACTTAAGATGCCTGCAAAAAACTTTGAAAGTAAAATTTATTCTTATTTTTCTGGTCAATCCAAAATATGAGCATTTAAGGTAGTACAATACAAAGAATTTATACCTCCAATTCCCCAGTTTTAACTTTCTATATCATGGTTGAAATTTTATTATATGTTGTTCCTAGAGCCAGATTTTGGATAGAATGTATAGATCAAATTTTATACCTAATCAAATATTATCTACTTTTATGTGGTCAGGATGTTTACACTAATTAGAGATTTATGTGAGAATGGAATACAAGTGATAATTCAAGACCACCTTTTGTAGCTTCTGCTGTGTTGATTAAGATTTGATTAGAATTTCCTGTATAGTTATAGAGATGAAAGAGCTAATTTCATTCAAGTGAACTGACAAAGATTTTGCCATTAATTGCATAATAATTGATTATATAATGATTGCATAACATTGCATTGCGTTGCAAAAATATTGCATTCATTTAAAAGATTAATCTTTCATCTATCTATATATACCTCTTTTATTAATTTATATGCAGTCTTAAGAAAGTAACAGCATTTTAAAGGCTGGAGATTGGAATACAAAAACATCTTTGTGTTGTGCTACCTGAAACATGTGGTTCCTGTACCAACAAAATCAATGAAATTTGGTATTCAACAAATAATAACAAAAGTTTGTGTTACATTTCCTATTGTATAAATGTGTTTGTTCAATATATGATTGGTATATTGATGAAAACAAATGGCAAAGCAATGTTCCTTTCAATTGACAATATATATGTTTACTCTTTGTCATACCATCCCCTCCTGGATTGGTTTTATACAGAACTGATGAAATTAAAGAAAGGTCTTTAAGAAAAACACATTTCATATAAAATAAGGTCAATTTATTTTGCTATATTTTCTATTAATATAAAAACAGAATAAATAACAAATAAATAATAAAAACATAAAGATCACAGTTAGAAATAATTTTATACAAAGTTATCTCCCCTGCTGTCATTACAGCTAATTTCATAATGCATGTAAAGCAAGACTTTGGTTAGATTTCTTGCTTTGATTGTGTAAATGTTTATTCAAGCTTTGTAATTAAGATTGACATCTTCAAACGATATATATATATATATATATATATATATATATAAAATGACTGAATAAATAGTCAACGATCAATCTTACAGGGCGATGGATCATGTAATATGATTCTGTACACTACAAAATATAATATATAACAAGTCAAAAAGGGTACAACATCACCATTAAATAACTATAAAATGAACAAATATTAGATATTTGGGATAACAGATATCCTTCTTCAATAATAGAATGATGTCAAATGAATCATGTCAAAAAAAATATATATATATATATATATATATATATATATATATATATATATATATAGTTAAACCTGTATATATTATATATAAATTGTATTGGATGTTATTCCAATATAATTGTACAATATACAAACAAAGCTAGCAAGCTAACCCAAGTCTTGATCTACATGCATTAGGAAATTGGCTGTAATTTTCCCTGAAAATAGGGAATAACATAATTATAATGCAAGTTTTGTGGTTTTGTTAATCACAGCTTGTACATAAGTACCGGTATTTTATTTCATGGTTTTTTTTTTTTTAATGTTTTAATACTATTTTATGTTTTCAGTTATTTCTGCATTTATGGATGCCATAAAAATCATCATTTTACAGAAGTACACATGTTGTCTCTTCTGGATGGGCTTTCAACCAAGAAAAGCATGAAAGCTGTCATCCTTATATCCCAATTCTTTTGAATATCTGAAAAACAAACACAAACATTACTTTATGGCATTTAAGAAATTTAACACTGTCTGTTAACACCAAGATTATAAAATTCAACCCCAATTTGTGAAAAGTTACATTTCACTCTGATTGTTAATGACTATGATTGACAGTTTTCTGCTGAAGGTATGTGGTTTTTCTAAAGAAGTCCATCTTTCTCAACTGAACCCTCCAAAAACAAAATGGTTTCAATGGTCAAGGTAAATGTACTGACAGTAGTGTTAAACAATCAATCAATCAATTAATTCATTATTGACAGTTGTTTTCAATTTGTTTGATGTGTTTTTTTCTTTTGATTTTGCAATTTGATAAGGGACTATCTGTTCAAATTTTCCTTAGAGTTCTATATTTTTGCTATATACTTTTTTCTGAAAAGTTTTCAATGTCATAATAAATGAGGTTATTGAGTTTTACTGTCTATAATCAAATCCCAATCCAATTTTGAAACAATTTGTCCTTCAAAAATGTTCTATATTATTATTTCATAATCTTAAATCTTTAATGTACAAAATGTGAATTTACATACCGAGAGACTATTTCTGTAAATGCAGTTGGTCCACAGGCACAGATGAGCAAGTTTGAGCTGTCTTTAGTTGATGCAGGTGTGAAGGTTTCCATTATTTCCTTAGTAACACGACCTTTCTGACCTTGCCAATTATCATTTGCTTCTGATAAAACATACTCAACAGTAAAACTGTAAAAAAGGAAATAAACATTTAATGCCATTTTATATAAGCCAGATGACTTAAAGTCTTAAGCAGTCAATACCATTGTTGACCTATAAATGTTCATCATAGGGAAAGGGGTGTCTCAAGGTCCTTTTTATGGCCTTTAAAAAAGTAAGTATAAATTAAGCTTAATGGTTAAGAACTTTTGAAATGCTTGAAAGATATAAACAATGTCTAATCTGCGTTAACTGCAGCAGTGTTCTCCCCAAGGTTTTTTAGCATCTTGGTAATGCGATGCTCCCCAAGGCCTTTTAGCATCTTGATAATGTGATGCTCCCCAAGGCCTGATAGCATCTCAGCAATGCGATGCTCCCCAAGGCCTTTCAGCATTTCGGTAATGGATGCTCCTCAAGGTCTTTTAGCATCTTGGTAATGCGATGCTCCCAAAGGCCTTTTAGCATCTGGGTAATGCGATGCTCCCAAAGGCCTTTTAGCATCTGGGTAATGCAATGCTCCCAAAGGCCTTTTAGCATCTGGGTGATGCGATGCTCCTCAAGGCCTGATAGCATCTCGGTAATGCGATGCTCCCCAAGGCCTTTCAGCATTTCGGTAATGCAATGCTCCCCAAGGCCTTTTAGCATCTTGGTAATGCAATGCTCCCAAAGGCCTTTTAGCATCTTGGTAATGTGATGCTCCCCAAGGCCTTTTAGCATCTTGGTAATGCGATGCTCCCAAAGGCCTTTTAGCATCTTGGTAATGCAATGCTCCCCAAGGCCTTTTAGCATCTTGGTAATGCTATGCTCCCATTGGCCTTTTAGCATCTTGGTAATGCGATGCTCCCAAAGGCCTTTTAGCATCTTGGTAATGCGATGCTCCCCAAGGCCTTTTAGCATCTTGGTAATGCTATGCTCCCCAAAGCCTTTTAGCATCTTGGTAATGCGATGCTCCCAAAGGCCTTTTAGCATCTTGGTAATGTGATGCTCTCCAAGGCCTTTTAGCATCTAGGTAATGTGATGCTCTCCAAGGCCTTTTAGCATCTAGGTAATGTGATGCTCTCCAAGGCCTTTTAGCATCTTGGTAATGCGATGCTCCCCAAGGCCTTTTAGCATCTTGGTAATGTGATGCTCCCCAAGACCTTTTAGCATCTTGGTAATGTGATGCTCCCCAAGGCCTTTTAGCATCTAGGTAATGTGATGCTATATTGCTAGGATGTGTTGATATCTGAAATTATTTTTGTGTTATTGATAAGATTCTACTTTCAAGTTGTGGAGAGAACATTGCAATGCTGATGTTCCTTTAATGGTATTGAGTAAAATTGAGAATGGAAATGGGGAATGTGTCAAAGCGACAATAACCCGACCAAAGAGCAGACAAGAGTCTAAGGCCACCAATGGGACTTTAATGTAGCGAAAAACTCCCGCAACCGTAGGAGACCTTCAGCTGGCCCCTAAACAAATATGTATACTAGTTCATTGATAATGATACTAAACTCCGAATTATACAAAAGAAACTAAAATTTATTTTATAGATGAAATACATAAGCCACTTACTTTTTAAAATCTTGCGTTAAGGAATCAAGTTGGTCTTTCCATAAAATATCATTTTCTGTTTTGTTGAAAAACATAAGTTTAATATTTCTGAAACAAAAAGTTAGCTAGAATTAAACAATAACCAGGTGCTCCGCAGGGCGCAGCTTTATACGACCGCAGAGGTCGAACCCTGAACAGTTGGGGCAAGTATGGACAAAACATTCAAGCGTGATACAGCTCTGAATTTGGATTGTGATCAAATTTTTGACATTACATGGTTTTTTTTTACACAAAACAAATGTCAAGATTTTACAAATCAATTAAAGATTTCTTCTTCAAACTTTTTAAATCTAAAATTAAATAGTTGACACAGCATAGGTTTCTGACACAGAATGAATGTGGTCTAATGAACTTAAAAGTTTTTTTTTGCCTTTGAGCAATTCACTATGCTGTTGAATATTAATCCTCTCAAAAAAATGTTTGAAGAAATTTTCTTTTTATTTATGAAATCTGAAATGAGAAAAATTTAACCCCCCCCCTTTTTTTCACATCCCCGTTTCCCTTTTTCCAAAACTGATATCAATTCAAATTTCTAATGGAGTTTGCAACAATAACTACTCTTTTAAATACATCATAAAATATTAAAATGTAAAATAAAGTGCTTGTTATCACTGAATGGTAAAGATTGGTTGGTAGTAAAAGTGAATATACATTGTTTATTGTATAAAACAATAAAAAAAACTTCATCAGCAACATTTTATATTGGCAAATTTCCAAAGAAGTTATTTACATAAAGTTATTGGCAAACAAAAATAGAAAATGACATCATAGTCATGTCTGGCAAATGTCCAACATACATTATCTAAAAACATTTTAGATAAGATAAGGAAAAAAAGCTTCATCAGCAACATTTTATATTGGCAAATTTCCAATGAAGTTATTTACATAAAGTTATTGGCAAATAAAAATAGAAAATGACATCATAGTCATGTCTGGCAAATTTCCAACATATATTATCAACTACTATTCTATACAAAGAAAGATAACTCCAATTGAAAATTAATTGCTATTGCACAATATTGTGCAATTAGATATTTCTTGCTATTGTGCAATACTGTGCAATTGAAAATTTCTTGCTATTGCACAATACTTGATATGGAATCCTGATTTGGACCAACTTGAAAACTGGGCCCATAATCAAAAATCAAAGTACATATTTAGATAAAGCATATCAAATAAGCCCAAGAATTTAATTTTTGTTAAAATCAAACTTAGTTTAATTTTGGACCCTATGGACCTTAATGTAGACCAATTTGAAAACTGGACCAAAAATTAAGAATCTACATACACAGTTAGATTTGGCATATCAAAGAACCCATTTATTCAATTTTTGATGAAATCAAACAAAGTTTAATTTTGGACCCCCATTTGGACCAACTTGAAAACTAGGCCAATAATTAAAAATCTAAGTACATTTTTAAATTCAGCATATCAAAGAACCCCAAGGATTCAATTTTTGTTAAAATCAAACTAAAGTTTAATTTTGGACCCTTTGGACCTTAATGTAGACCAATTTGAAAACGTGACCAAAAATTAAGAATCTACATACATAGTTAGATTCGGCATATCAAAGAACCCTAATTATTCAATTTTTGATGAAATCACACAAAGTTCAATTTTGGACCCTTTGGGCCCCTTATTCCTAAACTGTTAGGACCAAAACTCCCAAAATCAAACCCAACCTTCCTTTTATGGTCATAAACCTTGTGTTTAAATTTCATAGATTTCTATTTACTTATACTAAAGTTATGGTGCAAAAACCAAAAATAATGCTTATTTGGGCCCCTTTTTGGCCCCTAATTCATAAACTGTTGTGACCTCAACTCCAAAAATCAATCCCAACCTTCCTTTTGTGGTCATAAACCTTGTGTTAAAATTTCATTGATTTCTATTCACTTATACTAAAGTTATTGTGCGAAAACCAAGAATAATGCTTATTTGGGCCCTTTTTTGGCCCTTAATTCCTAAACTGTTGGAACCAAAACTCCCAAAATCAATCCCAACCTTCCTTTTGTGGTCATAAACCTTGTGTCAAAATTTCATAGATTTCCATTCACTTAAACTAAAGTTATAGTGCGAAAACCAAGAAAATGCTTATTTGGGCCCTTTTTGGCCCCTAATTCCTAAAATGTTGGGACCAAAACTCCCAAAATCAATCCCAACCTTCCTTTTGTGGTCATAAACCTTGTGTTAAAATTTCATTGATTTCTATTCACTTTTACTAAAGTTAGAGTGCGAAAACTAAAAGTATTCGGACGACGACGACGACGACGCCAACGTGATAGCAATATACGACCAAAAAATTAAAATTTTTGCGGTCGTATAAAAATGAGTAGTTTTCTACATGATTCATTGTCATACATACCACTACTGCTAAATGTTTCATTCTAAAACTTGCATACAATTTATGAAGACAAGATATAAAGACATCAACAGATTTCCTTTTTTGAAAATAATAAATCTAAGCTTTAAAATCTCAAGTTTCCATGTTTCAACAATAATAATCTTTTAAGTCTTCAGATATTTGAAAGCAAAATTTTATCTGTAACAGAATACACATATTTATAATTTTAAGAATTTAGCTGAACTTGTTTTGAATGAATCTAGATATAACTTTCTGAAGAATATCCATTTGACATCATTAAAAGGGTCTCATATGGGGGTTCTGATCCCGGATCTCGCTTACTGTTTTGTCATATTCCCATATCCCGCTTACACTATGTAAGGGAGCAATTCTCATTTTTTGGTTATTTCCTGTGTCCCGGTAGACTTCATTTCCCGTTTTCACGACACAATAATTTGACTTTCATGCATCACACTTAAAAAAAAAAAGCAATCCTGTGTTAGGCTTTGACACCCAAATGAGACCCACATTAAACAATTACCTTTTAATTTTGATATCAAATAAAATTAAGAACAGAAAAAGGGAATGTATCAAAGAGACAACAACCTGACCAAGTCAACCAATGGATCTTTAAAACATCGAGAAAATCCGGCACCTGCAAATGTATTTATTGTGATGCAATATTTTGCAGGAACTTGTATGACTTTTAAGTAATGGCATTCTAATAGGCATAGGGATGTTAAATCCGTCTATTATTTTCACAATAAAATAACTCACCTTGCTGGTTTCTGATCAACATGTAAGCAATGGTATATAAGTTTGATCATTGGAGTGAAGCCGGTACCAGCAGCATACAGTACTAAATCTGTTACATCTTTTAGACGCTCTTCCTTGAAAGTACCCTCAGGGTAACTTATGTCTATTGTATCTCCTGGAAAGAATCGATTACTCGTTTACAAAATTTAAAAACTCTGAATGGGAGTTCCAGAATAGAGAATAATTTGGCCTCATCTACAGAAAAATGAAATAAGAAAAAAGTAGATCAACAGTAGAGAATATTGAATAATAAGGTGCTAGAATATAAAAAATGGAGAGAAAAAAGGGAAGAGCTATAGTGAATATAACAGAAAATTGACTACAAAAAGTATACAGAAATGAAGCTTTAATCCAGACAATAAACTACACATATATATGAAGAGTAATTCATTTAATTGACTGCATGTATGATCAATAAGAAAGATTATTATTCAAAAACATATGTATGAACTTTAAAAAAGTATTTTTTGCTAATTCTATAAATGCATCAATTGATTGTTGTTAGCTAAACACCCTGTGTCAAATTCAACATTGAAAAGGCTGTACAATCATTGGCTTCAATTACAACTCTAAATGTGGATTCATTTAATTTTGGGAGCACCAAATTTTGTTGATTGAAGAAAAATTGTCTTTTTTCCTTGATATTTCATTCTGAGATTTGACTAAAATAGAAATTTTTACTTCATTGAACAGTTGAATTTTTGTTTCATGTATACAACTAAATCCACAAAAGTTGGCATGATATGAATGATAATACACCTTATTTGGAAAACTCTCCCTGTTGACCCAATAATCTGTCCAGCTTGAACTTTTGATGTCATACAACAATCACTTTTCCAAGATTGTTATATGACTCTTGCATGTTTATGCTTTTTTGGCGGCATTTTCCTTTGATCTATTGTTTTTTTCTCTTTGATCTTTTCAATTTTGGCCAAATCTCACGCATTTGCTTCATGAAAAGTTGACAGAACTGCCATTGTGGCATCAGATATTTTGTTTTATGACATCAAAATTTTATGGGAACCTTAGTGATGTCCACTAATGGCTGACAAATAGCAATAACATGTATGAATATACAGTACATGGAACATTTTGTAATTTACTTCCTGGTTTTTGGAAACAGGAAATCCTGTATCTATTTATATACTGTAATAAATACCTGGAGACAAACTTCCAATCCAAGGAGTCAATGCACCATCTTTATAAATTTTAATCATTAGGTATATAACAGAACCCAGTCTGTCGTCTTGTTTGTCTGGTAGTAATGACTTTATCACAGCTGTATAACTACGAGCTATTGTCATTCCTGAAAAATAAATATTCATTTGTAAGTTAATACTAAATGATACTGAAAAAATTATAAAGTACAAAAAACACTAGGATTTGAGCCTTAAGAAGAATATCAAATTTTTCTTGTCCTTTCAAAGAGGTATTTATTATCCACCCATTTTCGTTAAATATGAGATGTATAGTTCAAAACATATGGTTTGCTAACCAAATATTTACTAAAATTTAAGTCTTTTTAGACCTTTTTCTTTGAGACTAAAAATCTTTTAGAGGTATTTCGATCACTTTGAGACTTTATCCAGCTAAGTTTTCAAAAGATTTGGTTATGTTTCAAAAGATACCATTAAAAAACAAAACATTGACTTGTTACAAAAATGTATATCTTCACTATGTGACGTCAATGTTTTAAAAGCCTCCCCCTGTAATAATCATGTTTGGTCTAAAATATCTATTTAATGTCCAATGAAAAATTTGATGTTTGGCTCAGATAATACTACATGTATATTGAAACCAAAATGCTATTGCCAGGAAAAAATGCCATTAATTATATATGTATCACTAGCTAATTCACAATACAGTTGATTCATTTATTTTCGTGAGTACCAATTTTTGTGGATCGATGAAAACTTTTATTTTCGTTGTTTTGCCCAAGTCAGCCTTAAAAACCTTATAGAACCAGGTGCTCCACAGGGCACAGCTTTATGCAACCGCAGTGGTCAAACCCTGAACATTTGGGGCAAATTTTGTCACAATATTCAAGCTTGATATTGCCTGAATTTGGATTGAGATCAAATTTTTGACATAATATAGGTTTTTGTCACAAAATAAATGTGTTCAAAGAACTAACAAATCTATTGCACAATACTGTGCAATTGAAGATTTCTTCTTGAAACTTTTGAAAACAAGCAGTGTAAGGGAGGTAATCAAGTATTCAAACTTATATATAACAGTATTCTTCAAATTCTAATTGCATTACCTCCCTTACACTGCTTTTATATTGTACTAAATTGTCCTTTAACCAGAAAAAAACCCTTGTTTCCCCCCTTTTTTGCCCCTAATTGCTTGATAATTTAAGCCATAACCCCCCATAACCATCCCTTTGTAGTATGGAAACTTGTGGTATAACTTCAAGGAGATTTATACACTTAAACACAAGTTATTGACTGAAAACTACAAAAATACTTATTTGGGCCCCTTTTTTTGTCACTCACTAATAGAAACCCCTCCTCCCCTTGGAGAAAGAACCACAAAACTCATTTCAGCCTTTCCTTTGTAGTAAGAAACCTTGTAGTATAATTTCAGAGAGATCCATATACTTAAACCCAAGTTATTGCCTGTAAACTAGAAAAATGCTTCTTTTTGGCCCTTTTTTAGCCCCTTATTCCTAAATGTTCAGGGATATTAACCCCAAACTGAATCAAAGCCTTCCTTTTGTTATATGGAACCTTGTGGTACAATGTCAGAGAGATCCATACAGTTATACATTAGTTATTGTCCTGAAACTACAAAAATGCTTGTTTTTTGCCCCTTTTTTGCCCTTAATACCTAGACTGTTTGCCCTATAACCCTTAAAATAAATCCCAACCTTCTAGTTTACGGTATGAACATTGTGGTACAATATCAGAGCAACTGAAATACTAATACACAACTTATTTTCCTGAAAATAGATAAGTGCTTGTTTTGGGCACCTTTGGGCCCCTAACTTCTAAACTGTTGGGACCATAACCCCCAAAATGAATCCCAACCTTCCTTTAGTGGTTACAAACATTGTGTTAAAATTTTATTGATTTCTATTATCTTATACCTAAGTTGTTATCCAGAAACCATCCGTCTTCGGACGACGCTGACGACGATGACGACGTGATACAATATAAGACCAAATTTTTTTTAATTTTTGCGGTCGTTTAAAAATGTAATTCGTTGAACATTTAAATTTGTGGTTCACCTGTACCCACGAAATCCACGAAAATTTGTATCCAACAGAATAGGATCAAAATATTGTAATGATTTACTGGTTATTTCGTCATAATTGATAGGAGATGAATACACCATTGAGTGAACATGTAGATATTTACCTGATATATTATGTTGTACATGTACATGATGACCTAGAGGTACACACATAGATAACTCTGGAGGTAGATGGATACATAATAATTTACAGTCATGTGACACTTCAGAAACAGATTCTATATTACAGCTATGATATGTTGTTTCTGGAATAAAAAAGACAGCAAATATAGAACACATATCTACCAATAAATTCACTTGAGAAATTATTGTCCCTTTGAATACTGTAATGAGATTTTTTACGTAGAATTCTATTCATGATTTGAGGTGCTTAACCTGTTACCAGATTTTTAATTTTGTGTTTCCCCTCCCTAAAGCCACATAAATTTAATATCTTCTTTATCAGGATTGCGAGTCCATATTTTTTTTTTTCTTGGGGGGGGGTGGCTATGAGTGCCTTTGCCAAACACTAAAATTTTTTGCAGACTACAGATACAATTAGTGTATTTTTAGAAAAAGTAAGTTTAAACAATGAGCCAATGTTTAAAATGAGGTTTATTGTCCAGCGTCAAACCCCAGGTATTTATCATTTAACGAAAAAATACATTTTTAAATCAATGTTAAGTGTCTTTATTTCCTATCCATTTCTATTGAATTATGTTACCCATGTCACTTTTAATGCATTATTTTTTTACTATATATTTTATGTTAACATGATAGACATGTCATCAAATTTACAATATCTTATTGCTGACTTGGTCACTTAATGCTTCAGTACAGATCTTTCATTAATTGAAGCTTATTACTTTTTATGGAGAAAAAATAACATGTTTACTCTAAGGAATTGATATATTTTAAATGGCGAGACTTGTTAAATGAGAGTGGGCTTTTCAGATTAGTTTTATATCTACGTGACATTTAGCATTTATGTATCAGTTCACATCAATAAAAAAACCAAGATCTTAGATTCTGACACTTATAGCCCATAAATTCAGTACAATCTAAAGCTAGTGTGACAATTTTTATGCTTTCCCCCTTTTTTTAAAATGCTCATCTATCTTACAACTGTTGAGGCTAGCTTTATTTTAAATTCAGTTTTGTGCATGTACTGTGGATTCAATTATTTTTGTGGGTATCAATTTTTGTGGATTGCTGAAAACTTGCATTTTCATGGATATTTGATTTCGTGGTTGAACAATCTCTGAATACAAACCCTATTGAAAATATGTTATTTGTTGTACATTTGAATTCTTGGTTAACCTGTACCCACGAAACCCACAATAATTAGTATCCAACGAATAAAAAATGAATTCACAGTATCTATAAATCTTCAATGGGAAAGTGTTTTGTCTTGGAAACTTCAAAATATTTCAAACTAGGTATTTTTCTAAAAATTATTTTTTAGCAGTTTTGTCCTTAGTACTGTAATGGTTATCTTAAATTCATCTAGACAATACAATGAGGGTTGAGTACTCACAAAACCAACTTGCGGTATGGACTTTGCTCATTGTTAAAGTCTGAGCAGTGACCTATAGTTGCTAATTTCTTTGTCATTTGGTCTCTTGTGGAAAGTTGTCTCATTGGCAATCATATCACATCTTCTTTTTTATATTAACTCTGCCACTCAGAATTTGGTGTATGCATCAGATATTTGGTTATCGTTGTTGAATCATTTCCTGTCTAAATTGCTATTTTGACATACTGAAGACCAAGTTGGTGTTTACAGTGTCTGTGATGCCTAACTTATAGTTGTTGATTTCTGTGTCATTTGGTCTCTTGTGAATAGTTGTCCCATTGGACGTCATACCACATCTTCTTGTTAATATTAAGTCTAATACCAGGAGCTTTATAGTTTTAACTGATCTCTTCTATATCATTATGACAATTCTTCTCCTGTCGTGAATGTGTTCATAGTACAGGGATACACCACTGTGAAATTGGGGTAAAAACTCTAATTTGGCATTAAAATTAGAAAGATTATATCATAGGGAACATGTGCACTAAGTTTCAAGTTGATTAGACTTCAACTTCATCAAAAACTACCTTGACCAAAAACATTAACCTAAAGTGGGACAGACAAACAAACTTATGGACAAACAAACAGATGGACAAGTGTACTAAGTTTCAAGTTGATTGGACTTTAACTTCATCAAAAACTCTCTTGACCAAACACTTTTACCAAAAACTTTAACGTGAAGCGGGATGGACGAATACACAACCAGACCGAAAAACATAATGCCCCATATTAGGCATAAAAACCTTTGATGTGGTTTTATCAACATACTCAAGGGCGTATCCAGCCATTTTAAAATAAAGGGGGGGGGGGGGGGGAGTCCCAACCCAGGACAAGGGGAGGTTCCAACTATATTTCCCCATTCAAATGCATTGATCATCCCAAAAAAGGGGGCTTCCAACCCCCCGGAACCCTTCCCCTGGATCCCCCACTGATACTAACCAACATCTTTGGTATTCCTGAATGTATTATGTTGGTCTAGAAAACGGCCTATAGAAGACCACTGGCTTTCTGTTTCTTTAGGGAATACAATCTCGGTTTTCCCAGTCTCTTTTTGTATTCGTACTGAAATTAAAGAGGATACAAATAAAATATATGAAATAAGAAGAATGCTTTGATTTCCGTACTTTTGAAATTACTGCATATCTACATAAAATTGTATAAAATCAAGAACATTGCAAAATTGAAAGTTCATTCATAGGTGTTTAAATTTTTTTTTAATCTTTAGCTCTGAAGAACAATTTCTGTTAGGGGTTGTTTAATCTCATGATTAGAAGAAAATATACACTTTTAATAATTGGCCTTTTCAGAATCTAAAAAGACAATGGGTAATACATGTATCATTTTTGCGTACACTAAAATGAAAATAATGTTACTTCATTGGTTAAATTTCCTTTGTTTAGAAAGCTTTAAACCAATCACAATGTTTTGATGTACACCTTCGAAAACCAAGATTGCAAGAATGCATTAGTTTCTGAAACGACAAATTACTACCATTGTTTGACTGAAAGTATTTTTTGTCCTTTAAAAGCTCAGACCGATTCTTAAAAAAGAAATGTTGCTTGTATCTGAATCCTAGATATGTACTTCATGAATTTGCATCATATTGCTATCATTACACAATGTGATGATTTATTAAAACAATATTGTTTAAACTAAAAACTAATAAATCAAAGCACTGAAGTATTGTATTGATAGTAACTACAACGATTTATCATCACTTATTTTAATAACTCCTGGAGCATTGTATAAGAGTTATGGGAGATGTCAACATAATATTTGCAGTGCCAAAGCTACCTGACATTTTATCTTAGATAACAAATTGATTATTTATTGGATTCCATTGTCACTTGATCAATTTTTTGTAAATATTAATAACTCAACTTCAAAAAAGAAGATATGATGTTTTAACAGGAATATGTTGCCATAGGATATCATTATTTTATTTATTGCACTTCTCCACAATCAGATTTTTATGAAATCATTGGTCATAATTCCAATTTTGCAGTTTAAAATCTATTGAACATGTGTACAAATTTCCAGTTGATTTGACTGTGTTAAACCAAATCTATAACTACATTTAATCAAACCTTAAGCTTAATACAGTATGGAACACACAATGCCCGTCTTTTATAATATACCACAGTATACAGATAGGAAAAAGTATCACCCAATATAGCATGCTCATTATAGCTGACTATGCGGTATGGGCTTTGCTCATTGCCGTACGGTGACCTATAGTTGTTAATTTCTGTGTCATTTTGGTCTCTTGTGGAGAGTTGTCTCATTGGCAATCATACCACATCTTCTTTTTTATATCATATGAAGCATGGTACATAATTTAAGGATGTTAGTTCCAGCAAAATTTCCTAAAAGTTCATTTAATAGGTGTACAGATAAATAAGAATTTTGGAAATAGGTAGTTGATAATTATATCCGAAAATACACCACACAGCAGTGGTGGCATGAAGTTGGATAGAAAACTTCAGAAAGTTTTAATCTGTAGTTATATTGGTGCTGAGATAAATAGGATGGAAATCTAATACATTGAAATTTTTGTGAAAAAATATATAAGCAATTTGATGAGCAATGCATGTGAAATGCATCACACAGTATTATACATGCTCACATGAAGCCTAAAACCCCATTTCAGATAGCAGTGAACAGTAATTCCTATGAAAAATGAGACCAAACTTTCATGGAACATATAGACAGGTATTTTACAGTAAAACCCTTCCTTCGCAACAGGATACAATAAATTCATACCCAAAAGCAATCTCCAATTGATTATTTTTTTTCAAAAATAATGCATATTTTACAAGAATTTATGTCTAACATTTAGGAATTTTTGGTCCTCAATGCCCTTCAACTTCATACTTTAATTAGCTTTTAACCTTTTTATTCAAGCGTCACTGATGAGTCTTTTGTGTACAAAACATGTATCTGGTGCAAGTACAAAATTTTATTGATGGTATCTATGATGAGTTTATTGATGTTATCTACATATCATAGCTTGTTTCCTCAACTAATGTCAGTCTGATCTTCATTTATACTGACAACCTATTTTTCACTAATAAAATCCAAATCATTCCTTTTAAATCAATTCTTAAAGGACTCGGAGTGCTTTGATATGTAAGCGAATACTGTAAGTAAAGTGATTATAAGAGATTGATTCCGATACCTAATATGATTACAAAACTCATTGACATTGATTTCAGATCCTTTTTCAAATGTAGTTTTTCACAGACCATTTTAAGAACATTTAGTTTTACCCGTAGACGTAAATGATTGTGTTTAAATGAACAGAAAATCAATTTACTATGACAAAGCAAGTACAGGAATTTCTACTTTAATTTGTTGATTAGGTTATATATAAGATATATTTGGCACAACTTTGTCAGAATTTGGGGTTTAAAAAGCAAAGGTCCTGTGTTGAAGACCGTACTTTGACCTATGATGGTTTACTTTTACAGGTTGTGACTTGAATGGAAAGTTGTCTAATTGACACTTATACCACATCTTCTTTTACATGTATCTATCTTCATTTTTTGGTACATGATTTTGTTTTCCAAATGTATGGATTTGAGTGTCTTATGAGGATAATGATAACGAAATAAGTATGGTATCTTAGATATTTTTTTGTGCTATCTAAAAAGAAATGTAAATAGATGTACAAACAGCCAATTCAGTGCTTTCCATAGGGAAAAACCTATATAAGACGAGCATCAAATTATTATGAAAATGAAATTCATTTAAACACAAAATCATCACTTTTTTCTTGCTGTGATGATATTGTGCCAGGAAACTTAATCTCTCTCCATATGTTAAATAATTTTCCCAGATAAAGGGGTGTAAAATATCCACCTTTGGATTAAGGCTATGCTTACCATCATAATTATCTTTAACTTTATTTTCTAATTCTGAAATGAAAGAAAACTTCTTTAAGCATATTGTTTTAATAAAATTTACACAAATTCAGCACTGGTTAAATCTTTACTGAAATACATTACCCTTAGTGCCTATCAATGTTCATTGTTAAAGAATGACAAGTTTGTCATTTGCATACATTTTGACAAAAATATAACACATTTCATATTTGTATGGTAAATAATAATTAGTCTATAGAATTAAAACTTATTTGAGATATAACGATAAATTCATAAATTATAGCTCAGCCATAATTTCAAATACGACAAACTGACTAAAACTAAAGTTTCCTGATTCAATTAAAATAACTGAAATTTATAAAATGATGAGTTTATATTGAAAATCTAAGGAATCTGAATGGTTGCATCTCTTATACCATGCAATCAGATGATGTAAACTAACTTATTTTCACCAATACTTTATTTTGTCTTTGGCCCTTACTAACCCTTTTTGCTGCAACTTAATTGTGAAATTTTTGCAAGGGAAACCCGAATTTTTTACATATTCCTGAGTATTTAATTTCAAGTAATTTTCAGCTTACGAAAGTGGCAACAATAAATTGGTTTACAATGCATTTGAAGGTCATTTCCTGCCTGTCAAACAATACCACAAAAGAGAATACTGAATTCATTTAAGGATTGAATGCTTCTTTTTGTAACTTCATTGGGTTGTATAGGTTGCACTTTGTAAATACAACTGTTTCTCAAACCACGCCTCTTTTGGGGAGATTTAGAATATTAGTAGAAAACTAATTTTGTTTACATACTGGTTCCCAGTTATGTTCTCTGTGTTCCATCTCATAGAAACATAACTTGGGAATGTTACCAGTAAATATAATTGCGCATATTGTTTACATTGAAATCTGTGGTAACCTTTCATTCAAGGTAGGGGTAGTTAAGAAAATTAGTGTTAGTTTAAACTCTGAAAAGTTCAGGGCATATAAACGTTGAAAATATGCCACAAAGCCCTATATTTTGACCTTTGAAAAAAATTGTAGTGCATATGAACTTTCAATTCTAGGAAAAGATTTTTTTCAAAACTTCATAGTAAAAGTGGTACAGTTTTAGCCGTAAAAGGAGTTCCTATGGGAAATTGCATTGTCAATATTTACAGAAATGCAACCTAAAAGCGTTGACCGAAGTACATTTTGTATGAAGTGAGGAAGCACTTCATTCTAAAAATGTGCACACGGTCAATGCTTTTACAACCCTATGAAGATACAAAAAGAAGCATTCAATACTTATAATCAAATTTTTTAGCTAGGATCATGAAAACACGATTTTTATCAAGTTTTTATTTAATTTACCTGTGCACTTTATTGTGGGACCTTGTGTCATCATGAATGATAAATTTTATTGTGTAATGAAGTTGCTTAAGTAATAATGTGAGATCGCAGAGTAGCCAATCAGAATCATGTATTATAATGAAACATACATCTAATGTAATTATTATATCAGATTGAAAACAGTAACAAGATACTTACCAATATTTACAAAATAATTATAATCTTCTATATACAATATACATAATAATGTTAATTCCGATCTTTGTATTATAACACAGTCTCTTCTCATATGTTTACACTTGGTATATATCACTAGTGACACAGAGTTTTTATTCTGAAACCAGTCAAATCTGAAATAATAGAACAAATATGAGATGTGGCAATAAAACTGGGATAAAAAAAAAATGGCTGGTATAAAGCTAGCTGGTGTTGACAATATATTCTATATGTTTTGTTTTCAATTTTTTGAATTGAACATCACTGATGAGTCTTTGATACAAACACTCATGCCATCCAATATTCAAAAGTATAAGACTGGTATCTTTGATGAATTAATTTAATGACTATTTCATTTCTGCTTTATTTTTTTGGCTATCCATTTACCAGAAACAAATTGCAAAGAACAGAAGAAAGTTGAGATTTTATAAGCCGTTTAAGAAAAGTACTAAATTCATAAAATGTCTTTTTAAAATTAATTTGAATCACCTTATCAAATTAACTGATACATAATAAAATAACACAATAGAATAGACAGAATTGGAATAAAAAATGATTCCTATCTATCTCGTTCATTATTCTAACACATATCTCATCATGTTATATAATTTGTTGCATGTTCAACATCTATCTCTTTATCAAGTGAAAACAAATTAATTCTCCAAAGAAATGCATCAGTTCTGTGTTTTGTTTTATTCTATTTCAAACATAATACATTCTGGGATATCAATTAACATTATTTTATGATTAAAATATGCATTTGTTGTTGGGAACCCCCCTTTTTAAAATGGCTGGATCCGCCACTGGCATGTACATGTGAAACAGACAACAATCCATTATAATTATGAAGATACAGTAAAACTTTTGCCAAACACAAGGTAGCAACTTCTTAGCTACACATTATAAAGTTGAAACGACCAAAATATCATGTCATAGGGAACACTTGTACTAAGTTTCAATTTGATTGGACTTCAATTCCATCATAAACTACCTTGACCAAAAACTGAAGCAGGACAGACAGACGGACAAACAGACGGACGAACATACGACGAATGAACAGATGGACGGACAGACAGACGAACGACGCATAGACCAGAAAACATAATGCTCATAAATGGGGCATAAAAATCACTTTCAAGGAGCAGAGTAAATTTTGAAAAATGTTTAAAGCTAACTGAAAATGGTTAATTTCAAGCCATTGACAAACATTATTTTCTACAAGACAGGCCTGAAATTAACTCACACAACACAATTAAACATAATCAAACTCCAGAAATCAAATATAAGATAATTCCATTGAACATTATTTCTGAGTCTAATTTAATAAGTTTTCAGTACAAATAGATGTTGTTCCATGTTGGCCTTTCCTTTCAAAGGAAGGCCTGACGTGTTGAAGACCGTACTTTACAAATTGTGACTTGGATGAGAGAGTTGTCTCATTGGCACTCATACCTCATCTTCTTATATCTACTGCCAGAATATGTAAATCAATCAGTTTTCTTTATGCCAAAATTCAACTTATCAAATTTTTATCAGGTTACAACTAGATATAAGAGGAAAAACAGTTCTGCAGACATATAACAGCATGTCCATGACATAATACATGTAAATCAATTTTCATTTGAAAACATGCAATTTAAATCACAAGATTCTGATGTAAAAAACAGCTTCAACCTACCTGGGTGGTACAGGTCCTGATGGAGGTTTTAGTGCTGCTAATGCAGGCCCTGTTAAAATATTCAGGCTGTTTAAATTTTGTAAAGTTTTACTGAAATACACATATCAATTAATCTATGCAACTTCATACAGACAATAGAACAAATATTAAAATGTTTAAAAAGGTGGTAAAAATAGTTTTATTTCATATTCTCAAAAAAAAATCATTGTTAAGACAAAATTGATGATAAAAAGAATAACACCATTTTCTTTTTTTATACTGACTTCATCAGTTCGCCGTTGCAGGCTTGCTTAATATTCATCCTGATAGTCAGTATCAAAAACAAAAAAGCCATTACTTTATCTATATTAAGATTTGATATTGACAGTACTAACATTTCAAATGAGTAAGGGAAAATATGGTTTAAAATAGCCAATACATTAGTTGTGCTACATTATTTCACATCATAGAAATTAAGAAAAAATACATGTTTCAGTCTTAAATAAATTCTTAATTTGATTTGAAGCCTGGATTTTTTGTATCAATAAAAGAGCAAGTCAATGAAATACAAAAAGCAGATAAGATTAACCTGGCTATTTTCTGTATGCATCTTAAACCAAGATTGTGATAGTCTTATTAATGTGAACATAGGCCGTACCGTGACCTATAGTTGTTAATGTCTGTGTCATTTTGGTCTTTTGTGGATAGTTGTCTCATTGGCAATCATACCACATCTTCTTTTTTATATAGCAACATAATAAGCTCAATAACACAAATGTGCTGTTTTTTTTTTATATTTCAGTATTTTTGTATTACAGTATTCACTACATTTTATATAAATGACCTTACCATTTTGTTGTAAATTTTTTATCTGAGCTGGTTGAGCAGGTGTGTTTTCTGGAAAAAAAATCATAAACATTATGACTTATTTTATATTACATATAATAGTTATCAAACATTATTTCCTTACTGCTCAGTATATTATAAGTCATCTACCTTCATATATATGGATATTTTAACACCCTGAAGTATCCTGAAGTACACCTTGAGGCAAAGTAATAAGCATTTTGCATAAGTTTCATAACATGTGGTTGAGGCAAACTAAAGTTAGAGAATAGAAATCAACTTTTAGAAGGACAGACATACATATGTACGAATATATAAACCGACAAAGGCAAAACTAAATGCCTACTCCGAGACAGCTTGGGCATAAAACTTTAACTGCAGTCATTCAACAAAATGGTTCAATTTTCAATGGGCTATATGATAGTCAGTCAGTCTTAGTTCCAGCTCCAACCTAGTGTTCTAAGTTTCAAATTGATTGGACTTCAACTTCATCAAAAACTACATTGACAAAAAAACTTAAACCTGAAGTGAGACAGACGTATGAATGAATGGACAAGACCAACAGACGAATAGACACACAGACTGAAATACATAATGCTAGGTGGGTCATAAAAGCAGACAAAAAACTGTTACAGAGTTAATGTGAGCTTTTTGAGTCAGATTCCACAATATCTACAGACAAATTTTGTTTTATATTGGTTATTCTGTGTAGGGCCTTAAATGCAGACTGGCATGAAGAGGATAGGTGAGGTGAGGTGAATTCTATGTTCTAGCTATAACCAAATGTAGGGCAGGGAACCCTAAATACAAGTATTATAAATTTTGGTCTAAGGTTGGTTGCTTTTACGCACCACTGATGATTTTACTGTTCATTTCTGCACGGTAATTTTTTTTTTATACATAATCAAATGTTAATACAAACCTCTTTTGTGTATAGGAGTGGTGACTTTTAGTTTACCAATATAACATTTCTCCAACATGGACTCAAAGTTTACCCATTTGTGAACCTTAAAAATATCAAACATATATACATTTATCATGTGCAATTATATTTTATCCTTATTTCAGTGAAGTTTTTGGCTTGTATGATTTAATAAAGTATATATATAAGAAAAGGCTTGTATGATTTAATAAAGTATATATCAGAAAAGGCTTGTATGATTTAATAAAGTATATATCAGAAAAGCGATGCAAAGTTCTGTACAAGAAAATAATTTGTCATTTTTATTGAGAATATATCCATGAACAGTTATATAATTGATGGAAGAAAGATGTGTTACATAGCCATATATCTTGGCTGTTTTGCAGCAGAATTGAAAACAACAATAGGTCATAAATCAGGCTGTTATTTTTCTCGTTTGAATAGTTTTCCATTTTGCCTTGACAGAACCTTTTATGACTTGCTATACAAATTGTTTTTTTCTCATTGTTGAAGGATGTACTGTGACCTATAGTTGCTTTAATCCACTTCATTTGGTCTCTGGTGGAAAGCTGTCTCATTGTCAATCATACATCATCTCCTTATTGTTGACTTTCAAAGATATTCCAATATAATTTATGGGAATATAAGTACCTGTGAGAAACAATGTGCAGATCAAGCCATTTTCAAAAGGGGTTCCAACCATATGTTCCGATTAAAATGTATTGATCATCAAGAAAAAAGAGGGGGGGGGAGGTCCAACCCCTTGAACCCTTCCCTGATCTGCAACTGGAAACAATTAAATGTTAAAGGTGAAGCAACCCCAAAACAAAAATTTTGGTAAATTTATTACCGATGGTAGAGGCATTAAGAGTATAGGGGCTAATTTTGGACTATCTTCTAAATTATAATTTGACTAGAATAGGGTAAACTGTAACATTTGTATATACTATCAATGCTGGAAAAAATTTATACCCATGACTTCCCTTTACAACGGTCATTTCAGGGAGGGGAAAACATCATAGATCCAGAAACTAACTTGTTATTCATCGCTATAGCAACCCAAAGGCTATGTTATTAACAGAAACAGTAATTTAAAAAGTATCCTCATAAATCAATCATTTTGTTTAATACCTATTTTCTGTATTAATGTCATGTTTTAACATTTGTATATGGATACAGTATGTAATATAAGAATGACAATGGAAAAAAAATTAATGAAATTTCATTTTGCAGACATGTTCTCCTCTTATTTTAATGAAAAACTTGATGAAAATAATATTGAATTTCAAAGCAATCATAATATGAAAAAACACAATTTCAATATAGAACTTTCAATAAATAAAATAACAGTTTCACCCATAAACTAATTAAACCAACACCCCCTAAACATGTAAACAGTCAAAGTTAACACAACTCTTGTATACAAAAGCCTCTTTTTCCAATCAGAATAAATTGCTTTCTATCAATTAAGTGTTTATCATTTAGTGTTTATTAAAATTTCAGAGTTATAACTTTCTTAACATACAACAATTAATTAATATATATATATTTCAAAGACATTTTAAAATCAAGGTTAATAAACATGATCAAGACAGTTGATAGGGTTCGGGAAATTTGGGGAAAAAACAACTTGAATCTTTACTTTTACTAATAATATACGCCAATTTTTTAGCTGACTAAAACTGAGATGTATCAATTCTAAGAAGTATATAATACCATTTAAAAGTTTGACAAGCATGCCAAAGCAGCCATTTGTTTATTGAGAATGCATCAATCTCAATCAAAGCTTGTAGATTGCCTAACAACAAGTCAATGACCTTTGCAAATAAAACTGATTATATCTTTATTCAAACAAAATCAAACATCTACTGCTTGACTGATAAAACCTATAGAATCTTTGATATTTTTTTCAGAATCAGATCAAGGGCACTGCAAAATTGTTCATTTCATCGCAATTCAAATTCATTTGGATGGTTACAGTAATTTCCTAATGCCTGTAGAGTATACCTTTGGTAGGCTTGCTTGCTCTGTTTGTATAAATGCCATATCAAACTTTGTTATTATCATTGACATCTTCAAACAATATATATAAGCATAATTTAACCTGTATATATTTTATTCAAAATTGATTGAATGTTACCCTGTATAATATACAAACAAAGCAAGCAAGCTGACCAAAGTCTTGCTTTACATGCATTAGGAAATTAGCTGTAATTTAAAAATTTCTTTACAAGGTCATCAAGACTTTTTACCAATGATTTCTGTATTAAATGTGTTTTTATGCCGTCTCCATTAGGGAATATTGGACGATGTTTAACTGTTTGATGAAGAAGATGCAAGACTAGATCTCTACTATGCCTATAAACTGTTACAATCTTGCAAGTCACTGACTTTATTTGACCTTTGATATCTGACCTTGAACTTTAAAAAAATCCAAAGTCTTCCAATAGCTAAGCAATGGACACAGTCTGATATGAACAGGAATGCTTTTTTAAAGATAACAAACTTGTACCTCTTCAAATAACTGTGTTCTATCCAGTCAATATAAAAAAAGAAGATGTGGTATGATTGCCAATGAGACAACTCTGCACAAGAGACAAAATAAAACAGAAATAGGTCACTGTACAGCCTTCAACAAGGAGCAAATCACCTATCATTAATCACACAATTATACCTCATCAAATAACTGTGTACCATCCAGTCCAGCACCTCTCATCAGTTCCTCAATACCTCCAGGGTGGTATTCCATGTATGGAGTTACATTGTAAACTTTTCCTTAAAATAGAACACAAAAATTTCAATCTTTACCTTGTTATTATCTTCACAATAAGCATAAAAAGATTATTTAATGTTTTTTTAAATGTCCAGTGGCAAATATTTCATGTTTTTTTTGTTACATAAATATGTGATATGATATGAATTTAAACCCTGCTTTGAACAAGTTCAACACTCTACCTATCACTGACTCTAGGTCTGATTCTTAATGTGCCAATCACAAGAAAACAGTGTGTAGGAAGACTTGGGCTTTGCTCATTGATGAAGGCTGTAGAGTGACTTATAGATGTTAATTTCTGTGTCATTTGGTCTCTTAAATTGTGAAAAGTTGTCTCATTGGTGATCATAACACATCTTCTTTTTTATATTGTCACCATATCCAAACATATAATACAAGTGGATTATTTAACTTTTAGCCAAACAGTCTTGCTCTTACTCTTAATAACAAGGCTGAATAGAAAAGCAGCAAATGGCGATTTTCAAATTTGGTTTAATCCAGTTGTATAACATAAAATCGAGAGAAAGAAAAAGAAAAATGTCAAAAAGTGAACATTCTCTGAAAACTTATACATTTTGAGTTAAACAGGGTAAAGAAAACTTAAATGAGCAACCAGCATAAGTCAAAGTTTATCATTAAAATATTTATTTTTTATATGTGTTGGTCCTTTGCAAATTTTGGTGGTCAAATCCCTTGAACCACCACTTTTTTAGAACGCTGTGATTAGAAAAGAATAATGTCAAGATTTCACTAAGAACCAACAATAATAATGCAATGACAAGTGAGGAATCATCAAATTAGATAAGACCACAAAACTGTTATTGTCTATGTTACTTCCATGATTTAGACAGTCAGACTGAGTTTTCTAATCATTAGTAATTCTTGGCGGAAATTGTCAGGAACAAACCAGAATTAGTAAATGTCAAATGATAAATTGTGAAAAGCCACATAACAAATCAGAAATTGTCACTTAAGAAAGTAATTCAACACTTGGAAAGGTTAGCAGTCAGACCATAATGTCTTATAAATTTTTTAAAAATCAGTTAATTAGTGTTCAAGTTCTAACACAAAATGTTTTTGAGAAAGAGAAGAGGACACATGATGAATACATCATGCCTTAATAGTCCACTTTCAAGATTGTTGCTTTTTTCTTTAAAAAATTGGACTGGTTTTAGTGAACAATGTATCTGTGTCTAGGGATATCAATTATCATCACTTTCTTCACATGTTGAGTGAGTGGAGTTGTTGAAAAGTATGATGCTATATTCAAGAATTATTCAGCAGATTAAATTTTTATAATTGATAATCAGCACTGCTGTCATTAGGGAATTGTGATTGTTAAGTACCTACAAAACAAACATTATTTCTACTTTCTCGTGCATAATGACAACTAGGAAGAGGCTTGATGAACTTTAATAAGCAGATCCTGCTCCACATTTTTCAGAACGCTGCAGTTAGAAAAGAATAATGTCAAATTGCCACATGTGGAGCAGGATCTGCTTACCCTTCCAGAGCACCTTAGATCACCCCTAGTTTTTGGTGGGGTTCGTGTTGCTTATTCTTTAGTTTCTATGTTGTTTCATGTGTACTATTGTTTGTCTGTTAATCTTTTTCTTTTTTAGCCATGGCATTGTCTGTTTTATTTTCAATTTATGAGTTTGGCTGTCCCTCTGGTATCTTTCGCCCCTCTTTTAATAGTGCAGGGATACAGGAAATCTCCTCTATCTAGTAATTGATGTCACAAAGGAGATGGATGACCATGGGACTATGTAAATATGAATTTATCAAATACTGTCATATGCTCTTGTACACTGTGGAGGAAAATTTTTTATCAAATAAAAAACCTGAAGGTAAACACTTTATGTATTTTTTCCTGGAGTTATATTTAAATCTATGTCGAATGTTCTTATTTTAGGTAAGTTTAAATCTATGTCTAATGTTCTTATTTTAGGTAAGTCTGTGTCTAATGTTCTTATTTTAGGTAAGTTTAAATCTATGTTTAATGTTCATATTTTAGGTAAGTTTAAATCTATGTTTAATGTTCTTATTTTAGGTAAGTTTAAATTTATGTCTCATGTTCTTATTTTAGGTAAGTTTAAATCTATGTCTAATGTTCTTATTTTAGGAAAGTTTAAATCTATGTCTAATGTTCTTATTTTAGGTAAGTTTAAATCTATGTCTAATGTTCTTATTTTAGGTAAGTTTAAATCTATGTCTAATGTTCTTTCTTATTTTAGGTAAGTTTAAATCTATGTCTAATGTTCTTATTTTAGGAAAGTTTAAATCTATGTTTAATGTTCTTATTTTAGGTAAGTCTGTGTCTAATGTTCTTATTTTAGGTAAGTTTAAATCTATGTCTAATGTTCTTATTTTAGGAAAGTTTAAATCTATGTCTAATGTTCTTATTTTAGGTAAGTTTAAATCTATGTCTAATGTTCTTATTTTAGGTAAGTTTAAATCTATGTCTAATGTTCTTTCTTATTTTAGGTAAGTTTAAATCTATGTCTAATGTTCTTATTTTAGGTAAGTTTAAATCTATGTCTAATGTTCTTATTTTAGATAAGTTTAAATCTATGTCTAATATTCTTATTTTAGGTAAGTTTAAATCTATGTCTAATGTTCTTATTTTAGATAAGTTTAAATCTATGTCTAATGTTCTTATTTTAGGTAAGTTTAAATCTATGTCTAATGTTCTTATTTTAGGTAAGTTTAGATCTATGTCTAATGTTCTTATTTTAGGTAAGTTTAGATCTATGTCTAATGTTCTTATTTTAGGTAAGTTTAAATCTATGTCTAATGTTCTTACTTTAGGTAAGTTTAAATCTATGTCTAATGTTCTTATTTTAGGTAAGTTTAAATCTATGTCTAATGTTCTTATTTTAGGTAAGTTTGAATCTATGTCTAATGTTCTTATTTTAGGTAAGTTTAAATCTATGTCTAATGTTTTTATTTTAGGTAAGTTTAAATCTATGTCTAATGTTCTTATTTTAGGTAAGTTAAGTGTCTATTAATCATGTTATTCCCTATTTGATGATAAAAATTCTATAGGAAAATTCCCCAACTACAGCAATCCATGAATTATCCTACTGTTATATATTTGATTTGAATTACATTGACTTTTCATTCTAGAAATATTTATTATGACCAAAAGCAAAAGCAAGAGATAGATATATAAATGCTTTAAGAATTTGAATACATTTTGTAATTCATTTTATGAATTTCGTCTTTGACGTTAATCTAATTTTGAAACAAAGAACTTGTCGTTTGTCTGACATATATTGATGAGAAGAACAATGCTAGTTCATGAAAGTCGAACAAATCAAGGATAAGACTGTATTTAAATAAGCGCTTAGTTCCGATTTATTCAAGCTTACTTAAATCACTGCCAACAGGTATTGATTCTTATATATTAACCTTTTTACCTATTCCCAAGAGTCCACAGTCATAATCAAGCATTCCAACAAAAACTGATTTCTGTATAAAACAACCATTTTTTACTGATAAAACTATGTAAAATGTCTGTTTCTTGATAGATTATAATCTAAAACACTTTCCCTACAGATTTTAAGAACAATGTATGATATATTCGTTAACAATCCGGAAAATAAAAATTACCATTTTAGATAATGAGAAAGCAATTATTAGATCAAAAACCTTTAGATCTAGAGATGTGTAACAGCTAATTCTAATGCTTGTAGAGTAAAACTTTGGTTGGCTTGTTTGCTTTGTTTGTATAAATGTGTACACAGGCTTTGTAATTAAGATTGACATCTTCAAACAATATATATAGGCATAGTTAAACCTGTATAATTATATATTATATTCATATTTGGTGGAAAGTTGTTCAAATTACTACTGTACAATATACATGCAAGCAAACCAAAGTCTTGCTCTACATGCATTAGGAAATTAGATCTAAAGTTTCTCCTATATATAAAAACGAAGATGTGGTATAGATCTTTCTTGAAAATCCACAAGCAAGTCACAGATAATTTCCATCCAAATGAGAGGAACCACCAATTCTTTATCAAAATATCATTAAAAAATTCACACTGTGAGTCTGATGTAACAGAAATTTTCAGTTTAATTATGTTTTTTGTTATTGAAGCATTTCAGCATTTGTCAAGCAGGCTACTATCACTTGCATCAATAGCAAGTAGCTGAATGAAGCTTTATTTGTAAGATTAAATTTCTGCTTCCAGAGCTAGTAAAAAAACAAATTCTGCATGTTTTATATATGAGTCAAACAAAAAAGAAAAATGCTATTTAAATTGATGAAATACAATCTTATAAAATGTGACAAAATGGAATAATCAAAGAGCAGAATGCTCTGAGGGATACGATTGCCATTGTTTTTATTGACACATGTAACATGTAATTTACGTAATATGAATAGTTACAAAATAGCCAATCCCGAATAAAAGTGTATGAACAATGTACTTAGGCCTATTGTGTTTTATTTTTGTACTATAAGATAAGATAAGATAACTGTTAGGATGAACATATGTTGTTGACAAATGATCTTTTATATGAAATATACTATAAATTCCAAGTTTACTTTCCACGGCAGAGTGAGAGAAGGTTTTTCACTTCGTACCTTTGGGACAGGTATAGAAGCCACCAAATTGCAGTTACCCAGCTGATGACATCTGTTGCACTTATCATTGTGCCATCCGTTGACCAGCAAAATGAAATATGTGAAATACTGAAAGACTATTGAGCAATTATCTATGAACTGTTAGGATGAACATATGTTGTGAAAAATGATCTTTTATATGAAATATACAGAAAAAATGGACAAGGAATTGCAAATTTTTGCCGTGCACTGTAGGTTGATTTACACAAATACAGTGATATACAGACATATACATTAAAAAAAGTTGGAACAAATTGTTACGTCTGATTTAATAATGAACTTAATCAGGTGGAACACATTGTTAAGTCTGATTAATAATGAAATAAATCGGTTGGAACGAATTGACAATTGACTTGGTAGGAATTTTCCAAATCTGGAACGAACTGGCAGTCTGGCATGGAACGAATCGGACTTGGAACGAACTAACTAGCATTCATCTTAATTATCATCTATTTTCCTACGTAGGAGGAACCCCATTCCTAACTCTATAAATGTTTAATTTCCTTTGGGTCAGTTGTCATGACTCCTTTCCGTACACATTCATCGGTTTAAATTGCGATCGTTTTTAATATAATACGATGTTTATCGACAGAACGAGTTTTAAAATTTTTCTCGAGGTGTATTAAGATTCAGAATTGACGGAAGTTACTTCCGGAAGGGAGACAACTCGAAACGATAATATGGAAGCCTCCATTTCGCCTGAAGGGGTATTGTAATGATACCTTAACGACGTGGAATACATTTATTTTAATTTAAATGATGCATATGATTTAAAATTATGCAACAACAATAACCCTCAATAGCAGACATACACAGAAAGGATATCATGAGTTTTAAATTATTCAATTGAGAGTGGAATCCAGAGCAACCATTCAATCTAATATCCCTTGAAGTCCAGAAAACTATACGCATGTGCATAATTACGTATATATACCTAAACAAACCCTGGAGCAAGAACGTATATATATTAAATTCTAATTAAACGACCTAGATGGTTCTCTATTTCTTTATGGAAGTACAATATCAAATATCAGTTTCATAACAGTGACATATATTAATATGAGAAAAACTGCACTTCATGAGTTCTTATATGACAGAAATAGATTTATCGGAATTCAGAGGACTCTCGCAATTTTATCAAAACTGGGGAATTCCCTCTGACGCGTTTCTAAATTTATAAAAACACTAAATATAAATACTGCTTAATTCTGAATTTCCGTGTTGTTAAAAACACGCATATAAGTAAAGGGAAATGTCAAACATGAAGATTATGAAAAGAACATTATAGGAAAGTTGTTTAAGTTCAATCCCTTTGTTTGTTTTTACCTTTTAAAGCAAGACAATCATAAGAATCTGAGATGTTCCTTAATGTTTAGAAACAGTTGACGTGAGGGCATTGCCCTGAGCCACTGGTATAAGTCTACAGATTGCATGAAAGCAATCGTATCCCAAAAATCAAAATTACAGTGTAGCCTGTCTTATCCGAAACCTGAGTATTCCAACATCCTGCTTTAAGCGACACATTTTCATGGTTAGAAAATATGCCTGTCCTTCAGAAAAAACTGAGTATTCTGACACCCTAACAGATTAAGCCAACATTTTTTCTGGTCCCCCAGTGTGTCGGATAACACAGGTTACACTGTACTTGTATCATTATTGCATATATTGCATTTACTTTTCTGACAATTTTGTTTATTGGTCATCAATCGGATAAAGATTTACACAGTAGGTATAGGATGTTAATGAGAAAGATTTCATCTGTTTTTACAATTTATTCCATAACAGTGCATGACTCCTACAAAATTTAATTAATCATCTTTGGAGAAAATGTAAAAATATGAAATATGATGGTGTAAACAAAATATATGTAAATCTATCAATGTTAATGATCCATACTAAAAAGATGATAATTAATAGGTTGGGATTATTTTTAATGAAAATGTGGCTAAATGTCTGATGTACTTTTTTCTGACAGATAAAAACTAGGTAAAAGTACATTGTACTATCTCAGAAGCAAACTTAGACAATAGTTTTTCTACAACAGTATTATGAATGATTAATTTTCTAATATTGTACTGGCCCAAAAAGTTGCATGGCCCAAACTGTTTCATATGAACTATAGCTAGGAACATGTTTTGTTCAAATTTATAATTTAGCCAACAAACTTTTATAGGAAAATACAAAAGCTTTATTGAAATTCTGTATAGTTATCAACTGCAAAACAGTATAAGCTCTAGAGGGCTTTAAACCCAGTGGTGGATCCAGGGGGATTGTTACTTGGTTTGGAACACCCCCATTTTTTATTTGGATGATCAATGCATTTGAATGGGGACATATAGTTTGACCCCCCTCCCTTTATCATGAGTTAGAAACCCAACCCCTTTTTATAATTAGCTGGATCCTTCCCTGTAACTATAAGTGGGGTTTTGGCAAATATTTGAAATTCCTTTTAATGTTATGTTCTTGAGTTGCAGTTTCAAATTATATACCTTTATAAATATTTCCTTTAATCGAAGAGTACAAATGTACTATATGCTTTATTGAAGAAAATCTATTTTTGTTTTTGTATAAGTAATTGGATTAGATTAGGTGACATAATATGATTTTCTAATACTTTTTTAGAATTATCTACCATGTCTTAGGTGTCAATTTTCAATCTAAAAATTCATAAAGGTTTCCCCAAGTGTCTCATCTAATATCGCTGATGTCAATGTAAAAGTGTTATGTTGAAATGTCAAAAAGTAAAATACAATTTGAAAAATAAAAATTTTGCTCATGTTCGTAACTCTTGATTAAGAAAAAGCTCTGTCCATATCATGTGTTGTAAAATTCCATGAAGGTTTGACAAAATTATTTGACATTTAAATTTGTAATAACCACTGTGAGACTGTTCTTAATGCTGAATGTAAAAAAGAAGTTCATTTGTTAGTCAAATCTGTAAATATGGAAAACATGTGAAAAGTTGACACTGCAAACTATTGCTCACTGAACAGAACTTGTATTGAGAGAAAGCAAAAAATGGGTGCCATGTTTTTTTATACGGTTATGTATTTTTGCAGAAATGAGATTCAATCCTTGGTTCAGATGGCAGAATTTACTTTTACAATGTTAAAAGCAAAATGTAAAGGTACATCACCTTAAATTCATCAAGAGTATTACCAATGTTATTTCAACTGATCAGGTGGAGCTTACGTTTTAATTTGCATATTTGAAGATGTGTGTGATAAGGATGATTGCCATTATTATTATCATTGATTTCTAATCACCTATCAGTGTCATCAAAGGAATTTACAAAAGAATGACTGGCCACTTCATTGATGAGTTTATCCTAAAACGTCTATCTATAGATGGACTGGTTTATTATAAGCAAACTGGTTAAACCCCTCCCAGTCAAGTGAAATTAATCGATTACCAGGTAATACTAGATGCTAAAGCAATTTTGGTTTCAAAAGTTTTACAAATCTCTTGATAGCAATGAAATCAAGCTTCATTACTATGTGTAACATGTTACAGATTATAACAAAAGTGTTAAAATATGATGAACTAGAACATTAATACTCTTTGTTGCATGGTAGGCAGGTTATATATTGTGAATAAAAGAGATTGAATCCGCTTCAGATGGCAGACTTTATGTATAAAGTTTGATTACATAGTTATCACAGAATCATGGGTGATATCTTCAACAAGATATTTCATTGAGAGTTTCTTCAAGCTACACAGGGTTCTTGTAAGTTGATCAGATCAACAACAAATTGTTCAGTTTATACAATTAACATCTTGTCCTTGGATTGGGAATAACTCTAGCATACATTTTATGACACTTTATTTAAATTAATGATTCTCCTGTTTTAACACAAAAACATACAACACTAAAAATAAGTAGGAACAATGTATGTTCAGCAAACGAACAAAGACCATTCTATCAATCTAAGTTCAGCAAAGGAACAAAGACCATTCTATATTGATATCAGTATATAATCCTATGATAATGACAAAAGATGTCAGCGGATCCAATTTAATCAAATTTTCTACGATTGATCTTGAATCTGCTATAAAACTAAATGAGATACAAGATATACTGTAAAGATAGTATAGATAGAAGAAATGAGAACCAAGATTTATTATGTGCGGAGATTTATATTGTTATGTTTCCAAGAAATCGTAGATAATGTGTTTTTTGCAGATTCAGATTCAATCTGTGTGGAGCGTCTTTTATGACTGATATGAGATGGAATTTGTTTGTGAATGGCAATTTGTTTGCTGCAAAACCTTACTGAATGCAATAAACCATATGTTATGTCTGTGAAAATCAATAAAAACAACAATTTTATTGAGAGTCTTAAACCTTATTTGATGTGACTTTTGAATATAACCAGATGTCATGTGACTTTTGGCTATAACCAGATGTCGTGTGACTTTTGAATATAACCAGCAAAGAGTCAAATTACATGTTTTTACAAGATTTCAAAATTGAAAACTACAAAAAAATACTTGTCCATAGAAAGATGATTAAACTTTTCTAAATTGAAGAGATTTGTTAATACTGTTGTTGTAATATTATTCAGACACATACAAATATTCTAATTGTTCAACACCAAAGGAACATTACTCTTAAATTTTAATAAATGTCAAATTTACCAGATTTATTCGAAACTTGTATCTAATTAGTAAATTTGATTAAGTTTTTTATTCTGAAACATGTAAATTTCAATATCTCATTCTGTAACAATTTTTTTTACTTTAAATACAAAAAATCATATCAGTTTGAATGAATGGTTTATTTCCAAACAATAAAGTTTCCATGGATTACATGAAGCCATACTTAAATTAATTTATTAAAGGAAACCAAAAATCTGTCACATTGAAAAGCAGACAGAAATACTGACAAATGAACAGAAATAAATAGAGACAGATTCCTATGTTGTCAACAGTTGAACAGGTGTGTTTGTTGAGCAAAGGTACATTAGACCTTATCAGGAAATCTTAATGCCACTTAATAAACTATTGATGTCATGCAACAATCACTTTAGCATTGCTCAGGGTCAGGATATTTTCTCCTATGAAGGCAGACATTTTCTCCTATGAAGTCAGACATTTTCTCCTATGCAGTCAGACATTTTCTCCTATGAAGTCAGACATTTTCTCCTATGAAGTCAGATATTTTCTCCTATGAAGTCAGACATTTTCTCCCATGAAGTCAGACATTTTCTCCTATGAAGTCAGACATTTTCTCCCATGAAGTCAGACATTTTCTCCTATGAAGTCAGACATTTTCTCCTATGAAGTCAGATATTTTCTCCTATGAAGTCAGACATTTTCTCCTATGAAGTCAGATATTTTCTCCTATGAAGTCAGACATTTTCTCCCATGAAGTCAGACATTTTCTCCTATGAAGTCAGACATTTTCTCCCATGAAGTCAGACATTTTCTCCTATGAAGTCAGACATTTTCTCCTATGAAGTCAGATATTTTCTCCTATGAAGTCAGACATTTTCTCCCATGAAGTCAGACATTTTCTCCTATGAAGTCAGACATTTTCTCCTATGAAGTCAGACATTTTCTCCTATGAAGTCAGATATTTTCTCCTATGAAGTCAGACATTTTCTCCCATGAAGTCAGACATTTTCTCCCATGAAGTCAGACATTTTCTCCCATGAAGTCAGACATTTTCTCCCATGAAGTCAGACATTTTCTCCTAGGAAGTCAGACATTTTCTCCTATGAAGTCAGATATTTTCTCCTCTGACTTTCAATAAATATTAAAAAGGCATGCCATAACCATAGAGACACAAACTTTTCTAATCTTATTTCTATTCCTATGTTTCCACTTCAGTAATAAATATTATGCATTCTGATTAATGAACGACTGGAAAATGCATTGGTAACTGCATTAAACTCGTGACTGTAAGCCATATTGTATGGTAATTCTGTACAAAAAACATTTGTCGCAAGATGCTTAATTTCTATTTCCAAGTTACGTTGGATCTGAAATATTAAAACGTCATTCTACATAAATGATTTGTTCATTTATTACCATTAATCTTACGATGAAATAATAGCTTCTGACATTCCCGATTTACAAATTCTTTACACATCAGAACAACTTTTACATCTCAAACAGAGAATTTGTTAGAGAAAACAGATTCCAATCATCTGTGAAAACGGCAATTAAGTTAATGAAAATTGACACCGCAATAATGTTTTCTTTGTTCATTAATTACTGGTGCAAGTCTTCTTTAAGTTTTACAGAACAGTCAATAAACACCAACAACAGTTATTGATTGTGAGTATAACCATTACACCTTAACATGACTGTAAAGCTGTAATGGAAAATATGCTTCCTATCCATCATCACACAATTTCCTACTAAAATCTCTTTCTTTTTCTTTCCGTGTTACATTATAATTGAAAATAATCCTGTACTAAATCCATATAGCCTTGCAACTGGTCTGTAACTATCAACCTTGAAACCTATTTCCTTCACTCAATCTTGGACTGAAATCACTTCAATTTTGTCAATTATATAGTTATAATTGCAAACATTATTGTACAAAATCCATATAGCTCTGCAACTGGTCAGTTATCAAGAAAAGTTCTTTTGTTTTTTTGTTGATGTTTGATACCCTGGTTTTACCTATAGAAAAGGTTTATCTATGACCACAAAATCCAGGAATGCTGGTATCCCCTGTATAATGAATCCACAATTAACAGTTAATATGGAGAAATGTTTTGCCTGAGTAACAGAGGCGGATTTAGGGGGGGCAGGGGGCCGGGGCCCCCCCTTTTTGGGAAAAAAATTGGTTGCTTATATAGGAAATCACTGAAGCGTGACTGGAGCGGGCCCCCTCTTAGGTCAGTCAGTGGGCCCCCACTTATGAAAATTTCTGGATCCGCCACTGTGTAACCCTACCACAAATTTTTAATGCCACTTAAGCAGAGAACCAATTAATGTAGTCTAGGAAAGGGTTACAATCCAGTCCCTTCCCCTCACGAGGACGAGATTGGATTATAACTCTAGGCTAGTAAAAGTGGCAGAAAACAGCATGCCTAGATTTTGCTTTTGTGACTTATGTTATTAGGGATGATAAAACTTTTTACAATGTTACTATGCAAAATATTTAATAAAGGTAACTTTACCTTTAATTTAACAGAGTACTGTTAAAGCAATTTTGGTTTCAAAAGTTTTACAAATTTCTTGATAGCAATGAAATCAAACTACATTACCTTACAGGACACGTTATCAAAGTTTGTTATAATATTTTTGAAAAACGATTTTATACGAAAAAAATCACATTAATGTAAACATTCACAAGTTTATCAATTCTATCCCGAATTTGTCAATTAAAACAGCAAAAGACGTAGAAATATCTGAATTTTTGGTATTTGAGCAAGTATAAAATCATTTGTTCCCCGGACTAATGCTATACCAACCAGAAACTTAAAATTTTACGACACTAGAGAGACAAAAGTCAATAATTTTCTTCAGTTTTACCGGTTTAAGGAATGTAAGACAACATTAAAACATGAATGAAAATACAAAAACTATTACCTCTTGTGTTTTAGAAATTGAAATTTAAGTTAAGTTAAGTTATTTAATATTATATAAATCAACTGTTGTTGCACGGGATTCGAACCGTTGCCCGGCCTGATTGCATTGTTATCAGCATCGTAAGCGAGAGCCTTATCCCCACTGCTACCGGGGTTAACATTATCAATTGGCAAATCAAGCCATTTAAACTGTACTTTGAAAATGATTGAAATATTGAAATATTTCATTAAAAATCTTGATAAAACTAAAAGAAGGGTGGGGGTCTCAACACTTGCAGGTGCATGTAGCTCACAGCTTAGGGATATGAGGAAAAGTAAATGTGTTTTATTATTCACAAGTCTACTACCAATAATTATGCACACTTTTTAGAATTTCGTAAAATTTTCGTTTTTGTACCTTTTCGCATGGACTGGCTCATATGTTTTTCATGGTAAAAACAGATTATATCAAAAGTGTTAAAATATGTTGAACTAAAGCATAAATAGGGTTGGATCTTTTTAATCTTTCTTTTTATACAAACATGCTTACATAAATTAAGGAAGGAACAGTTTTAATGTTTGCCTTTGTTATTGTATGTGTATCCTCCAAGACCAACTGTCTTCAGATGTTAATATACCCTTGTATGAACTTAAAACCAAGCAAGCGAAAAAACTGCATAACTGTCTTTGGTCAACTTTTCCTGATGGAGTTGTAACCTTAAATAGTATAGGCCGTAGTTTTTTTATTTTTAGTTTTACGAACCCTCCTACCCTAATTTTTGCCAAATAGGAAAAAAAATAAAATCAAAAATGTTGATTTTTATTTTTTTTTCTCCTCCGACCCAGTGTTTTTCATGCAAAAAAAAAAAAATTTTAGTTCATTACTGCATAAAAGAATCTAAATTTATGCTCTTGGTGATTTAGTAAGTTATTGCACATTGATTTTCAATTCAAACCTTGTCAAGAAAAAAAAATTAGTTGTTACACTAGTAGAAAATCTCCTGGTGAAATAAAAAAAAAAAAAATTTTGATATTGACGGTTGGTATAAAAAAAAAAAATCAGCAGCAGCAGTTTTTTTTTTTTTTTTTTTTTCGTCCTCCTACCCATTGGTTTTGTCAAAAAATTTCGTAAAACTAAAAATATAATAACTATGGCCATAAGAACAAATACAGAAGTTAAAAGCTGAAAAGGTGTGGTAATTAAAGTTACACATAAAACATGGAGATCCAAAAGTACTATGATTTACACAAATCACATATCACAATAACAGTGACTTGACTGTTAGTGTTGCTCTAGTGGTTGAACGGTTCACGAGTAAATGCAAGGACAACATTTAGTTGCCACCTGCCCGATCGCCCGGCTGCCCGCCATAACATCCCCAAATCAATAACCAACATTTTTGTCACAAAAATCCGGTTAAAAATGAAAACAATACTGAAACTATGGTGCATCAGCACTGTAGTTTAACCTCAATAAACATTGTTACTTTTTTATATAAAAGTTACCAGCTAGTTCCAATAAACAATCTAATCCTCAACATGTTTTAACAATCAACGTTCCTATCAGGATTTGATGTCTTCCTTAAGTTTTCGGTTGATCACGTCAATCAAAAATCAATTTAATTAAAGCTTCTTTATAGACTATCTCAAAGTTACAGGAAACACTTCAACATTTACATGCTCATTAAAGCCAATCAAGATTCTAATTGTCAGGAGAATTAAAACTCTTTTGAAATTATCCCTTATTTTCTCCAAGAACTCTTTTATTGTGATACAAGTTTGTTTCATGCATGAGCTTTTCAGTGTGAAGCCAAATTAATCTGCCTTGTAGACCTGACATGGATATCAAGGTTTTTGCGTCCATATTCATAAGAACATATTCAAATTGATCTGTTTTACATATATTCATGACAAAACAATATCACACTTGGCCAGTTCAAATTATTTGGTTGAGAACAGTGACTGTCATGCTCTTGCATATTATTTTTTCTCGCTAAATATGATTAATTAACATAAATATGAAGTAACTAAAAATCATAGTGCTAGGGAATTGCTGTCATCAATAAAAATATTTATTAAAGGAAAACATTGATTTATCCACAGTTGTCAGATTAAAAACAACAAATAATGAATACTACTTCACACCAGTAAAAGACAAAAATAATAGACGGGAGGATACATTCAGTTAATTAATATCCACATTTCACACACTACTAAGTGTTCATTTCGAAATTGAAAACCAAAAAATGAAAATATTTATGTTATTGTAATTTTCACAGAAAAATGTTGGTCAGATAAACTTGAGCATTTAAATGGGAACTGTGTCAAAGAGACAATAACCCGACTAAATAGCAGAAAACAGATGATGGCCACCAATGGGTATTCAACTCAGCAAGAAAAACCTGCACCTGGAGGGGGACAAGTATACATTATTTTTCTTCCTTTTTTAAAACAACTACACTTGGTTTTATTTTCAGTTAAACAAATGTTTAAGATGAGAATTTGAGAAATAGAAGCAAGCAAAATCATATGACCTTCAATGATAAAAAATTGATCAAACAATGAAACAAGAAAAATCTAGTCAGTAACAAGTTGTGAATGAATTCAACAGACATAATCATTCAATTGACACGGCTAATTAATAAGTCAAGATAACCATTTCATTCATTATTTCAAGACAGTCAAAAACTTTCTGTTGTTTTTATGATCACTGTAAATTCAGAAATCTTTGCTTAGTTTAAATTAATTCCATTGAAGTATTGGATGATTATCGCAATGATAAAGAAAAGTTCTACAACTGAACAACGAAAAAAGTTAAAATTATAAAAAATTAACTTGACCTTCATTTAGTCACAGGAAACAACATATATCTAAAGTTGAAAAAAAATTGTCTACCCGTAAGCCTTTTCATGTCGATGAATGGACACATTTTGGCAGCTGACTGCCAACCACCCGTCTGAACCCTACAACCCTGAATCAATTATCGATATTTCTTTTGAAAAGTTGGTTAATAACCACATTCTGATAAATGCAGATTTTTCTGAAATTGGAATTATTAATCTGGCATTTAATCCATTCTTCAAAAACACAATAACAAATACACAAAATAAATTCTACATTTACATGTACAGTACGTCAACAAATCTCGGTTAAGGTATTATGATTCAAATATCTGAGAGTTCTACGATGTATAGAGGCTATTTATGTATAAGTTAATAATGATGTTTTCTAGAAGTCTGAAACATTGATGAAAAGATGTGGGATGTGAAGGTAATCTATTTATTGGTAGTATAACTTGTACAATGGCAAACTAACACATAATATAATCTAATCTTACAAATGAACCTCATCTAAACTTCAAATTTTCCTGATTAGAAAGCTTAATGATAATTGTAGGCAAATGACATTTAAAAGATACTGGTAGTTTACTATACATGCATGCAACATGATACATAGGCTTTTTAACTTATTTGTTTTCAATAAAAAGCATAATTTACAAATAGGAGACACAGACATACTTGAGTTTAATCCATACACTTGTCAAAAAGAGTTTAACCATGCCATATAAACAAATTTCTGTTCTAAGTTAGGACAAACATCAGCAGATATCTCAATGAATTTTGTCATTCAGAGACTTTGAATACTGTTGGCAGGTCTTTGGTAGTTTCTAATATATTCTTCCATAACCTTTCTACTTCTAGACTCGGGGTGATTCAGAACTGGTTATTGTGTGTTGCACTTGTCCAATGTTGAAGACAAATTAAAGTCTTTATTTATTTTCTTGTCATTGGGTTGCTGTCTCTATGGGTTATTAAAGCTTACCTCTGATAGCAATCCATGCATCTTCCTGCTTGTTATGTTTTGTTAATTCTTCCACTGATATATCCATAGTACTGCCTTTGAATCCGTTTAAGTCTTGATTACTACGTCCAAGTCGTATCCAGTCCATAAGAGACCTCCCAGGTTTTAGTGCAACCTTTGCCCTGCCTGTGGACTGTAGTCTTTGTGGACTGTTTGCTGCAGGGAATGCTGGGAGGAGATTTTGTCCCGCCATTTTGAAATCTACTGAACTGTTACTGCTAGGGGAAGGTGATTGCTTCTTCTCACTTGCAATTGATGAGCTGAAAATATAAAAAACAAGCATTCTGAGAGTATTGCATGGCAATATATAGTCCCCTACCAGTTAAAACAAATTCAACTGGTGAATTTTTTAAATCCAAGGACCATAACTCTGCACAAAATTATCAGACCAAAACAAAATTCAAATTATGTCTAAATTGTCATGATAAAACTAATATACCAATGATCAAATCAATAGCATCAAGCTATAATGTTATATCATAACCTTATAAGGAAAGACCTATGTGACAATTCTCTTTCTATTTATTCTAATCTAGTTTTATTACTTCCTTGTGGACTATGCCTTCGTGTCTATTTATTCTAATCTAGCTTTATTACTTCCTTGTGGACTATGCCTTCTTGCCTATTTATTCTTATATAGCTTTATGACTTCCTTGTGGACTATGCCTTCTTGCCTATTTATTCTTATCTAGTTTTTTTACTTTCTTGTGGACTATGCTCTCTTGCCTATTTATTCTAGTCTAGTTTACTACTTCCTTGTGGACTATGCATTCTTGCCTATTTATTCTAATCTAGTTTTATTACTTCCTTGTGGACTATGTCTTCTTGCCTATTTATTTTATCTAGTTTTATTACTTCCTTGTGGACTATGCCTTCTTGCCTATTTATTCTATCTAGTTTTATTACTTCCTTGTGGACTATGCCTTCTTGCCTATTTATTCTAATCTAGTTTTATGACTTCCTTGTGGACTAAGCCTTCTTGCCTATTTATTCTTATCTAGTTTTATGACTTCCTTGTGGACTATGCCTTCTTGCCTATTTATTTTATCTAGTTTTATTACTTCCTTGTGGACTATGCCTTCTTGCCTATTTATTCTATCTAGTTTTATTACTTCCTTGTGGACTATGCCTTCTTGCCTATTTATTCTAATCTAGTTTTATGACTTCCTTGTGGACTAAGCCTTCTTGCCTATTTATTCTTATCTAGTTTTATGACTTTCTTGTGGACTATGCCCTCTTGCCTATTTATTCTAGTCTAGTTTACTACTTCCTTGTGGACTATGCCTTCTTGCCTATTTATTCTAATCAAGTTTTATTACTTCCTTGTGGACTATGCCTTCTGTCTTATTGTATCTTGATCTATTGGCAGACAAGATGATTTCATCAAGTCATACACAATTCTTTCATGTCAGCCTAACTACATGTTATTGAACCTCTTGTTATAATCAAAACAGCCACAGAAACTGGAGTGTTTTATTGATAAACTGACAAATACCATGATCTTATTATTCTTATCGACTCCAAGAAATAAGACATAATGTCTTTGAACTCTTAATGGTCTGATTATGAATTCTTACGGATTTCCTTCAGGTTTTTTCCTTCCTTTATTCAAAAAGGATAAAGTAATCAATTATACAGATGTAACTTCGTTATTTAGTAAAAAGAAATTGATGAAAGGGAATCAATGTCTTTTGATTTCAGTTACATTGCATATGTAACTTACGGATTATTATATATTGTCCATAAACTTAAAGGTTTGTTACATTGCATATGTAACTTAAGGATTGTAACATTGCATATGCAACTTTTAAAAGCCTTGTTACTTTGCCTATGAATTTAAACATATGTAACTGAAGGTTCTTACATTGCCATGAATTTAAAGGCTTGTTACATTGCATATGTAACTTATGAATTATTGCGTTGCCAATGAATTTAGAGGCTTGTTACATCACATATGTAACATAATGGTTGTTACATTGCCCATGAATTTAAAGGCTTTTTACTTTGCATATGTAACTTAAAAACAGTTACATTACCCATGAATTTAAATGCTTTTTACATTACATATGTAACTTAAAGATTCTTACATTGCCATGAATTTTAAGGCTTGTTACATAACATATGTAACCAGATTTTTACATTGCTGACATGAATCAAAAGACTTGTTGCTCAGATAATGTAGAAATATTGATACAACTAGGACAAAACTGATTTACGTTTGTTATTTCATATATTTTCCATCTCCATGATGATTGCTTCTGGTGCAGGAAAGTAACATGTTAAAAGAACTCTCTCCAGGTATCTGCATCTCAGACAGATATAACACATTAACTGAATATAATTGGACCAATATCACTTTATGAAGCAATTGATGAAGGGATGTCTCTAAGATAAAACAATATAACTAAGATTTCTCTATAGACAACTACATGTCATAAGTAATTAGCATACTTGTAGTTAGTTACCTACGTAGGTTACAATTAGAGGTTATAAACTCTGCAGGTAACAATATGCTAGTCTATTTAATACCTAGAGGATGGATCCATGTTGCTATTGAAGTACACATTTTTGGCATAATGTTATAATATATCCATGATTCATTATATAAATATGAAATTATTCATATTTTTAAGTTTTGGCTTTTAACTTTTAGTTTTGAAACTTTAAAACTTTTAAATATCATTCAATATACCAATAACTTTCATAAAATATCGAGCCACAAAAAAAATCATTGAAGAGTTCAGAACATAAAATTAAAGTAAGCAAATGCATCCTTGAAAAAAATATAACATGGAAAAATTTTGAGCAATCTGCTGAGTCAGTATAAACAACAATGTATAAAGTAATTGTTATGAACCTAGAAAAAAACAAGAATGTGACCTTAGTATATGATGCCCCACTTGCGCTATCATTTTCTATGTTTAGTGGATCATGAAATTGGGGCCAAAACTCTAATTTGGCATTAAAATTAAAAAGATCATATCATAGGGAACATGGGTACTAAGTTTCAAGTTGACTGGACCTCAACTTCATCAAAAACTACCTTGACCAAAAACTTTAACCTAAAGAAGGACAGACGTACAGGATGAACAGATGGACAGACGAATAAACAAACGAACGCAAAAACAGAAAAAAATAATGACCATAAATGGGGTATAATAAGTTTTTAGTTACCATATCCAGAAAATGATCTGGTGGTACTGTAAGTTGTCTCTTAGACAATCATCAGTAGCAGATCCAGGGGGGGTCCAGGGGTTGGATCCCCCCTTTTTTGGATGATCAATGCATTTGAATGGAGAAATGTGGTTGGACCCCCTTTGTCCTGGATTGGGACACCATCCCCCTTTTTTTTTAAATGGCTGGATCCGCCCCTGATCATGCCAATATAAAAAAGAAGATGTGGTATGATTGCCAATGAGACAACTATCCACAAAAGACCAAAATGACACAGACATTAACAACTATAGGTCACTGTACGGCCTTCAAGAATGAGCAAAGCCCATACCGCATAGTCAGCTATAAAAGGCCCCGATAAGATAATGTAAAACAATTCAAACCAGAAAACTAACGGCCTTATTTATGTAAACAAATCTTCTTATCCTTATACAAATTGATTTACAATTAAAATTTGAAAATAAACATCACTTAATCCATTGAATTCATTAATATGAATTTCTCCAAGCTGGTTTAACCTCTCTACATAATAAATCTTAGGGAGTCAAAAATATTAAATCATTTTTCATAAGGATATATCATTTGATTTCAATCTAGGCATTCCATTTTCTGACACAAGAAATTTATCAAGTTCAAAATTCATTTAAGAATATCCCCCATGTAAAGTGATTGATTGTGATTTGTTTCCCCCTCCAGTCAATCATCTTGTTGCAATAGCTTTGTAATTATAATCATATTAATTATTTAGACAGAAACCAATCAAATTTTAAAGTAAACAAATCATTATCTTGATCAATTTAAACTATAAGGCAATTATGAATTTATTGGTTGCTGCTTGCTTAACTGCCAGTGGCAAATATTTCAAGGTAAGTCAACAGGGTTGAAGGGCATGACATTTGGACTGGAAAATGAGGGTATGTGGGATACTGGAGGAATTTTTGCCATGCAGTTTACACCTATAGAACTGTCAGTAAGTTGTTGCAAGGGATCTTTAAATTTTTTTTGCATGCATTTATTTACCTTTAAACATATATAACTAAACTTTATCAGCTACAAATGTATAACATTGGAGTTCAATAGAAAAAAACACCTAACATTTTTCTGCATTTTTGATAACACAGAGTAAAGGTACAACTCTTAACACATTTCGGTGCATTTCAAGACAATATTTCTGGAAAAAAACAACATTCATTATAAGCTTAGAGAAAATGTCATAGATAGTATCAAAAGAAATTGTGAGTCCATATGTATGTACTCTACAAGATCAAGACTGCAAATCTGAAACAGTTTGCTACAGACGACTTTAATATTAAGATCAGTCAAATGCAATGTCATTCATTTCTTTGCTCAAAATCTGTCAATGACATTGTACAACTAGTTCACATATATCTGCTATCAGTTTGTACTTCTTGAACTTTTGTCTTAATAATATTTTGAAATGTGTGAAATCTAATTCCTATGCTGATGTTGTTCATCTCCTTTTGAAAGAGGTAGGGCAAGTTTCTCTGAACTTGTTTCAATAAATGTTAATATGGTTAATTTTGCAGTTTACCTTTATTACAACCCTCCTTAAAGCTGATCACACATTCTGCCAACAGTTTGCATTACTTGATCTTTTTCCCAGATATCTATGCATTGGCATTTAAAAATGAAGGGCCAGTTGGTCCTATTGATCTTTCAAGATTAAATTCTAAGATTTAGAATATAAGCAAAAGTCAAGAAGACCTGAAACAAACAAACTATTGTGGCTTCTGAAGCATTTTTCATTCACATCAACAAATAAGCCATGTGAACTGAACAAACTGTTGATCTGTCATTCATTGAGGAAAATCATGCTTTTCTAATGACAGTGTTACATTGTATGACTTTGCCCATTGGAAGCATTAAAATGGGGCTGCCATTAATTGTAAGAAGGAATTTGACAACTGAAATTATTTACATACAAGAATTATCAGCATGTGATATTTTTCAGAGATTTGCATGGTCATTCATGTTTTAATTTTCCATTTCAGAATCTAATACATTCTGGGTAATATTTTCAATAGTGTACATCAAAACGTTGTGATTTGTTTAAAACATTCTAAACAATGGAAATTGAACCAATGACGTAACGTCATATTCATTTTGGTGTACGAACATTATGAGATCACCCATAATCCTTTAGATTCAGAAAAGGCAAATTACAAGGGTGCATGATTATCAAATATTTAAGGGGATGAAATTCATATTAAGGAGCAATACAATCTCTATCTGCAAAGAATAGACAATATAAAACATTTCAAGGAATACCCACAATGCAACACATTAAGTGTTTCATTATAAACCATTCACCAATCAGACGAAATAATAGAATGTACTGGTCAAATACAACATCTATGAATTAATTACAAAAAAAAAAACATTTCCCCAATACAAGAAACAATTATTTTCAAATAGAAAAGATAGGGAAGTTCAAAGCAATTAGTTTACAATCTACAAAAGCTGAAAAATCAATGGACCTACACCATTAAATCACCATTTTTGGACCAATCTTTTCAGAAGACTTTCTGATATTGAATCTATCAATTTTCTCTATTACCGTAAATAAATGTCCTAGAAGCTATTCCTTGAAGAATATAACAACAAAGTGATATCTAATGATTCTGAAAGATGTAAAAGGCTTTTTAATGTAACACATTAGTTGTATCTTATTCTAACATAGATGAAACAGATACTAAGAACCAATAATAGAGGGTCTGAACAAGTGAGTCCTTCACTTCTCTATTCTTTAATTATTAGGTAATTATTTTCTCTATTTTTTGCCCAATATGCACTATTCTTTATATTTTAGCATCCCATTAACTTCCATTTTATAGCACTTGTTTGTCTTCCTTTTCCATATTATTTGAATTTTTTAGATAATTATTTTTTCTATTTTTTCAATTTTCGATTATTCGCTATTCTTTTAATTAGCCTTGTATTCTGTTTTCTTTACTTTTTTGCTCTTATTTCTCTAAAGTCTTCACGCCGAGTGGCAGCCCAGACAGTCCAGGCTTGTAAAATTGCTCTCGGGCCTGTAAAAATCCGACTTACAGGCCAACACAATCTAACTAAAAATTTTCAAAAATTGAGCTGAGGGCCTGTAGATTTAGCAGTTCAGCGTGAAGACTGAAGTCTGTAACAGTCTACTTTTTATATTTTATGATTCTTTCTTTTTTTGTTGACTTGGTCCATTATTCCCTATCCTGTAACTTCCATCTAGATCCTCATAACAGAATTACAACACTGACAGCTTTGAAGTTATTTTTTACAGCTATAAATTTCATCCTATCTTGTTGTATTATTTTGTATCAATAATTCTGATAGATGTTTTAAGAACTTTTGAACTAGCTTCTCAAACAAACATTAAAGACACTGATAAATTTGTTTCAATATCTTTCATACCCGTAGCCAGGGGGGGTTCGGTGGGTTCGGACGAACCCCCCCCTTGAAATCAAATAAGCACTGTTAAAGTCAACGTTTTTTTCAAATTGTGACTGTTAAAGTCGAGTTCATGAGTCCAACGAACCCCCCCTTGGAAATTCCTGGCTACGGGCCTGCATTAAAGGTAACAAATATGGGCAACTGATTTTCTAAAAAAAAAAAAAAAAAAAAAAATGACTGTGTAAATTGTAAATTATCAGAAAACTTTTAATTGACATTTAATTGAACAGATTTGTTTTTATTTTGCATGCATTTATTTACTTTTCAACATATATAACTAGATATTTCCATAATAAAATTGGAGTTATATAATAACACCTAACATTTTCGATGTACACAGAGTTAAGGTACACAAATAACACCTTTCTGTGTATTTCAAGACAATACGTCTTAAAAAGAAACACCTTGTATTGCATTTTTGTCTTTGTTTACCCAAATTGTATAAACTTTCATTCATTATATAAGCTTAGAAAAAAAATTATATTACAAAATTTAAGAATTTTTGAAGTGCATTTCTTATTGCAATTTTAAGCAGTGCTGCATACTAATTTAATTATTATTATGCAATAAAAAATTATAGGAGTTTTTATTGCAATCATTGCATTAATAACCAGGTGCTCCACAGGGCGCAACTTTATACGACCCCAGTAGTTATACCCCGAACAGTTCGGGCAAATTTGGTCACAATATTCAAGCTTGATTCTGTCTGAATTTGGATTGTGATCAAATTTTTGACATAATATAGGTTTTCGTCACAAAATTAATGTGGTCAAAGATCTAACAAATCTATTGCACAATACATGCAATACTGTGCAATTGGAGATTTCTTGAAACTTAAAAATTCAAAATTTGAAAAATTTTGAAAAAAAAGGAAGCCCTTCAAAAAATGGTAAAGAAAAAAGCCCCCCACCCAATTTTTTGAAACCTCCTCGGAGCAATAACCCTTAAACTCAATCCCATGCTTTCCTTTGTAGTATTGAACCTTGTTGTACAATTTCAGAGAGATCCATACACTTAAACACAAGTTATTGTCATGATTGTTTGGAAACTAGAAACATGCTTCTTTTTGGCCCTTTTTTGGCCCCTAATTCCTATATATTTTGGTCAATTAACCAAAACTTAATCCTAGCCTCCCCTTTATTATATGGTACATTGTGGTACAATTGCAGAGAGATCCATACAATAACACACGTTATTGTCTTGAAACTAGAAAAATGCTTGTTTTGACCCCTTTTTGGCCCTTAATTCCTAAACTTTGGCCCCATAACCCCTAAAATGAATCCAAACCTTCTACTTGTGCTTTTAAACATTGCGGTATAATTTCAGAGCAATTGAAATACTTCTACACAAGTTAATATCCTGAAACTAGAAAAATGCTTGTTTTGGGCCCCTTTTGGGCCCCTAATTCCTAATCGGTTGGGACCTTCGTCCCCAAAATCAATCCCAACCTTTTTTTGAGGTATTAAACCTTCTAAAAAAATTTCATGACGATCTATTCACTTTAACTAAAGTTTTTATCCGTAAACCAATGTGTCTTCGGACGACGATGACACAGATGACGACATCATACCATTATACGATCCCAAAAAATGTTTGGGGTCCTATAAAAACATGGCAAAAGTTTATATTAATTTTATATGATTTTTCTACCACTAATTATATTGATAAAAGATTATGATATGAGGGTTTGTCACATTAAAACATAAATACAGGATTATATCCAGGAAAAACAAATCAATCAATGTAAGAGATGAGAAATTAATGAGGGATTCAAGGTGATTGAGGAAAATAATTTACTTTCTATGAATATTGGTGAGAGTACAAATGAACTAACATTTTCCATGCCAAAAAGTCATGTTACATATGTTCAATTAAACAGGATTGGACAAGGAGGTACGCTATATATGCATTCTAATGAACAATTTCTCATCCAAGAAGAAAATAAATTTCTTATGCCTTCAAGAGTGTCTTGGAAGTGGTACTTCATTACTTTATTCTTAAACTTTTACGAACATTTTTTTTTATATTCTTAATCCACATTTTAACCCTTATTTTCTTAATTCTTTAATTAAATTTCAGCAAGAAAATCACTGACCTTCAATAGGAAAACTGACAATCCTAGTTTATTAAGAATGGATTTGAGTGCTCCCACACTAGCAGATTCAAATAATTCATGGGGGCTTGAATATATCGTTATTTTATATTCAAGCCCCCATGAATTTTTTCAATTCTAATAGGACAAATACAGCAATTATTTTGAATCGAAGTGCTCTAGGTGGAGGCAAATATTTGCCGTTTTCATAATTAAACGCACTTTCAAATTGGCGTAAAAGAACGGAGCAAACTAAATTAGTGACATGCTTAAACTATTTACCATAATGTATTAAGATAGTTTTGAATGAATTTAAATGATAATTTACTATTTGTCTAATTTGTAAAAAAAAAATTGCTTATATCACATTTATACCACATTTTAGCATCGTTTGTTTACGTTTCCTTGTTGTGATTATTTTCGGTTTCACAAGCGTGTATTTTTTCCGTAAAATGCTTATATTCTTACCTCATTGTTCTATGACGTCGGGCACCACATACATGAAAAAGCATATGACGTGGGAGTACGATCGGAACAGCCCTGGCAATATATTCATATTTTACCACAGGTGTGTACTCAAAGAGTTTGAAGGAGGTCATGTTAGAATTACTCATAATCTGAATGCTGACTGGCTTGTGATTACAGAAGTAGAACTTCTTATATCACTTGGCGCCCAAGCCCCCCATGTCCCGCTTTTATATATTTTTGAAAGCAAATGTTGTAAATAAAATGCTTATACATGTAATTTATGCAAAACATTCAATTCAATGAACCATGATTGAAGGTGCTGCGTACCAAATAGTCACCATGGAAATAAGAATTGTCAATGCTAATACAACAGCATACCAAATACCATTGACTTATCATAAGTTGTTCTCTTTATAATGACCTAACCACAAACTTTAACTTGTAGCTATGCAAAACTTTTAAAGTATATGATACATGAGAGAGTAGGGCCATATAATAATTATGGAAATGAGATGTCCAAATGTCCATACAACTACATACCAAATATCATTGACTTACCATTAGTGATTCATCTCAAACTTACCTAATCAGGAACTTTAACATGTAAACTAGGCAAAAGGTTTCAAAGGCAATAGATTATGACTAAGGAGGTGGGCATAACAAAGTTAATAAACTCCATGGAAATGAGATGTAACAAAACAACCAAATAGCATTGACCTACAACTAGTGGTACTACATGAACTGACCTAAACACTAACCACAAACTGCTGACGTTCCTTAGAGTTAAATGAGAAAATTTCTCCCCTTCAAGGTCATTAAATTTCGGTTAAAATCAAATGAAACTAGCTGTCACATACACACGTTCTCATTACAACAAATTTACAACCAAAAATTTTTGACCTTTTATATGTTATATATATTATCTTAGACTTGTAAGACAGATTGAATCCAAACAAGCATATTATCACAAAGATGTTTCAATATAGTGTAAAAGGAATCAATCTCTGTCTAGAACAATCTAGAATTTCAAGTAAGAAAAACCCTACTATTTACTAGGTGTTTGAAGGCAGGAGTAGTCTTCAAAGTCTTTCAAAGAATTTTTACAAAAGGGAAAGGTTTGAGCATCCAGAAAGTTAAGCTTGAGTTTCTGTATTTTTCAGTTTCTGCAAACATGGTAAAGCATTTTTTTCCCAAAAACACTAGTGAAAGTATAGCATTGACATTTCTTACAAACCCTGCATGAGTAAAAACTACATATTTGTACCTAACAGCTATCTTTCCACCTTTCTCATGGATAACATGAATTGGTACACACTATTCTGTTTTTTATTCTTTCCCTAAATGAGTAGAAACTATTTGAAAGGTGTCTAATTTTTCACCTATCTCACAAAATAGCTTGAGTTGGTACAGACTCTGCTCTATTTCTTCCATCATCTTCAGGTATAGATACTGCCTGGCTAAGGCATCTTTCTCACATACAGCTTGAATTGGTACAGACACTATTTTGTTTCTTTCATCACCAGCATGAAGAGAAACTATCTGATAGCTGTTTTTCCATCTTCCTAACATATAGCATGAATGTGGTACAGACACTGCTCTGTTTCGTACATCACCTGCATTTAGGATACTGCCTGGTAGGCAAATATCTCACAATGCCTGAAGACTCCCTCTTCTCACTTTCTTACATCATGTGCATGTATAGACACTGCTTGGCAGCCACCTTTCTCAGATAGCATGAATTTGGTACAGACACCTTTCTCAGATAGCATGAATTTGGTACAGACACTGCTCTGTTTCTTACATCACCTGCATTTAGGATACTGCCTGGTAGGCAAATATCTCACAATGCCTGAATTGGTACAGACTCCCTCTTCTCACTTTCTTACATCATGTGCATGTATAGACATTGCTTGGCAGCCACCTTTCTCAGATAGCATGAATTTGGTATAGACACTGCTTGGCAGCCACCTTTCTCAGATAGCATGAATTTGGTACAGACACTGCTCTGTTTCTTACATCATGTGCATGTTTAGACACTGCTTGGCAGCCACCTTTCTCAGATAGAATGAATTTGGTACAGACACTGCTCTGTTTCTTACATCATGTGCATGTAATAGACACTGCTTGGCAGCCACCTTTCTCAGATAGCATGAATTTGGTACAGACACTGCTCTGTTTCTTACATCATGTGCATGTTTAGACACTGCTTGGCAGCCACCTTTCTCAGATAGCATGAATTTGGTACAGACACTGCTCTGTTTCTTACATCATGTGCATGTTTAGACACTGCTTGGCAGCCACCTTTCTCAGATAGCATGAATTTGGTACAGACACTGCTCTGTTTCTTACATCATGTGCATGTTTAGACACTGCTTGGCAGCCACCTTTCTCAGATAGCATGAATTTGGTACAGACACTGCTCTGTTTCTTACATCATGTGCATGTTTAGACACTGCTTGGCAGCCACCTTTCTCAGATAGCATGAATTTGGTACAGACACTGCTCTGTTTCTTACATCATGTGCATGTATAGACACTGCTTGGCAGCCACCTTTCTCAGATAGCATGAATTTGGTACAGACACTGCTCTGTTTCTTACATCATGTGCATGTATAGACACTGCTTGGCAGCCACCTTTCTCAGATAGCATGAATTTGGTATAGACACTGCTTGGCAGCCGCCTTTCTCAGATAGCATGAATTTGGTATAGACACTGCTTGGCAGCCACCTTTCTCAGATAGCATGAATTTGGTACAGACACTGCTCTGTTTCTTACATCATGTGCATGTATAGACACTGCTTGGCAGCCACCTTTCTCAGATAGCGTGAATTTGGTACAGACACTGCTCTGTTTCTTACATCATGTACATGTATAGACACTGCTTGGCAGCCACCTTTCTCAGATAGTGTGAATTTGGTACAGACACTGCTCTGTTTCTTACATCATGTGCATGTATAGACACTGCTTGGCAGCCACCTTTCTCAGATAGCATAAATTTGGTATAGACACTGCTTGGCAGCCACCTTTCTCAGATAGCATGAATTTGGTACAGACACTGCTCTGTTTCTTACATCATGTGCATGTTTAGACACTGCTTGGCAGCCACCTTTCTCAGATAGCATGAATTTGGTACAGACACTGCTCTGTTTCTTACATCATGTGCATGTATAGACACTGCTTGGCAGCCACCTTTCTCAGATAGCATGAATTTGGTACAGACACTGCTCTGTTTCTTACATCATGTGCATGTATAGACACTGCTTGGCAGCCACCTTTCTCAGATAGCATGAATTTGGTATAGACACTGCTTGGCAGCCGCCTTTCTCAGATAGCATGAATTTGGTATAGACACTGCTTGGCAGCCACCTTTCTCAGATAGCATGAATTTGGTACAGACACTGCTCTGTTTCTTACATCATGTGCATGTATAGACACTGCTTGGCAGCCACCTTTCTCAGATAGCGTGAATTTGGTACAGACACTGCTCTGTTTCTTACATCATGTACATGTATAGACACTGCTTGGCAGCCACCTTTCTCAGATAGTGTGAATTTGGTACAGACACTGCTCTGTTTCTTACATCATGTGCATGTATAGACACTGCTTGGTAGCCACCTTTCTCAGATAGCATAAATTTGGTACAGACACTGCTTGGCAGCCACCTTTCTCAGATAGCATGAATTTGGTACAGACACTGCTCTGTTTCTTACATCATGTGCATGTTTAGACACTGCTTGGTAGCCACCTTTCTCAGATAGCATGAATTTGGTACAGACACTGCTCTGTTTCTTACATCATGTGCATGTATAGACACTGCTTGGCAGCCACCTTTCTCAGATAGCACGAATTTGGTACAGACACTGCTATGTTTCTAACATCATCTGTATGTATGGACACTGCTTGGTAGTAAGCAACCTTTCTCACAGATAAAATTGAGAATGGAAATGGGGAATGTGTCAGAGTCAAAAACTCGACCTGAAAGAGCAGAAAACAGCTAAGGTCACAATTGGTCATCAACAAAGTGAGAAAATCCAGCATACAGACTTTGCTCTGTTTCTTACAACCCCTGCATAGATACTGCCTGGTACCTACCTATCTCACAGATAGCAGGAACTGGTACAAACACCACGAAATGTTTAGGGTCTTGTTTTAACAGTTTTTAATTAAGAAGGAATACTGGCAGTAGGACGCGAAGAGTGGTAAGTTTTATATCTAAATCTGGAACAGATTCAAATTTATATAGACAAAGATGGTTTTAAGAAATTTAATTCATGTGAGCAAATACTGTGCACATAATTTTGAAAATAAGTTAGGATAATTTTAATGAATACTAGAACACACCCGTGATATCGCGGGTCCGTGACTGAATTAAAGTATATAATTATGCGCAAGCATTATTTTAGTATTAGTATTGTCATCTGATAAAGTCATGCCGATTATAAGATACACAGTTTTCTATGCTTTCAAATCTTTCTGTTTGAACCCGTCGAACTGGAACTTATCAATTATTGGTAATATTAATTATTTGGAAAACAAAAGGTCCTGGAATGGAGTATTTTTTAATCCACAGCATTGTCCTATATTAGTTATAAATAAAGTTGAATTCTTTGACTCGCTGTTTTACGTCATGCCCGCTAACAAATTGAAAACTGTACCTATACACCTTATTTTTAGTCCAGATTTTTAGTATTCGTATTGTTATCCTAGAAAGTCTTACTGATTAAAATACTACAATAGGTAACAATTCGACAATTTAGTAGTATCAACCCTGTGATTATGACCCGTGTATATAGCATATTAATCCTGAATACACCGTTTGTTGGTGCGCCTGTCAGATGCGGAACGTACAGATAAGGTAATAGGTAACAGGTGAATATACTATTGGTATCGGTATCGGACTCGACCCGGAACTTCTTAATTATTGGCAATATTAATTACGTGGAAAACAAAAGGGCCTGGAGTGGTGTAATTTTTTATCTACACCTTAGTACTATATTAGTTATATATAAAGTTGAATTCTTTGATTCATCGTTTTTACGTGATGACGGCTGACAATATGGACCTCGTAATTTTAGTATTATAGATGTTTGTGAGCAAACTGCCAAAGTTTAAAATAAACAAAAGAAAATATATGATCTAGACCCAAAAATATGTACATATGTCTGTTGAGGCAATCATATTTTCTGCAAAACTCTCATTTTATTTAAACAGCTTTACATGTGTTTTTTAAATTTTCTGAAAAAGCTTATTACTTGTTTTTCTTTAAAGCTTTCTCTCAAGCTTTGCCAAAGAAAAAACCTTGAATATTAAACAACATATTATTGACAATGAAGGCTGTGACTAACAAACATTGCAAATAATGTAAAAATGAAGTAAAAAGCCTCTCCAAATTACAAAACAAACTGCTTTAAGTTAAAAGTCAGAACTCTTTTTAAGAAACAAGTGTTTTCACAAAGAAAAGTTGTTTTTTCAAAGAGAAAAGAAAAAAAGATAGACAATAAACATAAGTATGTTTTACTGAAAAAAATTTATTACTAATATTACAGATGCATAAAATAACCTTGGGGGTCACTCAGCTGCTTCACACCTGACTTTTTGGACCCTTTCGAAATTGACCACTGGTCTAATTTCTCATTTCCCCCAAGTCATTAAATGTAATACATCTACATTTATTTCTCTCTCCACCGTCAATCTAACCCCCTTTATCGTAGCCACCTGCTATGAGATGGAGCAACGCTTCATACCCTTATAGGAACTCATCTGGTTCCGGTTGGTTGACGGAGTGTCCATGTCCATGGGGCTTGGTCCATCTACACCAAGTGTCGTCGACAGGGCCTGGAGCTAAATTTCCCTTAGCTGAGTACTTGACTCCCAAGGGCCAAATTATTTATATGTTTTATTAATAAAAAATAGAAATTAAATAATCTTGTTGTCAGCAGCAAACTCACTGATATAATGTTTGGTCTTACTAGATTCTCGGTTTCAATCTTATAGGGATGTCTTATGTCTGAAGGTCACATTAAATGTCAGTTTGTCAACACTTCAGGAGTATGTTAAGAAATAAGTTACAGTACAGGGTATAAAAGAACACCAGAGAACACCTAAACAAGAGAGCTACAAATACAGGGTATAAAATAATCACCCAGAACAGAGGAGTTCTCAAAAGGTCACAGTTTACTGAATCATGAGGAACACCTAAACAAGAGGCAACCAGCTAAACAAGGTACATGAATCATTATCAATGAACCACAGAAAATAGATAACAGACTTAACAATGAATAAGTCATCACTTGCTGTATCCGTCGTTCGTCAATGTCATGGTTACTTCTGTTAAGTTGTGGATTTCAGTCGTTCGGTTATATCTCTAAGTCCCTGGAGTCATTAAATAAATAGAAGCTTATATTATGTAAATATAAGCGCTGTTTATTTAATGACATCATAATCTGCATGGGTGTAGCACAGGTTTTGGTACTGATAATCCCCTGGACTACAGTCTACATGATCACTCCTTATTTGGTTATAAGGCAAGGAGTAATACATTCCATTCTCAAATTTCACAAGGATGCTAGGTAGTTGGTCATTTTGAGTTTTGCTGCTGACAGGGAAAGTCAAACATAAGTTGTCATAAAGTTACAAAATACCCACCCACCTCCCATTAATCAACTTCAACTACTCACTGTATATGGGAGCAGTCTCAGCAAACCAGTGGTTTTCTTCAATTTCAAAACTCCCTTTCGAAATTGACCACTGGTCTAATTTCTCATTTCCCCCAAGTCATTAAATGTAATACATCTACATTTATTTCTCTCTCCACCGTCAATCTAACCCCCTTTATCGTAGCCACCTGCTATGAGATGGAGCAACGCTTCATACCCTTATAGGAACTCATCTGGTTCCGGTTGGTTGACGGAGTGTCCATGTCCATGGGGCTTGGTCCATCTACACCAAGTGTCGTCGACAGGGCCTGGAGCTAAATTTCCCTTAGCTGAGTACTTGACTCCCAAGGGCCAAATTATTTATATGTTTTATTAATAAAAAATAGAAATTAAATAATCTTGTTGTCAGCAGCAAACTCACTGATATAATGTTTGGTCTTACTAGATTCTCGGTTTCAATCTTATAGGGATGTCTTATGTCTGAAGGTCACATTAAATGTCAGTTTGTCAACACTTCAGGAGTATGTTAAGAAATAAGTTACAGTACAGGGTATAAAAGAACACCAGAGAACACCTAAACAAGAGAGCTACAAATACAGGGTATAAAATAATCACCCAGAACAGAGGAGTTCTCAAAAGGTCACAGTTTACTGAATCATGAGGAACACCTAAACAAGAGGCAACCAGCTAAACAAGGTACATGAATCATTATCAATGAACCACAGAAAATAGATAACAGACTTAACAATGAATAAGTCATCACTTGCTGTATCCGTCGTTCGTCAATGTCATGGTTACTTCTGTTAAGTTGTGGATTTCAGTCGTTCGGTTATATCTCTAAGTCCCTGGAGTCATTAAATAAATGCATTGTTTATATCTGATAGTAAATGTTATCAAGAATGATAATGATGATAAATTGGGGTATGATGTCCATTGGCAAACATTTCATGCATTTCTAGACTAGAAAATATAAATGTGATACAAATATCAATTTTGACTGCACCAAAACACTTAGATAGATTTCAAAATCCTTTTACTTATCAAAGAAAGTCTAGTCCATAGGAGAACAGGTCACCCTATATAAGCACCATATTCGGATTTCAAGCTGACCAGTCTTTATCCTATATACTGTATGAAAAATTGAGAACAATTGATACAAATTCTATAAAACCTATTTTGGGATTGAACCCCAAAAACATTGGCACTCATACTTTTTTTATTAAAATGAAAACAGAGTAATTAATAGCTAATGCCAGTGTTGTGTATGTGTGGGTATATGTCAACTAGACAGCAACCCCATGATAAAAGTAACCAAACACAATATAGACGGCAATATTCATTCTACAATCACTTTCTAAATGCAGTTGTGTCACAAACCACCACTATTTCTCGGAGAAATTTAACATTCATAGATAATTTGTTTTGTTTACCAACTGGTTTCCAGTTATGATATTAAACTGCTTCATTTTGGAGTGACACAACTTGCAAAAGTTAACAGTGTAAATACAAATGGTCCATAGTGGGTCAAATTGAATTCTGAGGAAGACTCGAAGTTAAACCAGGGGTAATACAGAATTCTAGAATAAATTTTTACTCTCAGAAGTTTGAGGCCTATAAATGTTGATAATATGCCACACAGCCCTATATTTTAACCTTTGAAAAAAATAGAAGTGCATATTAACTTTCCATTCTATGATGTAATTTTTTACAAAACTTCATAGTAAAAATAAAGGACACAGTTTTTACCATAAAAGAAGTTCCTTTGGGAAACTGTATTGTCTATATTTACAGAGGTGTAAATTACATAGTATACAGTATGTCATAAAAGTCGATCTTGCAACTCATTTTTTCCTACTAATACACATGTAGTTACATTTGAAGTAATTCTCGCTGTCTCTCATTCCTTATACAGTATGGACACTCATTAATTCTTGAAGTATGTATATTGACCTCTATAAAATGTCATGTGTTGTTGAGTTGTTTCTAATTTACCATTTCACTGCTCTAGATATTCATACAGTAGTAAAATTATCATAGTCTAGGAACTTGCACCTTAACATGACAAAAGCCAAAAGTGTAATAAATCTTGTTATACATGAATAGGAATAGGGGAATTACAAAATATTTTAGATTGTTTTGCACCCCATCATGTGTGATGCTAACTACCAACACCACAATCATATTGACATGGTGTTAAGTTAAACAGTACATGCACAACATCCCCCCCCCCAAAAAAAAATAAAAAATCTCTACCATATTGTCATGAAACACAAATTTAAAAACCTCTTCCATAAAAAAAAAAGATTTATAGCCTTACCTTGTGCATCCCATGTTAAATCCTATAAAATCATATGAAGCCAATTCTTCTTTTCATCTGTTAATTTGTACTTAAAATCATGTGGAATATAAAATGGTTTCAATGTTTTTGAATGTTGTCCCTGGTGATCTTATTATACAGAAATGTCATAAAATGTTTACTGTGCATACAATTTACATGTTAATAAATTGAGCAATGTTCTTTAAAATGTTTATATAAAGCAACCATTTTTTTAAAGCATTGCTAGGCAGTGGCTACATAGTTCTTCCATTATCGGCATTATTTGTCTTGTACAATTTGTAAAATTAACATTTAATTGCCTAGTTTCTTAATTATCCAAAGTAATCAATACACTCCAAACAATAAGATCTGCCATTCTTCAAATATTTAGCTGTTTTAATTTCTATCACTTTTATGTAACTCACTCTTTACACAAATTTTTGTATAGAAACATGTGAAAATCATTAGCTAATAAACTTCTAACTGGCCATGTTCATGTCTGAAAATCCAATAAAATATTTCACTGAAATGTACAATAGCAATCAACATCAATATGCTTCCACTGTGTCAAACTGAGTTCCATACTGCAGATTAGATTCGATCAGATAGCAACCCATGCTGTAAGCTTAAAATTCAACATGATTGTTTTGACAGAAATAAACAACCATGTGCAATGTACGATTTATAAATAGATCACATCTACAACACTACCATTTTTCACGTCAATATCCTTTAGCTATTGAATAAATCTATGCTTAACCTCAATGCATAGCATCTGATTATGATATTGAATTTTCCCTTTGTATCAGAAAAATACAGTAATCACGACATACGACAATAAGTACAGCTAAAGCCCAATTCACATAAAAATCTATAACATTATTAAAGTTTCGAGCAATTATGCTTAAATAATGCAATCTATATTTATAAATGACAGTTAATGTAATAATAGAGTGTTATATTTCTCGTCATTTCTATAAAGTAAATTTTTATCAGACTTTATTACTGTTTCACTTATCAGTATTTGTAATGCTGTTAATTCAATAGAATGTAATATCTATACAGTAAAATCAAACATAAATAAAAATTGATTTTCCAGTTGTTGATGTCATTTTTTCCCCTTATACAAACAAACACAGCAGCTAAAAAGTTCCATAAATCCATCACACTTATAGTCATAGCTATTCTAGTATTTATAAACTGTTGTAAACTGCACATGGATCCAACTGTATTTTCAGTTAAAAAATTAACACTTTCTAGTGTAGATGAATAACATTTAAATATGTCCATTTTAACTCATTTGATTCACATTAAGACAAATTTTGACTTATAAATGACGTCAAAGACAAGAGTATTTCACAAAATACTTACGACTGGGATTTATCTAAAATTGTTCTGAATTGTTCATGACTTACAATCAATCTTAATAGTAAGTTTTTTTGTGAAATAAAATCCTGAAACCTTCAGGAATTAAAATATTAAATACTATATGATAGAGTCATGATTTTTTTTTTGTGGGTAAAGGTTAAACACAAATTAAGTAGTAGTTTTCTATAGGTTTGTATGCAGAATTGACATATTCAAACTCAAGGTACTGATAATGTCAAAAAAAAAAAAAAAGAAAAAAAGCAATTATAGTTCACAAAACACAACATAGAAAACCAAAGACTGAGCAAAATGAACCCATAAAAAAAACTGGATGTGAACTCAGGTGCTAGAGGGCAAGTAGATCCTGCTCCACATGTCACACCCACATGTTGCTCACTCAGGTGCTAAATGGCAAGTAGATAGATCCTGCTCCACATGTCACACCCACATGTTGCTCATGCAAGTACATACCCAGTGACAATAATTTTGTAAATTATATAGGGAATCACTGAAGCATGACCTCAGCAGGCCCCCTCTTAGGCAGTCAATGGGCCCCCACTAATGAAAAATTCTGGATCCGCCACTGATCTCTTAGCATGCATTCTCTATACTATACATGGCAACAATGAAATTTAGATCCATGACAAAATAATCAAAACATTCCACCAATAAACTTAGTCAAAATAATGTCATTTCACGTCTCAAGTGCATTTCATAAAAATTTAATATAATGTCTGAAGTGGCATTTCATATAAATTTAATATAGTTCATGAAACTAAATAGATTATTTAAACAAATACCTACATCAAGTCTCATGTCAATACCACTTTATGGGCCTCTTAAAACTGATTTATAAAATAAAAACTTATCAATAACAAAATAACAATATTCAAAAAATCATAAAAGTATATTACTAGTATCTTAAAGTGTGGACAGTCACTAAAAAATGTTTTACTTAATTAGTTGATTACGACTGACAGTCTTTGATATCAAGGACCTTAAACTACATGTATTTAAATTAGTTCAAGGTTATTTGACCATCTGTTTCAATCTAATATTTTATGGTTTTGAATGAGTATACAAAATATAGGCTTTTGTCAATTCTGAACTCCTTTGACAGCCTGTTTAAGATGGTACCCAACACTTTCACCAAAATTAATTTGGCTCGTTTAATTTTCATAAAATTTTGTCAAATTATTTACTTTAACCTTTTAACAACAAGAATGTGTCCATAGTACACGGATGCCCCACTCGCACTATCATTTTCTATGTTCAGTGGACCGTGAAAATTGGGGTTAAACCTTTAATTTGGAATTAAAATTAGAAAAATCATATCATAGGGAACATGTGTACTAAGTTTCAAGTTGATGTAACTTTAACTTCATCAAAAACTACCTTGACCAAAAACTTTAACCTGAACTTCGCACTATCATTTTCTATGTTCAGTGGACCACGAAATTGGGGTCAAAACTATAATTTGGCATTAAAATTAGAAAGATCATATCATGGGGAACATGTGTACTAAGTTTCAAGTTGATTGGACTTCAACTTCTTCAAAAACTACCTTGACCAAAAACTTTAACCTGAAGCGAACAGACGCACAGACGGACGGACGAACGGACGCACAGACGGACGGACGAACGAACGAACGAACGGAGGCACAGACCAGAAAACATAATGCCCCTCTACTATCGTAGGTGGGGCATAAAAATATAAAAATTTCAAAAATTTTGAACCAACCTTTTTGTCAGAAAAATTATACTGGTTATACAGCAGTTTGACAAACACCAATTTTAATCATTGAGAAGCTTAATATTCCTTTTACAACACGTTATTAAAACGTTTAGCTGACTTTACAGAGTTATCTCCCTGTAGTGTTAGGTACCACCTTAAGTATTCATTTTATATATGTTGAGGATTTCATATGTAATGTCAACACCTCTCTTTGGGGGGAAATCCTCCATTAATTTGAAAAGTTATTTTGCAAGTCTGACATTAATTTACTATTAACAGTAAATGTCAGATTGATAAAAAAAAACAATTCTTGACATGGAAAAACATTTCAGGAGTCGCGACAACAATCTCAAATCGTCAAGCAACAAAAAATTAACATCTGCAGGATGCTACATGTATATCATCTTCAACAATGAGCAGACATCGTTAATAATGATCACTGTTTTACTCTCAATTTGTTCAGTTTGAAAAGTAAGTACAGCACTATTTTAACCGAATTTTCTCATAAATTCAATCAGTTCCTATGATATTTCATTTTATAAATAACAATACTATAATATTCATCAAACAGTTTGCATTTTTCTTTTAAAGTTATCGTGGGTGAAATGACCAAAATATTAGTGCAAATTAAAAGTTTATCATACCTATTATTAAATTTTTCAAAACTATACCAAGGTAAAAGGTGTTAAGAAAATACGAAGAAATGTCACATTTATTGAGATACCATGGCAACAAACCATGACGAAACTTGTATATTTAGTAAAACTTCTTTATTTTCATTTGTAGAATAATATCAACTTTTACGTGTACATTGGATTGGAAAAGCATGTTGGCAACTATGAAACAAGTCTATATTTGGTGAGATTTCTCAAAATTCAAAAATTATTGCATGTATTTATTATTGGGCATTTGTCATTTTAGACAAATTTAATTTTTGCGATATTAATAAAAATCCTGTTTAATTCATGTAAGAAACAAGAATGTGTCCCTAGTGCACAGATGCCCCATCCGCACTATCATTTTCTATGTTAGACCGTGAAAATGGGGGAAAATCTCTAATTTGGCATAAAAATTGGAAAGATCATATTATAGAGAACATGTGTACTAAGTTTCAAGTTGATTGGACTTCACCTTCATCAACAAGAGTGCACACACTGAAATGTCTCGCCTTCTTTACTAATCATTGATATTATGTTGATACTCCTAAATATAAATCTTTATTGACTGTCACATAAACTTAACATTAACCAAGAAAACTAAACATTGATCAATGAACCATGAAAATGAGGTCAAGGTCAGATGAACCATATGCCTGGCAGACATGTACAGCTAACAATGCTTTCATACAACAAATATAGTTGACCTATTGCTTATAGTTAAAGAAAATATACCAAACACAAAAACCTTACACTGAGCAATGAACCGTAAAAACCAGGTCAAGGTCAAATAAAACCTGCACGACTGACATATAGATCATAAAATATTTCCATACACCAAATATAGTTGACTTATGACATATAGTATGTAGTATTAGATAAAAAGACCAAAACTCAAAAACTTAACTTTGACCACTGAACCATGAAAATGAGGTCAAGGTCAGATGACATCTGCCCCCTAGACATGTACACCTTACAATCATTCCATACAACAAATATAGTAAACCTATTGCATAAAGGTATGAGAAAAACAGACCAAAACACAAAAACTTAACTATAACCACTGAACCATGAAAATGAGGTCAAGGTCAGATGACACCTGCCAGTTGGACATGTACACATTACAGTCCTTCCATACACCGAATATACTAGACCTATTGCTTATAGCATCTGAGATATGGACTTGACCACCAAAACTTAACCTTGTTCACTGATCCATGAAATAAGGTCGAGGTCAAGTGAAAACTGTCTGACAGGCATGAGGACCTTGCAAGGTACGCACATACTAAATATAGTTATCCTATTACTTATAGTAAGAGAGAATTTAACATTACAAAAAATCTGAACTTTTTTTTCAAGTGGGCACTGAACCATGAAAATGAGGTCAAAGACAATGGACATGTGACTGACAGAAACTTCGTAACATGAGGCATCTATATACAAAATATGAAGCATCCAGGTCTTCCACCTTCTAAAATATATAGGTTTTAAGAAGTGAGCTAACACCGCCGCCGCCGCCGTAGCCGCCGCCGGATCACTATCCCTATGTCGAGCTTTCTGCAACAAAAGTTGCAGGCTCGACAAAAACTACCTTGACCAAAAACTTTAACCTGAAACTCGCACTATCATTTTCTATGTTCAGTGGACCGTGAAAATGGTGGAAATCTCTAATTTGGCAATAACATTAGAAAGATCATATCATAAGGAACATGTGTACTAAGTTTCAAGTTGATTGGACTTCAACTTCATCAAAAACTACCTTGACCAAAAACTTAAACCTGAAGCGGGACAGACGAATGGACTGACGAACGAACGGACGCACAGACTAGAAAACATAATGCCCATAAATGGGGCATAAAAATCAAAATGCATGTTTAAACTATTGGTATTGCGATTATAATGTTTACCCTGTCACATTTTTCCCAAAAATGAAAACATCGCAATAATTTCTGAATTTACAGTATGTCAATAGTTCCTCTTATAAATTTATTTGGTAATTGTTCTTGACTGTGCATTATGTTTCCATGAAGGAAAGAAATATGGTTGTAAAACTGCATAAATTCAGCAGTTTTCTGCTTTTTTTTGAAAAAGACGCACATTATGGCGTAACTGTTGCCCTACTCCTTTGTTTTGTCAAGAACTGAAAAGGTATTGATACTTGCATAAAGCTGTAAAGTTACTGTTTTTTTTTAACCCTTATTTGTAATCTACATGCATGAATGTAAATTAAACATAATATCAAAATGTTTAAGGGATGGATAAAAAAAAACTTTGCTCATTGTTGAAGGTAGTACAGTGACCTATAGTTGTTAATGTCTGTGTCATTTTGGTCACTTGTGGAGAGTTGTCTCATTGGCAATCATACCACATCTTCTTTTTTATATTTATCAAATGTGAAACAAATTGAAGCAAGCTGTCATTGCTTAAGCAATCATTATACTATTCATATGTTTGCATTTTAAAGTGTATAAAAAAGTAATATTTGGTATTTTTTCAAAGCTGAAAGTTTTTGATTGGTCATAAAAGTTGCGGAAGTAGAAATGGGAAGATATATCCGTTAATAAATGATTATTGATTCATTGTAACAATAGGATGCAGCGTGGAGACTTTCAGACAAGACCATATGGTTTACTCTGATTGCAGTTTATGTCATTTTGTGATTAAAAACTTTGTGCAAGTACTCAAAATACAAGATTCCTGATTCTGATATATATTGTGATAAATTATTTGTATTTAAATTTTTGATTCAAATTTGCAGTTATCCTGGATATTATGATTGGAAAAAAAAATGGTTTACTATTATAGAACATAGTAGGATAATTTTACCTTTATTTGGACATAACTTTTAAAACTATTTAAAGTTATCTCATGACTTCATTTACAGGGTTATTTCAGGATTACTGATTGTTTGCTAAAAGGAGAAGGTCTGGTAAGGGCCGATTTTGGCCTCAAAGGAGTAGGGGCATTAAGGCCTAGTTTTGGCCAAGAAAATGAAATGTTTGATAACTATTTCAAATTGGCACATAATGTTTAGAAATGCATAGGGTCAAGAAATATAAATGAAAAACATTAAGATATTTATCTGATGACATCACAATTACTTCATAATATGTACTGTTTTCACAAAAACGATGAAAAATACAGAATTTATGCAGTTTTCTGACTTTATTTCCGTTGTGGAAACATCCTGCGCAGACAAGAAACAACAAAATAATTTAACAAAAGCTTTATTATAACTATTGGATATATCTCACCAAATATAAAGTTGTTTCTTGGGTGCGCACATACTTTTTCAGTCTAAAATATACTTAAAATTTGATGAAAAAACAAGGAAAATCACGAAATTTAACAAAATATGCAAATTAGGTTATGATTTGTTGCCATGGTATCTTGCTGTATGTCAAATTTTTTTCTTTCTTTTTTTTTAGTACCTTAGGTAGCACTCCACAGTTAGAAAATAAAATTAAAAATAAGCCACAAAATGTTTTATCATCTCCTATTCCTGGATTTCTAATACATTAACCTAACTGTTTGTGTTGTACATGTGCATATGTATGTAATCAGTATATTCCATAGATTTGATTTTCAAAAGTTAAAAGAGTGAAAATTAATTCCTTTTATGTGTATCCATGGCAACATTCTGCATTTATTTACCATAAAATATTGCAAAAAGGGGGGTTGACATGTCACATATCCCCCCAAAATTTGGATCAAACTAGAATTTCAATGCCTTTGAGTGATACCTTTTTAGAAACTGTTTTCATAAATCTTCCTAATGATTAAATAAAAAATGGGTGTCTTTCGCCTCATTTTTTCGTAAAATCCAATCACAAAGTTTGTGCGATAAAAAGTTGGAAAAAAACATTACAATAATTGCCGGACCAATGTATGGTAGGGACATGCAAATACGGACTGTCATACAGAAAACAGCCTATATTACATACATTACATAATCTTGATGTTCATATAAACCCAATACAAAGGCTATTTTAATACTCAGCTATCCAAAAATGAATTTTATTGCACACTAGCTCTCATATTTGAAAAATCCACAGGGGCCAAAATGCGAAACTACACATCTAACTGTGGAGTGCTACTTATACCTTAGACAAGTTTTCAGTTATTTAAGAATATGTATGATAACTTTAAAATTTGCAGTAATTTTTGGGCCAAATAAGGGTTTTATTGCCCCTACGACTTTCAGGATCATCTGACGAAAGATTTTGGACACTTTTTAAACACTTAAGGGTCTATTTCAGTTGATTCAACAAGTGAAACTGCGAGCTACTGCTCACTGATGATACCTCCGCCGCAAGTGGATAATATTAATAGTGTAAAAATATGCAAGTGTTCAGTAAACAGGAAGTTATCAAGTGATGAATCTGAAAACGCATCACACGGTATAGCTGACTTATATAAATCCTGAAACCAAATTTCAGAAATCCTTGTATTGTAGTTCCTGAGAAAAATGTGACGAAAATTTTCAACTTGGCTATCATGTGTAAAATCATACAAGTGTTCGGTAAACAGGAAGTTGTCGAGTGATGAATCTGAAAACGCATCACACAGTATAGCTGACTTATATAAATCCTGAAACCAAATTTCAGAAATCCTTGTATTGTAGTTGCTGAGAAAAATGTGACGAAAATTTTCAACTTGGCTATCATGTGTAAAATCATACAAGTGTTCGGTAAACAGGAAGTTGTCAAGTGATGAATCTGAAAACGCATCACACGGTATGGCTAACATATATAAATGTTGATACCAAATTACAGAAAGGGTGGATGTGTAGTTCCTGAGAAAAATGTGACGAAAATTTTCAACTTGGCTATCATGTGTAAAATCATACAAGTGTTCGGTAAACAGGAAGTTGTCAAGTGATGAATCTGAAAACGCATCACACGGTATGGCTAACATATATAAATGTTGATACCAAATTACAGAAAGGGTGGATGTGTAGTTCCTGAGAAAAATGTGACGAAAGTTTCATGGGACGGACTGACTGACGGACTGACGGACTGATGGACGGACAGACAGAGGTAAAACAGTATACCCCCCCCTTTTTTAAAGCGGGGGTATAATTAGTTCATGTGAAAGATTTTAACTGCTTTACTCATTAATAACCCTCTGATTCAAGCTTAAATATGAAAATTCTATCAAATATGCCAAAAAGTGTCACTTTTCAAATGGTTTTTGTCATAAATTAAAGTGGCCACATCCGTGTTCATCCTCAACCTTTATATATGTTATGTATTATCATCAAATACAACTTACATTTCAATATTATGAATGAACACAAATGTGGTCACTTTCATCTAAGATGGAAACCGTCTAAAATTTAATTAAAATCCTAAGATTGTGAAGCTTTCAGTAATCTAGCACGACTTAATGATGCTACTATCCGATATATGTGCATTGTATTGGCAAAAAAAGCCCATATTTATGCAGCAGAAGCTTTCTACTTTCCAATAAATAGCTTAAAGTTTACAATTTAACAATTTTGTAAAACTGCTATATTTTGGGGTCAAAAAGGGGTCTTTTTAGACCCACTCCTTTAAGAGGGTGGTAAAGGGGATGCTTGCATGGAAAAAAACATGAAAAAAGACAACATTTCACATTGAACGTGAATAATTTCTGTCATGAATGTTGCACGAAAAAATAAAGGTTTTGATGTGAATCTTTTGTGACTGAGTCACTGTTCTCTTGTATATATAAACTCTTTGATTTTACATAATAATCCCTATATAGTATACACATTTATAGTATAAATGATTTACGCCTTTAAAAAAGTATGTAACAATCTTCTGAATTTTTAAAATGCAAATAAAGGAACAACATCATAAGCCTTTCCGCCTTATCACAATAAAGGGCTGCGCTTTAGCGCATGATACGCCCGTTGCTCTTTTAACTTGTCTTTTATGCTTTAAATGAATTTATATGATCAACTAGAAATATATATACAAATCAAAAGGGATGTTACATTAATATATTCACCAAAGTTTCATAAAATCCCCCTTTTTTAAGTATAAAAATTCATACTTAAGAAAACGTAAAATCTAAAATTTATAAAAATGGAAAGGGAGCTGATGTCAATAGATATAAACAATTTATCAAAGTTGCATAAAATTTTGTGAAAGTGTTAGTTATTGTCCCAAAATTGGAAAATCCCCCCTTTTTTAAGCATAAAAATTCAAAACACGGAAATGTAAAATCTGAAATTTATAAAAATTGAAAGGGAGCTTACATCAATAGATATAAACAATTCACCAAAGTTTCATGGACATTGGTGAAAGCCTTTTTGAGTTATTGTCCAAAGTGTTGAAAATCCCCCCTTTTTTATGATTAAAGCCCCATAAATCCAAAACTTAAAATCTTAATTAGTTCATGTGAAAGATTTTAACTGATTTACTCATTAATAACCCTCTGATTCAAGCTTAAAAAAAACGAAAGGGAGCTTACGTCAATAGATATAAACAATTAACTTAAGTTTCATGGAAATTGGTGAAAGTGTTTTTGAGTTATTGTCCGAAGTGTGGACGACGGACGGACGGACGGACGGACGGACGGACAACGGTATACCATAATACGTCCCGTCTAAAAGACGACGGGCGTATAAAAACAAAATTCAATCAATTTTTTTCTTGACGATCCCTGCCTAGTGTTTAAAATTTATTTGAAAAATACCGAACACGCAAAATAATTATTTGAAAATCATGATGCACGTAAAATTAGATAAGCAGAACACGTTGAATGAAGCACCTGTCTTACACGACTGAACGTCAAAAAAAAAAGTAAAAACACATTGAATGTGAAAAAAAAACATGGCGATCATGTTGCACGAAAATAACACTTTACCACCCTCTTTTAATACAAAATAAATTGGCCTATCAAATATTTTTGATACTGTCACATGATCATCCTATTTTATTTTTTAAATTGATAAGGAACTTATTATTTTTCAAAAAATATACATACAATTCAGTACATTAAATGTTAAGGAAATGATATTATTAAATAATTTTTCTTTTTCGGACACTCTTAAGACCAAAAGTCAGTCCACAAACCCTGCAGTTTCAAAGAAAATATAACCAATCAAGCAAATAAGTATACAATTTTATATGAATAACCAATTTCGCTTACTTAATTATGTATTTTTAATGATTACTTTTAAGCATATGCCTAAAGATCTCCAATAAACAGAGTTGGGTCAGTAAGTGCCGAAGCAATAAGAATATTCTTATTGGATAAATATAAAATGTAGATGTAATAAAATTACAAAACCACTCCTTTTATTCAATTTAAAAGCTACAAGGGTAATCAAGCTGTCCAGTTAATATATACAAAAGTTTAAAATTGATAAGAAATTCACCTGTTTTTATAAATTGTAGAGAGTCTTATAACAACAACACTTTAGGGACTGCTGCAGAAAATTTATTGATCGACATGTTTCGGTGCCTAGGGCACCGTCATCAGGATAAAAACAATACATAAAATCATGTTGAAGTAAAAAATCGGGTTGTTAAAATTTAAACGTCACAATGTTACAATGGTAAGTAACGTTATTAATAGCAACGTACTGAAAGTGAAAGTGAAAGTTCATTGGAAGTATGTAAATAAATTATAAAAAGAAATTAAAAATAAAATGTTTTTGTTGTGAAAATGTTTGTTAAAATTATTCTGCCAACATGTGTTTGTCCTCTTGCATCGTGGAAAGAGTAATACAATAAGTTGTCAGGCTGTGTATAGGTTGTGTGGTCTGAATGTTCTGTTAACTTTCTTCCCCAAAATAGACGACATTTTATCAGCAATTCGACTGGCTTCCCTTGGCCAGAGGTACTGCTTCCAATCGCGTCAGGAATGCTGTAAAATGTTTCGGTCGCCGAAAGTAAAGGACAAAGTATAAACATCACTAGTCTATGTTGAATTTTAACTATGTGTTCGTTCATCAAACTATCGGGAATGGCCAGTAATCTGTAAAAGTTGTTGTATCTCGAGGGTTGTATGTTTGATTAACATCAGATTGAATTTGAAGAATACGAAATCGGGTGCATTTAATTTCAAATGAATTCTGTTAGAGAGAAATAATTTCCTATCACTGTACTTTTCCTCCTTAAGGCTCGTTTTGGGTTAAGATGGTCCGTTATTATCGATTTCTTTTCTTGTGGTTGATGGCAGCATTGTTTTTATAAATGTTCATCTATTATTCTTATATACAATTTTCTTCATTGATTAATTTGTAGTCAGGTTTTCAATAAAGATATTAAATTAAATCTGTATGAGCTTCTGTTCCTTTGTCAATGTTTGTAAAGACGAATTTATTTTAACTAAATTAAAAAGGTTTAAGACCTTAACCCATTCTGAGAAGTAACACTTGTGTAGGAAAATTTCTATCAAAGTTTTATACATTTTGTACAAAATAAGATTTATTTTAGATAAATGCTATAGGTTACTATACAGCCTTAAGGTGGTACCCAACACCTGCACTAAAATTAATTTGGCTCGTTTAATTTTCATAAAATTTTGTCAAAGTACTTACTTTGACCCTTTAACAACCAGATGTTACGCAGGGCGCAGCTTTATACGATCGCAGAGGTTGAACCCAGAATGGTTGAGGCAAGTATGGACACAACATTCAAGCTGGATTCAGCTCTAAATTTGGATTGTGATTAAATAGTTGACACAGCATAGGTTTCTGACACAGAATGAATGTGGTCTAATGAACTTAAAATATTTTTTTTCCCTTTGAGCAATTCACTATGCTGTTGAATATTAATCCTCTCAAAAAAATGTATGAAGAAATTTTCTTTCTATTTATGAAATCTGAAATGAGAAAAATTTAACCCCCCCATCCCCATTTTTTTTTTCACATCCCCCTTTCCCTTTTTCCAAAACTGATCTCAATTCAAATTTCTAATGGAGTTTTCAACAATAACTACTCATTTAAATACCTCATAAAATATTAAAATGTAAAATCAAGTGCTTGTTATCACTGAATGGTAAAGATTGTTTTAATTTATCAGTTGGTGAATATACATTGTATATTGTATAAAACAATGATTTAAGTTGATTCAACTACTATTCTGGACAAAGAAAGATAACTCCAATTGAAAATTTCTTGCAATTGCACAATATTCTGCAATAAGATATTTCTTGCTATTGCGCAATACTGTGCAATTAAAAATATCTGCTATTGCACAATACTGTGCAATTGAAGATTTCTTTCTATTGCGCAATACTGTGCAATTGAAAATTTCTTGCTATTGCACAATACTGTGCAATTGAAGATTTCTTGCTATTGCTGAATACTGTGCAATTGAAAAATTTCTTGCTATTGCACAATATTTAATATAATAATTTTGGATCCTGATTTGAACCAACTTGAAAACTGGGCCCATAATCAAAAATCTAAGTACATGTTTAGATTCAGCATATCAAAAAAGCCCAAGAATTCAATTTTTGTTAAAATCAAACTTAAAGTTTAATTTTGGACCCTTTGGACTTTAACGTAGACCAATTTGAAAACGGGACCAAAAATTAAGAATCTACATACACAGTTAGATTAGGCATATCAAAGAACCCAATTATTCAATTTTTGATGAAATCAAACAAAGTTTAATTTTGGACCCCGATTTGGACCAACTTGAAAACTGGGTCAATAATAAAAATCTAAGTACATCTTTAGGTTCAGCATATCAAAGAACCCAAAGGATTCAATTTTTGTTAAAATCAAAAACTAAAGTTTAATTTTGGACCCTTTGGACTTTAATGTAGACCAATTTAAAAACGGGACCAAGAATTAAGAATCTACATACACAGTTAGAATATCAAAGAACCCCAAATATTCAATTTTTGATGAATCAAACAAAGTTCAATTTTTAACCCTTTGGGCCCCTTATTCCTAAACTGTTGGGACCTCAACTCCCAAAATCAAACCCAACCTTCCATTTGTGGTAATAAACCTTGTGTTTAAATTTCATTGATTTCTATTTTCTTATACTAAAGTTATTGTGCGAAAACCAAGAATAATGCTTATTTGGGCCCTTTTTTTGCCCCTAATTCCTAAACTGTTGGGACCAAAACTTTCAAAATCAATCACAACCTTCCTTTTGTGGTCATAAACCTTGTGTCAAAATTTCATAGATTTCTAATTACTTAAACTAAAGTTATAGTGCGAAAACCAAGAACATGCTTATTTGGTCCCTTTTTGGCCCCTAATTCCTAAAATGTTGGGACCAAAACTCCCAAAAAATTCCTAAAATTTCATACGACGACGCATACGACTACGCAGATGATGACGCCAACGTGATACCAATATATGACCAAAAAATTTTCAATTTTTGCGGTCGTATAAAAATATAAAAATTTCAAAACTTTTGAACCAACAGTTTTGTCAGAAAAATTACACTGGTTATATAGCAGTTTGACAAACACCAATTTTGATCATTGAGAAGCTTAATATTCCTTTTACAACACAATGTAATTAAAACGTTTAGCTGACTTTACAGAGTTATCTCCCTGTAGTGTTAGGTACCACCTTAATAGTTATAAAATCCATACCATATAGTCAGTTATAGTAGGCCCAGACATTATATGCTAAACCATTCAAACAAGAATAAAATGCTTCGCTGAGTGCATCCTGATACGACCACAGAGTTCCAACCCTGTACAATAAGGGCAAAAATGGACACAATATTTGCACTTGATGGAGGTCTGAATTTGGATTGTAATTATATATTTGACACATAATAGGTTTCTGACACAGATAACTGTATTCAAAGAACTTGAATTGGTTAAGTGATTTGAATTTATATTTTTTGCTTTTGTGCAATTAACTATGATGTTGCATATTGAATGGTTCAAATACTTGTACATGTGGTACTAAACTTTTTATTAGCCTTTCTTATTCTGGTATAAGATTTTATTCTATGTATTTTATCTATTTAGAAATTCAATGTAATTTAACTCAATTACATCAGCGAACATCAATTTAAACAAACCTCATTCAATTTTATTAAATTCAAGGATTCTTAATTAAAATATTGAATAACACAATGATTTATATAGTTCCTAACTAAAGATAACTATCTAATACTGGAAAAATGTTCTGAGAGAATAAAATCCATTGTTCTTAAATAAGAAGTGGTTTTTATCTGATGAATTTAATTGATTTAGAAATTTGATGTAATTACATCAGTGTCTCAGGTTTTATTGACTCAACCCACTTTTTTGCACAAACAAAAAAGCCAGATAATATAGTTGAAGGAAAAAACAGAAAAGGATATAGAGAGAGAGATTGTAAAAAAAGGACCTTATACACTGAATTTCCAGTATTTTACTGTCAGTTTAATACACCTCTGGCCTTTGTTAGTCTTGTAATATTTTTAATTTTAGTTTCTTGTGTACAATTTGGAGTTTAGTATGGCGTTCATTATCACTGAACTAATATATATATTTGTTTAGGGGCCAACTGAAGGACGCCGCCAGGTGCGGGAATTTCTGGCTGCAATGAAGACCTGTTGTGTCAACCTTCTGCTGTTGTCTTCTCTATGGTCGACTTGTTGTCTCTTTGACACATTCCCCATTTCCATTCTCAGTTTTATTTTAATAATATGTTCATGTAGTATAGAAAATTAACAAAAGTATGTTTTTCCCAAAAAATTATTTTTCAAATTTCATCAAAAAATATACACTACATTGTATCTGCAATTTAAATGACAATTTTTTTTCTATTAGAGCAGTTGCTTTCATTGCAACAGTCAGGCCTGTATAAAGACATTAGGCATGTTACCTTCAGATGACAAAATAAGGTCTTTTCAGTTAGCATTGGTTAAAATATTAAAATATGTTAACTATTAGTAAGTCTTCAAAGGCATAATATAATAGAACTTAAGGTTAAAGCATGACTTACCTTCATAGGTTTGTTGAGCTAGCACTGACTTTTTCTCACTTCCTCAATAATTTCTTCTTCTAAGTTCTTCCATGTCTTCTGTAATATATCAATTAAAATATGAAAAAAAGTAACATTTCCATGCAAATACATTGATGCTAACTTTAAAACTATTTTTTTATTTGATTCATTGTTCATGTTGTTCAGTCACTAACAAAATCTAATGTTTTTTGCCCATTCTTTTTATTTCTTATCAAAATTTATAAAATAAACTCTGTCATAGCCATGATAACAGAATATTTCTTTCTATGTTGTGATGTTACACTATTGTTTCGGGTAAGGGTTAAGGTTAGTACACTGGGTTAGTACCTATCAAAACTTTAAATATGCTGCATTTGTTTGCACTTGTCCTAAGTTAGGAACCTGATGTTCAGTGGTTATCTTTTGTTGATGTGGTTTATAGTGTTTCTCGTTTCACATTTTTTACATAGATTAGACCGTTGGTTTTCCTGTTTAAATGGTTTTACACTAGTCATATTTCGTAGCCATCTATAGCTTACTATTCATTCTGAGTCAAGGATCCTTCTTTGACCTATAATGGTTTTCTTTTATAAATTGCAACTTGGATTGAGAGTTGTCTCATTGGCCATAATACCAAATTTTCTTATATTTATTAGATACTTATTCATGGAAAAATGCAAATTTAAAAATTGTGTTATATTATTCAGACTTTTTATGAGGGTAGTAATGCCTTATAACGTCAGGTGTCAAACAGTCATTTTCAGCTACCATTAGCGTCAAATTGGTTAGAATTTTCTCGTGATTCTTCATTAAATCCTTATCGTGATTCGTCAAAGGTCTCAAATAGATATTGTTACCATCATTTTTGGAGAAAAAATTGAGTGATTCATCAAAATCAGTCGATGTTTTTATCGTCTAAAAGAAAGTGTCCATTTTATCATTATACACCAAAATTATCGTCATTTCGCAAGAAATTTTACCGATGTCATGAAGATATCCCCATTTCAACCCTCTTTTATGTGACGTAATTTGAGTTATTTCCCTTGGCTGCATTTTGGTTGATTTCCTGATTTGAATAACCAAATTGAAATATTTAGTACAAACAAATCTGGTAAAAGATTCTGACTACATGTAGATCAGAGTGATAAATCAAGCAAGCTTTAAGTTTAAGGCTATTAAAAGAATTTATGTACGTTGACCTCAAACATGAAGACAAAAGGGAAGAAGCTCTTGTTCAAATTGTGTCAATAGATACCTATATCTATTGGAAAAACAGTTTGATTACTGAACCGTGACCTGTGGGAAAGGTTAGGTGATTCACAGAGAACATACAAATATACAAATACCCTAAATATATAGATGATGTATTGGGATTACAATGTACTTATAGTACCAGTATATATGAGAAAGTTTATTCCTGTTATATAGACATATACATATGATACATGCAGATCTTCCTATTTTTATTTATACATGTCATTATAATGTATACAACATGAACATTGTCATAATGTATACAATAAAGATTTGAAATTTCCATTAACCCTTTTTCTGTAATCTATAATGATTTTTAAGCATTATTTCTCTATTTTTTAAACACCCATTCAAGCAATCATCAGAGGTGGTTAATGTCACAGTTATTACACATTCTGGGCAATGTACTTCTGGACATATTGTGTGTACACTTGTCTAATGTTGAAGACTGTATTTCACTCTCTAGAAATCTTTTGGATATTTTTGTAATTGGTTTGCTGTCTAATTGACAAACCACATGGTTCTTCTTAGTTTTCATCTCTAAAATCTTATTCTTGTTCTATAGTCTCTTGCTGTCATCTTGGAAGAAAACATTTTAAAGTTGGAACAGTTGCAACTTTAAGGAAACCAGAAGTAAGTTTGATTATCTCTTTGAAAATTTTTGTCCCCCTAATTAAGGTTAACCAAAACTTCACACATTAAAGCACAAGGAATCAGAAGCAGTTACATCTCACCAATCATGGCATCAAGTACTCATTAAAGCTTGTATATATGAAAATTGATGCTAGAATATTTATTAAAATATTGTGGTTGAAATTGATAGATTTATTTATACCCCAATTGGTCTCTCACTGTATAACCATGAGGACAAAAGGTGGATTGTATGTGAATTAAGGTCTTATCCACCAAAAAAATGCTATTACTGACCTGTTGTTAGGAGATATATTGCAGGATACAATGTATTACTTTGAGCAGGTGGTCATAATCATTGGACTTTAAGAGGGGAGTAGTCCAAATAATTAAGGCAACTTTAAAGACTACTTTAATATTTTGCTGTGACATCTTCCTCGCCACATCAAAAACTTAAATTAGCGTTTCAAGACATCAAAATAAATGCATTTGGACTATGAGACAAAAAGATTTTTTTATCAGTTGTTATTAGCTATGAACTACCTGTCACTAACTGTGGTTGCTCTCAGATCTGTAAATTGTGTCTTATTTTTATTAGGAATATATAAATACCCAGACCTCAATGTAAGCTAATGAAATGGTTGCCTGGGTAATTTTGAAAGCTAATTGGCAACAAAACATTCATAACTGGTGGCCATTTGGGCAATTAGAACATTTACGACCTGGCGACCGTAAATTGTCAGAAATTTTGCCCTGATCCGAGTCGGGTTTTAAAAAAGTGTGAGCACTTAACAGTAACACAAACTTATATTTTATTTCAAGCGCCTTTTAGATTTAAGCTTGATCTTGGAAATGACAAAGATTTATCTGTCTCCGAATCTTATTTCAGCACCTAGTCACAACTTTTACTATTATGTGTCCTTAGAAATAAAACCTTTGGCATTTATAGCGTGTTTATTGAAAGCACATGGTCGAGCCTCATTCTCGATTTCATCAATGAACAGATGAAACAAGATCGGCGATAATTTCGTAACTTGTTCTCATCAATAACATAAGTTATGAACAGTTGTGCCATAAGGCCCTAAGATTGAGGATTGAGGATACAGGCTACTTTTTTGCTAAGGATTTCAGGTGTTCACTTGACTGATGGGGCAATCACCAGTGCTTCTACACGTGTCCGATGAGAATTTTACTAAACTGGGGCTTTGGACTACCGCTAAAAGTCACAGATTGTCATAAAACATGCACAATGTAATAAATTAAATAAATCATGTGGTTGATTTATAATCAAAGAGCTGAAAGCTCTGAAGAAAAATGACGCCACTGTCTCTAATATTGGGATAGTTTTTATGCAAGTCTTGATTTTCACATACCGTAATTAGTTTAACAATGCAACATGTATCGTGAGCATATAATTGATATTCGTATATGTGTGTGTGTGTGAAGTGAAGGTGACAACTGGCTGGTTTTTTAAGACAAATGAATAGGTCAAGACTAGCTGAATTGTACAAATAAATACCGTAGAAAGGCTTGTATATTTCTCACTGGTACATAGTCTGAATCTGGGTCCGTTCGCTTTCATTCACGTTTGCGCCCACTCATTTTCACCCCTGTCACTTTCACACCCTACATTGTTCGCACCCAATCTTAATTGGTTTTGTGTTTAATAACACTGTAAGCAAGTGTTTTCTTATAAGTATAATTGTTGTCATTGTCTCAAAATAAAGTGAGACAGCAATTTTTTTTTGTGTTGAATAAATCTTAATCATGTTTTGGATAAGGTATTGCTAAAAATAATAATAATCCTTTCTAAATAAAGTGGTATTTTGTCAACGTTTCATTTTGTGTTGAATAACTCTTAATCATGTTTTGGTTAGTGTATTGCTATAACTTGTTTCATTGACTTGTTTCAAAATGAAGTGAGATTCTGACTATGTTTGTTTCTGCGTGTTGAATAAATTTTATCATGTTTTGGTTATATTAGTGGATTGCTATGTTTTATTGTTTCGTTGTTTCAGATCAATGGGACCAAGCTGTTAAAAACAATTATCTTTTGTGTTTTTTCCTTTTAAATCTTCAATGTTTTACTCATACCAAGCTATAAATACATTCAGTATTTACACCAAAGCAATTTAAAACAACAACCATGATTTTCCAATTATTCAACTTGAATTTGAATTAAAATTGGGCGCGAATGAGTAGAGTGTGAATGTGCGAACGTGTAGGGTGCGAAAATGTATTGGGCACAAACAGACCTGATACCATACAGTCTGAACCCCCTTCTCCCACAAAATATTAAGTAAATAATCTTTTTGTTACTGCTATCAAAGGTCTAATGAAACTCAGATAGTTTCAAACATTTGTCAAAGAATTCTAGTCAAACTGGCACCTAGTTAAATTGGCACCTGGACAAATCAGCACCTGGTTAAAATCGACACCTGATATAGTCAATTCGTCACCCATGTTAAATATATATTTTTAACAGTGTTTTACGCAATAGGGTAAAAATAAGAAAGGGGTTGCCAGAATTTTTTTCAGTATTTAAGCAAAAAGAGTTAAATACTAACTTTCACATTTTTGGGTGTTCATGTACATTTTGTATATATTTATTTTTCTCAACTAATGACTTTTTTGGTGTATTTTTAATGATATATATATATATATGAATAGTCCAAATAATTATTACGTCTGGCAAGGCTTTTTAATTTTATTCTGGAACACCTTCCTATAACCGCAAGGCTATGTTAATTTTTTTTCTGGGACGCCTTCCTACGAACGTCGTATGAAGGCGTCCCAGAAAAATAATAAAATAGCCTTACCAGACGTCATAATTATTTGGACTAATACATGAGATATTGTGTATTTTTCTGCATTATTTCAACCAGTTGAGCATTTTACAGGATTGTTGGTTTAATGCTGTTTAAACTTTACTGAAAGACAAACACCTTAAATTTGCTAATTATTTGGCATGAAAGTTTGATTTATTGAAAGGGACTCATAGTTTTCCATTTTATTTTAATAATTGACTTGTTTTTACAATTACACAAATTGTCTAATTGTTAAAACAACAGCTTTTGTAAGGGCTTCGTTGTTTACCTTTATACACTACATATTCACTTTCGTTTCGTGGTTTACCAAAATACACAACAACATATTCACTATGTACTTGGTAACAGTAATTAATTAATTGAATAGAAAATATTATAACAAATATTATTGGATGCCGAATTGACGTCGAATAGGTGCCGATTTGACTAGATGCCAATTTAACCAGGTGCCGACTTGACTTGTACGTTTCAATTCCTCTGCGATCGTTTGCGGTATTTTCTTGAGAAAACCTATTTTCCATCATCAAAGAGAAGAAGAAACTGCTTTAAAATGATTCTGGAACGCTTCATGATTGTTAAAATAAGTTTAATTCACTCAAAAACAATTTTAAAACTTGCGATTAAACAGGAAGTTTCCAAAGCACGTGTAAAAGAAGAAATTAACCGGTGAGAGTGGAAATCCGTATATGACAGATATCCCTATAGTACGACTTTGAAAGTAAAACAGTTCAATCCTTTTGTAAAACAATCTTTAATATACCTATCACATTAATGTTTGAAGGGTCTTAAGCTTATTCAAACCATATAAGTCGGTATGAAACACCAAAACGGAATGAACAATAACCGATTACGTTTTGTAGTTTACAAATTTTAAAACTGGTTCCCGTCAAACTGCAACACTTTGTTCGAGTGTAGTGGAATACAAGCAAAAACCAGTGTAAACTGGGTCCTGGCTGAATTAATACTACACAATGATGCATAATGATAACACAAGCAGATTCCAGTTTGTATGGAAAATAGGAAATACGAAACCAAGCGCGGTAGGCAGAGAAATGTAATGAAGTTCAGGTCGGCAGTTATGGAACAATGACTGCGTCATTTTCCAAAAACTATTTTTTTATACTCTACAGCATTTATAAAAACACAAAACAAAAACTTACTACTTTTCACAAGGGAAATTTTTTTTTTAGCTAGAAAAAAAATGTAGGCGACCTAAAATTATTTCCTGGTCACTAGAATTTTGAGTTGGCCACTAAATTTTCATGTGGCTACTTCATTTCAGAGGCTACTTTGAGGGCTGATACCCTGCCACGTCTGGCCTGTTCAAAATTTAACTAGCTTTGTACGGATCTGGTGGGTTAAGCCCTTTTCAACAGATTTTTATAGTTTGTTCTTATGTACATGTAGTGCTGTAACACCACTGTCCCAGGTTAGAGTAGGGTTGATTGCCCTCAACATAATGTCAGGCTTCTGACTTGTGACAGGGAGCCTGTGGTTCAGTGGTTTTCTATGGTTCATGTCCATCAATTCATATTTGTTTTACATAAATTGTTTTCTTATAAAACATGCAATTAGTTTTTTCATAGGCCTTTTCCCAGTTACTGGAAAAGGGGAGGGTAAAAATGGAGGTAAAAATGGTTTGAAAAATACAGGAAAACATCATTGAAACAGAACAGTTGATGCACAGAAATTCCCATACTTTTTACTATTTCCACCTCTATCCACAATATTTACCTCCTGTTCAATATACATGTAGCTGTTATAACTTTGGAGTGGTCAGATAACCTGTGGTGCTCCAGATAGTGGAGGCATCTACTAAAAAAAAGGTCTATTGTTGTAAGATCTTGTAAGTGACTTTATGTTTAATACTAATAGCAGACTATACAGTTTGGTTTTCTCTTAATGTTGAAGGCCGAATGGTTGTCCCTTATCTGCTAATTGCTTACATCTCAACATTCAAATTCATTCTTTGTGTCCACAATAGTAAAGTGGAACCATCTAGAAGACACTATTGTTCGCGCAACAAGTGTAGAGGGCTTTAAAGCTGCTCTCGCGAAACATCAATTAATCGATGGCGCCTTCACTCCCGATGTATAAAAGCCAGAATTGGTAGCTATGACATACATGTACCCATACAGATACATCAACCTCAATTGAACTTTGGAAGATAGCTGTCTCATTGGCAATAATATTAATCTCCTTATTAAAAGGGTTATTTTCTTATTGAGTTTGACTTCATCAGTTCAGGTTCATCATAACAAACGAACAAATATGGCTGTATTTACATGCCAAAAATTACTCTGACAACGAGTACAGACTTTTGTTACCTGTGAAGTTGGAAAAGTTTTAATGCCTGGCATCCAATAGATATAAAAAAGTTAAATGCATTTCGTGTTTCAGAAAGATAAAATCTGTTTTGGATTTTGATGGGCATTTATTTCCCTTTTTTCCTAAGTAATTCAGGTGTTTGCTTATTTTTACACCTTAAGCAGAAAGGAAAAAAAATGCCCATCAAAAACCAAGAAAGATTTATATATCTTTCTTATACACAAAATGCAATAAACTTTTATATATCTAGTGGATGCCAGGCATTAAAACTTTCAAAACAGCATAGGAAAGTCTGAACACAGAGTAGTTTTTGAGGTGAAAATACGGCCATATTTGTCCATTTGTTATTTATGTAGGTATGGCAAACCAATGGGAGATAACTCCAAATTACCCTAAATAATTGTTCCCAGATGTGTGTAAAAATAAAATCTTTGGGTGACCTCCGATTACAGCCTTCTGTTAACTTGTTAAACCTCAGAAGGTTCTGATTGCTTTTGATAGATATTATATGAATATTCATGATTCTGTATATTATAATTTTCGGGAATAGGATGAAATATTTGAGGTACAAACAAGGGTTTGAAAGTTACATTCGTTTCAAAAAAATACAAGGGAACATTATACAGCCATAAAATGTACTTTTTTATTAAGTTTAGTATATTAATTAAATAATAAGGTCCAATAAATAAATCTAGATAGCTGTGTTCATATCAAAATTAATTTTTATAAATTACCCTCCTTTTTGTGTATACAGAGTTATTTTCCTTGCATGGACAATTTTTGGTTTAGTTTTGATTGGAAATCAGCAGTGATAGTTTTTTTTGTGCATTATACAGCCAGTTTATTGCGATTTAAAGATAGTTCAACCACTTGCCATTGCACACGAGATAGTAAGGATACTGAATAATGTGGTTTAACAACAATCAATATATGTATTTTCAACATGTTCAACTAAAAGAATAGGAATCCATGCAGTAGCGGCAGTAGTCCTATAACATATGACCTCGGGGGCATTATTTACTATTTCTATTTACTGTTCTGATAATTTTTTTTTACTATCAATGTGCCACCCAAGCCTATTCAGAAAAAATAAAAAATGAAAATATCAGTATAAAAACGTTAAAAATTGAATAAGAATGCGAAGTCATATGTTATAGGACTATAGCGGCAGTTCACTTCGAATGCTATTCACATTCAATGCATTTTGAATTTCAGTTCTGAATGAGATTGGTTTACAGATTTCACTGTATAAATATTGTAACTGATATACAGATATGAATTTACTTTACTTTTATACATACAAGTATTTACAGTGATTTGACATAATTATTTTGTTTGAAATTTCTCAGTGCAACAGGTATTTTAGTCCGGTAGAATAATTGTTAAAACGTTGTTGTTGTTGTTGTTGTTTATTTTTATTTATAGCATTCACTATACATGCTATATAAGAATAAGAATATTTCATTAAATAGAATGTTAATGAAAAGGGAACATTCTAAAACTATCATGACTATACAAAAACAGATGACATATTTCAAAACTTTTCTCGTCTCTCATGGTACAACTGATTTTTATAGTTCATTCTTATGTTGTACTGTCAAAGGTCAGGGGATTGGGCACCCACTAACATGTTTAACCCGCCACATTCTGTATGTATGTGTCTGTTCAAAGTCAGGAGTCTGTAATTCAGTGGTTGTCGTTTGTTGATGTGTTAATTATTTGTTTTTCGTTCAATTTTGTACATAAATTAGGCCGTTAGTTTTCTCGTTTGAGTTGTTTTACATTAGTCATTTCTGGGCCTTTTATAGCTGACTATGCGGTATGGGCTTTGCTCATTGTTGAAGGCCGTAAGATGACCTATAGTTGTTAATTTCTGTGTCATCTGGTCTCTTGTGGAGAGTTGTCTCATTGGCAATCATACCACATCTTCTTTTTTATACACACACACAAACACACACATTTGTATATATATAAAGAGTAATATTTATATTTATTTTTTGTTTCTTTAGATTCAAATGTTTATAAAGATTTACTTTACATTTTCAATATACCAACTGATGCTCTGAAAAAAGGAATATATAAAGGTATCGTCATGTTGTGTGACTTTGGACAATAGAATTTCATGAGAGTGGTTGACATTTTCATGCTTTATGCTTCTATTTTGACCAAAAAACTTAATATTGAGGATTGAAATTGACTAACAAGATGTAAAAGAAGCAATATAAACGAAACTATAACCCAAATGATTAAAAAAAAATATTTTATTATTTTTAAAGAGAGGAAAGTTTTTCCAGAATAGTAAAAAATTACCATTTTGAAAATTTGCTATTTCTTCTTTGTTTTTATGTGTATTGATAAAAGAGAAACTGTTCTGAAAATGTCTTCACAATGCCTTTAAAATGAGGTTAAGTTGTCTAAGATCAGTTGATTTAAAAAAAATCACTTTCCGTACCTAATTTATGAACCTTCATCATACTGTAAATTGACTGATTTAACTTGTTGCACTGTTGGTTTTGGCCTAGATTTACCATAAAACTTTATAAAATTGTTTCATACTTTTCCAATTATCTCTAGTATTTTGGTGTACAGTATTCAGATAACTGTTAACTGGATGGAGATTTATATTAAGTTTATGATAAAAGTCATTGAAGATACTTCCACTGGTACCTTTTTAGATAGACCGTCAACAAGTTATTGAAGGGAGATAAGTAATAAAAGGAAACAAGCCGTTTCGGCCTTGAAACCAGTTCGGCCTTAGTTGTTTCGGCAATGAAAGTTTCGATCAAGGTTAACTTCGGACAGTTATACAAATGTACATGTTGTCGTATCGATTATCTATTGCATGTAATTATAATTTTAATTGAACCCAGTTCACCAGTCTTAGTTATTTTAATCGGAGAAACTCTTGCATTATAAGATCTTATAAGTGACTAAGTTAGTCAGTAAATCATTTTTACAGTGACATTTGTAAATGAGCCAGTCCATGCGAAAAGGTACAAAAAGTCCTTTTGGTAAACTTTACAGGACACGTTATCAAAGTTTGTTATAGTATTTTTGAAAAACGATTTTATCCGAAAAAAAATTACATTAATGTAAACATTCATAAGATTGTCAATTCTATCCCGAATTTGTCAACTAAAACAGAAAAAGACGTAGAAATATCTGAATTTTTGGTATTTGAGCAAGTGTAAAATCATTTGTTCCCCGGACTAATGCTATACCGACCAGAAACTATAAAAATGTATGACACTACAGAGACAAAAGTCAATAATTTCCGTCAGTTCTACAGGTTTAAAGAAAGTAAGACAACATTAAAACATGAGGGAAAATACAAAAACTATGACATCTTGTGTTTTAGAAATTGAAGTTTAAGTTAAGTTAAGTTATTTAATATTATATAAATCAACCGTAGTTGCACGGGTTTCGAACCGTTGCCCGGTTTGATTGCATTGATATCCGCATCGTAAGCGGGCGCCTTATCCCCACTGCTACCGGGGTTAACATTATCAATTGGCATATCAAGCCGTTTAAACTGTACTTTGAAAATGATTGAAATATATGAAATAATTCACTAAAAAAATCTTGATAAAACTAAAGGGGGGGGTCTCAACACTCGCAGGTGCGTGTAGCTCACAGCTTGATGATATGAGGGAAAGTAAATGTGTTTTATAAATCACAAGTCTACTACCAATAATTATGCACACTTTTTAGAATTTTGTAAATTTTTCGTTTTTGTACCTTTTCGCATGGACTGGCTCAAATGTAAATATGTACAAAAATTAACGATAAAACACATGTGTTATAGTAGACCCAGAAGAGGTTAGGCCAGGGTTGGATCCAGTCGTTTTAAAAAGGTGGAGGGAATTCCCACCCCAGGACAAAAAGGGAGGTCCAACTATATGTCCCAATTCAAATGCATTGATCGTCCCCATCCCCTGGATCCGCCACTGTCAGGCCCGAATGAACCTATCAGCAGGTCAATTTAATAAATAAAATATTTTCAATTTCCCAGGCTTGCAAATAGCAAATGTTTATGAATTTATCTTCAATAAGGCAGCAACCATTTGATTTTCTGGGGGGGGCTATGGTTTTTTTTTCTGTGCAAACTTTTTTATTCGCCTTCGGCGAAGAACAATCTATTTTTTTAGCGACAAACCGAAAACAATTTTTTTTCTTTCAATTTTAGCATTACATATAGTGGCAGCTGAGGGTGAAACAAACAATTTTTTTTTCTCAGGGTCCAAAACAAATTATTTTTTTCACCAAAACCTGGAAACAAACTTTTTTTTCCAAAAAAAACCATAGCCCCCCCCCAGAAAATCAAATGGTTGCTGCCTAAGTTCATTATTTTATACATCTATCTGTAAATAGAATTAGACTGAAAGTCTTACTATTATATATCCCTAGTTTAGCTACGCATGCATGTGTTACAGTAAATTTGTATAATTAGAGATAATGAACATTTTCTGAAACTTTCCGATATTATTATGTAATCATGGTAATATCAATTATAATTATAATCACTAAAATTATAGGAAATCATATGCATCATAGATGGAAAAAAATGTCAGGGGTTATACATATTAATGCCTGGCCTAGTAATAGCAGGAATGAAGGCACACAAGACATTTTGTGTATAGCAGTTTAATATTTTATTATACAATAAAATTATATTTAAACAAACTACTGGTACATTGTATATTAACATACGAGCTACTATTGCAAATTTTCTCTTGATTTTCGGTTTGTTTTTTAACAACCTCACTGACATTAACAACATCTACTGTAATCGAGAATCCAACCTAACGATAAAAAATCCAACATACCAAAATGATTGGTAGAATTATACCCAACTTAATAGCTCAGTGAGGGAGCTGTAAACAAAATATCGAGGTTTTTTTTATAATATATGTTTACTTGACCGTTTTAAAGTAATTACTTGATTATCAGACCAACTTTTTCATAATAATTTGATAAATTCCCCTAGCTTGCATTGTTTGTACATTATTTGAGCCACAAAGCTGTGTTGATATCTTGAATACAACACTCTTTTAGACATTGACTGCTGCTCTTTGTACTTCTTGTGCTAAGTTTTCCACGTAATTTCTTCAGTACCTTTTGAGATTTTTATGTCTTTTTTCTCATGATTTGTCTTTGTATGTTAATTGTAGCTGTTTTTTGACCTATTGGTGAGAGTATTTTATTTATGTCGTTCTTTTATTTGTACCTATATTCACTCATAATCAATTAAGAAAGGCGTTTAAATTTATAAGTGTTGTTTTCATTGAGGGGGCTCTTCATTTGTTACACTGGTAAAAATGGGAATCGTAGATAAAACTTTCTTGTTCTGGGTTATAACAATCCTAATTTTGTGGAAAAAAACACACTGATTCTACATAAAATATACTGCAGATGATATTATCAAAATGATGGACTTGTCAAAAGACAGTCGGTATTCCAATGGGTACTTATTGTGCACCCCTACTGACCGATTTGTTTTTGTACTCTTCTGGAGCAGAATTCATTCAGAACCTTCTAAAAGACAAAAATAAAAGGCACCTTGCGAAATTCTTTAATTTTACTTTCAATTATATTGATGATGTCCTATAACTGAATAACCCTCATTTCAGCCAATACTTACATCTCATATATCCCAGTGAACTTGAAATTAAATAAGGATACTACTGATACTATAAGGACTGCTTCATACCTTGATCTCTCTCCTTAATATTGGCACAGATGGACGCCTTAAACTAAAATATATGACAAACGGATATATTTCAACTTCCCTATTATCAATTTCCCATTTTTCAGCAGTAACATACCCTCTTACCATCGTATTGTGTGTTTATATATCTCAGTTGATACGTTATTATGCTCGTTCGTGGATGTTCATGTACAGGAGTTTGCTCCTTAATCTAACAAAGTTAGGAGGAGGAAGATAAAAAAAATGACAGTCCATAAATGTTATGGACACCATCATGGTTGATCCATACGACGTGTCTGTGTCTAAACTAACTAAGCCAGTAAGGACATTTTTACCACGTTTTAGATTGTGGTTGGCCATTTACGTCGTCTGGTCTGGTGACAAATTCCCGAAAATGAATAATTTGCTTAGTATGAATTCTCATTGCTATAAGACGTGTCTCGATATTTGTACATCCAACATTCATGTATTTAGTTATGATGTTTTATTTGTAATTCTGATCGGATATTTTATTTTTGTCTTATCGGTTGTAGTTGTAATTCCATTTTTTTATTTTCTATTCGTATGTAAAATTAAAGATAATTACTCACCCCTTTCATTTTTATTATTTCAGTTTAAAGCAACTATATTCACAGGATTTATTTGTTTTACACAGTTTGACTTAGAAGAAAAACCGACATAGTTAGATAATACTATTAATTACACATTACTAACACAATTCTGTATTTTAAAATATTCTTATAATTGTTATAAAATACATCAAATAACATAATGACAAACCTAATCTCGATTTACATCCAATTTGTTTTTTGGTTACGTTATACCGTTGTGTGACGCACAGTTCGTTATTCTATAATGCTGTTTTTGTGTACTGTCCTAAATTTATTTTAGGTTTTCGTTGTTATTCTGTGGTTAACATGTCGAAATGTACTCTGATATTACTTATTTATGTATTTCTCTATCCTGAGTGTTCTTGCATTTATTTATACTGTTTTCCTGTCAGTTTTGTATTGTTGTCATTTTAGCAGCATATTTAACATTGCCATAAAGCGCGAGGTCTCGCTAGCCTCAAAACCAGGTTTAACCCAGTTCTTCTTAAAATGTCCTGTACCTAGGAAGGAATATTGTGGCTAGGGAAACCTCGCGCTTTATGGCAATATTAAATATACTGTTATGTAATAGTTCGTTCATACAAGTGAGAGGTTAAGCTAGCTATAAAACCAGGTTCAATCCACCAGTATGAGTTTTAGCTTTTGATTTTGCCATTTGATTGGGTACTTTCCTTTTTAGCTCACCTGGCCGAAAGGCCAAGTGAGCTTTTCTCATCACTTGGCGTCCGGCGTCCGTCGTCGTCCGTCGTTGTCGTCGTCCGTCGTCGTCCTGCGTTAACTTTTACAAAAATCTTCTCCTCTGAAACCACTGGGCCAAATTTAACCAAACTTGGCCACAATCATCATTGGGGTATCTAGTTTAAAAAATGTGTCCGGTGCCCCGCCCAACCAACCAAGATGGCCGCCATGGCTAAAAATAGAACATAGGGGTAAAATGCAGTTTTTGGCTTATAACTCAAAAACCAAAGCATTTAGAGCAAATCTGACAGCGGTAAAATTGTTCATCAGGTCAAGATCTATCTGCCCTGAAATTTTCAGATGAATCGGACATTCCGTTGTTGGGTTGCTGCCCTGAAATGGTAATTTTAAGGAAATTTTGCTGTTTTTGGTTATTATCTTGAATATTATTATAGATAGAGATAAACTGTAAACAGCAAAAATGTTCAGCAAAGTAAGATCTACAAATAAGTCAACATGACCAAAATGGTCAGTTGACCACTTTAGGAGTTATTGCCCTTTATAGTCAATTTTTAACCATTTTTCGTAAATCTTAGTAATCTTTTAAAAAAATCTTCTCCTCTGAAACTACTGGGCCAAATTTAACCAAACTTAGCCATAATCATCATTGGGGTATCTAGTTTAAAAATGTGTCCGGTGACCCGGCCAACCAACCAAGATGGCCGCCATGGCTAAAAATAGAAGATAGGGGTAAAATGCAGTTTTTGGCTTATAACTCAAAAACCAAAGCATTTAGAGCAAATCTGACAGCGGTAAAATTGTTCATCAGGTCAACATCTATCTGCCCTGGAATTTTCAGATGAATCGGATAATCGGTTGTTGGGTTGCTGCCCCTGAAATGGTAATTTTAAGGAAATTTTGCTGTTTTTGGTTATTATCTTGAATATTATTATAGATAGAGATAAACTGTAAACAGCAAAAATGTTCAGCAAAGTAAGATCTACAAATAAGTCAACATGACCATAATGGTCAGTTGACCACTTTAGGAGTTATTGTCCTTTATAGTCAATTTTTAACCATTTTTCGTAAATCTTCACTACACCAAAAGGCAGATTTACAACAATTTGGACAGTCATGTAAATGTTTGACAAATGTAACTACTTTTCTGCAAGATATATTTGCGGACCTGCTAATGTATATGTAAATGAATTATTCCTTTGACATTATTTAGGAGGTCGTCAAAGATATGCTAAAGATAATTATTTTATTTCCATAGCTTTAGTCATTCTCCAAAGATATGTAAAGAAATGCCATAGATTTGCATGCACTTTCCAAGATAGGAGATATATGCAAAGTTTAAAATTTGCATAACTGATTTACAGAGGTGTGGGCAGTTTTGAGAGACCGCGGTTTATAAAACATTTACGACCAATGTAAATGCTGACAAATGTTTGTGTTATATTTGCAAACGTTTGTCGATATCGTTCATGTATGTAAAGAAATGTATTTTATTTACTAATACTTTACAGTATTATAGTTATTTTGATAAATATTGATATTTGCGACATATCTTTACAGACGTACGCAAAGTTTTGAGAGACCGCGGTTTATAAAACATTTACAACCAATGTAAATGCTGCCAAATGTTTGTGTAATATTTGCAAACGTTTGTCGATATCGTTCATGTATGTAAAGAAATGTATTTTATTTACTAATTCTTTCCAGTATTATAGTTATTTTGATAAATATTGATATTTGCAACATATCTTTACAGACGTATGCAAAGTTTTGAGAGACCGCGGTTTATAAAACATTTACAACCAATGTAAATGCAGTCAAATGTTTATGTAATATTTGCAAACGTTTGTCGATATCGTTCACGTATGTAAAGAAATGTATTTTATTTACTAATACTTTCCAGTATTGTAGTTATTTTGATAAATATTGATATTTGCAATATATCTTTACACACGTGTGCAAAGTTTTGAGAGACCGCGGCTTATAAAACATTTACAACCAATGTAAATGCTGTCAAATGTTTGTGTAATATTTGCAAACGTTTGTCGATATCGTTCACGTATGTAAAGAAATGTATTTTATTCACTAATACTTTCCAGTATTGTAGTTATTTTGATAAATATTGATATTTGCAACACATCTTTACAGACGTATGCAAAGTTTTGAGAGACCACGGTTTATAAAACATTTACAACCAATGTAAATGCTGTCAAATGTTTGTGTAATATTTGCAAACGTTTGTTGATATCGTTCATATATGTAAAGAAATGTATTTTTCTTAACTCCCAAAAAATTAGAAAGTGTCTTATATATTATAAGAAATTTTACGTATTGATGGTTTCAGAGACCGTGAAAATATTTGAATTGATTAAGTAGATATTGTTCTTCCCGAATCCAAACCAGAACTTTTTAAAGTTATGATATTAAAAATGGCAGGTTGCTTTTTAAATGTCGGACCGATGATATTTTTTTCTATTTGAATGGTTAAAAAAATCTTCAAAGCTTTTATCCAGAACCAAGGAAACTATTTAAAACTTGAGTGAGGATTTTTTAAGATCTTGTTGGTATAAAAAAAACACAAATGCTGTAAAATGTATTTATCTTTCCTTACAGCAGGGTTTGCAATTCGATATGCTTGTTTGTATCAGAACGGAAACTTAAACTTATACGACGAATTGTAATAGTAAATTGATACTTTTTTATAGCTTAAAGAGACATAATGAATGGGTTGATGGATTGATTTGTGTAAACGTCCAGCTGCAAATGCTACACGAATCTTAGGTGTAGGGAGAACTGCACTAATATAATAACACTGCACTAAATTGTAAGCAGCATTACTTTATTACTTTTTGTACTTCAAAAATGAAAAAAAGACGACGTAATTCAATGACATTATAATTATTAGAATAAACTCTAAACCAGAATAAATAATGATCAAATCGATAAAAGCGGTACGTTTTCTCAACCCAAAGTAAAGTACCAATATTGGTGTGGAAAAAGTTAGTTTAGTTTCTGCTTATTTGTGATCTTTTTTTATTTTAATCAAGAGAATGATTGATTTTTTTTCTTCAATATAACTTAAGCCAAGGCGTGTGTTTTCAATGTTTTGCATGATCGTATAATTTGAAAATTCACGAGTATGCACATACATGTACATGTATTTTATCAGAATGATTATGATAACAATTGAAAATGCCAAATAATACAATAAAGAAAGAGCATTAATCAAGTATCCCTCAATAGGTGGTAAATATGTCACTTGTATGTAAATGAATGGATTTTCCCGACTGTGAAACGGTTCATCTTTTAGCACTACACTGTTCCTTAAAAGGAAAACCGTATGTGTTAATTACCAAAATTGATCTAATAACGCTAATTGGGTATAATAAAATCCAGACGTTCTAAAGAGATTAATAATATAAACATGTACAAATCATGCCAATTAGACGCAAGCCAAGAATATGGCAGATAAAGACATAGGGATTATTTTTATAATTAAACATGCAGTTTGTATTCATGAAAATGTGTTAATACTTTGAAAAAGGCAAATAATTTAAAAGTTTACGTGCTAAAAAATTAAAGAAGAAATTAGAACAGTAGCATAATATGTTGAAATTATATACAAAAAAAGTATTTTAAAACAATTATCTTTTGTATATAAAAACAAGCATTCTCGTTTCTCCGCTTCTCATATATAGCAGATTTAATAAATTCGATGCAAAGCAAATAATTTAACCTTTAAATTGAATATAATCTCTGTATTTCGTGTTTCAACAAGAATAAACATGACCAACATAAATGGAAAAAAATACATCAATTTTCATCAACTTCCTTCTATTATATTAATCTGATTATATATATATACAGTTATATATGAAAATATTTATTCAATTCAGAATAGATATAGAAAATCTTTGTCCTTTTTGTTTTCCAATCTTGACTTTATCCTATTTAAAGATATAATGATCTCAAGAAATATTCCCATGCAGTACATGTATTTGTTCCAATCGAAGGCTCCAAATTTTTAAAACATTTTCTTATCAAGATTGACATTTAATTATTTCAAACTTATATAATATTGTTGCTGAATGATGTAAATGTTAATCGCCAATATCGAAATCTACCTCCATTTTGTCATAAGTAACAACATATTAAAATTTGAAAACCTTTGGATGAAAGGTTCGTAGATTACCGAACGGAAACGATTGGATCAGCTCGCCCGCTCGTCAGCAGTACAACAATAAATCAATAACGGGACTGGAAATCGGGTAAAAAATAGCAAGTCATAAATAAATGTAAAATGCATCCGGTTTACTGTCATCCTCATGTATATGTCGTATACTTGTTTTAAAACTGGTGTTTGTCTTTGAGTCTCTTTTTGTTTTTACTCAATGTCATCAGAAGTGTGTCGGCACTGATCAGTGGCGGATCCAAGGAGAGGGTGGGGGGGGGGGGGTGTTCCGGGGGTTGGAACCCACCTTTATTTTGCCGATCAATGCATTTGAATGGGAGCATATAGTTGGACCCCCCCTTTTACTCTGGGTTGGGACCCCCCTTTTTTTAAATGGCTGGATCCGACTAACTACGCACACAACCCACCCGTTTACATCAAATAGAGTATCCGGTATTTTGTATTGTATCAGGATGTTGATTTTCTTTTTAATTATCACAACTAACAGAATGTTTAACCTTTCTTGACTGCTGCACAAAATGTGTTTGTCAGACACAACAATTCAAATTGCACTGTATCGCCCTGTAAATGCATGAAATATTTGCCACCGGGACTTTGAGCAACCATCTATCAATCAATTCAAATTGTACCTCAATATCAATGTTTACCAAATTACGTTATTCCGTAATATTATTAATTCGTATATTTTATCAAATTTGATTCGCATGTTAAACTATATTTTCCAAGGTAGAGAGAAAACGGCGGATAGCAAAAAGCATATTGACCGGCAAAAAGCATATTGCACGGTTATTTTTAGAATATCTAAAAACCGATATACTTTGTGACGTCATGTAATGAATTTCAGGATATTGTTTAACCTTTTGAAACAAATGATATCTGTGATCGATTATTTGACGAAAAAAAATCTTCAAATACATAAGATGTCAAAAAAAAGTAAATGAAATAACAACTAATATGTTGTTATTGTCAAGGAGACAATGTAATATCTATAAAGATCCAACAAACCTAAATGACGATTTTGATACAAACATGGTCGGAAATTAATAATATAACAAATATAGCCTTTGTATGAGGTCAATACAGTATATATTGACCCAAAGAAGTATATCGACCTCGGACTTCGTCCTCAGTCAATATACTTCTTTCAGGTCAATATATCCTTGTATCGACCTCATACAAAGGCTATATTTGTATAACGTCACACGTTTTCTGCCAAATTCTAAGCGTATCGGTCTACTTTGAAGCAATGTATATAAAAAAAATCAAGGACGATGACATATGTGTTTCTATATATCTATAATACTAAAATTACGAGGTCCAATTTGTCAGCCGTCATCACGTAAAAACGACGAATCACAGAATTCAACTTTATATATAACTAATATAGTACAAAGGTGTAGATTAAAAATTACACCACTCCAAGCCCTTTTGTTTTCCACGTAATTAATATTGCCAATAATTAAGAAGTTCCGGGTCGAGTCCGCTACCGATACCAATAGTATATTCACCTGTTACCTTATCTGTACGTTCCGCATCTGACAGGCGCACTACCAAACGTTGTATTAGAGCTGCTTTCTTACAAATTGACGAAAGGTGCGAACGAACGTAAAGGGAGCACGTATTTCATTTCCACAATAACTGTTAAAAGAGTCTGTGTTTTATCCAGTAAAACAGCATTCTTTTCTAAATCAAGTTTATTTTTCAAAAAAAAGAATAATATCGCAAATAATACACGATTTTAATATAATCAAACAGAGAAAAATTGTGTCAAATACACTTACGTCCGATACGTTACTTACGTAAACCACGAGAACACACATTTCCGCGGGAAATTTTTAAGCACGAGTTTCACGATTAACTTTTCAATGGCATTATTGAAGTACGTTAGTCTAAATTACATTTATTTTATTTTTTATAGTACACTTTCAGCAAAATGTCAAAGTGGAATATCAAGATTTGCTAAACAAAAATGATGATACATGTTTTTAAAAAGTAATGTTGAATAAATCTAGAAAAACAGATTTTGTATATCAAGAAAATAAGTCTACGATTTTACACCATATACATTGTGGATTTTATAATGACGATTTAATAATACACATGTTTGGAAGATAGACGCGAAGTTATCACTTATCGTCCAGTGGCTAATATTTGATGAATGTTGCGGACTATAGGCAAAACGCAATTATACGCTAAAATATTCGTTACATTGCCCATATATATCATATATACACATTAAGGGGGGAGGGGGGGGCGATGATTCAAAACATTGTAATATTGAAGAGTATACGTAGGGGAGGGGTCGGTTTTTAGTTTTTTAGGGGCATTTTTTTTGTCTGACTACTAGATATATTTAGGATATTTTGTAGTGTTATCTCATCCGACCTGGTGGTATCATATTTTAACATATCGTACGTCCCGACATCCTATAAATATATCGGAAAAGTCCAATTTAATAACTGTCGTTGCATGTAAGATAATTGTCCGAAGTTCCACGACTATTATTTAAATATGTCAAAATAAAGGATCCCTTAAACGAGTCTTACGTATGATTCGTCAAGCATACGTACCTTTCGTCAATTTGTAAGAAGGCTCTATTAAGGACTAATATGCTATATACACGGGTCATAACCACAGGGTTAATTTGACACTACTAAATTGTAAAATTGTTACCTATTGTAGTATTTTAATCCGTAAGGCTTTCTAAGATAACAATACGAATACTAAAAATCTGGACTAAAAATAAGGTGTATAGGTACAGTTTTCAATTTGTTAGTGGGCATGACGTAAAACAGCAAAGCAAAGAATTCAACTTTATTTATAACTTATATAGGACAATGCTGTTGATTAAAAAATACTCCATTCCAGGACCTTTTGTTTTCCAAATAATTAATATTACCAATAACTGATAAGTTCCAGTTCAACGGGTTCAAACAGAAAGACTTGAAAGCAGAGAAAAACTGTGTATCTTATAATCGACATGACTTTATCAGATGACAATACTTATACTAAAATAAGGCTTCCGCAAAGTTATATACTTTAATTCAGTCACGGACCCGTGATATCACGGGTGTGTTCTAGTATATATGAATAAGGGGATGTGGTTTGATCGCCAACTCTCCACAAGAGACCAAATGACAATGAAATTTACATCAATAGGTCACTGAACTGCCTTCATCAATGAGCAAAGCCCGTATCGCATAAAGTCAGCTAAAAAAGGCCCCGAAATGACATAATATTTATGTAAAACAATTCAAACGAGAAAACTTACGAACTAATTTATGTCCGAAATAATGAACGAAAAACAAATATGTTACATAACAACAAACTGAATTACAGGCTACTTGACTCGGGACAGGAACATACACAATGTGGCGAGGTTAAAACTCGTTTAAAGGAGCCAATCCTCCCTTAACCTTGGGCATTAACTGGATCCCTGTTGTGTTCACTTATCTCATCAGATGAATACAAATTGAATACATCTCAGAAAAACAGAGTGGACATGGAAGGGTACTTATACATCCGAACAACCAAAAGACTTCAAGTACAGATCTTAGACTATTCGCAGTTACTGACAATTAGTTGAAAGCTAATAACAACTAATACAAAAAGCATGCATCTTAGATGCATGGATTCAGTATACAATCCTGGATATTACGTTAGTTTTTAGTCTTTCTCCGTATAAAAGAACAAAGCCATCTATTGAAAAATATAAAAAAAAAACTCTTGGTATGGATCAAGTAATATTTTAAGGGAAAAAATGTCAGGCATAGAAAAGCATCTTCCGGAAAAATATTCAACATTTAAACTACACTGTGGTCAGATTGTTAAGGGATACTGTACTGCATTGTGAAAAAAAACCAGCTAGATATACATAAAGATGGTAAACTACGAACTTATGTAACATTCAAGTGCAACGTCGGTTTTGAAAATTATTTGTCAATAATGCGACATTTTGATCAAAGAAAATGTATAACTAGATTAAGAATATCTGCTCACAAGTTGCAAATTGAATCTGGTAGATACCAGGGTACTCTTCGACAAAACCGAATTTGTCTCAGGTGCACCTCAGGTGAGGTTGAGGGTGAAGTTCATTTTTTATTTAAATGTGACACGCATTTATTAAAAAGAGAGGAATTGATGCAAAATATATTAAAATCATGTCCAAACTTTCAAAATTTAAATATTAATAACAAATTAATTTGGATAATGAATAATGAGGATCCCAATGTACTATTTGCATTTTATAAATATATAGAAGATACTAAGAATTGAAGGACAACATAATCTACAATAACTAATTTCAATATAACTCTTTAATATGAATTTGGATACCCTGTTAAGCCTGCACAGATCATAAGAAGAATTTCAAATTCTCTGGCACCGTTCCTTGATGATCCTTGCTGGCTGGACCCAGAATCTATAATCCTAAATATATGTTTTTAAAATATTTTTTAAATAATTTAGGAGTTTGACTCATCTGCATTAAGTACAAGTAGGGACTTCCCTTTAAGCACCGACTCTTGGTGCTTTCTGCAGATAAGTCATACTAAATATCCTTTATTAAATAATATAGGGTTATTGCATGAATATTGGGGAATATTGTCCCGAGTAGAATTTTATATTGCACGAGCTTGAGAGTGCAATATATGTTCTACGAGGGACAATATTCCCCAATATTCATGCAATAACCCTTTTATTGTATAGCAATATAATATTTGACAGTAAAAATTGGCTTAAACTAAGATTTAAACGTTGATGACGTCATGAATTTTGAAAATTTATTGAACTAGTGCAATATTATACAATTACCGTCTTTTGATGAGGTAAATATGCGGTTTTATTGACTTTTGAAAAACTGATATTCACTGAGGCCGACGGCCGAAGTGAATATCAGTTTTTCAAAAGTCAATTAAACCCCATATTTACCGAAACAAAAGACAGTAATTGTTTTATTCCATATTCCGAGAGAAGAACATGTATTTAAGGAATAACATATACCAAAATAAATTTAACATGGAAAATCTAATCATAACGTTGCATGTAAAAACGCGTGACGTTTAGCGCGGTGAATAACACTTTCTCAGGTGAATATGCTTTTTTATTCAAAATCCAATTCATATAGAGAAACCTACTTAAATAATACCAATATGGAATAATAGAATTTATTGCACGCTTACTTTTGGTTACGTTCTGTGGGAAATATTATATTGCTATACAATAATACTTGTTATTTGCAGTATACCTCATGGTCAAATGTGCGAGTGCTTAAATTGTTTTGTTTTTTTTTAATTTTTTTTTATATTTTCTCCCCACAAACTACTAATGCCTCTTGTTGGTCTTTTGAAAATGCACTTACCGGGTGCACTTGAGTCACTGATATATCGATGTCAACAAAGTATTCATTGAATAATAATACATTGCTACTTTTATTTTATTATTTTGTTAACACTTGTTATATATCTTGTATTGTCTATGTATTGCATATGTTATTGTTTATAATAATATTGTCTGTATGCTTTTGCCCTCCTGGGGCCCTTATTTGGTTAATAAAAATATTCTATTCTATTCTATCCTATTCTATTCTATATTACAAGTATATAATTGACCAATGTGGAGCTTATTTTCGCAATTCCATAGATTGCTTTATATACATATAGTCTACAACACTAGACAAAATATCTGTTTCATTCTGATGTCACTCGATTCAAAGTAAAAGTGTGTGTAAAAAAAAATTAGAAATCGGGAGATATGCCATTCAGTATCGTGTTATCTTGATATTAGTACACAGCTGTGGAATACAAAGAAAAATTGACCACTTGCAGGGGAACACGAAACTGCATTGAAAATGAAAAAAATAAATAGAAAAGAAAAAGATAGGCTAACAATTTAAGAATAAAGAATAGTGGGCTTCTAGAATATAAAGAATAGAGAATAACGTGCAAAATTTGTATAGAATAAAGAAAACATGCATGGCGTAAATAATATTAAGAATTAATACCCACCTCCCTCCTTTTCTAGACCCTCTTTTATCCTATGACTCTTAAAAGAAAGAAGCGCCGTAATTCATAGGAACAAATAGATTTGGAATATATTATTTTCTCTCATTAATTTAAATTACATGACAAAAAAGACACGATTTACAATAAAAGTTACGTTCATATTAAGTTTGATTATCATTATTTACAATAAACAAGATTTATATTTGGATAGTTCATTTTATGACTTCATTTAACAACAATTAAGTTCTAGGCTTAGGTTATTTTTTACTTTTTCGTTCATGGTATTCATCTGCTGACGTTGTTGCATGTCTCCTCTCTATACTCTGCCGTCTTGGGTAGCATTTTTTATTGCTGTACGTTTGTCTTTGTGTTGTTAACATTCAAACTTATTTTTTTTGTGTAAATGGTTAATGAAACTTGGTTGATAAAAACGAAGCATTCAGTCTGTCATAAATTAGTTTTGGCACAATCTTAGTGCTAAGATTATTCTTATCTGCTAAAAGAGGGACGAAAGATACCAAAGGGACAGTCAAACTCATAAATCTAAAACAAACTGACAATGCTAAGAGTGTATCTAGTAGCAATCTTAGAAGGATTGACAGCCCTTAAACTCATGTTGCGCTTGCAACCCTTAGAATACTCTTTATCCTTCTCGGAACGCTCGGTAAATTTTTATTTGATCTACTTGAATCGTCTTTGAATTCTCATAGCATATGATGTGTGTCAACATTCTTTTTTTACTGAAAAATTGTAATAGTGGTCAGGGGCATCCCAATATTTATCTTAGTTGATGAAAATAGCAACTGCATTTTTTTTTCGAGCGCACAACTGTTGTCCTAACAAACTAGACCATAGGTTCACCAAACTTACATAGTTTTACAGCCCCCCTCAAAGAAAAAACAAAAAACAAAAAACACACACACAAAAAAATACAATAAAAAAACACTATTGCTAGTACAAATGTATCTGGACAATGACATGCGACCCCCAATGCTAGTTAACACGGGTGCAGTACTAGTCCATAACTTATGTGCATTGATTATAAGTATAGATACAATCGTGAAATGAGTGTGTGTCTCTTGCCAAAAGCTACGGAAGCGTATTAGCGACACACATTTTTTTTTTTTTTTCTTCCTATGTTTGCGTTATAACGCAAACCTTTGTGATATAACGAAAACCTTTGCGTTATAACGCAAACCTTTGCGATATAACGCAAACCTTTGCGCTATAACACAAACCTTTGCGTTATAACGCAAATATTTTTATTTCAATTATTCATTAAGTTTTGTATTTATGTCCGTCTGTCATTCATTTCGGATGTGATTTACTAGTAGATAAAAAAAGAAACATACATACAAGGCCAAATCATTATAATAAATATGCATAGGAATAATGGAATAATTGAAGTGCAATTATACATAAATTAAGACTGATTTGTGCATCAGAAAAGTATATAATTTAACAAGAATAATGTCATACAATTGTGAAACCTCCAAGTCAAATAGACAAAATGATCTTTCTGCTTTAAAATGAATTATTAATAAGGAAACATTTTTTTTTAAATCTCAGAATATGATCAAGATTCTTTGATAGAAAGTCAGTGAATTTTCATTTCAATATAATGAAGTATTTTTAAGATGCTTGGGTAGCAATTTGAATAGAGAGAACATAATTTTATTAATAAAACATCTTCATTCTATACATTTATTGCCAAAGGGTAGCTTGTTTGAATGTAACCTACTTTACACAGTTCTCAAACGGAGCTTACCTTGGAAGTATATTTATATTCGGTTATAGCTATATTAGCAGGGTTGATTTTTTTCTTAGGTATAACCTCAATTTACTCAATTTTCTTTGTAATATATATACTAGTAGTAACTTGGATATCGTTTTTGGGGACCTTTATAGTTTGTTGTTTAGTGTGAGCCAATGCTCCGTGTTGAAGACCGTAATTCGGCCTATGATGGTTTACTTTTACGAATAGTGACTTAGATGAAGAGTTTTCTCATTGGCACTCATACCACATCTTCTTATATTATTCTGCTCATTATTAGTCATTGATATGATCTAATTATTCCAGCAGTTTACTTTGCAATTACTACAAAGGTGATACATTTTATTATATACAGCCTCCTCCATTAATAACTACTGTTTCCTTGGAATCTTAAATAAGAAATAAGATAAAACAAATGTTTGCGTTATAACGCAAAGGTTTACGTTTTAACGCAAAGGTTTGCGTTATAACGCAAAAGGTAAAAATGCGTTTTAACGCAAAGGTTTGCGTTATAAGGTTTGCGTTATAACGCAAACATAGGAAGAAAAAATAAAAAAAAAAATGTGTGGCGCTAATACGCTTCCGTAAAAGCAGTTCACTTTAACATTTCTTTTTACATTTGAACACACTATATTTTGGTAGCATTCCTTACAATGACTTTTAATTTATGATAGATTCTGCCAGATTTGCAACTTGCATAATTAACTAATTAAAAATTATAGTAATTAAATTCTAAAGGTCACGTTTGGTACCCAAAGAACTAAAACTTCAATATATAAACCTCTAAATTGAAGTTCAACCTGCATAGGTATTACAACATCGTGAACGGAGGATTTGTATGTAAAAAAAGATGTTGTATGATAGCCAATGGGACGAATACTTTTATCCGCCAGGTACCAAAGCATGCATGATACAAGTTAAAGATTGTAAAATCAGAAATGTGCCTTGATATATTCATAGACACAGAGGCTTGTCACTTTTTTTGTTTTATCTTTTTATTGGAAAATATTCTTTAATATATCAACTTATTTAGAGTTTTAAACATTTATCAATGCGATTTAACTATAACGATAGTTTATGTATTTTGCCCCTCTTTCCTTTTTTCCCGCCTGTATGGAAAGCAAGTACAATGATATATGTTTCCGACTCCACTGTTAAAGGACAAATGATACATGTAGTTATTTTAAGACTTTGCGTAAAATATGTCCAAGAAAGAAGTGCAAGATATTGCTTTGTTCAAACACGAATCATATACATTTCCGCTAAAACTATAAGTCTAGACTTCGTCTTGTTGTACAGGGTACAATTGCCTTATATCTTTTAAAGATATGTTTTCCATGGTTTTTTTGTAAGATAGATTTTTGTACCTTCTATTTGAGTAAGTTACATGTACTTGTATTGTGACTGTCATTTGTTTTTTGTGTTGTGTGTTTAGTTTATATTGTGTAAACCTGTAGGTTTTTGAGATGCTGATCCAAGCCTAAAAGATGTTTTATATACTTTTCTTTTGTTTGAAATTTGCCAGAGAGAGATTCAAAAGATTGAAGAGTAATTGTAATATGTATTTGTCGTTTACAAATCTTCTTGAATTATGTTAAAACAAAATGACTTTGTGACATCGATTCTTGTTTCAATGTTATTTCAATTAAAAAGTGTGCAAAGTATGTTAAATGTAATTATTGCAGAAAAAATAAAAAATAAAAAAAATTAAAACTTATTTGATCATGACAGAAAAAATACGATTCCTGTCAAAGTACATATGGAAGCTGTAAAATTTTAGGATAGAATAGGCGATAAATGAGATATCGAATGACTGATAGTTCGATAACTTATTTTAGTTTTGCGTATTTAAAAACAACACAATCAAATGACAACGGGAGCATTGTTTTAAGACAATGTATGATGTTATTAATCATAAAGAAATGATAATTGTTTGTGCCTTATATTGATGGATATTGATACTAGCGGTGGTCTTCTATTGATCTTTTCGGACCAGATCTTTCTGTGAAAGGTGATAATTGTCACATTTAACTGCTGATAAACCCCGTTGATCGGAGGAAGGGCGACATCTCGTCGATGGAGTGATATTATCTATCAATTTTGTTTGATTTCATTGGTAAATTGTGTGTCAATTATGACACGTGACTCACTGGTTCTTTGTTTGTAGTGTTTAACTTTCATTCTCACACACAAGAAAGTTTTTGCAGAGAGAGCTTCATAAAGCACACGGAGTTCAACATCTCGTGACTGGACTTAACGGATAAGGAAAACAAATATTACAAAACTGAAATATTCGTCAATAGATTTAACGTTTAAGTATGTGTGCAAACTAGCCGATTCTTAAAAAAACATTCTCTCAAGATGTGTTTTGTGTCAAATATTATGTGACAACTATTCTACCGATGAAGGAATATTTCTATTTCAGAAACTTGGACTTTTTATAAAAACTTGATAAATCGATCGATAACCTTCCGAATGGTACCGATTTAAATTTAAAATGAGGCCGCATATCTAATATTGTTCAGGATTAATTTGTATATATGTATTATAACTATCAGTAACCAGAGACATAATATATATATATATATATATATATAGTACAACTCGTCTTAAACATCAACCCAACAATGTTAGATCTGTTAATTTGCTTTCGCAATTTCAGACGTACTTATATATATATAGTATATATGTCTCTGCAGTAACATATATAATACATATTGTAGTATATGTCTCTTTAAAAAAAATTATATGTTTTATAAACAGAGTGAATTATGACTCGTGCAATTCCAGAAGTTTCAAAGCGATACTCGAAGGAAACGATCGTTTTATGCGAATGAACCATCATAACTTACCGAGAAACAAGATTTTGATGGATAAAGTAATTTACGCAGAACACCAAACAGAGCTCGCGAAATTATTAAAATACATGTATAATAAATGATATTACCAATATGCCAAAACCAATCCCAAAGCAGCTATATTTGTCATATCATAGCTTGACCACTAATGCTATGGAAATATTTGTAAATATAATCTGCACCTTTCAAATATAGTAGCAAATTAAAAGCAAATATATCTATTTACCATACATTTCTAGCTGTCTGAAATATCTTTCTTTATCATTTCTTTGCATATGTATTCAAAGTTACATATGCCCAATATATTTACACATACATTTCTAGCTGTCTGAAATATCTTTCTTTATCATTTCTTTGCATATGTATTTAAAGTTACATATGCCCAATGTATTTACACATGTCATTGATATTATCATTTGACCACATTTCTCAGTTAAACAAATTGTCTGCAAATCTATGTATTTACCATACATTTCGGAATATGTTCAAAGGCTTTTGATATGTTCTGCTTTGACATACATTTCAGCCGACAATAAAGACTAACAAAATTATTCCTTTACAATACATTTGACAGGTCTCTGTAGATTAAAGGAAATTACGCTTTACACCCCTCTATAAAGTTCTCGTTTTGAATTGGTTTACATACCAGGAAAATGTAGATGCACCTTACACTTTATAACCCATATAAAATCATTTGAATGATGATGCTTTGCTACCTAGACAAAGAAACACATTTGCGGATAAATTTACATCATAGAAAAATACATGACAAAGATTTCCATTTGCAGAGGTATACAAAGACATAAGTTTGCAAAAGTTTTGCGACGGTCATAAATATATATAAATTCTTAACTGCAAAATGGTTTGATTAGGTGTTAAGATATTTTATAAACCGCGGTCTCTCATAACCGCCCATAGGAGGGTATAGCACAAGAAATATTAATATTTACAACATGTAAAGACAAGATAAACTAAATGCAGTGGTTTGTAAATATATGTAAATGTCGGTCTCTGAATACATTTACATAACATTTGCATACCTCTATAAATCCGGGATTTCGTGTAGTGCTTGGTAATCTTTTAGAAAAATCTTCTCCTCTGAAAACTACTGGGCCAAATTTAACCAAACTTAGCCATAATCATCCATGGGGTATTTAGTTCAAAAATGTGTCCGGTGACTCGGCCAACAAACCAAGATGGCCGCTATGGCTAAAAATAGAACATGGGGGTAAAATGCAGTTTTTGGCTTATAACTCAAAAACCAAAGCATTAAGAGCAAATCTGACAGGAAGTAAAATTGTTGATCAGGTCACGATCTATCTGCCCTGGAATTTTCAGATGAATTGGATAATCGGTTGTTAGGTTACTGCCCCTGAATTGGTAATTTTGAGGAAATTTTGCTGTTTTTTTGTTATTATCTTGAATATTATTATAGATAGAGATAAACTGTAAACAGCAATAATGTACAGCAAAGTAAGAACTAAAAATAAGTCAGTATGACCAAAATAGTCAATTGACCCCCTAAGGAGTTATTGCCCTTCATAGTCAATTTTTAACAATTTTCTTAAGATTTGAAGATTTTCAATAACATTTTCCACTGAAAGTACTGTTATAGATGGAGATAATTGTAAGCAGCAAGAATGTTTAGTAAAGTAAGATCTACAAACACATCACCATCACCAAAACACAATTTTGTCATGAATCCATCTGTGTCCATTGTTTAATATTCACATAGACCAAGGTGAGCGACACAGGCTCTTTAGAGCCTCTAGTTGAATTTTCCTCGGAGTTCAGTATTTTTGTGATTTTACATTTTGTATGTTGCATTGTCATTTGTTTTTAGTTGTTTACTCTTATAGTTGATATGTTTCCTTCGGTTTTAGTTTGTAACCCGGATTTATTTTCTCTCAATCGATATATGACTTTTGAACAACAAAATCTACTGTTGCCTTTATCTACAGCACTGGATGGTCCGATACCTTTACTGGTGAACTATTAGTCCCTGAGGGTATCATCAGCTTGAGGAAGTTGAAATCTAAGTTCTGTATAATTTAAAAATTAAAAATGGTAACTTTTGGAGAAGTTAGTTGGAACTTAGGTTTCAACTTCCTCAAGCAATGGTGACCATAAATCAATTTAGCTATTTTTTAGTTTCTTTATGTTCACATAACTCTTCAACTGTTTCGGTTCTTACATATCCTTGGCTTTGTGTATTCAGGACGTTCCCGATGAAAGGAAATCTAAAAGAGTGCTTTTGGCAAATGACACGAACCCCACATAAAATGGCATGGAGGACTTCATGTGCTCTGGTGGGATATGCATATCCTGCTCCACATGTGGCACCGGGCGTCAACGGTATGGCTCATGTAAGTAAAAGTAGTGCTTATTCGATCGGTCTAATTCAGAAGAAAGAGGACCGAATTGTAGTTACAAGAATTTAAACAAATCTGTCGTCATTTGTGAAAAACAGATTTTCTGTAGCGTTCAACCAACAGAGTCGAGATTGGGTCCGTAAAATTAATTATTAAGGGTTTATTTCAACTTCACTACTTGAATTCTTATTTCAAAAGCTTCCATGTGAGCAGCAACCCTCTACCAATAACTAATTATAGGAATTACAAGGATATCGTATCAATTGTGAGATTTATACTCCATTTAAGACTCTGCTGCTGCTGGAATACTGCTATTAAGAAAAGGAAAGTTCACCACTGGGAAGCTGAAATAATCTCTTTACTCAACCGATCCTCATTGTCAATTTTTAGATGTAATTCAAGATATGAGGCAAATTTAACTGTATCTGTTGTATTGAAGTTTATCTCAAGATTGATGGGATAGATGCCATTTTTGATTTATTTATTGAGAGGACATCATGCATTTTTACAGCGGGAAAAGAAGTTAAAGGATAATGTTAACTTCTTTTCTTTTTCCCTAAGAATCTCCTGTATAAAGTAGGTCTCATACGAATAAAGGAAGACGTCGGCGAGAAGAGGAGCACAGTTGGCACTCATCGGAATGCCTATTGTTTGTTGAGAAACAAGAATGTGTCCCCAGTACACGGATGCCCCATCCGCACTATCATTTTCTATGTTCAGTTGACCGTGAAAATGTGGGAAAATCTTTAATTTGGCATTACAATTAGAAAGATTATTTCATAGGGAACATTCCCAATTTTATGTGTACTAAGTTTCAAGTTGACTTCAACTTCATCAAAAACTACCTCGACCAAAAACTTTAACCTGAAGCCGGACAGATGGACGGACGAACGGACGGACGTACAGACCAGGAAACATAATGCCCATAAATGGGATCTAAAATAAAAAATTCTCTGAAAGTGACAGATGTGTTGTCAATCAAGAAATCAAGTATCTTGATAATGTCAGTTTCAGAAAACAATTTATAACCTCTTTAAGATGAGATACTTGTACTACGTTGGTCAGTCTTTTTATGAAACAAAGCAGGATCAACGCTTTCTGTTTGTCTTTTAGTTTTGAAAGAGGAATTCTTGTGTAAAATGTTGAAAAGTCAAATGATTTAATACTATTGCAAGATGAAAGAGTCTTTGATTGTATTTACTCTAACCAATTTTTGAAATATTTAGTATCCACATCTGATGCACACCACCTCTATAATAGGTAGTGTCTCAATAACTTTGAAGCCCGTCTTTGATTACTGGTAACATTGGGATTGATTATTTAGGGAAAAAAAACATTATATGGATCACTCTTATAAGAATCAGAAGTATAAATGTTGTTTTCAAGGACAATGAAGAAAGATATTCTTCTTTGGATGGAATTCCAAAAAGTAACATAGAACAGACCTGTGATTAAACAGGATTTCCTTCTTGGCATGTATCGTGGATATACATGTTGATTTTCAAAATAAACTGTCATTACCTTATTCATTTATCATGCTGTTTATGTAATGTGTTGTACACATAAAACGATGATCTGTGGGGACAACAACATATTTGTCATGGTAGGTGGAACAGTTTTTTTGCAACATTTGGGTCTTTAAAGTAGATGTATGTGTAATATTCATAGATCCAATCAGTTTTTTTGTATTAACCACCTCACAGCCTTACTCCATTAGGAAAGCACTGGCGGATCTAGAAATTTTAGGGGCCCACTCCAGTCACGCTTCAGTGATTCCCTATATAAGCAACCAAATTTTTTCCCAAAAAGGGCCGGCCCCTCCCTAAATCTGCCTCTGGAAAGAGTACCTACACCTTCTTTCTGGCGTTTAAACTATTGTCTGGCATAATCCTCTACTGAATCCATCAGTATTTTGAAGTTTTGTTTCAAATTGATGGATGAATTGTCACGATATTACTGGCCTTTGGATAACACATTTTCAGAGAAGTGTTATTGACAATGTATAGATCATCAGTAATAACGTGGCTTAAGTTGTTCATAACACTATAAATTTTGAGATTTCAAAGAAACTATTTGGTTTCAACTCCCTAAGGCAAAATTGACCTTAAATGAATTTAATCTATTTTAAAGGTCTCTTTGTGCATAAAGCGCTTCAACTGTTTTGGGTTTGACATTTCCTTGGCTTTCAAATAACTGGCTTTGAGCGATTCCAATGAGTTAAGGTAAATCGTAAAAAGGGAATGCAATTTATAACGTGTTGTTTTTGTTTTTTATGTTTCTTCTTATGATATTAAAGTGTGTCTTTTTTTCTGCTGAAGTTATGTAACCTTTTTTTCCATCCTAGTTCTCTTCTTTATCTATAATGTCATCCTCATCCAAGATGTTTCCCAAACATTAAATTTGGGTTTTAAGTTCTAGGTTGAATGAAACATAGCTGTCATTTATTGGTACCCATTTTATCAGAGTGTTTGTTGCTTCTTTTTAAAATTAATGGCAACTCCATTATTGTGGCTTGTTTTAATCTGAATATAGAAATGTATGTATATTACTGTTTAATTTCTCCAGAACTTGCGCTTTTCTAATTGGTGTTGCCTTTAAAAGTAAAATTACCTATTTCTACTAGTATATGGCAGTTTTGGTGCTTTTGAACTGTTGCTTGTAACAGGTATATATAGTGGCCACTGTTATATCAACACCTATCAATATTCTGACATCACCTAGTAATTTCTGCCATTTATTTGTTGAATTAACCAATTTGGCAGATAAGACCTTTTTCAAAATACCCTTCATCATAACTTATGATAAGTTTTTAAAATTGAGAATGGAAATGGGAGTGTGTCAAAGCCCAAAAAGGAAAAAAAAAAAAGCAATAACTGAAGGCCACCAATTGGTCTTACAACACAGCAAGAAAATCCTACACCAAAAGGTGTTCTCAAGCTGGCCCCTAAACAAAAATGTGTATAAGTTCAGTGATAATGGAGCTCATACTAAACTCCAAAATATATAAATGAACTAACAAAGGCCAGAGGCTACTGACTTGGGACAGGCCGAAAATTGTTGTGGGGTTAAACATGTTTTGTGAAATCTCAAACCTCCCCCTATACCTCTAGCCAATGTAGAAAAAAACCCACACAGCAGTAAAACTCAATTTAGAAGAAGTCCTAGTGTGATGTCGAAATAGGTAACAAAAGAATCTAAGCAAAATGACAATAACACATAAACTATCAAAGGACTACTAGAAGTATTGCGAATTATGTAAGGCAGTACTGTGACCTGTAAGACGAGGTAAATGTGTACAGGAAATGTTTGGCATCCAACTGAGTTATTGGCATTCGCCTGCATGTAAATCAACCAAGCATAGAAAGATATGTAAAGATCCAGCAAATCCATTATGACTAATTTTATAAATCCAAAAACATCTGTATAAATGATAAATGATGAGACAATGGATCAATGAAATGAGTTCCTGGCACAAATGACAAGTAAGCTTAGTAGATTAGCCTCATTAAATAGCAAAAAAATCCACATCTCGCCAGTTTATTGATTAATTGTTAGATGCTTAACGTCCAATATTATATGTTCAGGACAATGGACTGTATTGCAATTCTGTTCTATTAATATGGAATAAAATTGAATGCAATCTTTCTAAACTTGATTAGAAACAAATACATCAAAACTTGAAATAAGAAGAAATAAAAATAATTGTATGAAGAACATTTTATTGTTTTCAAACAAAGAAATAATAAATACTCTGTACTCCAAACAATGTTAGAACAACAATAGATAAAGTGAAAACAATAAAAAAAAATAATAGTATAAATTCTTTGAATATTAAATATATAATTTCCAAAATATAATAATTATCACACAATATAAATAAATAACAATAGAACACACACAATAAATACTGATTTGTTTAAATAGCAGTCAACTTTTTTTTTATGAAGGACGGATTTTGTCTAGATTAAATTTGCACCACATCTTAGTATATACATAGGATTATCATGGGACAGTTGAAATTCAGATTGGACGGAATATTTCACTAGCTAATTTAATATACAAAATGTAAAATATGCATAAAATAATGATTGTATTATATTATTTATTTTCAAAAATTAAACATTAAAATTAAACAATAAAAAAAGGTATAGTAAATTAGTATAAAAGGAAGATGTTGAAAATGTATCTTTTGTTTATTTCTTTTTATCATAGTTGAATCAGATGAAGTTTTAAACTTGTGTGAATTTGACAATTTCTTAAATCAATTATTGCCAAGCTTGCTTGCAGACTTATAAAATAAACTTGAATGAAGAAAATTAAAATGTCATACTTCGGGGAAAAATATATATAAACAGGAATTGTCACAAATTCATCAAGCTTATTATTTCTCACACAAAACAAATGTAAAAGAAACAGACATAAACAAAAAAGAATATTAGTGTAAATAGTTCGTTTTGAAAAGTTAAAAAAAAAATCACATTTTTTTGGAAGGGATCAGTTTATTTTGTATCACAGAGAAGACCTACTCCACGTAGAGTCCAGTGATCTGGTGGTTTAGTTGTCTTCAGAAACAGTGGGAATATATAAGTTAAATCAGTACGCCTGGGTTTCTTGTACACGGGACATTCATACATATTGGCTACTTTGCCTGTTCTCTCCTGGTTTGTGGCAAACACATGTGCCACTGGTACAGCCGTGTATAGAACTTTAGGTGTAGGTTCAATTAGTTTACAGTTTCTCTTATCCCATCCTGCACCATCCAGATACAGTCCATAAATGTATACACCTGTAAAATAAAAATAAACAAAAACTTACATACATGCATGTTACTATTTTGCAGGATAAAATAAATTTTAGTTTCAAAATTACATTTAAAAAACACCCATATCAGACTGTAGGTATAACATCTTTTAAAAGTATATATCATATTTTTGGAAAAAACAAAATAAGCCATCTCATTGATAGAGAATTATTATATTGGATGTAGAAATGAGATTCTAAAACTTTCAAATGAAATAAACATTAGCGGATGATGTAACTTCAAAACTTTTAATCTTATATATTCAAAGCATAATCAAAAATCTAATTTTTCTCATTCCTATAATTTCAGGTTTATGTTAGTAAAAAAATCTTTTGAAATAACTTTATTTTGCATGTGATCGGTTTTCAATTTTTTATCAAATGTTCTCCAGGTCAATCCATTCTGTGTTTAGACTTTTATATCATGTATTCTATTCAATTCTGGGAAAACTTGTTTCCTGTTATAATAAGCACTACAGCTATGGAGCAATGGGTACCAGATTTTAAAGACAAGATGACAGTGTAATAATATGGATTATTGCGCTTGTACTGACCTTCATTAGGTGGTCCATGTAGATCTTCCTTCATCATTCTTGTAACCTCATTGTCCAGAATGACATTATCCAAGGCCCATCCTTTGTGTGCTCTGGTTATTTCCTGTCTCATGGCAGTTAAGAAACCCTACAAATATTGATAAGTGAAACTAAAATATCCACATTTTCTATTCTATTATTGGGAAATATATACATCATTTCTCAAAATTTAAATTTCTGGACAGGAGTTTAAACCCACATTCAGCAGAACATGACTAGTGTGTGGGAGATATTCCTAGAATATTAATAACCAGGAAACAAATATAACACCAAGTAAGTTATTCATGTCTGATCTTTAATTTCAAGGTGTTTTATAGAAAGTATCATAAATTCAGAAATTATTGTGATGTTTTTATTATTGCATAAAATGCAACAGGGTTATAACAGTTAAAACTCGCATTTTGATTTTTTTTTTTTAATATAAATCAAACAGGATTTTTCTGAATATTGCAGAAATTAAAATCACATTTTAGTATAATTAGGCAAAATCGCAATAATAAATGCTAGCATCAATTTTTGAATTTACAGTAACATCGCCCATGGTAAGAATATGATTCCAGAAAGATTTACCCCAAAGAATGATATTGGAGTGAAGATTTAACATTATAAATAGAAGAATATAATATGATCTGGTACAAATGGAATCTATGTGGTATACTATTCTGAGGGGGGATAGGACCTTTATCGGGACTCTTGGATCAGGTGTTTTTAAGCTCAATATTTTGGGATTGTCCCTTTCGCAATCTGGAAATTCTTTTTTCAAATATTGGGATTTAAATTTATTTAAATTCAGAACCTCAGGTTTTCAGGATCATGACCCCTCCTACCCCCCCCCCCCCCCCCCTTATTCTGATTTAATAAATCTGGTAAAAGTTACAATACCTGTGGATTGAAGAATCCAGTCATCCAGAAAGAGTGAGGTCTTCCTTCAAACACCCAGGTGTGGAATTGTTGATTTCTATCCAATAAATCAGTGAACCAGAAACCAAGTGTTGCAGACTCCCAGGAAATCTTCTTCCATTTAGATGGGACACGAGCATCAAACATATTGTCTAAAGCATCACGAAGGTCCTCACTCATGATTATTGTTCCATCAATGGCAAGTTTAAGGTCTTTGAGTGTAGTACGAACAAGAGATATGACCTTCTGCATTCTGTCTATCTCCTGGCGGAGGAAGATGTTCATAGGCTGAAGAATTCCCATCTTTCTTAGTCTGTCTTTCACCTACAAAATACATTTTTAAGTTACAATATCTATAAAACTAGCTTATCTTACTTACTACATGTTCTCTGTCTTTACATTTAAAACATCTAAAGCAACAAGAAGGCATGCATGTGCATGGTTATAACAGGTAAATCTGTGTATAAATAAACAGGAAGTAGTATTGACTCATCGTATTAGCGCTTATCACAGCCAAGCAGTCTTCATATGAAGCCTTTTTGTTCTTAACCCTTGTCATTGGGGGTCTGTAATATTACTGCCTTGAAACTTATCCAGTCTTGTGCGGGCCGTAAAATCACGGCTTCAATGATAATTTTGCTTTGCATTTTTGTTGTCATAATGAGATTTCCCATAGTTCTTTAGATACTAAAAAGGTGAATTGACAAGAGATATAGTTTATATTTTACCTCATATGGTATATAATCCTCTGGTAGTTTATCCAACATATCATCAGCTAGCCTGTATACTATCATTTCTCTGGTCTCACCACCTCCGCCGCCAGAATCCTTAGGTTGAATGTTTACAATTGTAACCAACATTTCATTTGCAGTGTTCGTCTGGTAACTACAATGTTCAATTCAAAATGATGTTAAAATATTAAGAATAATATAAGTGTTTGAACGAATTTTTATAAATTGCTGGCCAACAATTTGTATTAAGATTTTGTTCACAAGATAGCCACCAAGAGAGTAAATGTTGGGGTCAATTCTTTTGTCAAAATTAAAATTCTAAATGTGTGAAAAATATTTGTCCCTGTGAGGTTAACTTATTGAATACTTTTGCGACACTAACTCAACAAGAAAGATTTCATATTTAAAATAAAGTATAAGCATTTTTAAATGACATATTAAACAATTAAAAAGGCCTTCAATAAAAAGAATGAATTATGTCATCATTATGACTTACATGTTTTCTTTTAAACTTTCAGTCTTGAATAAATTTAGTAAGAAAACACTTTTAAATGATGACTTGAAATATAATATGTCACCAGTGGCGGATTTCATAAGTGGGAGCCCTATGACTGCCTAAGGCCCGTTCCAGTCATGCTTTAGTGATTCCCTATATAATCAATCAAATTTTCCCCAGAAAACGCTCTAAATCTGCCTCTGGTCACACGGAATTATAACTTACGTTATATCAGCATTTGAATGAAGACCAAAACACTCTGGTGTATCCTGTAGAGGCAACGCTTCAATACTGGTTCTGTATTCTTCAATGGTCTTACACTTTGGTATTTTGTAACCTTAAAATCAAATGAAAAATGAATTAGAAATCATTTGCTCCTAAAATAAAATTAGAACCACTCATAGATCTGTCTTTAGCTTATATATGAACCTTACTCCGCAAAACAAACTGAAAGTTTATTACTACATTTTAACTTTTAAAGGTATTTACATAAAGTGCAAATGTAGAATTCAACATAATATGCAACTGTAACTGATTATCTCAACAAATAATATAGGGTGTAACTTATTATATATTTTCAAGGGTAAACAAGAAATCAGCTGTAATACTGACAGCATTTATTTTGTATTGTGAAGGTAAAGGAAATTACATAAAGTGACATTTCCCAATCAAAAATTGCATTGAAATAACAATAAGTTTCATTTTCCTATCATGCAAGGTCCATAACTCTTGAAGAAAAGCAGTGAAAATTGTCAATATTAGCCTAACCTCCATATCAAAATTGAAATTCATTTGTTGAACAGTTCATAAAATATAGCAAGAAATCACTTTGAACCTTCCGCCATTCTTCTGTTCAACCCCAAACTAATATTCTGATTTCGGTCAAAAACCTATTTAAAACAGTAAAATCAGTATCCAATATTTATAAAAATACTATCACTTTACCTGTGTAAAACTGGAATGAATCTGCAAACATGTTTTCTCCAAACCAGACTTTACAGTATGTGTTGAGCAGACGTTTATCATAGTCATCTGTGACACGCCCTCCATATTGTACTTCACCAATCATGTACCTAATTGTCTGCCAAGACACACCCTACAAACAAATTTTATGAATTATTAGAACTTTTAGGATTTCTGAAGAAAAAAAGTTGTAATTTAATTTGTTTTGTTATACGTTACAGTAAGATCTTAGAGTTTCATATAATTTTCTGAAAATAATAAAATATTACTCCAAACACAAACATATTTGACCTGATAACCATATAGAATTTTTGTATATATACATATATATATATATAGCAACATACAACATGTACATGTAAGCTGTGTTTTATAACAATTGAGGTATACGGCTGATTCATATGTTTATGACAATTTACAAAATAATAATGCAACATAAATAAATTTCTGGTTTGCAAATTGACTACCATCTTAATCATATAAAATCAACCTTACAATAGGACTTTGATACCATTAAATATATACCCCCTTCAGTAAGAGGTGGTAACCTTTATTTTTAACCATCTAAATCCTAGTTTGAAACCATGTGAATTCAGAAATATTTATTTAGATATACTGTAAATTCATTATTATTTGTGATTTTTCATGGATTTTGTTGGTAACATTGAACCATGAGTTTATAAGTTTACAACAAAATGAAAATTTCATATATAATAAGCTTGAATGTAGAATTTGTCACAACAATAAAATTGAGTACCCACAGAAACTGGTGAACATTTGGAAATGACTTAATTTTATCATTTCATTTTAATATACTGTGAAATATTTTATTTATAGTACAACATATTGAAACTTAAAGATAGTAACAATTAAAGTGAAACATATTTGATTTAATGAAACAACAGTTGAATAGTCATTTAAATGTGATTTATTCATTGACATCATGTAACTTTACCCTTGGTCTAAAATACCCAGTATACTCTTGAGTAGTCTTTGGAAAAAGGAATAAATAATAAATAAAATAGACAATCTAATTCAGATTATATCAATCTCAAAACAAGTATATCAACTAAAATTTAACAAAATATAAGTTTGAGAAAGAATAATAATAATAAAAATGAATAGGTGTTTGAGAAATAAGAAATAACATGCCATTTCTGTTGTTAAAAGTCTGATCATTAAGATATTGAACTTAAAAATAAGATTTTAAAAGATACCAAACTGAAAGACAGAGTCTAAAAGATACAAAACTAATATGTCAGATTATAACTTTCAAAACAAATTAAATCTTAATTTGGTAACAAAAACTCCTGACCATTTTAAATTATTAAAAAAATGTAAATTGGACAAACCTTTTTGGGGTCCATATCATCCAGGTGGTTTTGTACAAACTGAACAGTTGCATTTTGATCTCCCTGATTGAACTCATATGGTATATTCCAACCGATAGGTCCAAACTTACGTCTTTCTTGGACTGTTGTATGGAGGAAGGCAACACCATACAAGGTTGGCTTCCATTGTGGGAAGTTAGAATAATCTAATTGTTCCTGGGAAAGAGAAAAATAAATACAATTTGAATGAGAGAGTCAAGAATGTTAAAGCTTAAAATTCTACTGCAACAGATATTTCCTTACATGTTTTTACATAAGTTTTGGCATACAGTTTGTTTTTTGGTGGAGTTTGTGTTGCTTAGTCTTTAGTTTTTTATGTTGTGTCTTGTGAACTATTATTAATTTGTCTGTTTGTATTTTTCTTTGTTAGCCATGGCTTTGTCAGCTTATTTTTGATCTATGGTATCTTTTGCCCCTCATCAGAAAAAAAACCATCAAATATTGTCAAGCACTATCAAACAACATCAAACAAAAATACATCTTTTAATCCAACCTGTTTCAACGTAGCAAACATAATCAAACTTTGATTGAATTTTACTTGTTTAATGTTTAGAATATAATATTTAAAATGTAATGCTCAAAATGTTAAAGCAAATTTACCATGTTGAATTAAAAAAAAAAACATTATACAGAGGTTTTCATCTAAATTTGTCTCACAAATACAATAAAACACATCCTTGATCCATTTCCATAGATTTTACCTGTGAAAACATGGCATATGTCCTCTTTAGACCAGCTTTGACACCTTGTGGAGGTTCATTGGTAAACTTGATAGATGTCTGCAACATGTTGATTGGGAACTTAGGATGAGGCTCTAATGTCAACCAGAGTCGGAATCCCTCGTTCACATTCTCTGATGTCAATACCTGTAGGAATAAAAAACAAACAAGTTTGATCTCTATCTTTTTTTTGAAGAATTCAATTAAAATTTTGTAATTTTGCAGCACATATGCAAAAAGGGTGCAACAATAAGATTGCAGCAAATAAAATTTCATAGATTATAAATTTCACAAATAAAAAGAAAAAAATATAAAAATTTAAATCTTTGTTGGTTTGTGTTGTTTAAGTGTGTCATATTTGTTGGTTTGTGTTATTGTTTAACTGTAGTTAACTGTGTCATATTTGTTGGTTTGTGTTATTAGTTAACTGTGTCATATTTGTTGGTTTGTGTTATTGTTTAACTGTAGTTAACTGTGTCATATTTGTTGGTTTGTGTTATTGGTTAACTGTGTCATATTTGTTGGTTTGTGTTATTGGTTAACTGTGTCATATTTGTTGGTTTTTATTATTGGTTAACTGTGTCATATTTGTTAGTGTTTAACTGTGTCATATTTGTTGGTTTTTGTTATTGTTATTTGTAGTTAACTGTGTCATATTTGTTGGTTTGTGTTATTGTTTAACTGTGTCATATTTGTTGGTTTGTGTTATTAGTTAACTGTGTCATATTTGTTGGTTTGTGTTATTGTTTAACTGTAGTTAACTGTGTCATATTTGTTGGTTTGTGTTATTGGTTAACTGTGTCATATTTGTTGGTTTGTGTTATTGGTTAACTGTGTCATATTTGTTGGTTTTTATTATTGGTTAACTGTGTCATATTTGTTAGTGTTTAACTGTGTCATATTTGTTGGTTTTTGTTATTGTTTAACTGTAGTTAACTGTGTCATATTTGTTGGTTTGTGTTATTGTTTAACTGTGTCATATTTGTTGGTTTGTGTTATTAGTTAACTGTGTCATATTTGTTGGTTTGTGTTATTGTTTAACTGTAGTTAACTGTGTCATATTTGTTGGTTTGTGTTATTGTTTAACTGTGTCATATTTGTTGGTTTGTGTTATTAGTTAACTGTGTCATATTTGTTGGTTTGTGTTATTGTTTAACTGTAGTTAACTGTGTCATATTTGTTGGTTTGTGTTATTGTTTAACTGTGTCATATTTGTTGGTTTGTGTTATTAGTTAACTGTGTCATATTTGTTGGTTTGTGTTATTGTTTAACTGTAGTTAACTGTGTCATATTTGTTGGTTTGTGTTATTGGTTAACTGTGTCATATTTGTTGGTTTGTGTTATTGGTTAACTGTGTCATATTTGTTGGTTTGTGTTATTAGTTAACTGTGTCATATTTGTTGGTTTGTGTTATTGTTTAACTGTAGTTAACTGTGTCATATTTGTTGGTTTGTGTTATTGGTTAACTGTGTCATATTTGTTGGTTTTTATTATTGGTTAACTGTGTCATATTTGTTGGTTTTTATTATTGGTTAACTGTGTCATATTTGTTAGTGTTTAACTGTGTCATATTTGTTGGTTTTTGTTATTGTTTAACTGTAGTTAACTGTGTCATATTTGTTGGTTTGTGTTAGTGGTTAACTGTGTCATATTTGTTGGTTTGTGTTATTGTTTAACTGTGTCATATTTGTTGGTTTGTGTTATTAGTTAACTGTGTCATATTTGTTGGTTTGTGTTATTGTTTAACTGTAGTTAACTGTGTCATATTTGTTGGTTTGTGTTAGTGGTTAACTGTGTCATATTTGTTAGTTTGTGTTATTGTTTAACTGTGTCATATTTGTTGGTTTGTGTTATTAGTTAACTGTGTCATATTTGTTGGTTTGTGTTATTGTTTAACTGTAGTTAACTGTGTCATATTTGTTGGTTTGTGTTATTAGTTAACTGTGTCATATTTGTTGGTTTGTGTTATTAGTTAACTGTGTCATATTTGTTGGTTTGTGTTATTGTTTAACTGTGTCATATTTGTTGGCTTTTGTTATTGGTTAACTGTGTCATATTTGTTGGTTTGTGTTATTGTTTAACTGTGTCATATTTGTTGGTTTGTGTTAGTGGGTTTCTATCTCATCTTTCCGTACCATGCATCTCCTTTAACCCATAATAATCAAATAAAGTTATGTTGAGAAAAATTCTTACCAAGTCAAGTAATTCATCCATAAAATCCAGACCCAAATGACAGTTCTGTAGCAATACCCATCTACCTTCCTGCATAGATAAACTCAACAATCTTCTGGCGTGGACATCCTGTCCTTGACCCATAGAGATGGCGCCACATTGGAAGTTCTTCCTCTTGGCTAACAACATGATGTTTTCTGTTGGATCAGATCCCATGGACAAGAAGCAGGTTAAAGGTACATTGGTACGTGATTCTTCCCACATTTCATCCATATTCAGGATTACTCCTTCAGCAAACTGTAAACAAGAAAATAAAAACCCAAAAATGTAATTTTTTTCTAAAGAAATCATGTCAAATCATTATTACGTAAAATTTTTCATAGTTAAACTTTGGTAAATTGTATATTACTGCTTTTAAGAATGTCCTAGCCATTTATAAAATTGCATATTCATATGCTATCAGAAAATACATATCTATCTAAATATACTTTTAATCACAAGGTATTTAACACATATCTAATGATTTACTCTCTAGAAAAGGAATAGCTGGACAAAACAAAGTGCTTTTGGTGTTATTGATTAAATTTAACATAAATGAAATTTTTGATGAATGGAAAGTATATAAACAATCATATTTAGAAAATTGTTTTTAATTGTCCATGAATTTGCAATAAATTTAAGAGGACATGTGCTTCATAGTCACATATTAAAGATTTTCAGTAAACAGTTCATTATATTTTATTGGTGAGTTACCTACCCTTAATCCCATAGCTTCAGACACATATTTCTTTGCCATAGGTATGGTACGATCAGGACACCAACTTCTAAGGAGTAATAGTTTACGCCAAGTATCCAGAGTGGTACTGTAACCATCGGGTAAGGTGGCTTCCTCTGGTGCATCTTCATCGAACCATGCTTTCCATGCCTGCAAAGTCATTCCATAAAGTTAAATGTACAAAATATGCATTACCATTGACAAAATTTGTAATTACCGTATTTAGCTGTGTATAGTGCGCTTTTAAATTTTACCTATCAATCCTATCTACTTTTGAAAAAAGTTAATTGACCTGGTCATTCTATGGTGCCTTACTGTGAATGGATGAACTTGTCTTATTGTCTAAAACTACAATATATAGAATCATGCCACAATATCTCAGTAAAAAAATTGTAATCTGGACTTAAGTTCATCAATCAAGGGTCATTCACAAATATTCAAAAGGGAAAACAAGCAAATTAATATTATCGTTTCTAGGCCTGTACTTGTGGTATAATATGTATAATTTTCTGTTTCATTCCTAGCAAATTGTGATAGAATCTGTGAAAACTATGGTATTTTACCTTATCATTCCTGGCAACTTGCGATAAAATCTGTGAAAACTGTGGTAATTTACTAAGCTCTACCAAGTTGAGCCATGTCATGTCAGTAATCCATTTCCTTGGTTTGGGTTCTACAGCATTTAAGTCTAAAGCAGCGCCACCTATTGATAACAAAATATTTTGGTGTAACACTTGTCAATAGAATTATTACAGAAAACGTAAGACATATCACAATTTTTCAATTATTGATATCAACACCATCATTGGAGTGTAAGTATAATAAATTATGTACTTCTAGAAAAAACAGTCCTGTATAATCTAATTAAAGTAGCAATGAAAAGGTTTGAGACGTCATAATTGCAGGCATAATACATATTAAGGTGAACTAACCAAATGTTACGTAATAAATTTGAACATGTATTTTCATAATCACTTGCTTGAATTTGATAACCTTCATTACTGCAGTTATAAAAAGAAGAATCATGTTTGGTATTTACCCTTAATGAATGTTTGGAACTCTTCTCCACGAATTCTTCCTGCAGCCATTTCAATTTTACAGGTCATAAGTGTTGTAAACAAGAATTTATCGTTCTCATAGAACCCTCTGACAGAATAACTAAACACAGCAAAAGTAAGATATTCAATAATGTTATTAATTCTCTTTGTTGTTATTGGTGACTTCTGTGACTTGGCCATAGAGACATCAAATATTTCCAAGAACTGTTTCAGTGCTGTCTGGTACATCACATTGACCATACTCATCTCAACTATCACAAAATATAAGATACTGCCACGGGATGCCACTGAAATAAACAAAAAAATATCATGATAATATATCACATAAATCTTGGATGCCATCAAAATAAAATTTTACGCATATATAACACATAACTACAATATTGATGCCACTGAAATTAACAACAAAATTATGTGGATATTACACATGAATCCAGGATACAGCTCTGATCTAATCTTTTGATATTTTCTTTTTTGCAAGTCGAACATATAAATTTTTTCAATCATACTTTGGTCTTTTCTATCTTACACATTTGAATATTCAGATATTAAATTCTTACAAGTCAGCCAAACATTTTTTGTAATTTAAATCCATATAAATCATAACTTCATTTAAAAAAAAAAATAATCTAGAAAAACAAACCTGGACGGAACTCCTCTCGAGCAGAATTGATTTTGATCTCAGTTTCGGCGGCAATTTTGAGTTTTTCACTGACTTCTTCAGCTGTTGTCTTGGTAATTCTGAGTACCTCAATCAGAGATTCATCTTCTACCAATGACCCCTCAGTAGAGGTCAATCTGTACAATAGGTTATCTTCCAGATCTTTCATCTTCCTCTTGTTTCCTGTGACTTCTTCCATCAGGGTTGTCCTCTCTTGTTCAAGTTCCTATAGAAATACAAAAATGACAGTGTTATTCATCAACAGATTCTTTCAAGGATAAGGTAACGTCACAGAACATATTTTATGGCTAAAAATGTTAAATTATTATTAACATACTCTAGTGTTAGCCTCATTTTCATTGTAAATTCTATTATTTTTTTTTTTTCATTGTAAATTCTATTATTTTTTTTTAAAGAGCTGCTTAAAAAATAGAATTTGATAATAAAAAAATAAAAAAAATAGCAAGCTGTGTCAGTACAAATCTAAGAAAATTATCTTATGCCATTTATTTTTCACTGAGCAATTCTGATTCCAAAAACTTTTTCTATACCTGTTTTTCTGTCAAGATGACAATACCCAACAACTGATCTTCTAAACCTTTCATGGTAACAGTAAAGTCAACAATTGATGTTCTGGCCGATATTTCTGGTGTGTATGTTGGATTGGCCAGTTTGGTTGTGATGTACAGACGGAATCCTTTCATCACGTCTACTTCTTTGTCACCTACTTTCACCTATTCAAATACAGTAAGAAACGTTATTAAGAAAATTATACATTAAATCCATTGTTAGGAAATTCTTTTTATAAACTAATTTTTGAAAAAAAAAATATTAAAAATTTCATGAGTATAATTCTAAGATTCTGATTATTCATTTTTTATTCAAAATAAGGAAAAACATCTTATATTTGTTTTTAAATTTGACCTCTGTTATTTTCCGGACAATTTCAATACATTGAAAAAAAGTATTCTTCTTCCCCCGAAACAAACAGAATGAAATAAATCATTTGAAGGGGTAAGAGTGTGTAAATTCATTTGAAATGGCCTGATAGAATATATACCTTGAATGTAGAACCTGATTTAATGAAGTTCTTCTCTAGTACATTATCAAGTGCTGGATCTAAGTCTTCTCCGACATCTTCTATCAACAATGGCCGTCCTAAAGACAGTGCGTCCTCTAGATGGCTTCTAAAGTACTTATGATTGAGAGAGGTCAACTGTAATTCATTACTCTTTTCTCTGCTCTTGATCCAGAATTTACCCTGACCTTGAGGATCAATAAGTAACGGGAAACGAGCTGCCTTTGTGACAATAAGACCGTTTTGGATTGAGAGCTCGTCATTTGGCAAACCTTCCAAGTTCCATTCACTCACTGTTGTATTGTCAACCAACATGGTCACCACATTCACATCCTGTAATAAAAAAATTCACATTACCTTTTTAAAATATGACTTTTTATCGATCAAGAATCATGTGTGTATTCAAATTTTTACAAAATGACAAAAAACAATAGACAAGGGAAATACAATATAGGAAGCTCTAAATGGTCCAGTTGTGAATAAATTAAGTCAGGAGCTGATAATTCAGTGGATGTCTTTTAATGCTGTCTATCATTTTTGTTTTTTGTTTTGCATATAAATCAGGCCATTTTCTTGTTTGAAATGTTTTCATTTGTGATCAATAGCTGTGAATTTGTAAGTCATTTGGTCTCTGAATAAAAGTTGTCTAAGTGGCATTTATACAACATCTTCTTATTTTCCATTGAAAACAGTATATCGAAGTCTCGCTCATTGACTCTATCAAATGGAGACAAAAATAAACAAAATATAACTTACATCACTGAAGGGAATCTTGTTAGTTATCATTTCTTTCTTCCATCCCTTGAGTACAAGGTTTCTGAATTCTTGATTGAATGGACCAGTGTAAGACAGGAAACCAGTACACAACAATACGTCACCCACAAGCCTATGAATCTGGGCTTCAAATCCTTTACTGGCTTCAGTCCATCTTATTCTTTCTCCTGATAGACCCTCAATAAGAGCTGTGGCATTTATCATCTTTCTTCTGCAAGCTTCAGCATCATCAACTAATGTCTACAAGAAGAAAATCATATAATTTTTTGAAGGCAAGTCATGATTTTGGTTTTCTTTAAAAAAAAAATAAAATCCAGCTATATTGTTATACTGGGTTAATCATGGTTCATAGCTATTAATAGTGTTTTTGTTATTATAAACCATTTTAATTCTTGAAGTTTTTCCCCCCAAATTGCTCTGAATACAAGTTTGCTTTTACTTCTTTTAGCTGCTCTAACTTTGACCAAGTGCAAGAATGTCCTACCAACGATTAATTAACCTGTTGAAAATTTATATACTTTGGAGTCTTAAAGTTGGTAGTATGAAATGAGTCTATTGCTAAATAGGTGTAAAAAAAAACTTCTCAATAATTTCTGACTTTGCATTATATCATAATGGAGTAAAGATTTATTTTACATTACTAGATATCTGACTAAATAACCTGATTAATCCACATTACTTGTCCCCCCCATCCTTACTATATATTGCTTCTTATTTTAATTAGAAACTATGGTGGGATAATTTCTGATTTTACATTATACCATAACGGGGTAGAGATTTATCATAGATAATTGACTAAAGTACCTGTTTCTCTTTCATAGCAGCATCATACATAGCCATTACTTCTGCCAATTCTTTTTCCTTCTCATCTAACTGAGCTTGAGCTTTATTCAAATCACTCATGGCTGCCCCAAGTTTAGCCTCCTGTACGACCAGATTGGCTTTGAGTGGTAAGACTTCCTTGTTGATGCTAAAGAAGAAGGACATAGCTTCAGTCCATCCAGCCAGACCAGCCACATCTCCACATACTTTCTGTGCAGATTCCATGTTGTAATCCTCCATATCTAGGTATGGTGCTAACAGTTCTACTGTTTCTTCATTGATTGAATCCTAGGAAAGTAAAAAGATGACTTAAAACTTAAAAACATCAACCTTCTATAAAATCTATTAATTTCTTCTCTTTCACTTATTTTTATAAACTGTCTAATATAAATTACTATAACTGTTTCTTCTATAACTTATACTGTGGATTCATTTAATTTCGTGGGTCCCAATTTTCGTGGATTAAGGAAAACTTACATGTAAGTGGATATTTAATTTCGTGGGTCCCAATTTTCGTGGATTAAGGAAAACTTACATGTTAGTGGATATTTAATTTCGTGGGTCCCAATTTTCGTGGATAAAGGAAAACTTACATGTTAGTGGATATTTAACTTTGTGGGTCCCAATTTTCGTGGATAAAGGAAAACTTACATGTTAGTGGATATTTAATTTTGTGGGTCCCAATTTTCGTGGATAAAGGGAAACTTGCATGTTAGTGGATATTTAATTTCGTGGTTTCGCATAAATCTTCATACAAAGCTATAGAAAATTTGTCATTCATTGAACATTTAATTTCGTGGGTCACATGTACCCATGAAATCCACGAAAATTGGTATCCAATGAATGATTGATTGATTGTTGGTTGCTTAACGTCCAGTGGCAAATATTTCATGCATATTCAGGACAAGAACCACAGTATCATTGTCTCCCCTTTGGCTCATTTTATCAGCTGTTTGTTACAAATAACTATATAGTTGCTCTTTTTCTATCGCAAATATCAAATTTCTTTTACAGTAATAGTGAATTCTGTGGATTTATAAGCATTCTTTAGTTACTAATTTTGAATATCCTGATTATCTTACCTTAGGGAAGTGAAGTAAACCATTGAGGAAACCACTACCACCCATCAATTTGAGTGAATCACCCCAGGAAGGTTTCACACAAGGTCTCTCAGGATCTTGTTCAACAAGTCCTATTCTACGTTGGAAAAGAATCAACACACAGTCCATAATTCTCATAATCAAATGTGGCGGCTTGGCTAATTTTCTCACTGAAATTATAAAATAGAAATTCTCCATCAATTATCTTTATACAAAAGAAATGACTAATTTCCATTTTGTATGTCCTTTATGCTTTAAAGTATGTCGTCCATATATGTATATATTTGTTGGTAAAAAAAGACCAAGAGAGCTTATGCTTTTGTTAAGTCACATGCCAGCTTCAAATAAAATTACTGATTTGACAAGAATGTTTTTCATTTTTAAACTTTCTGTTTTTATATCCTAATTTTCTAAATATTTACCTGTAGATATGTGAGCTGGTTTAATTGTCTGTAAAGCAGCCTCTGCTCTTGCCAAGGCAGGTCTAGCAGCTTCTAGTTTCACCTCTGCTTTGGCTTTGTCCTCAGAAATGGCATCTACAATTGCCTGAGCTTTGTCTTTGACAACTTGTACTTGCGATTTGACTTTCTCAGCAGCTGTTGCTTTCTCTGTTACTTCTTTAAGTACAGCATCAGCTTTCTTTGATGCAACAGCTAATTCTTTTTCTTTGACAGCAAGTTCTTTTGAGAGTTCATTCACAGACTCAGTTGCTTCTATTAATTTCTTCAAACCAGTATTCATTCTCTGAGCCAAGATTCCAATCTCTCCTTTCTTCTCTGTATAAATAGTTTTGTATCCAGCAATGAAGGACAGGTATGATTTAGGAGTGACATATGTCTGTCTTCTGTACCTCTGGAAGTAGTCTATACAGTACTCTGCTACCATGTCCTACAATTATAATGTACTATTGAGTTATTCATGGCATTTACCTTAGGGCTATTCCAGAATAAAACTGTCTGGGCCCAAAGTGAGGACTTTATGAATTTCTGTAGGCATTTTTATTTTACCATTCTTTTAAGGTGGTACCCAACACTTTGACTAAAATTAATTTGGCTCATTTAATTTTCTTAAAATTTTGACAAAGTATTTACTTTGACCCTTTTACAAAAATATAAAAATTTCGAAACATTTGAACCAACCGTTTTATCAGAAAAATTACACTGGTTATATAGCAGTTTGACAAACACTTATTTTGATCATTGAGAAGCTTAATATTCCCTTAACAACACAACGTAATTACCACCAAAATTGAATATATATATACATGTTACCTTTCATTGTATAATATTTATTTCACCGAGTATTTTTTCTACTACTAAATTCAGGAACACTTAATAAGTTAAAGGACAAAATTCTAAACCTATTGAGGACATATACAAACTGTTTGTTTTAATTGCCATACACATTATTCCTTAATTTTACCATCTTTGCAAAAGAAACTATACAATCACCTTAATTGTATATTTAGGACTATGTAATTGTAATTTGTAAGTTATAAATTAATCAGTACATGTACCAATGGAATTCTAATATATATATAAGTGTGCATGTAAAAATAATCATTCAAGTGTTAGATCTACAATTATGACTGGAATATATAGCTCAGCCTGTTTAAACAACATTATTTAGCAAGATGGACAATCCATGTGAAGTGAGCAATATCCATTTATGTGACTTGGTGTTATTTCTTATATTAAAACAAAATTAAATGTTTTAACAGTTTTTCACAAAAGGTAATTTAAATAGGTTAGATGAATTTAAAAATAGTACTTCTTTTTAAGACTCTATAGGACATTTTGCATTAGAGTCGATTTTTTCTTTCTGATGGACCGATTTTATTTATGGGAAGATTTTTTCCTCATCAAATTGATCAAGTGTGTAGTGTTCTTATAACAGAATAGTTCCCCAAAAAAGTAATTCAAATTTTCAGGGCAAACCATCTGAGATTGATAGAGCCTTAAACATATAAATTCCAAACTTTTACTCATATTTTCAATGAAGAGAGGGCATCCTGAGAACTGTAGTTTAAATTTCTCATTTTACAATAAAATAAAACAAATATGTGAAACAACATTCCAGCCATTTTCATTCTTTCGTAACCTTTTGACAAAGTTTTACACACAACTTTTAAAGCATATGAACTGACAAGAAATACTTTAAATTCTAACTTACATCCTTTGTAAAGCAGCAATTATAGGAACCATTTTGTAAAATGTAAGTAATATAGTGGCAACACTTATTTGGAAGCAACTTACTTTAAAAGGGGACTATTTTTATGGTACAAACAAAACTCAAAAGAAATAATATAAAATTGTATTATAAATATATACAAACAAAACAGGAAATTATGAATCTGCAAAAATCACATGCCTTGACCAGCAAACTGTAAACATTGAAAGTGTTTAACACTAACTTTGTTTCTCTTTAGAATTAAATAAAATAGTAACTCAAGTACAGAGTACCAAAATATTTTTCATTAACATTCATGTTTTTCCACACAAAATAGATAAAAAAATTTGCATTCCAAAAATATGTTTGTTTTGATATGATATCAAAATATTCTGTAAGATTTCATAAAATAAGAATTTAGTCTCTTGTAACCATGGTAGCTATTCTTACCTGGAAGACCCCCATGGTACTGACAACTGACTGTTTGACAGCTGGAGTACATGCAATATCAAATGTGGCCAAGAAATGGTTGGAGACAGCAATCAAAGCATCTTTAGGCCATCTCTGGAACCAGTTCATTGTACAACCGGAAATCAGACCAGGAAACTTCAGTGATCTGCTACGGAATTTCTCACCAACCTATTGAAATAAAACATTCAATTTAAATGTATGTCTTGACTCGAAAAAAAAAAAATAGAAATGATCCAATATTATAATATTATTTTTTTTTTCAATTTTCTCCAAAAATAGTTGCCTCCCTCCCTCCTTTTTTTTATTAATTTAAACTACCAGAAAACTAATCATCATACTCATTAATAAACATTCTAAGTACACATTCTTTGTAACCAATGCTATACTTACTGGAGAAAAGCAGAGAACAACGTGAAGATTTTGTCTGCAACGATTCAGGTAATATTCATACAAATTTTCATTGGTTGGAACTTTACGTGGAAAATCTTTCTTCATTGACGCAATCAGTTCTTGTAAGATTTCATCCATTTCATCTCTGGCAAACAGACCAGATACCTAAAAATAAAACATTGTGTCATTTATACTTTTACACATATATGTTCTATCATATACTGTATAATATGGTAAAACTTTTAGTATTTGATTTCTGAAGTAATAAAAATAAGATTAATTATGTGTTTGGACCTGCATCTAACTGTTTTGAGGAAAAGCCTTTAGTTCATTATAGATTGGTATATTTAATGAGTGAGAACTTTGTCAATTGTCTAAGGTGCAACCAATCAAAGAACTGTAGATTCTTTATTGTTCGTTGGGTACCTTTTCCCCTGGATTTTGTTGGTACGGTAATGTTCAACTAACGACACATTTTCTATAAGGTTGTGGGCAAACTTTGGCAAATCCACAAAAAATCAAATATCTGTCAGTCTCTATTGCTAGCAGATAAATAAAATGTGTTATTAGATATAAGAAGATGTGGTATGAGTGCCAATGAGACAACTGTCCATCCAAGTAAAAATTTGTAAAAGTAAACCAATATAGGTCAAAGTATGGCCTTCAACACAGAGCCTTGGGTCACCCCGAACAGCAATTAGCTATAAAGGGCCCCAAAAATACTTACTTCACCAGAGGACAGAATGTTGTTCATGTATTCTAAGAAGCCTTCATCTTTAATTTCCTGATCTGTGAAGATAAAGGTAATACCGTTTCCTTGCTGTCCAGCTGTACGATACAGGAACTTCAAATCTTCAAGCAAGTTGCTCACATTGTAAGATCTGTAATAGATTGAGTATCAAATAGTTAAATAAAATTGACTAGCTTGATCTAATCATGTGTCATGTACCATGTATTTTCGTGGAGAGGGCTTACATAGGCTATGCTTGTTGCCCAATCCAATTCAATTTTTTTGAATAAAATATTGTTTTAACTAAACCATGTATTTTCAAATAAAAAAATTCGTAAGGGTTCCACGGAACCCAGTGTCTCGCCTACTTTTGCTGTTAATCGCAGACTCAACAAAAATGAGGAAAAACATCAATAAAAATTTCCCTCTCGATACTGTCTTTTGATTGAAAGAAGCTTCCAAGTTTGGTAAAAAATCCAGGATAGTTCATGAATCTAATAAATGTTTTATAAACTTCAACTGCAGACTGTATGTAATGTTAACTGGAAGAAAAACTAAGTCCATTTATAAGTAAAATACGGAAAAATTGAAGTTTTTTTTACAAAATTTACTTCTGAATAATATCTTATGATCAGAAACAAGCTTTTGTCTAAGTTTGGTAGAAATCCAGGATAGTTTAAGAACATTATAAAATTTTAAAAACTTAAACCACAGAGTGAATGTTTTGTTTCTGGCAAAAAAACTAAGTCCATTTATAAGTAAAATACGGAAAAGTGGAAATTTATTTTTACAAAATTTTCTTCTTGATACTATCTTATGATCATAAACAAACTTCTGTCTAAGTTTGGTACAAATCAAGGATAGTTTATGAAAGTTATTAAAATTTTAAAAACTTTAACCACAGAGTGAATGTAATGTTTCCTCGCAGAAAAACTAAGTCCATTTATAAGTAAAAGACGGAAAAAATGGAATTTTATTTTTACAAAATTTACTTCTGGATACTTTCTTATGATCATAAACAAGCTTCTGTCCAAGTTTGGTAGAAATTCAGTATAGTTTAAGAAAGTTATTAAAATTTCAAAAACTTTAACCACAGAGTGAATATTTGTGGACGCCGCCGACGACGACGACGCCGACGACGACGGAATGTAGGATCGCTTAGTCTCGCTTTTTCGACTAAAGTCGAAGGCTCGACAAAAAGTAAATTAACACATTATTTTTTTTTTTAAATATCACTGAATGTAATTTGGTACAATGTAAAAGGAATTATGTTATCATTGAAAATAGGTGAAATGTTTAGTGAAAAAAGTTTTAAATAAAAAAGGGCATGTGTTATACATAAATGTGTACTATACACAGCAAAATATGGTAATATGCTTCAAAATATTTGAGTTTTGAAATTTGTAAACTGATCCTGTGGAACAATACAATATTTTACCCATTTATAAATGTGATCCATTGATACACCAGCTAATCATTAAATCCCTGATGTTGATGTAGATATATATATATATAGTCTTAATTGAAAACAATATTCAAACCTATGATTGCGTTGGATAAAAACTGCAATTTTTATACATGTGCATGTAACATATTTCGTTACATATATATACAAATAAGTTAACTTTATCATAATTTGATGTGTCCATTTAGTATGCTATATAATATTTTGAATAATTTATATCATATAAAAAGACGTTACACCTGCTGCTTCCATTCAAAAAGAAATTTGAATTATAATTCTTAATTGACATTTTAAAACCAAATTTTACTGTAATTTATTGTGACATGCATAGATTACAGTCAAAATGTATTCACAACATCACAAAATTTATAATTTCAACTGGTTCATGACTATTATTATAAAATGACATTTGAGTTACAGGTCTTAAAGTCATGCATATGAGATTTCAACAACACAAAATGATATATTCATTTCATCTTGACAACAACAAAATTTATATAGTATATAGTGGAAAACCATTTATATATCTGATATACAATGTAGTTGTTTTCTGTGGTTCACTTACTTGCTTTTGTGTGAAGAAAAAAGATTTGACATAAAAATAAGTAACAAAATCATTTACACTTAGTTGAAATTACCCTTGAAACTTCAACATGCACATGACAAAATAAGTTACCCATACAAATCATTATTCATTGATATGCTTTTAAATATGCTAAAAGTTTAAATTTAGAAGCTTTTTTTCTACTGATGTCTCCCTTTATTGATTTAAATCTACATTATAATTGAGAAGTATCATAAGAAATAAAAACAGAATTTCTCAAAGAACATTCAAACAATTTTTTATCCTGAATTATCCTTCCTTCTCTTTTTTAAAAAGTTTGATTCAAATCTTTGATAATGACTTATGTGGGTTTTATTGCTTTCTTAAAGCAAGAGTTTCAACAGACAATTTCAACTCAGTCTACAAAATATGTGACTAGAAAAAATCTGTCTATAAACATATACCACTTACTTTACACTTCAAGATAACAAAATAGGGAATAAATGTTTAATAAGAAGTCAAAAAGAAATATCTAGTTTCATACATAAATGCCTCTATATTTTTTTTTTAATGCAAACAATAGATAAAATTGAAAAAAGAAACAGAAATCAGTATAAAAACAAATTCAAATATATATTTGACCACGTGAAATTCAAAACATAATCAAAATAAAGATCAATAATAAAATCTGTGAATACTGCTGACTCACAAAATAATAGCTAACTAATAACAGCTCGTTCAGATTGAATATGAAATTGATATAAACTTTTTAAAACTTTGTCCTACTTGGAATATTCACACAATTATTCAATGTCTACTGTAATATACTTCAAATTCAACCCCTGTTACTTTTAATTATAACATTTATTAACTATAAATTTAAAGAATTAAAAAGAAAAATTATTAGTTGATGACCTGGTAAAAGATATTTAAAAAGAATGAATGGTAAATAATCATTTACATATATTTCTAAGTGTATTTTTCCTTAAAACGTAATAATACCTAGTTAATGTAATCTGGAAAGTCTTGTATCCGGCAATGAATGATGATAGTCTGGTCAAACTCTGTTTTCCTGAACCACCCACTCCTACAAGTAAGGAATGTCCTCTGGGGGTTCTGATCACACGGGAAATCTTTACCAAATTGGTCATGGCATCCTGAAAAACAAATGTCACTTAATAAAAATGTTTGTCCTCTGAGGAGGGATTTGACTTTATCAGGAACCCTAAAATCCAAAACATTTTTAAAAAGTCAAGGAAGTATAAAAACATATAGAAAGTGAGTTTTAAACAAATATAACAACAACTTATTGACTGCTGCAAACACTATTAATTAAATTCTTATAAAAATGCTAAATAATAAGATATAAATATCTATTTTTGAACCATGGAAAAATTTCATCTGTATTAAGCTTACGACTCTCAAAGTTTATTACTGTATACTGAATTATTTCCCTTGATTTTCAGCAATTTTTCTAAATTACCTTGAAGAAGACCATATCCATCTTTGCTCCTCTAACAGTTTCATTATATTGTTCCATGTAACCCTTCAGTCTTTCTTCAAGAGCATCTAATGATGGGATGGCTTCATAGATCTTTGGTGCTTCTAAATCAGCATCTTCAGGTTCCTCACCTACAAAGTTGTCAAATTTAGAGTTAATGAGGGGTATACTTACTACTTAACACAAAAATATACTTGGTAGTTGAAAATGAACTGTATCAAATAGAACAATGTAAGACCCTCCCGAGAAGTCAAGGACATTGAATATCCCACTGGTAGAAGTACAGTGTAACCTGTCTAATCCGAACACCTGAGTATTTCAACATCCTGTTTTAACCAACATATTTTTCTGGACCCAAAATATGCCTATTCTTGCTGAAATCTGAGTATTCCCACACCCTGCTTAATTGGACATCTTTTTCAGGTCACCCAGTGTCGGATAACACAGGTTACACTGTATATACATAAATCAGATTTTTCGTCTTCTAAAAACTTACCATGACAACATCGGATTGCATCATTTTCAATCAAATTAGTTACATAAATATACAATTCAAATCAACATCAGTTAAAATCAAATCTATAATAGTATTCTGAAATTCTGATGCTGTTATATTTATTTATTCTCGTAACTTCAAGACATCATAGATGAGCAATAAATTTTACAGCACAAGCCATTCGTGTGTCTAACAGTTTTCTGAACAAGGGTCAATTCTTTTTAAATTTTATAAATGGCTGTATACAGAAATATCAGGTATTGAAAACAAAACAATACTGAAGTGGAACTCTGGTAAAATCACAGGAATTCAGCTATATCACCTAAGCAATATTCATTTTTTTTCAATTGACTCTCATTCAAATTTAAATTGAACTCATAAGTTATCAAAATCCCCCCTCCAAAAAAAAAAAGGATAAAAATAATAAACTTGTGTAAAAAAAAATATGACAATCTATACAAGTTATTAAAATAATAAAGACTACCCCCAACTACATCTAGTTGATTTTTTCTCAAATCTCCCCTCTTACTCCCTACCTGTTACCCATTACCCTATTGATCCCCTATACAACAAACATTAGAACTACAATTACAAACTGTTCTACAACAAGAAGTGAAGGTTACAACATCAATTATTCATACCAAATATCATACATGTATAAACATTCTATTAATTGTGTTGAAAGTGAAAGCTATTTACTGCAGGAAATTTTGGATCTATACTCAATGCAACACTGCCTGTAACATTCAGTTTGACTTGATAAAGCCAAAAATTTTGGAGAATCAGTTACAAGTTTGATGGTTGAAAAATGTGTGCCAAAAGGGAGATGTCAAAAGTAAGATAAAACAAGAAATTCAAAGAATTGTAATTGAATATTTAGGAACATCAATTGGTGATTTGATGGACACAATGGGTTTACTGACAAGTAACATCCGAAAATATGGATCTTTCAAGATAATTGATTATCGAGGAATGAACATAGAACAAAAGGTTGTGAACACTGTCTTTGTCAGAATTTTGTACTCATGCAAAACATTTCAGTGGTTTGTTTACTACACAAAACCAGCCATGGGAAATGTGAGATACCCACCAGACCTGTCTTTCTCTTAATAAGCAAAGTATATGTCTCAACATCAATATATTGGAAAGTATATATCATATTTGATCATAAGCATAATGTATGTAAATATACAGGCATTCAGTGAGATATGATTGGTCTATAATCTAATTTGAACAACATGAAAAGCCATTCTTTTTAAATATATATAAGTTTAATTACCATTGTTGGAATCTTGAAAAAGGAATATTTCACTTGATTTTCAAATAACGGAAAACTTTCTAATGAATATATTGTTCTAAAAACTTCCTTTTCCAGGTAGAAAAGTAGAAAAACTAATCAACTTACCAGCTTTATGAAGGCATGAACAAGTTTTTATAAGTATTAGATATGATTTCGGGTGACAGGTTTCAAAATGTATTGACCAAAAAAATTAAATAAAGACAAAATGTGATACTCCAATCTAATGCTTTGATTAAAAAAAATTTTTTTCCAAATTTTATGAACAAAAATCTAAATGGTTTCAAGAATTTTAAATATCAATTGCTTACAATTTTAGAGATTTTAGCTCTCTATATAATGCCGGTCCATTTATTATGCAAATAAATATCATTTAACAAATTAAGCTGTATATTTCACAGGATGTCAAACGGGATAAAACCTTAGCCTTATTTAAATACCTGTAGGTTCTGGAGCCTCACGCATGAAGTCTACAAAGTATGGTTCAGCCTCCATTTCATTCACAACAGCTGATCCACACTCCTCCTCTGCTACCTGATAACAAAAATATAAATCATTTTCATTTCTTATTGGACTATTAAATATATTTTATAGGTCTTTTCTTCAATGTGTAGAATTACTTATTACTTTAACAATTAACAAAATAAATTCCGCGAGGTGAACCAACGCCTGTGAAATCGTTTTGGTAGAGTCCCTGAAGTGGATACCTTGGTATGCCGGGTTGTCAAATCATGCAAATGAATGCAATCCTTAAATAATAATAAAATTGACAACAACACTTCAAAAGATCTGCAATTTTATTATCTATGTCTACATGTTTCGCCTGTAAGGCAGGCTTCATCAGGACAATTTTTATACAGAAATTGAGCCCCTGAAGTACTCAAAGTGGTGCATTGAATTTGACGTCGTCATGGTGAGAGAAACAATGAAAAGTGAAAGTAGCAATACAGAGTTATAAATAGATAAGATAAATATAGAAAATTAAAGTTTGTATACAATGTAACTTGAGTTCGTTTTACTATTATATGATACATGAAATTGTTGTCAATTAACAAAATAGATGAAAATTCAAAAATTATTTTCCAAGCATAAAAAAATTGCATTAGTAGTTCTAAGATCATTCATGAAACAAGTAGTTCAGTATATAGACCTCACAAATTTTTACTCCATAGTTTTTAAACAACTTTAATATCACTATGGAATAAATTGAGAATGGAAATGGGGAATGTGTCAAAGAGACAACAACCCGACCATAGAGCAGACAACAACAGAAGGTCACCAATAGGTCTTCAATGCAGCTAGAAACTCCCGCACCTTGAGGCATCCTTCAGCTGGTCCCTAAACAAATATTTATACTTGTTCAGTGATAATGGACGTCATACTAAACTCCAAATTACACACAAGAAACTAAAATTAACTAGATGTGTCAAAGCGACACGAATGGCCCCGTTCCAAAAAGTTGGTGGAAAAATCTGCAATTTCAATATAAACCAGTGGACACAAACATGATGGTAGTCTCGCATATCAAATATCAGCTCAAAATCTGGAGGGGAATAGAGAAAAAATGCGTATAACTATGATTATCAATAATTTATCAAAGTCCAAAGCCCGTAATTTCAGCAAAAATTAAGCTTGACCTATAACTCATCATGGTTAACTCACATACCAAAAATCAGCCCAATATCTGAAGACGTTTAGAAAAAAATCTGTATAACTGTGATTTTCAACAATTTCTCAAGAGTCCAAAGCCTGTAATTTTGGCAAAAACTAGTGGAGCAGAACAAAATTTAAACTTGACCTGTAACTCATCATGGTTAACTCACATACCAAAAATCAGCCCAATATCTGAAGGCATTTAGAAAAAAACTCTGTATAATGGTTTGTTGCGGAATGACGGAATGACCGAATTACGGAATTTCGGAAAGACGGATAAGGGTAAAACTATATGGCACCGACAACTTTGTTGCAGGCCATAAAAATCATACAAGACTAACAAAGGCCAGAGGCTCCTGACTTGGGACAGGCACAAAAATGCAGCGGGGTTAAACATGTTTTTTGATGAAATTATACTAACCTGTTTCATGGTTTTTTCGAACCAATCTTTGTCTGGTAAATCTACAAATCTGTCAACAATAACTCTGTAGCACTCGTTCTTCCATAGTGACATCATAACACCAGTGCTGGACAGGATTTCATCGGTTATATTCAAAATTCCCTGGAAAAATTAGGATATAATTTAAACTTCTGACATTCTTAAACAAGAATTTGCTTTCTTAATATGATACAACTAAATACTTTTCAACTACTTTTAAATTGATTATATTTCTAAAGATAACCGACTGACTAAAGGTCAATAAAATTTTTTTTTTTTTATATAAGATCAACCCATAAATTAAGTAACCATGGTAAACAGTAATTCTAATTTGAATTATGATAACTAGTACCCGCTAAATTAGAGAAGTCAACAATTAATACTTGTTTCATAAAATTACAGCTAATTTCCATATGTTTGTAGAGTAAAACTTTGTCTGGCTTGCTTGCTTTGTTTTTATAAACATTAGCTCAAGCATTATAATCAAGATTGACATCTGCAAACAATATAGACAGGCAATATTAAACCAGTATTATATTTAATTTGATTTAAAGTTATCCCAATTACAATTGTCAATATAAAAACATAGCAAGCAAGCTAACCAAAGTCTTACCCTACAAGCATTAGGAAATTAGCTGTACCAGTGTAAAAACTGAGTTCTAATGACTAACCTGCCAAATTCTGCTGAGATCTCTCAAGTTGAAAACGTAATGGAACTTAGCTGGTGTTGGCAACATCTTAACTTTAACCTTCTGCCAAAGTTTTCTGGTAGCTGTAATTAAACTGTCCACAAGTTCACAACAGTCTTCTCTGAATCCTCTTTCCTGTAACATAAAATACAAGCATTATTCTCTTGAATACTTCAAACATTAGATGTGACATTTTCAAATTTACTTGCAATTCACAGTTTACACCAGCTTTGTGATTTAAAGTACAGTAGTTCTTTCAATGTGAGGCTACTCCTGGTGCAAAAGAAAAGTTGACTTACAATGGAGGTTTTATCTCCTGAGAAGTACTAAGGATTCATTTATTTTCATGGATACTAATTTTCGTGGTATGAGGAAAACTTTGTAGATATTTAATTTCGACATTTTCCAGAAGTCTGCATTTAATCATACAGGAAGTTTGCAATTTGTTGGCCATTTAAAGGAGTAGGTTAAGTAAGACCCCTTTTTGGCCCCAAAATATATCAGTTTTACAAAATTGTTATAATGCAAACATTTAGCTTTTTATTGGAAAGTAGAATACTTATGCTACATAAATATTGGCTGTTTTTGACAATATAATGAATATATATCGGGTACGAGCATCATTTCATGCTAAATTACTGAAATCTTCAAAATTTTAGCATTTGAGTTAAATTTTCAACACTTATTGTCTTAAATGGAAGGGGCCGCATTCGTGTTCATTCTTAATATTTAAATGTAAGTTGTATTTGATGATAATAAATGACATATATAAAGGTTGAGGGTGAACATGGATGCGACCACTTTCATTTTTGACAGAAACTATCTGAAAAGTGACAAATTATGGCATAACTGATAGATTTTTCATATTTAAGCTTGAATATGAGCGTCTCAAATGACTAAATGAGTCCAAATCTTTCACACAAACTAATTGAATCTACTGAAGTAGACACTTAAGTGTTTAAAAAGTGTACAAAATCTTTCTTCAGATGAACCTGAAATTTGAGGCAAAAATGGGCCATTACCGGACCTACTCCTTTGTGGTTTCCATGCGTCCATGGAATCCACAAAAACAGGTATCCAAGAATAATAATGATTCCACAGTATATTCTAGGTTTCCATTGAAATAATGTCAATGGGGAATGGCCTCATGCATGTTTACCTGATACATATAATATTGTATTAATAATTAATGATGCATATTTGTTATTTTTACTCTTGTAATCCTATATTTATTTTCTTCAAGTTACCTTAACAAAGTATCCTTTTCCAATTGTTCTGAAGATTTTATCAATGGAATTATTTGACGGAAGACAACAGTTGAAGATATTGAAGTGACGTTTGAGACGTTGTGGGATATCATTTCTACCTCCACCGGGATGGATCATAGCGGCTAAGAACTGGATATCAACAATGTTGGTAAATTCTCCAGGTTTCTCAAGGTTATAGAACCCTCTAGCTTCCATCAGCTGTCGTGTAATTTCATTGGTCACCTGAAAGAAAAAGTGTCAATTTTCCAGTAAGTTTTCAGAAAATCAATATTTTTATGTGAACTACTAAAATTTTCAATGCTGTCATTTTGTGCTCTCACAAAAATTACAAAATGTCTGTTTCAGCATTTTTTTTTTTTTTTTTTAAGCATATAAAAAGTTTTCTGTAAGCAAAATATAGAGAATATCTTATGGATTTTTCAATATCGCAACCGTATCAACCCGAGACGTGAGAGCCGTGGTGTAGTGGTTAGTGCATCGGATTACTAACACAAAGGTTCCTGGTTCGATTCCCGTTTGGGATGAAAATTTCAGGAACTCAATTTTTGGCTCTCCCTTGACACCATCTGCGAGTATGGTCTTGAGGAAATGATTATAGTCCGTTGGAAGGGGACCATAAATAGCTGACCCGTGTTAAGAGAGAGCCATATCTCTTGCACATTAAAGACACCCTTGTAGATTTCGAAAAAAAGTAGGCTAATACCGCTACAAGGCAGCACTCGCACCGGCAAAGTGGAAAGGGATTAATATAAGTTGCAAAACTTGTTTCCCAATCCACTATAAATAAATATGTTTAAACTAACCCAAGACACCAATATAATCCCAAGAGCTCTGTCTATGAGCTGATACACTAAACACAGTCAGCCAATCAGAAGACATGTTACATCCAAAATTAAATAATTACCTGATCTCCCCATTCATTGATTATAGGCATGTTAATATCATCAATAAAGACAGTCATCTTCTTTCCAGCAGGTGGACCATAGGTTGTACCCATTCTTTTGTCTACATATCCCTCCATGGTTCTCTAATAGTAAAAGAATAAGAATAAATATAATGTCTTGACTTTAACCTCTATTTTCTTTTTATAGTGTGATTTTTTACATATACTGAGGATTCATTTATTTTTCGTGATTTGAGCAAAATTTGAATGTTCGTGGATACTTGTTTTTGTTGTTTTGCCGAATTCTACATAGAAGCCTTAAGAAAATTTGTTATTCGTTGAACATTTGAATTCATGTTTCCCCTGTACCTACAAAATCCACTAAAATTGGTATTCACATATAATAATGAATTCACAGTAGTCATTAAATTTGAAACAATGCTTTGATCATCTATCAGTTAAAATATAAATTCCTCTGTAATAAGCAAGGCATAAAATTTGTTAAGTCAAATTATTCAAATAACAATTACATTTTTACAGTACATGAAACAAAGTTTGTAACTGGAAAAAACATTAATGTATGTGTATATTTTTATGCCAAAAAATATTCTTTGTTTGAATATATGACCTTCAATCACATTGGAACTGAGAGCAATGACATTTAATCTGACAAAATTTGTTACTTTTAATATCACCAATAAATTTCATCATGTATAGCTCCACATAAATCTGCATAAATGAAAAAAATAAAGATTTTGATTATACCTGAACCATAGTACATGTTGTAGCACTAGAGAAGTTGAAGCTCTTGAATAAATGGTCTTCTGGGTCCATTTTTCCACAGTATCCCTGAACCATGACTGTTTTAGCTGTTCCCTGTTCTCCTATCAATAACACAGCCTTGCCTTGCTTGGAGATCATTTTCAACAGGTAATCAGTCCTCACATTGTCAACATTAGGAATCAAAATAGAGGTGTATTCTGGGATTGAATCTGGTGGGTAGACATATTCTGGCACCTGTATCAGAATATTTTAAAAGTAAAATCAGTGTCTTTTAATTATGATATTTATGACAAGCAACCAATTACATTGTTAAAATGCCAACAAAGGTTTTTTTTGCTGTGATGGTTGTCATATATAAAAATTTATCTTTATCCAAAGATATACTGCAAAGGTTTTAGTTAACTATATCAAGTATTACCATTTAAAACAAAACCAATTATCCAATCAAACAAGTAAGGGAAAAAATTTGTAATGCTAAATACCACATTGATTAGATTATTTACTATTGCATTCAGAAAATGCACTAGAAATGTTCTTTTCATTCAATTTTTATTTTCTCCATGGAAGCCATTTCTCAAATCTTTATTTCAATCTGAGCCATTTTTTTTCTTTCACATTCCAAGATATGTCCCTTTCTATAACACCAAAATAAACGTACCCTTCCACTCCAATGTTCCCATGCTCCTTTTTCATTTACCATATATTCAAATATGGTGTCATCTTCTTCACATTTTGGTAATGGAAGTTTGGTATTTGCTACCATCCATTCTTCAAGCTGTTGAAGAAAAAAAAATCAAATAAGTTTCTTTATAGGCAATAAAGGAATGAAACATTAACAATGTTGAGTTGTAAAAAAGATGATTTCTCCCATATTCAAATTTATTAAAGACTATAAAATATAGTATATTAAAGTTAGCCGACTTAAATGAGTTATCTCCCTGTATGTTAATACATCTAAAAAAAAATATAAGTTATCTCCCTATATGTTAATAAATCTTAAAATCCTGAGTTATCTCCCTGTATGTTAATGAATGAAATAAACAGCTGCGTCACCAGCGCATGATACCTTTTTGAGATACAGCGCGACATGTGACCTCCACACCCCCACCCCCCCCCCCCCTGTTCCCTGTTTTTTTTTTGCAATATTGAGAAAAATCCTGAATTCTTAAACAAAATTTCAAAATGCAAGTTTAAACTACTACCATTATAATAACCTTGTTGCATTTTTCGCAATAAAAATTAAATATCAATAATTTGTGAATTAACAGTATTTTGTTATAAACAACACATGTTTTCCCTTGATTAATGTAGATATACCAAATAAATAATAAACACATCATGTTTTGCTTTGACTGATGAAGATATACCAACCTTTTTCCTGTCATCTAACTCTAGAATACCACCAAGAGAGAACATCATGGCAAAGATGAAGAGTTTTTGTAGATGGTCTGGTTTCATGTCTTTTCCTTCATCTCCTCCTGGGATCAGTCCCTCCAACAAATCTATAGACTGTCTTACATACATACACTCTAACAACTGAAATATAACAACTTGAATCAGTCTCTTGAACAAATAACAGTATAGTGAGTTATTTTCGTAGGGTGTAAATTTTCGCTTATTTCCACAGATAGAACAAAATCGCCAAAATAAATTCTGCCAATATAAAATTTATATGCAAAGGTATTTTTAAAAGTTTTAAATCCACCTAAATATTTTGTATACCTTATTCGATGAAAATCGGGAAATTTTTCACCTGTGAAAATAACCCGCTATACGGTAATAGAATGTCTCTCATAAAAAATACATTCTAACAACTGAAATATAACAAAATTCATGTATGTGACCATAATGGGATTACTTCCACCTATTGAAGATTCTAAGGCATTCCTGGTAAAATTCAAAAAGATAACATTAAACTTTGAAAGGTATAAAATAAGTGTTTAAACAGTTAAAACAATCCCTTAAATATTTTTGTAAAAACAACAAGTCAAATCTACTTTTTGTATGTCACAGTTTAACTTAACTTACATCCATCTTTGGAACTAGTTTCTGCATGATAAAATTGTACATGTTGAAGAAACATTCATCAAAACAACTAAAGATTATGTCTTGTTGAGCTGGAGGTCTGGTCATTAGCCATCCTGAAATAAATCAAATTTGAAAATAAGTAACTTTTTAAATTTGTCAGATACAATACTTATATGGCTTGATCAATAGAAAATATATTTTTTTTTTACCATTTTTCAAAATCTCATTAAAAATTGTTAAAAACCCTTGTTATATATAATTACAAAAATATAACAGTCTAAAATTTACACCAAACCATCAAGCTGATGAGATCAGAACATCTTAAACGCTGAAAGCGATGTTTTTCCTGCATTCCTAGTCACTCATCACAAATACTTAATTAATAAACATTATTTTGTAATTTTTTACCTTTGATGATAGGGTTCCAGTCTAAGATGGAGCTTGACATGAACACCATACCATTTCTGGATACAGTAGCTGGTGATGCATTGTCAATGTTATGCACCTCAAAGATAATTTTACAGTTGGGGGCCATTGGGATTCTGTCACCATTAGCCAATGTCAGAGTCTTATTGTCATCCAATACAGAGTTCAAATTCTCAATCCAGATAGCATCTACTGGTCCATCCAACAACAGCCAGACATGTTCACCCTGTAAAAAGTAAAATCACAAAAATACTGAACTCCGAGGAAAATCTAAACGAGGAGTCCCTAATCAAATGGCAAAATCAAAAGCTCAAACTCATCAAACAAATGGATAACATCTGTCATATTCCTGACTTGGTAAAGGCATTTTCTTATGTAGGAACTGGTGGATTGAACCTGGTTTTATAGCTAGCTTAACCTCTCACTTATATATTCATTTTGTTTAGTTTTTAATAATATATTTTCTGTATTTCATTGCATCATAGTACAAAACAAATTTATACACTGGTTTAGGCTGTTCCATTACTGAAGATAGGAGAGGTAGAATTCACTTTAATTTAAATTTGGGTGGTTAAGAGATATGAAAAATAACCTCTAGACCTCCCATAAATCAACATTAGAATAGCCTCTCTAAACGATGAGTCTAAAATATTGCACTGTTTCATAAGATTATAAAAACAGAATTTAAAATTATTAATTTCTACCTTTTTTGTTTTGTGAGTTCTTCTCCACAATGTAGAAAAGATACCATCTGTCCAATCATTAGTGGCCACATCAAGTCGACCAAACATCTGAGGTGCTGTAATGGATTTAGGATTCATTCTCAATTCCTTGTGAGGTTCACCACAATCAGTCATAGCCCTCATTAAAGTGTGGATACATTTGGTTTTTCCGGCACCAGTTGGTCCAAGTGTCATCATTCCATGTCTCACTCTCTGTGTCTCGTATAGCTGAATCAACTTCAACACCCAAGGGTCGTGTTGAATAAGTCCACCTTCAGTAATCTAAAACAACAAGCAAATACTCAAAATTTTAATCTAGTTTTAGCAGTTTTGTTTTTTTCAATACATATTTGTGGATATTTAATTTTCCATTTCACTCTATTTTGATATATGATTTATGATACTATAATACATAATTTCAAGAGTGAAAATCCTTTTCTATGCAATGGGTTAATTACAAATTAGTGATAAAAGAAAACTTCTCCATTTGAAATATGTAAAGAGGTCAAATGTTTAGTTCAAATTAAGGAATAACTGGTGAACCCATGAATGGTGTTAAATAGTAGAAATATGTTCCAATTGAATTGAAATGCAAGATGAAGAGAAATGTAAAGGAGTCTGATTTAAGGACAAATAATGACTTCATGCCAAGGGTATATGATCAATATATCTGAGTTCCTGTATAACCAAATCTAAAGAAAACTTAAGACCTTGATCAGGTATATATAAATAAACATACGTTTTTAGAAATAGCTGCTTCAATGTCTGGGTATCCAGCTTTGTCTAAGGTGATTCCAGGGAACAAATCGTCAATCAAAGACATAAACAGAGGTTCATCTTCATCTACCAACTTGGAGAGATTCATGTCTCTTAATACTCTCATTACAACAGTGGGTTCTGGGTCTTCAGGGTTGGATCTCTTGTAAGCTCCAAGGGTACGCAATACAGATAAGATATTTCTTAAACCAAAATCATAATGGACCTGCTTGGTCAATTGTTCTTCACAAAGTTTGTACAGTGTAAAGAACTTCTTTGCTAGAACAACGTTTTGTTGGAAACCACAACTAGCCAGTTTGACACGAATAATGATAGCTCTGTCTGGTACCATCATAGCTACTGTACGGAAATTAATCTTCAAGTTTTCTGGCAATTCTTGACGTCCAGCATAACCTGGATTCTGTGAAAATAAGAAATGGTTGACCATTACAGAAATGTATTGTAGTTTATTTCAAACCAGAAGCACTGCAGCTTATAGGTATATCATAAATATATTCATATATATCATAACACTGCTGTTTGATATATTAAATATGATTGAAAATGTTGATCATAAATTTAAGGTTACAAATCAGGACATGAAGAATGCTAATTTTATGTGTGTTTCAAATGTTCCCCATTTTTCATGTATTCTGGCATAATGTAATATTTGATTAAAAAAAGACACTTTCACAAAAATTTGTCCTATACCTTTTTCACATAAAATTGGGTATGCATAAGGAATACTTGTATTTGTGTACAAGTCTCAAAATGTTTGAACAAAATTGCTACTGTGAATTTATTTACTTTTTTGGTTACAAATTTTTGTGTATTGTGGAAAACTAGCATTTTCGTTTATATTTGATTTTTTGTTTTGCCTTGTATTATTCCTTGTTACATCTCTGTAACTATGCAATGTTTTCAGGCAATGAATATTCACTATTAATCTTCTACAACATTAACCATGTGATTATTAAAATATCTCCCCTTACCATGGTCAAGAACATTCCAGATTCTCTGTCAAAATCTACGATATCGCCATCAGTGAAGACAAACTGAGTTTTCTTTTCCTTTTTACACTGTAATACAATGGCAATCTGTTGTGCAGCCACTGACAATACTGGTAAGTCAATACGATTGAACTCATCAAAACATCCCCAAGATCCAGACTGTGCCAAACCTGAAATATAAATAGAATAGAAATTATTGATTCTGGAAAAGAAGAAAGAGTATCAAAAGATCTGGTAACATGGCAGATCACACAGGTTTTTTGCTTAATACAAGTGGTCTCTTAAGGGAGTTCGCTTCTCAGTTTCAAAGTAATTAACTTTTCAAAACACTAGTTTATATTGATAGGGGATAAACAAAGGAAACCAAAGAGCAAAAAAAAATATATAGTCACCGTGCTTGTTTTCGAGATATTAGCCATTGAAATTTTGGTGGGAAAATATTCTCTCTTGACTTTTCATAAATTTATCATTGACAAGTTAAAGTTCTCAAAAACTGTTAAAAAGTAATTAAAATTTTTTTCAAGGCATTCAAATGGATAAAACCAGAGGGTTCCGAAAATCTGACAAAAAAATTAAAAACAGGATAAGCCAGCTTTTTTAAGCAGGTTTGACTGTATATTACTCATTTATTAATTGTATTAGTGTTTTTTTTCCAGATTTATGTTTAATGACTGCTGAAAAAGTATATGATGAATTACTATCTTTATATTTCTTTTACACTGTTGGTGTAATGAAACTTTGTCTTTGGTATGCTTCTGATAAAAAATAATAATAAAAATGAAAACCCAGGAATTACTGAAGATACACACCTTTGTAGATACGTCCCAGACCTCTGAAGTCCATCTGATCAGAACAATTAAATACAACAACATATTTTCCAAGACAACGACCCATGTCTTTAACAGTCTCAGTTTTACCAGTACCAGCAGGGCCAGCTGGGGCACCACCAAGGGACATTCCTAGAGCCTGAGCGATGGTGATGTAACACCTGTCAGTTAGGGGAGTAATGACTAAACGTTCAGTACAACCAAGGAATTCATTCTGATATTCAAAATCAACATCAGTGATTGAAATAACACATTGATCTGTGTCCTCCTTGAAGTAAAATCTGGACTGTTTTAACCATTCAAAGTCAGTCACTGATTTGACATGCATTCTCACCTGAAATAAGAAAAGACAAAAATGATAAAAAAAATAATACAATTACAATAGGTCATTTCTGGAATCATGTCTTTCACCGGAAGAGAATGTCAAGTTTTCATGTCTTTATGACGTCATTTAACAGATAGAAGGCGTGCCTGTATCCCTGCTCTATTAAAAGTTTCCAGCACTTCCATAATTGTCATTCTGTAGGGCAGCACAGAAATAATTAAATTATTCCGTAAGTACATAATATCTAAATAAAATTAACATACCAGATCATCAAAGATATCTTTCTGATGTACATGAATGGTAATTAAAGTTTCAAATTTGGTTCTTTCTAGTTTTGTAAGTTCTTTTGTTGTCATGTCAATCAGTTCATTAAGAATGTCCATGAACTTCTGGTTGGTATTTTGCATGACTTTCTTGTCTGTTCTAGCATTATTGAGAGCTTCTTCTGCATCCCTTGTCCACAACATCTGGATACCTAATAATCCAATCTGTGCAGGGAACATGTTCTCAAATTCAATCAGTTTGAATCCAGGATCAGATATAGATATAGCAGCTGATCTTATAATACCATGGATTGACTTCCTCGACATTCTCAGCAAGTCACCAAGCCAAATTTCTACATTACCCTGACAAAAGACAATAAATATATATACAGATTTTGTTGATTTTTATGATCAATATGGAGTCGACAAAAACTTTTTAAATTGACTCAAATACCAACAAAAGCATTTTCAGTCTCCAAAAAATAATTGTTAAGAAAAAATATAATTAGTAATAATAAAGATTGATTGGTATAAAATTATTATCAAGTAGGAAATAAGGATAATTGACTTAAAGATCCTATAATCTTCAATAAAAAAAACCAAGATTTGCCATTATAACAGCCTTTTCTTCTATGTTTTTCAAGATTTAACTTTCAATAATCAATCTCACATTTTGTTTGTTGGAAAAAAGTTGTAATAGTCAATGCATGTAAAATATGTATTTATAGTAGTTACTGAAATTGTTTAGTACCTGTGCATTGACTACTTCTTCTAATGAGACATTTTCACCTTCCTGGGAATTCAATGACAAAATCTTATCATAAACCTTCTCGTCAAAGCTCACAGTCTTAGTGTTGTCAAACACACTCAACAAATGGGCCTAAAAAACAATAACAATAATATGGTTAGTTTATATCTACAAACTAGAGGCTCTAAAGAGCCTGTGTCACTCACCTTAGTCTATGTGCATATTAAACAAAGGACACAGATGGATTCATGACAAAATTGTGTTTTGGTGATGGTGATGAGTTTGTCGATCTTACTTTACTGAACATTCTTGTTACTTACAATTTTCTCTATCTATATAGACTTGGCCCTTTAGATAGAGGAAAATATTTTGTAACAAGAATGTGTCCATAGTACATGGATGCCCCACTCCCACTATCATTTTCTATGTTCAGTGGACCGTGAAATTGGGGACAAAACTTTAATTTGGAATTAAAATTAGAAAGATCATATCATAGGGAACATGTGTACTAAGTTTCAAGTTGATGTAACTTTAACTTCATCAAAAACTACCTTGACCAAAAACTTTAACCTGAACTTTGCACTATCATTTTCTATGTTCAGTGGACCATGAAATTGGGGTCAAAACTATAATTTGGCATTAAAATTAGCAAGATCATATCATGGGGAACATGTGTATTAAGTTTCAAGTTGATTGGACTTCAGCTTCATCAAAAACTACCTCGACCAAAAACATTAACCGGACGGACGAACGGAGGCACAGACCAGAAAACATAATGCCCCTCTTCTATCGTAGGTGGGGCACAAAAATTTACAAAAATTTACCAAATTAATGAAAATTGTTAAAAATTTAATATAAAGGGCAATAACTCCTTAAGGGGTAAACTGACCATTGTGGTCATGTTGACTTATTATTAGATCTTACTTTGCTGAACATTATTGCTGTTTACAGTTTATCTCTATTTATAATAGTATTCATGATAATAATCAAAAATCGCAAAAATTTCTTTAAAAATTACCAACTGGGGGGCAGCAACCCAACAACCAGTTGTCCTATTCATCTGAAAATTTCAGGGCAGATTGATATTGACTTGATAAACAGTTTAATCCCTTGTCAGATTTGCTCTAAATGCATTGGTTTCAGAGTTATAAGCCAAAATCTACATTTTACCCCCATGTTCTATTTTTACCCATGGCGGCCATCTTGGTTGGTTGGCCGGGTCACCGGACACATTTTTTAAACTAGATACCCAATGATGATTGTGGCCAGGTTTGGTTAAATTTGGCCCAGTAGTTTCAGAGGAGAAGATTTTTGTAAAAGTTAACAACAATGACGGACGATGGACGCAAAGTGATGAGAAAAGCTCACTTGGCCCTTTGGGCCAGGTGAGCTAAAAAACTAGATTTATTTTCATGATTTTTATTTGCTGAATTTAATGATAGTTTAGAAATAAGTTACAACAAAGCAACAATTTAAAATCATCAATAAGTGTATTTATCATTATTTCTCTGTATTGTAATCGTGTTAAATTTTTGCATGGTTTTAAAATGTTTAAAAGCACTTTAAAATATAAATTAACAACAGTGGCTTCAATAAAATTTTTGAAATAGTGTAAAAAAAATTCAAAACATTAAACTGAAAAACCTTAACACTTTAATAATAAGATTTTGAAAACTATGCATATTTATAGGTTACACAAACACTGACCATGTTGACCACTTACTCACTTGAGAATGAGGATCACAGTACATTTAAAACTTACTTGAATTGTATGAGAGTCACTAGCTTGACCGAGAATCTCAAGAAGGGCTGGATCAGAGACAAAAAAGAATCTTGGGAAGACCAGACGTTTCTTTTCCAGGTAACCTGTGAGAGATTTCTGACAAATTTCTAACTGTTCCAGTAAATGAGGCAGAAGTTGGCTGAGGGTGTCATCCCCAACACAGCACTGTACAACATTAGAATTCTCATGAGCTTTCTGCATTATCTTCATCCAAGACTTGTCAATGTTGCTGAATCTTTTGGCTTCCTAGAATTAAATAATTTGAAAATCAGACAGACTCTTGAAATTCTATGTGATGTGTTTGGTTTTTTTTTTTGTTGATTGTTTAAAAATTGTGTTTTTGTAAATACTTAATTTCATGCATGGTTTAAACAGATTTGCAAAATCCACAAAAAATAAAGCAAAAATCTGTATTATAGGATAGTTTCCCACCATTAAAACAAAATCTGTTTAAACACATTTCATTTGATTAAATATGCAAAAGGGATGAGACACAAGTTAATCAAACTATAGTCTTCTCAGTGTTTTCCTTTTTTCACTAAGGTAAGGTGGGTGTTTTAAAAAAATAACTTGCAACAGGGTGTTTTTTTTTTTAAATGTCCAACCTTTTTTTTTTATTTACTGTGGGTGCACGTGGGGGGTCACAAAAATAAAGATTAGTATAATATTCACATTTAATGGAGTTGAACAAACATAAATAGAAGTAGACATATTAATTGTCAAATATTCTTTGATTTTATTTTTTCAAAAATTTATCTCTTTTATCTCTTCTTTCATTTACTATTTTATGCATCAGCATGGATTTAAGGCCTTTCGATCCAGGTTTCTGTCCTGTTTCTTGCTTTTGTGCCGTATTTTTGGCCCACAGAACAGTAGTATCCTTCCTCTGTGACTATAAGTCATTTGAAGTCTTGCTCATATTTGTCTTCACTTGCGTGTCTTTTCCGTTGTTTGGTTGATTTTTGTTCAATTTCCACAACTTCAACATTACTATCAATTTTATTAAACTTATTTGGACTAGTATTTTCTTTATCATCATCGTCATCTGCCTTTCTTTTTCCCCGATTCATAAATGAAAACATTGAAATTTGACGATTGGACGCCATCTTTGTCAATGAAAACAAGGCGGGATTAGTATTCAAATTTTAACGGTACGGAACCGAAAAAAATCTGGATTTTGAAAAAAAGTCCGACCACCTCCTAAAATCGAAAGGTGGTCGGCTTTCGAAAGAAGGTGGTCAGCACACCCGGCTTAAATGCCGAATGGAAAACACTGGTCTTCTCCAAACAAAATCTGATGGCTTTGTTTATCAGTCTAATATCATTTTGAAGTAGTGCATACCTGTGGCAACTGTTTGGCAATATCCCCACCAACGAACACAGCCTCTAGATAGATCCACAAATTCTGTACAATGAGCCAGTTTTCAATGATTTCTGTAGTCCCAGTGAGTTTCTGTACCCATTCCTGGATCTTAGGTTTGAATGGAGCATTGTATCTGTTACTGAGTAGTGATCCAAGGACCATTAAACTGTCTTCCATCAAGGCCACTGTCTCACCAGTTGTGTCACCTGAAATCAAGTCAAATCAATCAAGCATCTCATAAAAACAACAATGAAATTAAAATTGGGAAAAAACTTTGATTTATCAACAGATGAATATATATTTTAAAATATTATTCACATATGCACATCAAAGTTTATCTGTTATCCTCTAGATGTTTTTTTTTCCTTTGGTTAAAAACTAATTTACTTTGACCTATAATGGTTTTTCTTTTACAAATTGTAACTTGGATGGAGAGTTGTCTCATTGGCACTCATATAACATCTTTTTATATCTTTTGAAATTGTTTGACATTTGAAAGAAGTAGACCATGAGTAACATACTGTTTACCAACTTATTATCGCGGATACTTTATTTCAGGTTTTACCCTTTCTAGACCATTTCACGGCTATTTAGTTTCACAATTTTCTGATTTACTTGATGTAGTTTAATAAGATCCAAGTTGAACATATTCTCAATGATTTATATTTGCATTGTTTTTCTTCTTGAGAAAGTCGCGAAAAATAAATCACTTGCGAAAATAAAGTTGATTTACAGCATACTATCAAATTCAAAATTATACCATCATAGTTATCAAAAATATGCAACTGGAATCCTCCAAATCGCAGATTAATTGTGTTCTCAATATTTCATATTTTCACTAAAAATGGTATAACAAGAATGTGTCCCAAGTATACAGATGCCCCATCCGCATTATCATTTTCTATGTTCAGTGGATCTTGAAAATGGGGTAAAAACTCTAATTTGGCATTAAAATTAAAAAATCATATCATAAGGAACGTGTATACTAAGTTTCAAGTTGATTGGACTTCAACTTCATCAAAAACTACCTCAACCAAAAATTTTAACCAAAACTTTAACCTGAAGCGGGACAAACAGAAGAACGGACAAACAGATGCACAGACCAGAACACAAAATGCCCATAAATGGGGCATAAAAATGCATTTGAAACTTTTTTTTGAATAATAAAGTGGAGAAGAATTATACATACCTTTGAGTAAAAGTTCTCCTCTGGTTTTGAAAGAAGAGAATTGGAAGTCTTGTCCACTCCAGTCATTTACAACTTGTTTAAGTTTGGCTTCAATGTCCTTCTCTTTCACAGCTGAGATACACACATCCTGAAATAGTCATGGTGCCAATCTTACTATATGGTTGGGTAACAACCTTTAAACTATAATGCAATTCCCACTATGCAATATAAGCAGATATACTATGAATTCATTTATATCCGTATTTACCCATATTTGATAGTAATTAGTTTAGTAATCATAATTTTAAATATGGTCTGATTTAGGACAAAATTTCTAAGACTTTCCATTCCTTTTAGAGCCAATCAAAATTATGACTTGGTCAACCCTTTTATCAAAGCTTATGAACTCAATCAACATCTTGAATTGAATTTGCAAGAAATGCTTTCCCCCTGAGTGTAGGTAAAAAAAAAAATGTATTATCCATATAGTGCTAACAACAATCTGCCACTGAAAGCAGGAAATAAATTCAAATTTTCCCTACCTCAATGTCTTCTTTGTATTGTAAGAGAGGTGCTTCCATCAGATTTCTGAGGAGGAAGTTATCTGCATCTACATCAAAGGAATGTCCTGTGATCTGAGCAATTCTCTCCCAATGTCTACCCATCATAGCTTTGTTGGCCATCATTTCTAACAATGGACAGGTCTCATTGAAGTCATCAATGGTTTTCTTCAGATCTTCAAATGCTTGCCATTCCTTCAAAGCTTTTGGAAGCTTTCTACACCTGTATTGCAAACATATCTTTTAATCAAATTCCATATGGCATCAGCAAAATAGTTTTACCCCTATTATCTTTATAAAAGTTTAATCTATTGAAGAAGTACAATTTTGTGCTTTATGTTTTGAACACTCCTTCTCTTTATGTTGGGTTTTGAGCTTTTTCATCATAAATTTTATGTTGATGCACTATCAGGCAATGGGGAGGATAGGTTAAATGGCCTATTTTTTTTTTTATCAAAAGATAGGGTGATGTTCAAAAATGAATCTGCTGGTAGGCGTTGGTAAATATAACCTCAGTGTTGACTGGCTAGTGAGTACAGTAATAACTACTTTGACCACTCAGTTACTGAGGCCCCTGATTTATTCTGAAAGACAGCTATTTTTAGCATTTTGTATTTCCTAATTAAAATGTTTTAGCCACTTTTAAAAGCTATCTGATATCAAATAAATTGTAATCCACTAGCTTATTACACAGTGTTCAAACAAAACACAAGCTAGAATAGTCTATGCAATATTTTAAGTCATTTTGTACTGTAAACTGCAACAGTGATATTTTTAGTTTTATGTTTTTCATTTTTTTTGCATTCAATTTTTTCTTCTTTAAGTCCACTAAAATACAATCTGGCAATTCTCGAACATTTATCAATAAGAAGAGTTTTATATTTCATTAAAGTAAACATTTTCTACAGCTACTTTCCCGAAAAACTCACTTGTTTTGGAAATCTAGAAGTTCATTGTTGATTTTTTCAATGTCAATATCAACCCACGCAATATCATAATAAGCATTGACGGTCTCCAATACAACATTGTATAATGAGTACAATTTCTGAGCCAAGTTCAACTCCTTACGGATACGTTGAAGTTCTTGGTATTGTGTAACTGGTAATCCAAATAATTCTTCACCACCAGAAAATGTAACATATTTCCTCCACAATTCATCAAATTTAGCCTGGTAAATGTTCAGTCTGTCTGAGGCTTCTCTAGGTGCAATACCAGCAACCATTGGTCCTCTAAAATAAGAAAATATTTTGAATAAAAAAATGCTTCACACAATTCAAAAAAAAAAAAATAATAATTTTAATTTTTTTTCTAAATAAATTAATTTGATTTTTTTTTTTTTTAAAATAAATCTTAAATAGATTTTTAAAAGGGCAGGTGTCACTAATAACATCACATTGAAAATAAGACAGAAGTAAACTCTAATCACAAACCTATGTAATACTATAGATAATACTATTATTAATTACATTCTTGCAGAATCAATTTCAAAAGAACTCCAGATCAAATCAAATTGAATTTTCTTTCTTTTCAGTTTTCAAAATTATTATTCTGAAAGTAAATTTCCTGCATCAAATGATGAAATTGCCTATTGTCATATCTTTTATTCTAGAATTTTAATCGATTCAATGAAAGAAACTAAAATCTTTAATAGTGTGGCCTTATGCAAAAAATAAAATTGAGTGGTGGCACTTACTTGTCATCATAGTCCATGACATATTCATCTGAGTCTTTCTTAAATGTCTCTACACCATCGAGTAAGTCAGCCTTAAACTTAGGTTGGATCTGTAACAGGTGGTTCTGTACTTGCTGAGACTAAAATCAAATAGAAACAAATCAAGACATGGAGAGCATCGTATCAGAATATCAAAATCTGGTTTCCAATCAACACATGGAAGGCTTAAAATATTCTATTTGTAAGTCCCTCATTCATTGATAATTTCAAAGTCTAGAATTTTATTTTAATTTTCGATTACACATTTTTGCAGTTAACCTGAACAAGAATACATCATAATTTAGCATTTTTGGCAAACGAGGCTTTCCTGCAATAGGTAATAAGGAAAAAATGTAAAATGTGTCTTCCAGTAAGAGGAGATTTATTTCAAAATATAAAAAAAATATGCATGATGATAAAAACTTGTGTGTTTACTGTTTTTTTTTACTTTATAACTTTGAGGCAAGATAATGGCTATGTATATTCAAATTATATCTATGTTTACCTGTGCAATGAGTTTCTTCCATCCATAAGACAGAGTATCAACTCTCTCAGCATTACCATCATTGAAGAAAATATTGTATTTATTCAGCAAGGCATAACTTTCTTCTATGGGTGTGATTGTCATGTCGATGCGGATCTCAGCCTCTCTGATCTCATTCAATGATGCCATGTGGGATCGGACATCATCTAAATCTTTGACTGGACGTGACAATTTCTTTGTCAGGTTTTCTGTAAATTCAAGAATTTCGTCCATTTCATGAGCACATTTTTCATTGAGTGCCTTGGAATAAGCCATTTTCCAGTTCCTGGCCTCAGTTACAAAGGCAAGTTTGAGTTTGTCAGTTACACACATCACTGATCCTACCCGATAACTTGGTAACATTTCTTCAATCTCTTGTTCAAGTTTCTGCAAAATAATCAAACTCTTTTTTAATGTGAACACTGTTGATATGAAATTATTTGTACAACTAGGCCAGCACATTTATTTATTTTGTCTTATATTTCTATTCATAATAAACAACTGCGCCATGAGCGCATGTTACGCCCGACGTCTTATGTGGAAGTTTTATGCAATAATCATAAATAGTTTCTGAGAAAAATTTTTTAAGCAATAACCATTTATTGTTTTTGAGACGCCCTGTTTTTTTTTTTTTTTTTAAAAAAAAAACTAATATCAATAAAATAAAATTTTGAATCATCACCAAAAAGTATCTAGATCTTTAGATTAATATAACAAAGAAGTGTGTAAAGTTTCAAGCAATAATCATAAATTGTTTTTGAGATACTGCATGACATGTAAAAAAAAACCCTCCCCCTTTTTTACAAAATACTAAATAACTCAAAAATGAAATTTTGAATCATCACCAAAAAGTATACAGATCTTAAGATTAATATAACAAAGAAGTGTGTAAAGTTTTAAGCAATAATCATAAATCGTTTTTGAGATACAGCGCGACATGTAAAAAAAACCCTCCCCCTTTTTTACGAAATACTCAATAACTCAAAAATGAAATTTTGAATCATCACCAAAAAGTATACAGATATTAAGATTAATATAACTAAGAAGTGTGTAAAGTTTTAAGCAATAATCAAGAATGGTTTTTGAGATACGGTGCGACATGTGAAAAAAAACATACCTCTGTTTTAGTTACAAAGTGCCGTAACTCAAAAAGTTTAAATCTTATTTGCACCAAAAAGTATACAGATCATTTGATCATTATAAGAAACAACTATATTAAGTTTCATGAAATTTGGATAAGTCGTTCTCAAGTAACGGTGCGACATGTTTACGCCGGACAGACAGACGGACAGACAGACAGACGGACGGACACCAGACATTTGCATACCATAATACGTCCCGTCAGGCGTATAAAAATACTTAAATTATATTCATGTCAATTTATTTATTTGCAGACTACTGTAAAATTGGCCTGACATTAGCCAAGAACAGCTCTCATGTATATTGTACCTTCAGTCAACATTTTTATTTCTAAAGAAATATTCATAAGACACGAAGGTAACCTCTATAATGTGAAAAATGTAAAAGATCTAATCCTGAAGAGAGTTGGAAAAAGATTGATTGATTGATTGATTATTGGTTGCTTAACATCCAGTGGCAGATAATTCATGCATGTTCAGGACGAGAACAAGTTAACAATAAATACAATAGGTAGGTCTTGTGATAGAGGCTATCCAGGATGATGGTCGGGGAAATTTAGACGGCCACTGGATAGGGACAGAAATGTTGCCTTGCAGCAGGCCACCTACACACCCCTCAAAGAGTTGTTGCAAGGGTTCTTAATGTGCAAAGAGCTTAGCACTCTCCTTAGAGTTGGAAAAAGATAAAAGTTACAAACCTGGTAGAATTTTATTTGTGCTTCAATCTCTGATAGTATAGGCTTTGCATCCATGAATTCCTTAACAGTAACATCGATCTCCTAAAATGTACAAAATAATAATTCAAACAAATGCTATATTTATAAGGTTAAATTACATAAATGACAATTTGTCTTCTTCTCTGGTAAGCACTATAAAACATTTTTCTTTATGACGGAAGGCTTAACCAACAAGATTTAAAAGGGATATTTTTGTGCAACGTGTTTTGCCATTTTTATTTCACGTGCAGGTGTAAAAAAAGGTTTATTATTCACTGTTTCTTGAAATCGGAAAAAAGATCAAAGTGCAAGAAATTTTTAATTGTTCATTCATCCTGAAATGGCAATTTAAATTGCGATCTTCTGTGCAGATATACCCCCCTTATTCGCACCTCAGTTTAGGAGGACCAATGCCAAATCTAAATGGAGCCTCAAATTCAAAGCTGTCTATTTGGAGACTTAAGAAATTATGAGTAGAAAACAATCGAATATCTCACCTTGTCCCACAGGTGTGAGTATTTAACAAAGTTCTCCAGTACTTCGTTGACATCAATTTTAAATGTACTGATGATAGAGTTAAGTTGGATGACTATCTTGACCACATCTTTATGATCACTGATGATCTTGTGCAGAGGTTTCACCGCAGAGGTTTGCATTATCTTGGCTCCCTCTTCCCCAGCTTCACTGGCAGCTAGCTCTAGATCCTAGAATGGTTAAAGTTTTAAACATTAATACACAAGCTTTATCTTCTTATTTTTGCATGAAAAACACTGCTGAAGATTTTGTAAGAGACAAAAAGAACACAGTAAACATTTTCAAAATATTCACAAATTGATTTGTTTTATTTGCCAGATATGTTATGAAACTGTTTAATTGTTGTTATTGGTTAAAAAAGAAATTATAAACTCTTATCAGGTCATATATTGTAAATCTATAAATTTCAATGAAATAAATTGTAAAAACATGCAAACATAAATTAAGATAAAATGAATAACTATAAACGGAAATATTTTAATGCCAAAAACATAATCTGAAGAAAATCAGAATCATAAATTATTACCAATTGTATCGACTTCCATTGTGGTAACTAAATTTAATAATATATGCAGTTATTTTAATTTATAGTTGGTCTAGTCTACAACATGCATATTAAAGCATCTGCCATAACTAGAAGATCGCTAAGAGATATATTAATATGTGTGCTCATTACCCAGTAACACAACCTGTACAGAATATATGTTCACATTAGAATTAAAATGTAACATTATTCTTTACATTTTTTTTAACTTGTTAAAATGAAATTCTGTAACATATAACCTTTAACTTCTTTCATCTACTATAACAACAGAAGCACATACACATTTAAAAAAATCACAGTTGTCTTTTCTTACCTTGAAATCATAAAGTAATTTCAAACGGTAGGATGAATTAAGATCATACAGGTTGGAATTTTCCATTTTGAAAGTTTGGCGACAGATTTATTTCTTGGTAATTACGAGATAAACATAAAAATGTGAAAAAAAAAAAATCCTTCAATATTTATGATCTATACGGAAGGTCATATTTGAGGGCAAGAAAAGCAATGCCACTGAAAACTATAATTCTGATAAGCTATGATTTTTTTCCTGCTTCAGTGCTTTTGTTGTAGAACTTATCATACAATTCACAAACTATGAACAACTATGTTAGTTCAAACTTATGCAAACAAAATACCGATAAAACTCTAATAAAATTGTCCTTCTAAGTTATTTGTCAAACATAAGTATTTGTTCATTTTTTGTTATCAATTATATACATTTGAAAGGAAAAATCTCCAATCACACATATATATGCCTCATTGCATTTTATGCAAGAAAATTTTGATAAATAAGTAACATCTTTTTATCACAAAGTTTATGTAGACCAAGCAAAAAAGACCCAATTTAAAGGAAATTAGCCAAATCTCAGCAAATTAACATGGAACCATTAATGCTTCACACTTAAACCTTTCTGAATACACTATTTTTAAGCTGCTGATCACTACCGGGGGTAATTTACTTTATGGAATCTTTAATTTTAGGATTTAGTCAAATAAAATAGTAGATGTGGTTCTTTTGCAAATCTCATTTAAAAGTGTTTTATCCCCTATTAATAATTCTAATAGTTATGTTGTCTTTTTTTTTTCGCACAATTCAAATAATATTTTGACAAGTTCTCCCTGTATACAATGTTTGAATTTAGAATGACAATTGTCCTATTTTTTGACAATAGCTAACACCCATTTTAAAGAAGAATTACTTTTTTGTGTTTCTTTAAATCTCAAGTACCAAAGAATTGGTCTTTATCTGTGTAACTGTATTTGAATGTATTAATTTTTTAAATATACATATTACAGTTATTATGTTTACCAAACATCAACTACCAGTACAGAAAAAAAAAATATCTGAACCAAACCCTGAGAATTTCTTTATGACATAGCTTTTTAATGTAGGAAAATGATTTTCTTTTAACAGCTGAAAATATGGAACATGGTTTATTTGAGATAAGATCCCAATTATTAAACTTTTTTTTGGTTGTCACCCAGAAAGGATTAAAGCACAGCATAATTTATGTAAATAAAACATTGGACATCAACTTTGTGATACCTTCACTTCTTTTGCTTGCTATATGGAATGAAATAAATGAACAATAGCATTTCTTTTTCATTAGATTGTATGTGAAGAAGTAACCTAATAATTCATACTAAATTTACAAAATATGTGACATACATAAAACTAAATAAGGCTAATGTTTTTAAATAAATCAGTAATTATGAGCATGTTAATTTTGGCTGAAATGAAAGCTTTCACAAAGACCAACCTAAGCTTTAATAAATTCCAAGCAACTACTGTTGTTTACAATCTACTGTTGTTTACAATCTACTGACACACAGCGTAGGTATATCTTAACTACTGTGATACAAGTATGACCTTGTACGAATAAAATTATACTAGTTTAAAAATAGTGGAACAGGACTAATTTGAATAGTGAAGCAGTTTTACTGAATCTATCATTTGACTATAATGACATGCTCATAATTATGTACTAATCTAATTTCTCATAGTTTTTGTACCTATCAATTTGTTGGTCAAGAGAAATCTAACATCCATGTTTCCTAAAATTTGCACAAAACTTAATTTTCTGTTTTATATAAACATTTTTCTTTCTCCTTTTCAAGTGTTATTCCCCTTACAAGAGGAAGTTGGTTTGTGCATCAAGAAAATGACATAAAAATTTGCCAAAACTTTTGCCTAAACCACAGAGTTTGCAATAGGACATAACTTTTGAAGGATATCTATATAAGCATGGTTTCAATATTTGAAGTAAAGAACACATAAATATGACGATATCAAGATGTTTTCCTTACTAAAGGTATGAAGAAAGAGAAACTAACAGTGGCAATATGTGAATAATGACATCGAAATAATACACATCTAATACATTTCAAATTGATTTTGTGCTGCAATTCTTGTATACAAAAGTATTAACTTAATGAATGTTCAGTTGCAAACAAATATTTAAAAGCAGGAGAAATGTCAAAAGTAAAGAATGATAAAATTTATGCAAATAACATCTAGAAAAATATTTTCAGCTAAACAGTGGTTTAATATGGGTATAAAGTCCTACAGAAATGATCAGAGGTATGACTGAGCAAGGTTAAATACAACAGCACACACACAAAAATGATAAAATTATCAGCCAATCAAAATTAAGCTACCTTCTGCTGCTGTTTTTGGTGGAGAACCATGTGACTCCATTGTGGGATGTCCTGTGAAGCCTTGAGAATGATTTGGACAGCTTTATTGAGGGAGGATTGTAGATCGTCCAAGCTTGGTTTGATCACTACGTTAGGTATGGCTAGAGTGATGTCAGCAGAGAATAGTGGTGGTTTGGCACTATCCTGGAAATCCTTACTGTATTTGTTAGAAACTTGTAGTCTCCTTTTGATGGCATCTAACGAGAGTCTTGTACCTAAGAAATAAGTAAGTAATTATATATATGATTGTGTAAAGTATTGTTTTTGCCGCGTCTTAAGGAGGCCGTCAGTAGTAAACTAAAAGTTGAATATACATAGATATAGGAAGATGTGGTGTGAGTGCCAATGAGACAACTCTCCATCCAAATAACAATTTAAAAAAAGTAAACCATTATAGGTCAATGTAGGGCCTTCAACACAGAGCCTTGGCTCACACCGAACAACAAGCTATAAAGGGCCCCAAAATTACTAGTGTAAAACCATTCAAACGGGAAAACCAACGGTCTAATCTATATAAAATAAAAAAACGAGAAACACGTATAAATTACATAAATAAACGACAAGTACTGTACATCAGATTCCTGTAAATATATCAATGTGACATAATTTTACCCACAACTTTTTACGCTCAGACAATTATTTATTTACAGAATGTAAACTTATCAGTTATGCAATTTCTTTTGATGAGAATGCAAGAAATAATTGGTTTAAGAGGTTAAGCAAGCAACAATTAATTAATCCATCTTTATTAGTACCCTAGCTTCATTATTTTCTGGGAAAACTTACTTCCACAAAATAATTGATGAAAACTATTGGATCTTTGTTCAGGGTATAATATTATGTATATTTCAGGAAAATCTTTCCATCAAGCAAATTAAGGTGGTACCTAACACTACAGGGAGATAACTCTGTAAAATCAGCTAAACGTTTTAATTACGTTGTGTTGTTAAGGGAATATTAAGCTTTTCAATGATCAAAATTAGTGTTTGTCAAACTGCTATATAACCAGTGTAATTTTTCTGATAAATTGGTTGGTTCAAATTTTTTGAAATTTTCATATTTTTGTCAAAGGGTCAAAGTAAATACTTTGTCAAAATTTTATGAAAATTAAACGAGCCGAATCAATTTAGAGAAGGTGTTGGGTACCACCTTATGAAAAGTTTTGTAATTTGTGTAGAGGCTTTATAGAATACATACGTTTGACAAGAGCATCCGAGTTCACTGTTTAAAATAAGAAAAATAATTGGTAATGCATGTGGGGGATTCCTTCCATGTTATACATACATTTAACAAGAGCTTCCGAGTTCCTCTGTGTGAAATAATTCAGTAGAGAATAGTAACAACAAGGCTGACATTCCTGACATCTTTGTTTCTTGTTCTTGGTGTCCGGCATGGTACAAGCATATCCTACATCAGGTGATAAGTTAACTTGTTGAGCCTCAGGCAAGTTATTCTTCAATGTATCAACTATGTCATATACAGCTATCTCTACTAGTTTACTTTGTCTGAAAAACACATGTAATTATTTAAAGCACTGAACATAGTATCAAACTCATTATGCAGTTACTAAATCAAAAACTGACAAAAGCATCTATGCAAAACGATGCTCACATTATTACTCTTAAACATGTCAATTAAGAAACTATTGCATGCACTTATTATTATGTTATTTGAAGAATGGACAAAAATTTAACTGTTGCAATTTTGGGAAATCTGCATGCAGATGCACGTAGCGAATTTCACAATATACAATGTAAGTTCTTTACTAGTGCAATACTCAATCCAATTATTGGCATTATTAATACCTCACAATAATTTCTGAATTAACAGTACTGATTAAGACTTCACTATTTAGATATTTTTAGTGTGTTTTACTTTGTTGAAGGATTTATAATGGACATGTTTATTTTATGTTTTACTTTTATCTCTTATTATCTGAAAGGGGAAGGTATTGGTTTCTCTTCCTATTTTCTGTTAATTTTCTCCGACATTTAATCTACTTTACTCACCCAGCTAGCTGAACTGAAGCCTGATCTACTACATTTGTGGTCAGTTCTAGGAATGTATCTGCAGTGATAGCCTCATCCTCTGGGAGATCGCACAAAGCAGTCACGGACATATCATGTAAAACAGCTTCTACTCGACAGTCCAAAATATCCTTAACTGTCTTTGATAATTTTTCTAGATCGGTCATTTGTTTGTATACATTGTCAATATCTAGAATAAAAAAGACATCATTTAAAGGTAGTCACTTTAAGAATGTTTTCAAAGGAAAGCAAGCATTTATGACATTCATTTCAGCCTTTTCATGTCTTTTTTAAAATCAAGTATTTATGAAGACAGATTTATATAAGCACAATGTATACAACATTCTGGACTGTAATTACGGGAATACATATTGTATAAGGGGTTTTGTATCTATTTCATGATAATCAATGTTTATACTAAAACCATTAGTTTGAGATTCTCAACAAGAGGCTCTCAAGAGCCTGAATCGCTCACCTGAATTTTTTTGGTTTAATCTCTCATCAATGATTATTTTGGCTTTTCAATTTATTTAAATGTTCTTTGAATCGTCCTATTTTCTTCAAAAGCAAAAAAAAATCATTTTCTCCTATGTTCTATTTTAGCCATAGGAGCTATGTTTCTTGACATACAAGGAAATGAAATATAAAATTTATACTAGATACTCTGAAACTCTGAAACTCATTTAGCCTAAGTTTGGCTGAAATTGATACAGCAGTTTCATAAGAGAAGATTTTTTAAAGTAAGTCAACATGGTGAACAAATTGTGAAAAAAGTCTTTAAAGGGCAATAACTCCTAAAGAGGTCAATTGACAATTTTGGTCAAATTGACTTATTTGTAGATCTTACTTTGCTGATCATATTTGCTGTTAACAGTTTATCTTTATCTATAATAATATTCAAGATAATGACCAAAAACTGCAAAATTTCCTTAAAATTACCAATTAAGTGGCAGCAACCCAACAATTGGATGTTTGATTCATCTGAAAATTTCACGGCTGATAGATATTGACCTAATGAACATTTTTACTCCATGTCAGATTTGCTCTTAATGCTTTCGTTTTTGAGATATAAGCCAAAAACTGCATTTGACCCCTATGTTCTATTTTAAGTAACGGCGGCCATGTTTTTTGACGGATCAAAAATCAAAGCACACACTTTGTGCAGGATAATCTAAGGAACAACCATGCTAAGTTTTAACCAAATCCATTCAGTAGTTTCAGAGGAGAAGATTTTTTAAAGTTAGCAAATATGATGAACAAATTGTGAAAAATTGTTATTAAAGGACAATAACCCCTTAAGGGGTCAATTGACAATTTTGGTCAAATTGACTTATTTGTAGATCTTACTTTGCTGATCTTTTTTGCTGTTTACAGTTTATCTTTATCTATAATAATATTCAAGATAATGACCAAAAACTGCAAAATTTCCTTAAAATTACCAATTAAGTGGCAGCAACCCAACAATGGTTTGTTTGATTCATCTGAAAATTTCAGGGCTGATAGATCTTGACCTAATGAACATTTTTACTCCTGTCAGATTTGCTCTAAATGCTTTTGTTTTTGAGATATAAGCCAAAAACTGCATTTGACCCCTATGTTCTATTTTAAGTAACGGCGGCCATGTTTTTTGACGGATCAAAAATCAAAGCACACACTTTGTGCAGGATAATCTAAGGAACAATCATGCTAAGTTTTAACCAAATCCATTCAGTAGTTTCAGAGGAGAAGATTTTTTAAAGTTGGCAAATATGATGAACAAATTGTGAAAAATTGTCATTAAAGGACAATAACCCCTTAAGGGGTCAATTGACAATTTTGGTCATATTAACTTATTTGTAGATCTTACTTTGCTGATCTTTTTTGCTGTTTACAGTTTATCTTTATCTATAATAATATTCAAGATAATGACCAAAAACTGCAAAATTTCCTTAAAATTACCAATTAAGTGGCAGCAACCCAACAATGGTTTGTTTGATTCATCTGAAAATTTCAGGGCTGATAGATCTTGACCTAATGAACATTTTTACCCCATGTCAGATTTGCTCTAAATGCTTTCGTTTTTGAGATATAAGCCAAAAACTGCATTTGACCCCTATGTTCTATTTTAAGTAACGGCGGCCATGTTTTTTGACGGATCAAAAATCGAAGCGCACATTTTGTGCAGGATATACTAAGGAACAATCATGTTAAGTTTCATTCAAATCCATTCAGTAGTTTCAGAGGAGAAGATGTTTGAAAAATTGTTAACGACAACAGACGACGTCGACGACGACGACGGACGCCAAGTGATGAGAAAAGCTCACATGGCCTTTTAGGCCAGGTGAGCTAAAAAGTAATTATTTATTTCGTTTTTATAACATCTCAGATTAAACCAACAATTTTCTAATAACTTTTTTTTCATGATACAGATAACTTATGTTTCAAACTAGAATCAAGTAAACATTTATAGGAATAAAACACACAAAAAAATAATTATAGCTTACATCCGTCAATGTTGAGAGATGACCAAGAAAGGGACATAACTCCTGGAAGTAAAGCATCTCCAACTTTGTCTGTGAATGGTTTCATCAGTGGAAGTAAGACTTGTGGAATTTCTGCTACAATCCTCTGATATTCTGACAGCATCTCATTCAATCTGAATAAAAAAATCAGTCAAAACATACATTGAATAAATTTGACTCATCCACATGGCTTTAACCAAGTTTAGATGCTTTTTACATTCAAATGAAAAAATGACATAAGAGTAAATGAACATCAAGATGAATAATTATTAATAAATGTTATTTTTATATGGCTCAAGCACATTTATTGTATATATCCATTTATGTATTTCAAAACTGGTTTCTTTTCTTCTCTTTCTCCCCACATATAGATTGTTTTTTTTCCAGTTTTTGTCTGAATTTGTTATAATTTGTTTGAACTACCATAGTGGAATCATTCCCCTCTTTCCCAATAGGTTTAATTATCACAGTATTTATAAATTAAACTTGCTCAACTACTTTTTAAAATTTCATTTTTTTTTTAAACAGACTCAATATAGAGTTAAACCTATTCATACTGACTGTATGATTAGAGTTGAAAAGCTTGAAAAAAAGAAGCGAGACAGATTTACTTACGAAACATGATTAGTTTTTATTTCTTCTTCCTTAACCATGAGATTTTTGGCAGTGACAGGTATTTCTAGATTTAATGCTGCCAAACATTTTGATTCTTGAATCAATTCCATGATCTGGATGTCAAAGTTGACATATAAATCTCCTGTGTCTGGGTTTTTAACCAATAATGCTGCTGCAAGTCCTCCTTTAGCAGCCTCTACAGCACGACACCAACCTCGGTGGTATAACATCTGAAATGAAAAGCATCAAAATTTATTAATTCATTCATTCTAAAAAATAAATATTTCTTTCTTACAGCATTTTTAAAAGCTTTGTATAATATAAAAGTTAGATGGATATTTGAAGCACAAAATCCAAAGATTTCAAACTAAGCTTTAATTTTATACAAAATATTATCATAGTACTATAGATATATTAAGGTTTAATTCATAATTTATCAAATTTCACCTAAATTTGGTGTGTTGAATTTTATGATTTTGTGATTAGTTTTACTGATAATACTAGAGCACACTGAAGTCTATAACTCACAGATTAACAGGTTATCAGTTATTGCTTTAACCCTTTCATTAATGAATATTTTTTTTGGCATACTTGATTCGCATAGGATCTTTAAATGAAATGCTGAAAATATGCTTGAAAGTATTACATTTTTGTGTAATACATTGCGAAAAAAACAAATATTTCATCAAATAAATTTAAGTAGGATATTCGTATGAATATCTTTACATATTGAATATATATTTTATTAAGTCTAATGCCGATGTTTCGTAGTCAAAGCGTTTCAAGTAAGGTGCTACACCGGCGTCAAAAAGTGTCATTATGGAGGAAAGGGTTAATGATAAGTAAATATAGCCATTTATGTTAATGACAGAATCAAGAATCAAACTTCAACCTCATTGTACATTCATTACAAGTTAGTGGACAATAACATTGAAAAATTGGGAAAGAAGTAATTTTTTGGATAACCTACCTCATACTCTAGAAGTACACTGGCCATCTTGTTGTAATTACGTACAATCTTCTTAGCTTCAGGGTGCTACAAAATATATCAAATGTTCAGTAAATAAATACAATAATAAGTGTAAAATATCAAACAAATCGAAAGATACCATAAATAAAAATGTTCTGATTTGATTCATAATGACACACTTAATATGAAATCTTATTTTTTTTTTATTATATACAGTGATATTCTTCTTCACAAAGTTATAAAAAATAAATTAATGGAAACAGATTAGACTTGTAGATAGAGTATTTTTATATTTCAAAAACAAAACTTATATTTTGAAAAAAATGTTACGACCTACCTTCAACAATTCTGGTTTGGTTTTGAACACTCTCATTGGGTGTTCAATTTTACGGTAGAGTTGTCTAGACCAGGCAATACGTCCAGCTACAGGTGGCAGATTCCTGGGTATTGGAGGTTCTTGTTTACATTTCTGATACGATTTTCTGATCGATTCCAAATCTTTGCCATAGTTCATTAAAACTTTCATGTATTTTTCATTCATGTCTAGATTAGCTCCTCCAATGTTCTCAAACTTGTTCAGAAGTTCTACAGCTTTTTCAGTCTATAAAATGATATAAATAAATAAATGATTGATTGATTTATTGTTGGTTTCTTATCATCCAGTGGGAAATATTTCATGCATGTTCAGGACGATGATATAAATAAACATTCATTCTTCACATTGGTATATGCTTTATTTGTTCATGGAACGGACTATATTTATTATAAAACCTGTACTCTGTTGTAAAATTGTGTTCAACAAACACTTGAAAATAGTCATTTGCTACAAACAAAGCGAAAACTTATTGTAGTAGAAAAAAAAGAAATAGTAAAAGACAAATCTGCTAAAAAGTAGATAAAAGGAGTAGATCAACCTCTCAAATATCTTATCATGACAGAATCAAAAGAAAAAAAGTCTTTTAAATATATTTTCTTTAAAAACCATAACTTACCGTTAGTGACCTGGAGAACCAAGTATCCATGAAGTTTTGTATCATCTGTCTTAAAGTCTCAATCTGGGATCTGAACTCAAGGTAGTCAGAGTCAAACTGAAATCAAATATTTTAACAAAATAAGAATACTATATACCTTGGAAATTTTTTTGCTATTTTAATTTTTCTTGCTTTCTATGTGCCTATAATTTATTAAAATTTCTTAGGAAGAGGAGACTGATCTAAATAGCAGATCTTCAATCATTTGAATACATATAGAACAATCATTCTACTAATATTTTTTCTGATTTGTATATTTGTTGAAAACAAATGCCACAACAACAATATTTATCCTTATGTAGGTGTTACTATGAATTCATTTATATTTTCATGGGTTTCAATTTTCTTGGATTGAGGAAAAATTGCATCTTTTTTGATAATTCATTTTCTGTTTTGCCAAAGACAGCATACTACAGAAAATTTGTTCTTTGTTTAACATCTAAATTCTTATGATTTATCAAAATCAGTAAAAATTGGTGTAAGCCGAAAAATAATAATAAATCTGCAATATCATCAGGAGATGGAACAAGTGAAACTACTAGCTACTGCTCACTGATAATGTTGAGTGATAAATATGAAAATGCATCACACTGTATAGTTGACTTATACAAACCCTAAAACCAAATTTCAGAAATCCTTGTAATGTAGTTCCTGAGAAAGATGCGCCGAAAAATATTCATGGGACAGACAGTAAAAAGTAAAAGTTGATAAACTTACATCTCCTTTCCTGTGATCTAAGAGATTGTAGTTCTTTTTCTTGGTAGCATCAACAATAGTTTTATACTTGTTAGCAATGATATCAACTCCTTCTATCTTGATTTCACCCAGACCTGAGAACACCTCCATTGTATTTATCATGTCGGCAATCCTCTCCAAACGACGGCAAAAAGTGTCAAACTTTCCAAATATGTAGTTCTCACTGTAAACACATAATAATTTAATGTTAAAGCATGAACTGCATAAACATATGGGCTGTGCCATGATTTATTATATTGGGGAATAAAAGGGACTTCTTTTAAAATTTGAAGTACAAAATTGGTCTGGCATAACACATGTCAATTTGTTCTGTGTGCAAAAAAAATATTTTAAAGAGTTATTTTCATACTGCAGAATAGTAATTTAGCTAGTTTCTGGTCCAAAATTTTAGTTCTCTCCTTAAAAATAAGAAACATATACTGCAGCTGGTTTTTTCCTATGTATGTATATTTTTTTTCATTAAAACATAACTTTGTTCAAATATACCTGAATTCAAACTGTCTCTCATTGGGATTAAGTCTCAGTTTTTCCTTGGTCTTTTGGAACTGTTTCTGGTATTCTTCATTCAGCTGATTACATTCATTTAATCTCTGTAGGACGACTGGTCTGTAATGAATAATACAACACATTAATAAGTCTCTAAATCTAACCCTAATGATGGGTGAACTAAATAGGAAATACATGTTGTGGACTTAATTCCTTTATATTAGTCATGAGCTTTTATATTTTGCATGAAGATACCTTCAATTCTAATGTTCTAAAATGACTAAATATTTAGTTCCTGTAAGGTTAGCATGTTTTGTATAGTCAACATTGTATAACATCTCAGAAGGTTTCATTCTGTAATGAAACTGCAAGAGCTGAAATGAAATACCAAAGGTGATTGCTTTAGATATGACAGTGAGGCAAAAAAACAACTTTTCAATAGAAACTGAAATTTTAGCAAATTTTACTTTTCTACTTTTTACCATAATCAATAGAAATTTAATAATACTTGATAGCACCAGAGTTAACCCTCTAAAAGACTTAGCAACATGATTTAAAATAATCATGTTGCTAAGTCTTTAGGTTTAGTTATTTGTAGACAAGTTGTCCTTTTTTTATTTATTTTTTTTTTAACATTTTTGCCATTAATTTATTAAATTATTAGTGTCTTCATTTGTGTGTTTGATAGTCTCTTTAGTTAGTATCTTTAACTTTCTTTAGTAAAAATTCATGATGGTAAGTAGATATACTATACCTTGGAATTTCCCAGATTCTAGTCACATCATGAAGGATATACTTTTTGCAGGTTGTGATCATCTGATTTGTGACCTTGACAAAGAGAGAGGTCATTCTTTCTGAGGTGTTGTAATACTGTGAGATACTGTATATCATTCTAATAGCATTCATCAGACTTGGAATATGTTCTACCATAGAGGACTGAAAATAAAAAAATATCCATTTGTTCACTTGCTGGCCTGTAGAATGTCTCCCAAATATTTTCATTAAATGCAAATTGGACTTTATACCTTTGAGGTTGATATATGCAAGCTCGTTAAATGATCTAAATCTGAGCCATTCAGAATAAATGGATTATTTTTCATAATATTTTATTTAAGGTGGTACCCAACACTTTAACTAAAATTAATTTGGCTCGTTTAATTTTCATAAAATTTTGTTAAAGTATTTACTTTGACCCTTTAACAAAAATATAAAAATTTCAAAAACTTTGAACCAACCGTTTTGTCAGAAAAATTACACTGGTTATATAGCAGTTTGACCAACACTAATTTTGATCATTTAGAAGTTTAATATTTCTTTTACAACACAACGTAATTAAAACGTTTAGCTGACTTTACAGAGTTATCTCCCTGTAGTGTTAGGTACCAATTTAAAGTCATCAGGTACATTTTGATACACTGTTAAGTAAGCAATTACCTTTCTATCTACAGATACACATACATATACTAACACTTAAGGATATTTCTTCAGCATAAATATTTTTCAATACGATTTCATAACACCCTCTTAGTATATTACCATCTTATATTAGTATGATTGCATTAATCTTAAGACTTATACATATACATATATGTAGTACTTTGAATTTAAATTAAATTCTATAAAGTCTATACTTACGGGTGTGCACTTTACTAGTGGTCCAAAGAATTTATCTAAGGTATATAGATATTTGACATTGTCTTTGGCCTCGTTGGCAGCATCAGTAATCTGACCATCCTGAAATTAAAGTTTAAAATTGAGAATGGAAATGGGGAATGTGTCAAAGGGACAATAACCCGACCATAGAGCAGACAACAGCCGAAGGCCACCAATGGGTCTTCTATGTAGCCAGAAACTCCCGCACCTGGAGTTGTCCTTCAGCTGGCTCCTAAACAAATATGTACACTAGTTCAGTGATAATGGACGTCATACTAAACTCTGAATTTTACTTGTTTTACATACTTTATTTTTCATACTACCAACATGAAAAAGACTGAACATTTTGAATCTAGTTATGAAAATAGATCTCTGATCCGATTCTTTTTTACAATATAATACTTTTGATATAGGTATTAATCTAAATATCTTTTACTTTCATCAAGAAGGTCATCTAAAAATAAGATTTAGACAGTAAGACTGAAATTGGTATATTTGTAATTGAACTTTATTACTTAATTGAAGATTGAAGATTTTTATGTAAAACTTTATCTTTTAAGGAAAATTTAATTTTTTCAATATACATGATATATATTGGTTCTGCTTTCTCAACTTTAAAACTACAAGGAATAGAGGTCTACACAGTACTCAAGCTAAGAATGATTGACAAAACTTGTTTGTATGTATTTTTTTAGAAGATATAAAGCACTTACCAGTTCTTTCCATGTTTTAAGTGATTTTGACTTTGATACAAGTAATACACTGACAACTGCTCTAACTCGTGGACTCTTCATTTGTTCCAGTAAACTGTTAAAATAACATGAGTACTTATTACATCCATAAATAAAGAAAATACAATTTTGTTATACTAAAAAGGATATTTTGATGCTGCAATTATATTTTTAATTGTGCCAGTCTTTCTAACTTGTAAGAATCAGGCAATTTTAAAGAATTTCAAAACAAGCAAGAAAAACTGATTGACCTATCCTTCCTATTTTCAATATTATTTCTATTCATCATAATACAATTTTAATCTATTGTAAATTTGAGCAGGTTTTTGTTTGTCATGTTTTCATCAATGTTTGATTATTAGGCAGATTGGCACTTCAATGACAAGCATTAAAGCCAAGGTCAAGAAATTGTTATAAATAATTATCTCTTTTTCACTAAAATTACTCATACAAGAATAGTATTATCTACTTTTAATGGGTTGTGATAGCTACAGAATTTTCACAAAGCTATTTGAATTTATTTATTGATCTATTGGCACTAAACAAGTAATAAGTTTAAAGGGAATCCATCAATTGTCTGAATTTTAGTATTATAAAGTGACTGGTCAAAAAACTTTCATTGATTATTCATGGCAATATACTGTGGATTCAATCATTTTCATGCGTACAAATTTTCATGGATAAAGAAAAACATTCATTTTCATAGATATTTCCTGTTGTGGTTTTGCCAAAGCTTGCATACATTTTTATATAATATTTGTAATTTGTTGGACATAGAAATTTGTGGTTCCCAGGTAAACACTAAATCAACGAAAAATGGAAAATTGGTATCCAACAAATAATAATGAATCTACAGTAAAACAATTATCTGCATATGAATCTACAGTAAAACAATTATCTGCATCATACTTGTTAAATTTTGCCATTCGGCTCTTCCAGTAAGCTAATTCAGCAGTGGGTCCAATATCATCAGCTTCCCTCCTCATCTGTTCACTCTCAGCTAACACTTGTTCAATCTGCTTGGACCACGTCTGCAGCAAGTTTTCTAATTTTTCTAAGAAATCAGAGTTTGAAGCTGTAAATTAAAATGAATAAACTGTATTATTATTTTTAAATGAAACGCAAGTTCATGGTCACTCACAAATGATCAAGATACAAAAGTAAGATAAATTTCATATTTTAAGTAGTGCAGTCTATACAAATTTTCTTCTGAATATATCTTCTTATGATTAAATGGTCTTTTAGTAATAAGGAAGACTTATACTGTAGAATGGCTAAATTTCACAGAGATAAGTTTTCCAATTCAAAAGTCAAGTTCAAATGTTAGACAGGTTTTATATTCATGTTTTATTTGTTCCTTAGCCATTTTCCCCCCAAATTTATCTTATTCACAAAATGTCAATCAATTGCTTGATGATGAATAAAATGAACTATACTTTACGGAATGATGAATCTTAATCATTTTTCTTCACAGGTCCATGAAATAATAGCAATTATCATAAAAGAAACCTACCTGCAGCTTGATAGTCTGTTGGTGATGACAGACCATCAATTTGTGGACCAACTCCATTCTCTGCTAGAGTTACCTGCCCTTCCATGTTGTCAACAGCTGAGAGTAGGTTGGTGATGAACATTTCAAGATGTTCCAAAAATTCATCAATTTGGGGATTTTTATCATTCTCCACAGAAACATTTCCCCATTGCTGAAAAAAATAATCTTTTACAGTAACATATATATAAAATTTTACATACTTGTCACAGCATCAACTTCTTCAAGTTCATTACGGTTACTGTAAAACTTTTGCTGCTGATTAGCTATAATTTTTTTTCTTGACTCTTATAAATGCTATCCCAAGTCTTCTGATTTTAAATGGACATTTAGTCTAATAAAAAGGAATCATGAGTATGGATTTTCTGCAGAGTTCAGCATTTTAGATTTTGGAATGACTGCAAGGTTTTATCATTCACAGTAACAGAGGACCGAGAACTTACGAAATTTAAATTTAAAAGTTATAGGGGTTGCTGTATTAGGTTATTAAGTGCGTTGGTGATACTAAGACTTATATATACCTCTAATGATTTGAGAGATGGTAGGACTATCTTGGAAAGATATCCTTCAAATCCTTTCAATACTTTGCCATTGGAACAGTTGAGCACTCCAAAATTCACTTCATTTGCAATATTTTGGACTGTTATAGCTTTTGGTGTTGTTCTAAGGAAGTAACAGCATACTCCATGTAAACCCTGTAAAACAAAAAAAAAATGTTTATTTCTTACTCTTGCTTAATGTGTTAAAACCTTCTGTATAAATGCATATTGCTCTGTTAGTATGTACACACGACATGTATATTCAGTTCAACTACCTTGAGGCTACATTAGATAAACAGATTCTTAACCTCTTTTTGTAAAATATGGGGGAAGGGAAGATTTTGATTCTGTTTTTTACAATGTTTTCATTTAAATCAATTATAAACATTACACATTAAAAATTAAAATATGAAATAAAAATGGCAAGGAATATGATAAAAAAGAATCTATCCCCTCATATTGGTCAACATGTCTACATCATATTTGTGTTATAAAATTTAAACTAAATATTTATTCAAAATAACATCTTGATTTTTCAAGGTCACAACTAATCAATTTGCTATCATTTCTATTCCTAATACCCCTTGATTAAATTTTAGACATCAAATTCCTAATCAATATATTCTTTTCTTTATTTAATAATATCTGATAAATTTTCTATTTAATGAAAAAGTAATCAGTCACTCTCAATTGAATCTTACAAATGAATTAAAGTCAATATGTTGTTTCGTTGGCATATTATATTTTACTGCTCGTCTATTTGTAAATTCAAATGTGAAAAAGGAATATTATTCCTTAAGCAGGGCTATTTAAGGGTATGAGAGATTGAGTAAATGGGTTATTTATAATGAGTTTCAAATGACTATGGTTCTGAGATCCAGATATATTTTTCTTGGGTAGGCCAGAACCTTTGATGTTTGAATTACAAAAGGCTTTGACCTCCCATCCTTTAAAGTGATGCTTTTTACATGATCTATGACTTTCTTAAGCAGGACTTTGCTTGAAAACAAACGGATCCTGGACTTTTCATTTTTTTTTTAAAGCAAATCATTTGAATGTGACACCCTGCTTATACAACAGGTTTGTCACCATGGTAATCAGATGAAAAAATGTGGCTATTATAAAAACAAAGTTAAATCTCAATTGATATATTCTTGAGGAATTTTAGTTAAGTAACCTTTCAATTCAGTTTTAAAACTTACGAAAACTGGTGTTTGAAACAAAACATTTTTAAGCATGAAGCAAGATGGTCTTTTACACTTTTGTTGCTACGAAAGATGAACATATACCCATTCAAGTATGTGTTTTATTAATAAATTATTCAATATTTTACTTTTCGAAACCACAGAACCTTATATCCTCTCCTAGGTTCTGGTTGCTATGTTTATAAGATTTATTTATAGGTGTTCATGCGTATTATGTCATCTAGTACAAAGGAATAATTTTGTAAAGAAAATTTAGGCATGTTAGCCTTATTCCACCTCATTAAAACTTGTACTTGTTTAAAGAAAGCTCAGCAGTATATAACATATACCGTCTGATATCTAAAGTAGGTCTTAAGTAAACAGTTCAAAACTGCAAACGAGACGTAGTGTAAAAAATAGAAATACAAAAGATATTTAATCTAAAACGATTTTCTTAAGGAATTAATTGGTTCTCACATAAAATATTGAACAAGTATTTGTAAATCTGTATCTTAATCAATTTATTACTTGGGTCATTATTGATTTTATGTAATCGGTATCGGTCTATTTGCATGTTGACGTTGATTATCTCATTAATATTTCCTTTCTTTTAAAATAAAAGTCAGGTAGGGTGTAATTAATGTCCTAGGCTAAGTTGTTCTGACTATCAAACATTTGGAAGATTTATTCAAAAAGGCAACTTTATATATCAATAATATTCCTTATTTTATCAGAAACATGTGACTTGTAGCCTGATTTTAAGAAGCTATTTTGAGAGATAACCCAATAAACTCTATCAAACATTCAAAACCTACGGGTGAGTGGGACACTAGAGAAGAATGTCCCTTCATAATCACGCTGAACTGCTAAATCTACAGGCCCACAGCTCAATTTTTGAAAATTTTTAGTTAGATTCTGTTGGCCTGTAGGTCTGATTTTTACAGGCCCGAGAACAACTTTACCAGCCTGGGCTGCCACTCGTCGTGAAGACTGCCTAATAGCAAAGTATAGTACATAAACAAACAAACATCAACATGATATATTTTTTTTAAAGAATAGATACTTTGTATTCATCTTTATTAAAAAATCATGTTTGAAAAAAAGATTTTAACAATACTATTGGATAAATCACGATAAATAAACAGCAGTTGATTCTTCTAACAATGCAAAATTATAGACCACTGTTTTTCATTGAAATACTATAAAGTAAGTGGGTTGCTTTAAATTAAATATCAAACTTAAACCAACATTAACCATCTAATTACAGAACATTAAATATAGTAGAGCGAAAATACAACATAACTTGACTAATAAAGTCTTTAATAATGAGTGAATTTATGAGCAGTTTATTATCGGTAATCAGGCATCTCTATAGAAACTTTTGAGAAATCAATGTATTTAACCAAATACACCCTTTAAAATAACCAATGGTCTAGTTTTTCTTCATCTCTTTCAATGACACCTTGATTAAATAGTCCTAGATTGTAACAAATTAATGCCCTTTATAAAAGAAAATCAATTAACAATCCAATAATTGTCGTGTTAGAAAAGCTGGTGTTTTGACAGAACAGCATTTACTAAATAAAAGTACTTAAATGGCCAACAAATATTCACAAAAGATTTGTACAGATATTAAAACTGATTTTAGTCTGTCTATAAGCTGTTCTAGATAAAAAGATTTAAAATCAATTCATTTTGAATGAATTCTCAATTGATAACACCCGTCTTTTTAAATAACATGAAAAGTGTTTTGACAACAAATATAAAAACGTCTTAAAATGAACAGGATGTATAAAATTTATCACGGACTGCATTATAGCATATCTTTATTCAACAGATAAGAACGATGTCAATATGAATTATTATCAGTATACTTATTAAAATTAATAATTAAATTCAACACTCAAACCAAATGGTTAACTTTTAAAGTGCCAATTCACAACTCGAAAAATGATTTTTAAAATATAGAGAAATCATAAAACACTCAATATCCTTATTGTAATTATAACAAACAAACAATCTGCCACCTAAAAAATGCTACATTTTCAAATTGAGCAATGAAAAAAATCATCTCAGTTTTTAGAAATTCATTGATTCGGTTGGTCCAGAAATTGTTTATAAAGAGTCTTAGACTTAAAAAATTAATTTACAAGAAAGGAATTGAATTTCTGAATTAGTCACTAGTCAGTTGTTTGTCCATAGTGTTTGCGGAAATAAGATCTACAATAGTGTCCGTTAATGAATTTATAGACCATACAGTCAACTATAGTTGTTAATTTCTATGTCATTTGGTCTCTTGTGAAGAGTTTTCTCATTGGCAATCATACAACATCTTCTTTTTTATATTCAACAAACATTAAAAACAATATTTTTTTTTCTCTCTCAAAATTCAAATTCAAAGAATGCCAGACACTATACAGGTGTGGGAGATAAGCAATTAAGTTCAAGTGCCAAAACAAAAGACTTAAAAGTATATGTTTGAAAAAAGACTAGACTGGCATATTTTTATATGAAAATATACACATTCAATTTCAACCATCACTATGTCATTATTATGATATAACCAAACAATGTTTCAATCATCAATAAAATGCTTTGCTGAGCTGATACAACCGCAGAGCTCCAACCCTGAACAGTTGGGACGGACACAATATTCAAGCTTGATACTGTCTGAATTGGATTGTGATAAAAAATTTGAAATAATATAGGTTTCTGACACAAAATAAACGTGAAAAGTTTGGTTTCACACAAGATATACATATGTATCTAATTACCTCAACATCTCCTGGGGTGATGAACAACTTCTTGTTTTCTTTCCCTGTTGTGTCTCTGACGTCTTTGGTCTGCAATATATTTATAATTTCAACTATTGTACATCTAATTTTGTTTTTCAGGTACCTAGTATATTTTTGTATAATTTTGTAAAATGGACAATTGGATAATATAGGGTTATTGCATGAATATTGGGGAATATTATCCCGAGTAAAATTTTATATTGCACGAGCTTGCGAGGTCATAATGACTACATTTGCTTCTAAAAATACTCACAGCTTGGTAGAAAAAGATGAGCTTCCTTGATCCATCTGCCTCAAAGAAGGGTTCTATCAAGTCAAACTGCAAAAAAAAAAAGAGATTTTATAATTTCTATAACCACACTCAGGGGTGTGGAAATATTTGTTGTGAGCACTTGTCCCTGGGCAAGTAAAACTGTAAATTTTACTTGTCCGGAAAATAAGTTACTTGCCCTGATGGTCCCAATAAATATTGAAGTATTCCATTGTTAGCTAAGCCTTATATATGATTCTTAGAACTGTTTTGCATCACAAACAAATGAAATCCATTTGATTATATTTGCAAAAATTTAGGAAAGTAGGAAATTGGTTAACATCAATGGGACAGAAACCCAACATCAAACCAATCATTGAAATGACATGAAAAGGACAATTTTGCAGCAGTTTTTGAATAAAAATTGTAGCCAGTAGGTACATGTACATATAATAATTTTTATGACAGTGAGTAAAGAAATGGAAACTAATTTATAGATAAACAATTGTTTTTTTTGGGGGGGTTTCTTTCAACTGACACACTTGTTTTTTTTTTCTTGATAATTGTCTTGATTGGCAATAAAATCGTCCCTTCTATTTACCACTTTGACAACAAATAATGTTGACCTTTCATCTTTAAATAAGACAAAACATTTATGTATTTCCCATCCTAGATAGCCAGGGCCAATCTGATATCCACGATGTCTGAAATTCTCGCTTCCGAATTATTTTTTTTTAATGCTGCTTGTTCTCCATTTGCGTTTAAGTTTTCTACTCGACTCATTACTCTTTTTGTCTTGCTTATCCGGTGGTTTATTAAGTATTTATCAATCTAAATATCGATACAAAATGTAAAGAAATGACACTTCCGGTGAATGATGGATAAAACGTAATTTACGATCCCGGGTCAACGGACAAAGCCGATGCAATGTTACGCGACTCGGGTTCGCATACTTATTTTTATTTATTTTGGTAATTCCTTTATTATGCAATATTTATTGTCATGAACATTGATGTTTTTACTTGCTGACCATTGGTTTCTTTTAAATAAATTAAACATCTTGATACGTTGTGAAATTTATTCTATATTTTTGTTGGATTTCAACTTTGTCTTGTATATTTTTTTACTTGTCCACGGGCAACCAAGACAAAAATAATTACTTGTCCGGTTGTTCAAATGTACCAGTCGGGCGAGTCGGGTATAGCATTTCCACACCCATGACACTGATGTCATGTACCATTTTGATCAGTTGTTTAAAGGCCTATAATGTCTGTTTGTTTTGCTCACATTGTTGTCAAAATACTGGAAATGTATAAATACGACTGTCATATAAGTAGGAGGTTTAGCAAGCTATAAAACCAGGTTTAATCCCCCATTTTCTACATAAGAAAATGTCTGTACCAAGTCAGGAATATGACAGTTGTGGTCCATTTATTTGATCTTTTGATTTTGTGAAGGGATTAAATCTGTTTGGAATTTTCCTTGGAGTTTGGCATTTTTGGTATATACAGTATAACATTTTTAGGCAGACTTAACTACTTAATCGAGGCTATTTGTCATTGATGTAATAAGCCAGTGCCAAGAATTGGATAAATATTATTTATAAGGTAAAATATTAGTGTGTTTTCTGCGCTCTCACCCCTAAAAAAAAATAGAGTACAGTAATCATGATCTTGTACATGTACTATCATACAATGAATAAAATTGAGAATGGAAATGGTAAATGTGTCAAAGCAACAACAACCGGAACATAGAGCAGACAACAGCTGAACATTCAGCTAATTGCAAATTTACTATCTACATCATGGTAGGAGATTAAAACTCAACCATATAATTATTTGAGTTTAAAGGTAAAATGCATGTCAGTAAAGACATTTTTTGTTTCTGAATAAAATAAGATGTGTGGGGTAAAAGGTGAACAATACAAAGTATATATAAAGAAATAATTGTTTTCTATATATTTATTGTACCCATAAGTATAATAAAAGTAAAAGATAGACTTATGATATATGAATTATTAAGTTCTGCATGTCCTAAAGTACCAATCTTAAAAACTACAATTCTATCTTAAGTACTATAATATCTTGCTCGTTCTCGGGTCATGATCAACAAAGTACTGGCTATGTAAATATTGACAACAAATAAATATTGACTGGACACTTTAAATATCACTTGTAAATCGCTACACAACCTATTTGTGAATAAATTTCTTAAGGTTGAACAAGGTGTCTCAATCATTTGTGTAAATAATGTTTATATAGGTAATCCCAAAATCTACTTTGGTATTGTTTGGTTAGGGGAAATTTTATACAAACTCTAGATTTAAAATCAAACACTGACCCACAGTGACCTTCCAGACTTTTCAACTTCTTTTCATAATTAAATTGAGAAAAAAATGGTAAAAATAGTACATGTATATTTTTAAATATCTTGAGAACATGGACATACCAAAATGCAAGTACTTTTTTTTTAAACTTATAAAAAAATGTGTCATACTTAATCCTTAGATAGTTCATTCAATACCGTATAACTGCAACTATGCACTGACATGTATAGGTATCCTCAAAATAGAAGCCAAAAACAGTAAATAAACATGTGCACTAATAATAAGAGCCGTAATATACAATTATTTACAATTGATAAGTACTTTATAGAGGGGGAAAAAATAAAAGAATAAAATGGTCTACTTAGGGGATATTGCATGAAGCTAGAAGTTTGTCCAGGTGCCATAACTTGAGAGTTTAAACCTACATACTTTTATTTTTGATGGAAAAAATGCTCATGACCAACTGATATAATTCCAACTGGTACCTTTTTTCATCATGGATATTACCTAATACAATTGATAATTTGAAAGTGTCACAGTTGAAAATGGGGAATATGTAAAAGAGGTAACTACCTGACCAAAGAGTGGAAAACAGCCCAAGGCCACCAATGGGTCTCCAATACAGCGAGAAAATTCTGCACTATCATTTTCTATGTTTAGTGGACTCTGAAAGTGGGGTAAAAACTCTAATTTGGCATTTAAATTAGAAAGTAAGTTTCAAATTGATTGGACTTCAACTTCATCAAAAACTACCTTGACCAAAAACTTTAACCTGAACCAGGACAGACGGACGAACGAATGGATGCACAGACCAGAAAACATAATGCCCCTCTACTAAGTAGGGCATAAAAATTTACTCATATATATATATAAGTTATTGCTTACTCTTTCATCTCCTAATACAAAATCTTCTACAGCATTTGGTTCTATTCCTATTGCGTCACTGATCTGTGAAAGAAAATATCAAGTTTATTAAATATGGAGGGAGTTCGGCAAATTAAGTCACAACTTCATTTCTTTGTGTGTGTTACCGATGGTATTATTCAAACAGTGGATTTAATTATAAAAGGTCTATTGAAAATATATTCTTAACTTCGTGTAAACTTAATAAATTTCTAATAGACCTTTAAATTCCTAATTTGAAAGTGTCACAGTTGGGATGTATAAATGAATTTGCTCAATACCAATATACATTAAACTAACTCTTCAAGTGATTTTTTGGGTTAATGTATTCTAAAACATGTATATTTGCACAATAAGGATTGCCTACCATGGAGAATTTATTGTTACGTCAAATTAAAACATAAATTACTTTCTAATTTAAAGACATTATCATTTGATGATATCTAAAAATCAAAGAACATTTTCCTTATTACATTTATAAATCAACTCTTCCATTTTATTGGTAAAATGCAGAATTTAAAGGATTAAAAATTTGAAATCAACTTTCTTCCTGCATATTGTATTTTTATGAATGTTCATGACATCCAATATTTGTGGCATTTTCACATGACAGTTATGATATGTTATCTATTATTTAGCATGTTCAGGGGGTAATATGTTTAAGTACAACACTCAGTTCAATCTTATAGAAATAGAGAAAAATCAATAAAATATATCTCAGAACTTAATACTTTAACAGTTCAAATAATAGTCATCTTAACATTGATATGATTGATGGTTACTTTTACACTACAATGAGTATAAATATAGCAGTAGATTTACCAGACTACCATGAGTATAAATATAGCTGTTTACTTACCTGTCTGAACATGTGCTGATGTCTTGCATCACACTGAAAATAAAGAGAAAAGAATGTCAGAATAAAATTGTTATGCAGATTGCCATGATATAAAAGACAGCATTTTTTATTTCTTCATTTGAACAATAGTTTTTGTTCTTTCATAAATTATTCCTTGAACAGGGGACAGATTCAACATGTTGTTTTACCACTGACACAGTTATTGAGATATGTACACCATCTTGATATTGAAGATTATTCAAACTTATGGACACAACAGCTTACAGACAATTCAAAAGACTAGCCAATTTTAAGTGTAGCCCTAAACCAAAACTTTCACATTTCTTTTCTAAAAGCCATTTAAACAGTTGCTTATTCAATTCAAAGACTATTAAGAGCCTTTTCAAAGACGGTGTTAGTATGCTAATTTCTATGATTTCAATCAACATAGATAGACTATCAAGAATTATCCTGGGACCAAAACTGTGAAAAACCAATGATATTTCTACAGTGCTTAAACAAAATTGTCCATAAAAGGTGTTATGGTGGGCATGACAATTTATGGTATCCTGTAGTCTGACAGGAAGCAATTGTATTTTGCCCATAGAATAACAGTTCGTACTGTTTTTAATATAAACATGGATATATGATTATCTTGCTTTATTTCAACAATGTCTTTCCCAAATCAGGCCACAATTAAAAAAAATTTGGTTTGCCCAAACCCTACTCAAAGGTTGAGACAGTGGGTAGGTAGGTAGGCATTTTCTTTTTTTCTTTTTTCAAAAAGAGAAATTGAAGTATCGGGTGTTTATTGTTTATTAGTCTTCATGCCTATCTGATTAAAAAAAAACTTCTTCAAATCAGGACAATAAAAGAATTTGAGTAGGCAGCTTTTTTCTGGGTAGGTAGCGTTTGGGCAAACAAACCTATTCTTTTTTATGGCCTCAAAGTCGGAAGAGAAAGAAGGGAAGGACTATGATTACTAATTTCTGTTTTTTTTTTATGATCAGTAGTATATATTTTTCATACATTTTCAGGGCAAAGTTAGGAACATGAACTATAATCAATAGCATTACTTTAAATACTTTTTCTTGGCTGTACTCTTTAAAAGTAACAGATTAAATTTCAAATAAGTGACCATTAATGAAGTAAGAGAATAACCCATCAATAGGCTAGTGTCATTGAATTTCTATATCATTTTATTCTATTTGTCAAACATTAAATGATAGATCATTAATATTTTAATATCATGACAAACAGGCTGTATTATATCTATACAACAAGTTTATACTAGACATTTAAAACCATTGATATATTAACAATACACATCTCCAGCGTAGATAGATGTCTGTGAACTTTGTTATAGAATATTTATTAGATGAAAACAATGCCAAAAACAAAGACAGACATTTCCACACATTTCATTGTATTGTATACAAAGTCAGTTACTATGGAAATAAAAACAAAAGTTCAGCTGACCATTGGTTAACAATAGATTTTCTTTGTCCTCAAATTGACATAAAAATGAGAAAATTTGTTTCAATGAGTAAATCATTACATACAAGATTCATGTCATCATTTAAATTTAACCTAAATGTTGGAATGTATGAAATATGTTTTGATTGCTGTGGGGAGTAAAGAGTGACAGCACCGTCCTTCTAGAGACCCTATCATTTCCCCCCTTGTAAACTTAAATAGTTTAAGATACATTTTTTTATCAATGATGTACATTCAAGGATCTTGGACGTTTTTGAAAATCATGAATCTGTCTCTAAATTTTAAAAAGATCTAAATAAAACAGATAAATGTTATATTCCTAACCCCCATTAAAAATTAGAATTTAACACTTGTCTTTTATAAAATCTTATTGTTCCAATTTGAATGTAACACAAGGTCATTTATTAAGTATGATTGCATACATGTTATATATAGCATTCATGTCATGTTTTGTAAAAATTTCTGACACTGTCCTCAAATTTAATATATAAGTAAAAAGTTCAAATTGATAAGTTCCAAATAAACTTATATATCAGACACACATAATTGGTAGACATTTGGCAACAAAATAATCTACTTAAATTATAATAAAATAATACCAAATCAATAATATAATCTTTGATATTTAACAAAATTGTTTTGTTGTAAAGTTGGATAAAGACAAGTCCGCATTATTTAAAATTTTATTTATTCTTTGACATACATGTACTTGTAGAATTGAGAGGACTTATCCATTTATTTTAATCTACCCAAGGAATTGTTATTTTGTAGCCAAGACTACATTATACCGATTAAATGACCAAATCACATTCGGTACAAAAGGATTTGTATAGTTTAATCGTTCCATCAGCTTGGCTTTATCCATAATATTATAAAACTGTTGTATATAACTGCTAACAAAACAATATGATCTCCCAATATATACCTTTAATTATAACATGTCGTTTTATAAGGTTAAAATATATGAGGATTATTTTAGTATTAAATTAAGCATGAATACAATATTAACAGGTTGGTTAAATAAACTTGAAATGTAAATCATAGATCCCTTGATCAGTCATTTAATATTTTTGACCTTAAAATGCCTGTGTCGTAATTAATCTCAAACATACAAGAAAAGCCCCCTGAAAATAGTTACAATTTTTGGAACATTACACTATCTTTTTATTGCCTGACCAAGTTATATTGGGAAAGGGAAATATGATTTTGAAAACAAATTTGGATCATTGATTTTGAAAACAAAAACATTTAAGTGTTTATTACAATGTTTGTTTTGCATAGTGAATACTATTTCAATAATATGAAGAACAAGTACTGTTTGAAAAAAAAATCGTAACAAGAAGACACAGACTGTATTATTTTACATGCATATTTTTATAGCATGCGTTGAATATATTCAGAGTCGATGGAAAAATCTGAAGGCATAAACTAAAATTAATCTTTTATAAGTTAACAAATGAGGTTGAGTGAGACTAAGACAGTAGCATGTACATAGCTTATTCTCTTGAACAATCTACCAAAATATAGTAGTCAAGTATGTTCTGTACATTGTAGTATGTCAAGTATGTTCTGTACATTGTGGTATGTCAAGTATGTTCTGTACATTGTGGTATTTCAAGTATGTTCTGTACATTGTGGTATTTCAAGTACATGTATGTTCTGTACATTGTGGATATGTCATGTATGTTATGATGATTGTGGATATGTCATGTATGTTATGATGATTGTGGATATGTCATGTATGTTATGATGATTGTGGATATGTCATGTAAGCTCTATTCCCTGTGGATATGAAATTTACAGGTAGGCTCTGTCCATTGCTGATGTGTCAGGTATTTTCTATCCATTGTGGACAATAAAAAAAAACATATAAATTCATAAACAACATCTATTTTCTAAAGGCAAAGTTTTGTACAGTACTGTAATGGTTAAGTAAATTTTAGAAATTATGACCAATACACATTACAGGTGAGAATTTACCTGTATGTCTGATTTACTATCTTTTGCACTTAGGAGAAGTCAATTCTTAACCAATTTAGTCTGAAAACCTTGATAAAGTTATTTAGAAACCTGATAATTCAGTCTGAAATTTCTAAACCATAAATTTGATCAATAAAAAGCCTTTAAATGATCAAAAGCTGAGAGATGGTAGATTTATTTTAGATATTAATATTGCCTGTTTTCATTTCTTATCTTAAATCCAAACTCTATTAAAATTTCAGGGACATTCCGGTAAATATACATCTATTTACTTTGGAAAGTTAGTCAACCCTTTAAACAATTTTTCTGGTATTGTGTCAAAGTTATACAAAATGGATTCAAGCAAATTAACTTTGTATTTACAATACATTGAGGCATTCAAAAGAGAACACAAAACACAAGGTTAAATCACTTAACATAAGTTTACCACTGTAAAAAAGGCCATAATAAACATATGAGATGACGAAACAGATTTAAAGGTGAAAGTTCCTCTCTTTGTAAAACATAGGTACATGTACATATATATATGAAAAAGATTTCCCACTGTACTGAACTTACTACTGTTGATCAAAAGTGTTAAATGAAGGAAAGTTTTGGTCTATCAAAAATAAATGGTAATACAGACACAAGAGCCAAATATATCAGGGGCTGATCTAGCATTTTCAAAAGGGGGGGTCACAACCCTGGATAAAGGCAGAATTCAAACCATACATCCCCATCTAAATGCTTGATTGTCCAAAAAAAGGAGTTCTAACCCCAAAAGGCAGGAACCCCCTGGATCCACCACTGTATATAGTATTCCATATCCATGCACAATATAGATTTGTGTACCATGCATGATATTGCTAATAAGAGAATCATATAGATTTTTTTATTTTGAATTCATTTTGCCTAACATGTCCAATGACTTAAGCTTGCCTAACATGCCTAAAAGCAATGGGCAGTTAAAAAAAATTATTGTCAGTCACAGTCAGATGTAACCATTTGGTCAGACTCAATCAAATAAAACTTATAAGTTTTCAATTTACACAATTACAAAAATTAATTATTTTCTTGTATAACATGTTAATTTATTACACTTCAGCACTTAATTTGTACATTGTTCCTTATATTCCTTAGGCTGTTTTATATGAAAAGCAATAACAGCGATCTGATATTAATAATATCACTTGTACTAACAAGCAAAAGGAACTACAATAACATTCATTGAAGACTCACCAGCATTCGTCTCTCTTCTCTTTTGGCTTTGGCTTCCATCTGTATCTTTTTCATGTCTTCTCCCATAATAATGACATTTTTCTTTGCAGGCCCCTGAAAATTGGTACATATAGAGGATTTACAAACCAACAAATAAAAATAAGAAAGTATTTACTGTTATATAAAAGAGTCTATACTATTAATATTGTTTACCCTTAATTCTTCTTTATCATGTTCATACGGAAGTGACTTAAAAATAATAAATATTGCAATTTCAGTTTTAAAAGCTGATAAAGGATGGAAAAGAAAACACAGAGACCAAAAAACATAATGCCCCTACTATCAAAGGCAAGATAGTGCATAAAATCAATGTTTACCCTCAACATTCTATCTTGGGAATCATACAATATATTGAAATACAGGACATGTATACATGTACATGTATATACACAAAGAAAAATTGTGCTTTCCCTATAATTTGTTTGAAGGATTAGGAATTTACTGAAAAGATGATGGTCATCATATGCATGAATTTTAATGGATGCAAGATTGTAAGAGTAAAAGGGCATTTCACTTTAATGCATAAACCCTCCAATAACCCTGTTTATGTCTTAGCAAATGATAGTTTTCATATGAAATTTGTACATGTATGTAAAAATAAAGTAAAAAGTATAGTGAAAAGAGTCTATTGCATAATTTACTATACATGAAGTTGAACTACCAATAACACAAAATGTCATAATTATTGTTAAGTTCAGAAATGTACTTTTAGAATTCTGTGTTTATGGAATGAAACATTCTTAGTCTCAGTAATCAGAATGACTGGATTAACTCCTTAGTGGGATTTTGTAGTTTGTCCCAAAATTCTTTTACTTATAATGTTTGTTAATTAATATATAATATTGTCATTTCCAAAAAAATAGACTTGCAATGCATCTTATTAAAGCGAAAATATTTGGTTAACCTCACTTAATTTCAATATTTACACAACTGACTTAAAATTCAAAAGGTGTATTGAAAGAATGAGTGAAGGATGCAAAATGCTCAGTACAAGTCCTCAAGATTCCAAGGTAAAAACATGCAGTAAAATATATAAATATATCCCTGGCACGGCACCATCATGTCAGATACTTGTATAGATCTAGTTTATTCAAATTGGTTTGGTAAGAAAGACATTTGCATTCATCTGTGAGAAACAGAATTAGAAAGAAAAAAATCCAATTTATGTAGAAAAGTGAGAAAAAAATAACATGCAACAGAATTAAGAAAACATTTGATATTAAACTAAATATCCTTACATAACTGTAAACATGGTAAACTTCAAGTCAAGAAATTCTGAAGTACCTGTAGCCTGTCATTCTAAAATTATCTATACTATTTTAAAGGATATACAAGTGAAGTTAAAAGAAATTCTATGGATAAATTCACTTAAAGATGATATAAAGAATATAAAGATATATGCAAAAGATTCAAGATCTATATATTTGTAGTTCATAAGTAGTTTAATGTCATTATGTGATTTCTGAATAAATATTGGCCTTCATGTCATGCAATACCTTGCTTTTTACAATACTTTGCCATGATGATTTATCCAAGGACGTCTGTAAATTCAAAAGCAGTTTAACTTTTTCGTTACATGTAAATGATGTAATACACGTTTTATTGAGTAAATACTGTTATAAAATTTTGGTCTCAATAATATTTAAAGTTTCTTTTCTTAGACCAGATAATAAAACAAGTAAAACCTAAAACAAACAGCAGGCATCAAATTAGAGAGAGCTGTCTAAAATCTTACGAAATAATTAATCATGCATGTATGACATATGGATCAGAAACCTATATTTTTTTTAAATAACTGATCCAAAATTTGATCAATCAAACTGTATTCAAAATGTCCAATAGGTTAACATGATTGCCCAAATTATGAAAACTTGAATTTCCATTAAGAATGAGATTTTATTAGAAAGGGCTATATATGCAATATTCTTTTCTGCTGTCTCTTTGTGTAAGATAAAAGTTCAATACAATTTTTCCATTTAAAGCTTGTCATAAAGTGCCACTTCCAAAAGCATATGACTGGATCTCATAAAAATTTACTGCAGTAATGAACAGAAAAACAAACTAAATGGAAACAAAACTAAACAGAGTTTTTTTTATAAATACCTTAGTTGGCGCTGGCTGTGCCTTAGTTGGCTTCTTTTCTGGTTGTTTCTTGTCATCTGACTTCTTTTCATCTGGTTTCTTTTCATCGGCTGAAAAAATGAAAATATTTAAATTACAATTTATGCTTTCAACTATGAAATACAAGGAAAACAAATCAAATACTATGCTCAGTGTTCACCAAAATATTTTCAAATATATGTAGCACACCATACATTTGTATATTAGCATTTACAATGTTACATTACATGTACTGTCTCTTATAAAATTATTAAGATACCAGTACATGTATATCAACAATTTGCATGGTTTGCTTTTGTAAATGTCAAAATTTCATAAGGGCTTGCTCATTGTTGAAGACTGTAAGGTGACCTATAGCTGTTACATGTATTTTCTGTGTCATTTGGTCTCTTGTGGAGAGTTGTCTCATTGGCAACCATACCACAACTTCTTTTTTTACACCAAGAGCTTCAGTTCTGCATTGCAGCTAGGACTACATTTGTATCTAGACATGCTTTGAAATAGTTAAACTAATACATGTAGGTCGCTTCACAGTTAGTTTGGTTACAATGAATAAGGGGCAGATTTTTTTTTTAAAGGGTGGAAAAAGTATGTCTGATACAATTGTAGTAAGGGAAATCCAAATAAAAAAGAAGATGTGGTATGATTGCCAATGAGACAACTACAAATGTATCCACAAAAGACCAAAATGACACAGACATTAACAACTATACGTCACCGTACGGCCTTCAACAATGAGCAAAGCCCATACCGCATAGTGAGCTATAAATGCATGTTTCCAAGCAACTGCTCTATTTTATAAATGATTTCGTTATTTTGAAGACTATTTCTACCTCCATTATGAACATATGCCCCATTGGATATTTATATTTATAAAACAGAACTAACTGTGAAGGGGCCTAGCCCTATGATGATGTCTTGAAAAGCTATTTAATTGTTTGTCTTTGATGTCTTCCTACACCTTAAATTGCCTTTCAAGACACCTTAAATATTCTATGGCTAGCTTCGAAATTGAATTTTACTTCAAACGATTGACATACTACATGTAGCTAAGCCAGTTGCGAAACTGTAGCTCTTCTGTCCTTTTAATTTTGGACTTTTTGCGGACCATGGACATGGTGCAGAACTTTACTATATGTACTAAATGTATACAGCACTTGAGAATGTAGAGCCTGACAATGCCCTGAGGTGTTTTTTTTTTTATGGGGAAAAAGGGGGGGCTTTGTGTACATCTCCAAGAGGTTAAAAAGTATTATAAAATTTACATTATTGAATTTGTGTAACTACACAAATTTAATTATGTAAATACATTATTGAATGCATCTCGCTACTGTCGACTATTATTTATAATAGCACCAAAAAGTCCTGGATTTACCAAGTTGATATGTTTCCATACATACATTTAATTTTGAAAAAAAGCATTAATGTAATAATGTTTAAAATTCAGATTTTCGTAACTTGCTTTTCTATTTTCTTATAAAATCATTTGATCTTATGCCGTTATAAATCCAAATGGTATTTTTTCGAAACTTGATACTGCAATAATAACTCACTTTTTGAAACAGATACCAACGGCGGACCCACGTCTTGTGGGTCTTGATCGGGTTTCGGACTTGGAGGCTTGGTAGACTCCTTGGTCCCACCATCCTGTACTTCTGACATTTTCTTTTTTTCTCGTGTCTCCAATTCAGATAGAATGTATATCCTTCACACTTGAAAACTTAACAGAAGTAAAGTGAAGTTCCGGTAGAGTATTAATCGCTCGCACTTGGCAACGATATAATCCTATTAACATTTGTTTATACCTTTATATAATTGCATACTTTACGTTTTTTAAATGGTAAATCGAATGACTGTGTCGTTTTAAAAATCAATTATAGACTATTGATTTCATTGTTTTTCACTAAATATATTTTAGAGGACAGGAAGTAGCGCATTTATTTTACCATTCTGATCTCCTTGGAGACAAGGACGCTGTAACGGATTAAAGTTTTCCCCGCGATTTTCAAACACGTTCGGTTTCGGCCTTTTTCATCCTACTACTTTTATGCTAACAACTATCAAATTAAATATAGACTGATATATTACAAATTTAGCAGTTTTATTATAAATTTTATAACAAATGTATAGAATTAGAATTAGAATTAGAATATTTTTATTTCCCAAATTACAGGGCCCATAAAGAGCATAAAATCAGATACAATTGATTTACATAATTGGTAACAACAACAATAGAGGCATATACATATATATTTGGAATATAAGCATTGGTCAGAATCAAGCTAAAAACCACATACATTGTATATATTGTGAATAAAAGAATAATAAAATTACATTATACATGTATATGTATTTATTCTCAAATTATTTACTTGACTTAGTGACAGTGTTCATACCTGATCTCCTTAATTCAAAACAGTCACAAATATAACAGCCCAGTTTTTCCATAAGAGTAACATTTTCTTGAGTCAAGAGCCATAAAAATTTAGAAGGTTTATTTAAATTTATAAAATTACAACAATTGTTAGAAATGTCTTAAAAAAATCGTCCCTTTGAATATCATAAAGAGTGCATTCTAATAAGAAATGAAGCTCATCTTCAACTTTACCAAGTGAGCAATTAGAACAAAGACGCTGGGATCTTTCTATATGCTTTTTTGAATATCTGTCTGTCTCAATTTTTAAAGATTGAGCACTTATTCTTAATTTACAAATTGACTGTCTTATTTTGAAGTCCTGCAATTCTAAATATTTTTCTTTTTTAAAACAATTTTTTATAGAAAAATAAGTACCAAGCTTCCCTTTTTGGGAGTTAATTGTTTGATACTTAAGTTTATTCCAAAATGTGAAATAACTTTTACATAGTTTATTTTTAACATACTGACATAAAGAACCAATTGATTGGTCAAAATTTGGTAATTCAATCTCTCTCTGAATATAATCTATACTAGAATACCATGTATTTACATTAGAGCTATGTAACTGTTTACAACATATAAATGCATCAAATAGTAATCCTTCTTTCAAATGTTCCAGTCTATGACAATATTTTAACATTGATAAAATTATAGTAAAATACATAGGAAATCTACCAAGCTCTGACATTACAGCAATATTACTTGACTTTATGTTTACACCAAGAATATATTTCATAAATTTGGTATGAGCTTTTTCAGAAGAATCCTGACCAAAGACTTTTTCTAATATATAATCATTATCTTTTTTACAAGCAGCTGAATCCGTTCTAAACATTCCCCATATTTCACTGCCATATAATAGTATGCGTTTAATTGTATGATCATAAAGATGTAAAAAAGTGGCAATACTAGGGTAAGATGATGACAAGCATCTCTGTAGCTTAAAACAAGCTTTTAAAGATTTGTTGTATAATTCATCTTTACACTGCTTAAATATACCACTAGAAGTAAATGTGATTCCAAGATATCTACATAATTTTGCACTTTCAATCTCTTTACCTCCAAAATGTAAACAGCATTTTAAAAATTTTCCTGGCTTGTTAAAAATTATACTTTTTGTCTTTTTTAAATTTACATCAAAACACCATTCTAAACAATATTCATGTAACATATTAATTCTCTTTTGCAAGCCTTCCTGTGTTTCTGAAAAAATTACTACATCACTACATCATCAGCATACATAAGACAATCTACTCTACGGTTATTAATATTTACTGGATCAAGACAAGATAAAAACTTGTCAGGTAGATCATTGATAAATATTTTAAAAATATTTGGGCTTAAAACATCACCTTGTCTAACCCCTATAAATGATTTAAAACATGGAGTCATTTCATTATCAATTTTAACGCAGAGGTCACTTTTATATCTTTAATGATAGAATAAAACTTTCCAGTAATATTGTTTGTTAAAAGCTTATATCTGATACCCTCATGGATCACTTTATCAAAAGCCTGTTTAAAATCTACAAAACAGGCAAATAGTTTACCCCCCTTTTTACTTATATATTTATCGATAATGGTTTTTAAAACAAAAACATGATCAGATGGTCTACATTTTTTTGAAAATCCAATTTGACATGGATTAATCACTGATTCTTTTATCAAAAATTTATCTAGTCTGTTATTCAAAACAGAGTTAAACAATTTACCAACACAAGAGTTAATGGCAATGCCACGATAATTATCTGGTTTACTTGGATCACCAGACTTAAAAACAGCAGATAAATAGACTGATGACCATTGCATTGGATAAATACCAGATGAAAAAAACATGATTAAACAGTTTCTGAATTAAAGGATTTAGAACTAAACTTCCTGCCTTTAGCATCTCGTTAGGTATACCATCCACATTATGTAAAGTGCATAACACGAGGCCCCTATAAGATCCTGTAAGGATTTGTATATATACGGCCCGTTGTATAGTAAGAACAGGAAGATATATTATATACAACTCGTCTAAACATCAACTCAAAAATGTTAGATCTGTAAATTTGCTTTCGCAAGTTTTTTGTTCTTCCCTCGCCAGGATTCGAACCCATGCTACTGAGATATAGCGTGACACCAAAACGCCTGCACTGTAGACTTATATATCAGAGACATATAATACATGTATTATATGTCTCTGCTTATATATACTGTTCCCACAATTAAATGACATATACCAGAGATATATAATGTATGTATTATTTATCTCTATATACGACTTTAATATGTTAAAGTCTTGTCAGACATTAGCCGCAGATCTTAAAAACGTCCGATGAAAACTTTATTTCAGCCTGATCAGTCCTTTCAATCGATCTTTATATAAAACAGTTGATACTACAAAAGGGCAAACGGTAGCAGTCAATGGTGGATCCAGGGAGGGTTCCGGGTTGCATTTGAATTGAGAGATATGGATGGACACACACCCCTTTTATCCTGGGTTGGGACCCCATTTTGAAAATGACTGGATCAACTCATGACAGCAATAAGTTCAACAATCATATATGTAAATTATATAAAAAAAATAATTTGTTATTGTACTATATTAGCCATCCGTGATGATATCGATATCACTCTCAGTTGCATTGCTTATTAAGCTGACTCGGAACCCTTAAGTCTAATATGTTTCGTCATGTCTAGTAAAAAATACACATACATCAGGGTTTTTTCACAGAGGGTTTGTTGTTCTTGAGGTTCATGTATCAGTAAAGTGCATTTGATATGGCCTTTTTAACACCAGTTCTCTGTAAGGACCAAAAATACATGGCCACGCATGGACATACATTATATTAAAAATGCAATCAATTTGTTCCTTTTTAACTAATAAGAGAAAACAACAATTTTTTTTTCAATTTTCTTCTTCTAGTTACCATGGAAACCATTTAAATTTGGTATTATTTGATAAAATTCCGTGTTTTTTCATGTAATGGCAAAAACCTAAATATTAGCATTATTTAGTGATTTCTGATAATTTTGTCAGCAAGAAATTGTTACAAAAACTTTTTCAACTACGTGTGTTGCCTTCATATTAAAAATATTGTATTTGAAATCTAAAAAAATGCTTTCAATATGATAAAAAAAAAGAGATAAAAATGATGTATTTAAATTTGCTTGAAAAAATTATAATCCACCTCCAAAGACCTCAAACTATACACATATGCTTAGATTTAATACAAGTGAAGATATGCAAAAAATAAAATTAGTGGGGTAAGCAGTCCCTTTTCTGTAAAAAAGGATGCAGTAATATCTCACACCGTATTAACCCTAACCAATCACTGGGGTGGGGTGGGTGTGGGTGTGTGTGTGTGTGTGGGGGGGGGGAGCTGTCTCAACATGTGTTTTGGAGTACAGATGTGCAGATGGGATTTCAAAAAACACCCCATCCATATATTGTAGTCTTGTGAAACCCTAACCCATAAACGTAATTCATGGCAAAATCATAACCCATTTATATATTCGGTCTCAGTTATAACATCATTAAAAGTTAGTACATTTTGACTTGATCTTAAACGATTAAAACAGCAATTATACAAAAATCTAATCGAAAGATGAAAATTATTGACCCTTTGACATATTACCTAGGTGGTCTTCATTGCCTTCATATAGGAAGAGCCCCCCCCCCCCCCCCCCCCCGTTCAACCTATATACTCCCTCGTGTAGGGATCTTTGGATTATAATAGTTTGGTTGATACATATGTGATATTGAAAAAGCCATAAGAATAAAGAATATTTACTTTTATTCCAATCAATGGCCCTTGAGGGGCAGCAATACATGTAAAACACACAAAACTATCATGACAATGTAACTGAAAACCCTTTTTCCTATACTGAAGTTCATATAGATAAAGACATGATAGGACTACATACATTTCTTAATTTTCAATAAAAAATCATGTACATTTAATTCCAGAGAGGACCAGGACCATAAAACGGTAACCATTACAATACTAGTAATCATCGTCATAACGTGTATTAATTTATGTTCGTCTAACATCTAGACATTTAATAACACAATTCTGTCATAGTGTGTATTTGTATATTTTGTAAATAAAGTTGTTTTTTTTAGTAAATAACAATTTCAGCAAGAAATTGTTTTTCATAATTTAGCTTTGGGGTCCAAAGCAAAGGTAGCAAGGGAGAATTGTCATAGTGTGTATTTGTACATTTTGTAAACAAAGTTGTTTTTTTTATAATTTTCTCATAATTTAGCTTTGAAATTTAAATCTTTCTAAAATTTGATTAATGAAAATATTTTATTTCTTTTTTTTTTTTTTTATTAATATTCAAAATTCTATATGTCATTTTTAATAGCTCAAATTCTTGTTTGTTACTAAGTGTGAAAAGCTTTAGGTCAAGAAGAACAAAAGGGATTAGTAAATCAATTTATCTCCTTCATTTTTTGTAAGACCTGATAATAAGGAAACAAACAATTTAGGCCCGGTTTAGATGACAGAAGGTCCATACTGGAAAGTTGTTATAAATCCATATACGAGACTGGCTACATGAACGTTCACATACTTTATTTTTTTATCCAGCATATATATATTCACAGTTCATAATACGGGGCGCCGAATGGGACTCTTGTGGTTTTGTACAAAATTCAATTCTGTCATAACAAAATCATTTTTGTCTTATAAAACTATGTGATACAGACTTGTTTTATGAGAACTTCAATTTTGTGATGACAAAATTCATTTTTGTCATGACAAAAGTCAATTTTGTCAAAAAGGTATGCAAATATAAACTTATTTGCATACAAAATTGACTTTTGTTACCTGATATGAAAATTAAAACACAAAAGTCAATTGTGTGAGACAAAATTGACTTTTGTGAGACAAAATTCAATTTTGCGAGACAAAATTCAATTTTGTGAGAAAAAAGTCAATTTTGTATTCAAATTTGTTTAGTTTGGATTCTGTGAACTAATTTGCATACAAAATTGACTTTTGTGAGACAAAATTCAATTTTGTGAGACAAAAGTCAATTTTGTATGCATTTGTTTAGTTTGGATTCTGTGAACTAATTTGCATACAAAATCGACTTTTGTGAGACAAAATTGACAAAATTGAATTTTGTCTCACAAAAGTCAATTTTGTGACGACAGAATTCAATTTTGTGACGACAAAATTCAATTTTGTCTGACATTTGTGAGACAAAATTGACTTTTGTGAGACAAAACTCAATTTTGTGAGACAAAATTCATGTGAGACAAAATTCAATTTTGTGAAACAAAATTCAATTTTGTCTCACAAAAGTCAATTTTGTCTCACAAAAGTCAATTTTGTCTCACAAATGTCAATTTTGTGTCACAAAAGTTGATTTTGTATGCAAATTAGTTCACAGAATCCAAACTTAACAAATTTGCATACAAAATTGACTTTTGTCGCCCAATTTTCAAATTAGGTAACAAAAGTAAAGTCTGTGTTACAAAAATGAATTTTGTCATGACAAAAGTAACTTTTGTCCACTGAAAGATAATTTTGTATGACAAAATTTTAAATTTGTAGTATGCTACAAATTTTGTTAAACTGAACTCATTTTTGTTGAACAAAACTCACTTTTGTCCGTACAAAATTAAATTTCGAGTACAAAATCACAAGAGTTCCATTCGGCGCCCCGTACATAAAGCATATTTACAAAACAGTTAGCATGGCAACATACATTAACCCGCCGCTACTCGTAGATCGAGAGCGCAGCGAACCGGTGCGTCACGTCGTTCTCGCTATTTCTCTCCTACCCCTTTCGTTTCAAAAGTAACCTTTATAAAACCTGATCATAGAAACGTTTTTAGGACAGGCACATTTTCCGTATTCTAGTAAATAACCAAACTAATTTTGTCTCATTTGAGAGATCTAAAAATAAACTATGACAAAAACTGTTGATCTCCTTGAGAAATATCTTCCTCTCCGATGATCATTTATGCTTTACAACTAGTTTTTAAGTGTTGTTCATCGTCAAAGGCTTTGTATATATATATAAAGTGTTATACCTGTCTCTTTCTATTATATTCTATATGTATGACACGATTACTGTCATGTTTGACATCCTGTCGAATCACACAGAAGATGCCACGATTGCCGTCATATGTTTGACATCCTGTCGAATCACACAGAAGATGCCACGATTGCCGTCATGTTTGACATCCTGTCGAATCACACAGAAGATGCCACGATTGCCGTCATATGTTTGACATCCTGTCGAATCACACAGAAGATGCCACGATTGCCATCATGTTTGACATCCTGTCGAATCACACAGAAGATGCCACGATTGCCGTCATGTTTGACATCCTGTCGAATCACACAGAAGATGCCACGATTGCCGTCATGTTTGACATCCTGTCGAATCACACAGAAGCAATCTTCTTTTCATATGTTCCTTTTCTTTAATTATATTTAATCTAGTGCAGTGTTTGATTGTATAATCGTTTTTTTTATATTAATTATCACAGACTTTATGTGTTTTTAAAAACGAGCTGCTTGTGAGCTATACGACAAAGCCGTTTTTTATTGGCTAATGAGTGAAAAAAAAACATGAAATTTGCATAAGAAAGATGCGAAATTGCACTATTATTGTATGATTTGCGTCTCGCTACGCTCTGCGACCTGTGTGATATACCAGCCCGATGATTTCGTATGAGGTATTGCACGCATGCATGCCCTTTAGAATTTTGTAGTGCATAATTAACCACCAATGACTTACATTGTTTCATGATGACACACATGTACTAGTACTAATCTTTGAAAATACTTCCATCACTTTAAACACTTAGATCTGCATTTAATTTGAAATTGGACAGATAAATGGTTAGTGAAATTGAACACGAAAAAACGGAGTCAATGATTATATCTAGAAAAAGACCCGGATCATCATCTGTCATTAATTATGTATAGTAATATAAAAACTGTCGAGTCATGCACATACACAATTTGGATTAAGTTTTTCATGCGGTAGCAGCTGGAAAATACAAATTGATGGCACTTTAACAAAAAAATGTCTGTCTGAATATGTAACGAATGCATAAGTTCAGAGCGGACAGAAAACGCTTGAAGTCATGTAATTCTCATATTTCGGTCTTTTTTAGAGTCTGCCGTCCGATATTATCTAGAATATTTGACAGATCAAATGGAATACATTGATTATGAGGCAGCACCTATATTTTCTGGGGCTATTAAGTTAACATGTCTACAACTTCTTCCAAAAGAGACCAGGTTTGAAACTATGAAAAGATTTTTACTAAACTTAGTAAACACATTGCCGTATACAAGTATCTCGTATTCATAGTACCCGAACGATATGATAGCAATGTATCGTACAGTAGTGAATTTGATCAACAAGTGTTACTAAGTTTAGTAAAAATCTTTTTTTATGACACCATCCATTTAAATCAAATCATACAGGAAAGAAATTGGTAAAAGTAAATTCACTTGTTTTCCAATCATAACAAAACTGTCATATTGTAATGGTTTATGTTAATATATTTTACAATAAAATATTGTTTACATTAAACCCGGTCACAAACTCTTCCTAATAATTTCTTATGTAATAAAAATATTTATAAAAATGAACCCAAACCAATGATGAAACATATTCCAGTCCAGGGGAGGATATGAAAGGAGGACAGCGGGCGCGCACACCTTTCCTCTAAAAGAGGAAATATATCCTTTATCTGCAAGTGAAACGTCCAAAATTTATAAAGCCGCGTATTTCCAATCTTAAATCTGGGTTCCACCCTTGCTGTTTAATAGTGAGGTATATATTTCAATTAACTTTTTTGAACAATTCAGAAAATGTTTGTGTAGATATGTGCTTATTTACAAATTTTCATTGGTTTTGTTAATTTTTTGCAAATTGTAGCCTTAATGTTAAGATGAGTTTTTACTCCGTATGCGACACAGATGTGATGAGTGGCGCGACATCGATGGCGAAAAACCTCGTCCCTAGAGCAATAGCAGGCCTTCGCAAGCTATTTAAAATATGTCAAAATAGAGCGATTTCGCATGAATGAAATGTATCGCGTCGCATCGATTTCGTCGCTAGTAGAATCGCTACCGCACTGGAAGTATAATCACATCTTTAGCCTTTCAACTTAATTCCTTTTGTTCTTTTATGTGATATTATGCTCATTCATTTTATGTTCCAATATTTTCTGTGTTACAGCGTAAGAATCCTTTAAACTACTATTCTGAATGCATGCTGTCCTGTGGTGTCACATTGCAAATATTTTTTATTTAACAGAAAACAATCAATTAAAAAAAATGAATTACGTGTTGAAGTTCATATATTCAAAATAGCTTTATGTCTTTAATCCAAAAACTTGACTTCCGTATTTCAATCCCTTTGCTTGATCCTGATCGAAATCTTGAGTGAAAATTGGCACTGAAAATTGAAAGGTATGTTCCTGTAAAAGAATGGGACTGAAAACAGATATAACAGGAATCATCCAATATTAAATGTATTTTTCTTTATTATAGTGGGGACGATTAGAGTTATCTCCCATATACATTTCTTTCCTCGATATTGATAAATGACAAACTCACTTACGACCAGGTTTGTCGTATGATCTGGGCCCGTATGCATAAAGCTATTTAAGTTAAGATTTTCCTTAGTAAACACTTAAGTTAAGGAAACTCCGCCCTTTTTATCTAAGTGGTATGCATAAAAAATCTTAAACTAAGTATTTCCTAAGTAAAATCTTAGTTGTTTTAAGTCACGCCCACAAAACTTAAGTGGTATGCATAAAACTCCTTATACTAAGGAAACGCCTAAGATAACACTTAAGTCTAAGGTACCTATAGAGCTACCTTAAATTTTCAAAAATAGTTAAAAATTAGTCGAAAGTTTGCGTTTTTGGTAGAACATTATTATGTTACCTACAATTGGATTGATTAATATATATATATCAGTAATAAACTAATTATTCGTTTATTTATTGCTAAATAATAAGTAAATATTAAAGATCATCGTTATTTTCTTCGAATCACGTATAATCAACAAATCAAGAGATAACAGTGGGTAGTTATATATACTATTTCCTAATCTCGATGTTATGTATACCGAAAAGTACTGAGTGTTACACACATGTAATTCATGGTACTTTTTTTCTTTTGTTTACTTTGCACGTGCACGGTTTTTTTTTTAATTATTAAAATACACCGCGCGGTATCAATTAAAAACCGAATCAAGGAATGAAGAGAGCATGAAAAAACACACTTTATATATGTGTGGGGGTGGTTTCTGTTTTGCCGGGGGGGGATGGGGTTGGGTTGGGGGGTGGTGCGTCATTTGAACTTTCAATTCAGTTTTATTCTAAAGATGTAGGGCATACCCTAATTTTTTGTTCACTTACCGGGACAAAATCGAAAAGTTTTAAGACCTACCCAGAGGTGGATTTCTTTCATAAAAGGGTGGGGGGGGGGATATGAAACAATTAGGTTGATTGTTTGGAATCACTGTTACGGCAGTCAGAAGTCCCCATGGAATTCGTCGGTTATATAAGGTATTTGTGATACCTTACTCGTTTTAAATTATTTTTTCATATTACCTTATATATTCAGAGAGATATATTGCGGTTCGAAAATATTTCTAAGTTCGTTAAGATGTGGAGAATATACTTACTGTAATAATTTGTTTTAGTAAAGATTGTAGGACTTTTGAAATATACCCTAGTTTGTATATGGATTTCTGGAAAACAATCTACCCTCCCCCTTTTTTTGTTGTAAAAGGGAAGTGATAAAAATGTTAATTTCACATCAAAATAGATTTTTTTTAAACTATAAGCAAATGTAGGCAAGGGTTCTGGACAGGGAGATGGCAGCGCATAATAAGCTCAACGATAAGTGAACATTTTATTGAAAAAAAGTGTTTTGTAAATTATTTGTTAGCACATGCATGCTTACAATGCTGTACTCAGTCTTGTGCTACGCCACTGATTTAACCTTGATCATGTTTTGTTAGAGTTTAAAACATATTGTTGTCTCCAGAAAATATTACACCCATGAAAGATAATTAAAGATTAAGTAGAGGAAAGCTTTGGATTACCAATGCTCATCCGTCAAAGCATCAACCATAAAAAGCGTTGTCTTATATGCGCCAATTGTTCATCATTAAACTATGTTACGTTCTATTGAATTGTTTTACATGCCTATATCAATTTAACCCCAGCTCTTTAAAATAAAAGCATGCATTGATCAATAAATTAAAATAATCATAACAAACTTTTACACGGATGAGTACATGTGATGAGCTAATATTTATCATACGGTAACTAGAGAAAGGTTCCGATTTAAGTATTCCTTAGTTAAGTGAATACTTAAGTAAGTTTATGCATACCATTTAAGAATTTGACTTAACTAAGGAAATTCTTAGTGAAATCTAAGTTTAAGGAATACTTAAGTTAAGATGTTTTATGCATACGGCCCCTGCAGTTTAAAAACCCGATTGTGTCATTTCAACTTTTATGGATTCAAAGATGGCTGATGCATGCAAAAAATAAAATCACAAAAATGTTGAACTTTGAGGAAAATTCAAAACGGCCCGTATGCATAAAGCTACTTAAGTTAAGATTTTCCTTAGTAAACACTTAAGTTAAGGAAACTCCGCCCTTTTTATCTAAGTGGTATGCATAAAAAATCTTAAACTAAGTATTTCCTAAGTAAAATCTTAGTTGTTTTAAGTCACGCCCACAAAACTTAAGTGGTATGCATAAAACTCCTCATACTAAGGAAACGCCTAAGATAACACTTAAGTGTAAGGTACCTATAGAGCTACCTTAAATTTTCAAAAATAGTTAAAAATTAGTCAAAAGTTTGCGTTTTTGGTAGAACATTATTATGTTACCTACAATTTGATTGATTAATATATATATCAGTAATAAACTAATTATTCGTTTATTTATTGCTAAATAATAAGTAAATATTAAAGATCATCGTTATTTTCTTCGAATCACGTATAATTAACAAATCAAGAGATAACAGTGGGTAGTGTAGTTATATATACTATTTCCTAATCTCGATGTTATGTATACCGAAAAGTACTGAGTGTTACACACATGTAATTCATGGTACTTTTTTTCTTTTGTTTACTTTGTACGTGCACGGTTTTTTTTTTAATTATTAAAATACACCGCGCGGTATCAATTTTAACCGTTAGTTAAAAACCGAATCAAGGAATAAAGAGAGCATGAAAAACCACACTTTATATATGTGTGGGGGTGGTTTCTGTTTTGCTGGGTGGATGGGGTTGGGTGGGGGGTGGTGCGTCATTTGAACTTTCAATTCAGTTTTATTCTAAAATTGTAGGGCATACCCTAATTTTTTGTTCACTTACCGGGACAAAATCGAAAAGTTTTAAGACCTACCCAGAGGTGGATTTCTTTCATAAAAAGGGGGGGATATGAAACAATTAGGTTGATTGTTTGGAATCACTGTTACGGCAGTCAGAAGTCCCCATGGAATTCGTCGGTTATATAAGGTATTTGTGATACCTTACTCGTTTTAAATTATTTTTTCATATTACCTTATATATTCAGAGAGATATATTGCGGTTCGAAAATATTTCTAAGTTCGTTAAGATGTGGAGAATATACTTACTGTAATAATTTGTTTTAGTAAAGATTGTAGGACTTTTGAAATATACCCTAGTTTGTATATGAATTTCTGGAAAACAATATATCCTCCCCCTTTTTTTGTTGTAAAAGGGAAGTGATAAAAAAAATATAAAATCACAAAAATGTTGAACTTTGAGGAAAATTCAAAACGGAAAGTCTCTAATTAAATGGCAAAATTAAAAGCTCAAACACACCAAACGAATGGATAACAACTGTCATAATACTGACTTTGTACAGGCATTTTCTATGTATATAATGGTGGATTAACCCTGGTTTTACAGCTAGCCAAACCTCTCACTTATATGACAATTGCATCAAATTCCATTATCTTGGCATCGACGTGTGAACAAAGCAAACAGACACAACAGGCAAACATGACAAATATAGGGGGTACAGCAGTCAACCTTGTGTTATGATCTTAATCACTATGAAAAACAAACAAATATGTAACAAAGAAGTACAAAAAGGCATATAGACAAAACACATTAGCGAAAGACAAAAACGAAAGACAAGAATACAAAAATGTACCATAGTACAATAACACAATGACGGGATGTATAAGTACATAGCCACGTCATATGTATCATAGATTAACACAAAAATGAATATATACAAAGCACATTAGCAAAGCATGAGATACTTACCATGGCGACACACTTGGCTATTTTCATGGAATTTCTTACTTTATTGTTGGCCACCTTGAATTGTCCATTCTTAATCGTTTTATATGAAAGTTAACTACCATCGCCCTAATGAACGAAAGCGACTCATCAGGGGACTTGAATTTATCAGGGACGTCGGTGTCACTGGTGAAACACTGCTTATCGTTCCGAAATACCTGATTTCATTTCTGGATTTTGCGGGGTTAATGTTGATCAATCTTTAATTTTCAGTGTTGTTTTTATGAACTTGTTTTTTTGTTTTTCTTTATTTTGGCCATGGTGTTGCCAGTCGGTCTTCCATATGTTTTTTCATTGTCCCTACAGTTGGTATATTTCCAATTGAAAAGACATAATGTATGACACAAACTTAATAAAAGACAAGTCGTCAAATATAAAAAAAAGGATGATTTAAAACGTTAGACGAAAGCAGGCATAGTGACTATGTGGTATGGGCTTTGCTCATTGTTGAAGGCCGTACGGTGACCTATAGTTATTAATTTGTGTGTCTTTTTGGTCTTTTGTGGAGAGTTGTCTCATTTGCATCAAACCACATCTTCTTTTTTTTTTATTTTTATAAAAACACCTTTACAAAAAAAAAAAAAAAAATAAGACAAACACAATATAACAAAACACATCATAGGATACGAAAAGTTGAGCAACGCTATTCCATCAACAAAGAAGATGATGAACAGGCGCTCTTAAAAAAGGGAGAAGTAACCAGAACGAAACAAATAAGAAGACATCGGTTGATTGGAAATCAAACAACTCTCCACCAGAGACCAAATGACACAGAAGTTTTAACAGCTATTAGTCACTGTACGGCCTTCATTGAACAATGAGGAAAACCCCTATCACATAGTCAGCTATAAAAGGCTCCAAAATAATGACAAATGTTAAACAATTCAAACAAGAATACTAACGGCTTGATTTATGAACAAACAATGAACGAAAAGAAAACAAATATGTCGCTACATGTAACAACAACAAACGAAAACCATTGAATTTCCGGCTCTTAACTTAGGAATGGCGTGTGGCGGAGTTTAACAAGTTTGCAGGCACCCTACTAGCCTCTAATTTGGGGAAAAGGGCATTAAGTACAGATCTGAGAGTACTCGCAGTTATTGGCAGCTAGTTCAAAACCAATAGCAACTAATAGAAAATCCTGTATCTAAGACTAAAGTATCAATCAGTAATCATCTTAGATACAAGGGATTCAGGTTAAAACGTCATTAGCAGTCAGACAAAACATCACATTGTGCAATGCTAAAATACATGTATTAACCGGATGTAGAACAATGAACGTGCATAAGTATATGTATCTAACAATAATATTAGTAAGGTTTTATTTTACTGATAACAAAATCAATATCTATACCAATAGAAACAAGAGTTAAAGATACAGCGTTGAATTTCTAAACCTACTTAAATAAGTATATTTAAAGGATCGATAAGTGAACCGGGTTCGTATCTTTATTTCTGGGCTCGGTAATCAACACTCCGTAAAATAGGATGTGCTTTCCTGTTTGAAATAAGTTTTCTACAGGTACAGCCAAACTTCAAAACCGAATCTTTGTATCCGTGTAGGAATTTCAAAATTTAATTATTTTTTTGTAACGAAATCCCTGAAATTAATAATTTGAGATATATACACACTATAAGATGGTGACACTAGAGCTTGTCATAAAAAGGAAAATTAACAATAAGGAAAGACAAATCGTCCCTTTTGTTGTATTTTTGTTTGTTCGGAGTTTCCCGTGTAAAGCTGAAATATCTAAACTTGGGAAAGGACAAAGTTATAACGGTTTATATTTCATCAATTTAGAGTTAGAGCCTTACGGTAAATTTGGACAGTTTTCTTTAGAAATTCTTTCTAATTTAACGTCCATTAAAAAAAAATATCATCAAGATAACGGTTACTGTTGTTTAATTTATCAATGAGATGTAGTTTAGAACGGATCTTTACGAAATTTGTCAGAAACTGATTCATTACAGTACAAGAAACGCTACTATTAAAGTGGGAACAATTGGTACCTATATAAATACCTACCCACAACCGATACACTTTATTACCTAAGCGTTCATTAATGTTGGCAAGGTAAAAATAAACCTCATCAGTCATCTCATCATATCTACAGTAAGTATATGTAGCATATTTACCTTTCTCATTAGAGAAGAATGCTTAAAATGAGTCGCAGCAAATAATTCTTTGCAATCTGATTTTTAAAACGATCATTTAATTAAATAGTAATAATAAAATTGAGAATGGAAATGGGGTTTGATACGATTGTGTGGAAGTGTAGTGTAAAGATTGTCAAAACTGTTTGCAGAATGAAAGGGACCATCGAAAGCACGTTATTTATCTAAAACAGCCCAAATAGTTAGTTCCATTATTTTCTTATGTTTTTAAGGTCACCAATAGGTCTTCAATGCAGCGAGAAACTCCCGCACCCAGAGGCGTCCTTCAGTTGGCCCCTAAACAAATATGTATACTAGTTCAATGATAATGGACGTCATACTTAACATCGAATTATACACAAGAAACTAAAATTAATAATCATACAAGACTAACAAAAGCCAGAGGCTCTTGACTTGGGACAGGAGCAAAAATGCAGCGGGGTTAAATATGTTTTTTGAGATCTCAACCCTCCCCCTATACCTCTAGCCAATGTAGAAAAGTAAACGAATAACAATACGCATGTAGTAAAATTTATTTCAAGAGAAGTCCGAGTCCGATGTCAGAAGAGGTAACAAAAGAAAATAAACAAAATGACAATAATACATAAATAATAACAGACTACTAGTAGTTACTGACTCGCTAGATCCAGACCTCAATTAAATTGATTGAAAGATTATGTCTTCATCATATGAATATCAAGCACAATCCCTCCCGTTAGGGGTTTAGTATTATACCATCATAAAATATATGAGAAGAACATAACCCGTGTATTACAAAGTATAGCAGAACAGTGATTGGTTTCAACTGTTCTAGTTACCATGCATCAGCACACGAAAGGAAACATATCAAAGCTTGTTGATTATGCAAAGCATGACATTTCTAGTATAGGGGCACAGAATCTATATAAAACTGGTACCCAATACTAGAAAAATCGTACATTGAATCGTCAGGCCTAAAGCTTAAAAATAAGATACTTCTTTTTTGTTTAAATTAGTGCTTTTCTCCATATACTAAAAATTCTTGTTTTTGGGATATAATTCTGCGATTTTTTTTCAAAATAAAGTCGTAAAGAAAACATTCTACACTTAAGGAGTAATAAATATACTAGAGTTTCTCATTGACAGCATATTTGTTAAATGGGAAGGTAGGCTTTTCAGCAGGTTGTCGGGATTCATATTTGAACTAACACTACACCTCTCCCAATCGATCCTTCAAACTTCTTTTGATGCCCCATGTATGGGCATTATGTTTTCTGGTCTATATATACAACCCGTCTAAACATCAACCCAACAATGTTAGGTCTGTAAATTTGCTATCGCAAATTTTATATATATATATAAATATATATATATAAGTACGTCTGAGTCAGTGACAACCCTACAACAGATGTATCCATCGGATCGCCATCAATGATGGTGATACATGGCTAATTACAGATCTAACATTGTTGGGTTGATGTTTAGACGAGTTAAATATATATATATATATATATATATATATATACATCGAATTTGACCAGATCAGTCATGTCCGTACCATAATCTAAAACAAACTAGACGATTTCAATGGTTAAATGTATAAATTTTCCTTACCTTACCAGCAATATACCAATTTCAACCGCATATGGAATATACATTTCTCAACTCAACTATACCCGGCCTGTATAAACGTCATCTGTGTCTGAGCAAAGTATTAATTGGCAAGATATGCCAAATAACTTCTCGTCCTTTATCTCTCAAAAAGTTCATTGGGAAGTATCAAAACTATATAGACAGTGACAACTTTACAAATTCTACAAGGTGGTCTGAAGTTGTAGATTTTAGGTCCAATGGTTGTGTATTTTTTAGTGACAGTTTTCCCTTCATTTGTCTTTGTGCTTTCCCTTTTTTATTTGTTCGTTTGAGGCTTGACGTGACTCGGTATTGGTGCATCCACCTATCAGGTTTTGGCTTTATGCATTTCTTGCTGCAGGTGGGTCCAATTGTGAATTTCGGAGGCAAAAGGTTTTTGAATTTATTTATTGATTTTTGAATTTCATTATGCCTGCAAGTACTAGTATCATCTTACTTGATTTGTACTTCATTTGGAAAATATACACTAGTATGACATTCAATGTACTGTATCTATTACCAACTTTTGTTGGCGTCTTTGTCAGGCTTTCTATGACCCAACATTTTTGTTGGTGCCAGATTTTATGGAATTCTTTTTTGAATTTACCTCGCAGTTTGGTATTTTTGTTGATACCTTTTTAGAACTCTGAAATCTAAAAATTAGAAAAGTACCGATGCACATGACGAGCTATTTATGACAAAAAGGATAAAAAATAAAATGAAACATTTAATTCCCATTTTGTACTGTACATGGACGCGTTCTTTATATCCGGCTTGATGTACATAAAATCTGGAATGAGTCAAATACAGTATTTAAATACTCCCAACAGACATGGAAATGAAGAGATTTATGATTTTTCAAAGGGGATAAAGATACTGCATTTTAAATTCATAAAATTTGGACGTCATTTGCTATACCGATATTTTTTTTTTATATATATGGTGTTTAGGGCTATGGTAGCAATACGCAGTTAGAAGTTTAGTTTCGCATTATTGCCCCTGTGAATTTTTTAAATATGAAAGTTTTTGTACAATAAAATTGATTTTTAGATAATTGAAGAATAATATAGCCTTCTTAGTGGGTTTATATGAACATTTAGATTGTTTTAACATGTTTTAAAGGCCATTTATATGATTGACAGTCCGTATTTTCCTATCCGTACCGTCCATAGGTCCATAAATTATTGTAGTGTTTATCAACAAAGATTTTGCGTTCGATCTTTTCAATTCAATTTTATTGAACAATAGATGACTTAGAGTCTTCCACGAGAGAACGGAAGCTCGTAACTACCAAAGGTCTTTACGGTCACGTGACGCCACTGGTCAATTCTTATAAGCAAATCTTCAAAGTTTTTTACAAAAATTACCAAATTAACAGTTTCGTATGTGTAGGAAAATAGTATATTTAGTGCAGGAACTAACAGTGTTTCTTTTTAAGTGAATTTTACGCGTGGATGTATTTCTAAACGAAAGAATTTATTGGATTTATTTGTGAAAACAGTTACGCTATAATGGCGATGGCCGAACGAGGCCACACGTCCGAGATGGACAATTCTCCTCGAGATGAGGAAATGATAGATACAATTAAGAGAAGAACTCGTGAGATCTATCGAGTAAAAACTGGGAAAGCCAGCAAAACACCACAAAGGCCTGTGCAACAAGATGTTGATGAAACAGGACCAAGTGATATTGATTACATTGGGGAGAGGTCAACCGGAAATGACCTTATAATGCAAGCATTGTGGGATAAAATATCCAACATGGCCGATGTAAACAAACGGCAAATAGAATCCCATACAGAGATTATTGCCAATTTGGCTGCTAATATGCTTACCGTGCAGGACGTGGTTACCCAGAAAAATGTCCAGAAAACGAAAACAAACACAAATACACAAAAGGACAGAGATGACAACGAGGTTAACCTCATAAACAATAACAATTAAAGTGATCTGTCAGATAATGGTCTGGAAGATATTTCCGACGATGACGATGATGAGTTAAACATTGATGACATTGTTGACGCAAATGACGATGCAGAGAATAAAGCATTTCTAGACGAACTAGAAAAAATGTACGAAGAACCTAAGAAATTTGGTGACAGTATAGATAATCAGATGGCTAAATTAGTGGACCAGGCTATAAATAAGCCAATGAAAACAGAAACACTAACAAAGTTAGAAGAACAGTATTTAGTTCCAGAAAACTGTAAACGCCTCCAGGTTCCCAAAGTAAACAAAGAGATTTGGAGAGGGTTCAAGAGTAAGAAGCAAAGGGATCCAGATTTGGCACTACAAAATGTGCAAAAATGCATGACAACTACTCTTCTAATGGTAGTTAAGTCTTTAAATGTAATGAAATCTGGAGGGGACATGCATGAGGTCAAAAACACAACAAAAGACATGTTTAAAATGTTAACCCATGGTATATATACTTCAAATAGAAAACGCAAACAGCTAATAACGCCAGGAGTTCCTATTAAATATAGGAGGGTAACAGATGTGGACACACCAGTTACAGAGTACCTTTTTGGGGACAATTTAGACACAAAATTGGAAGACCAAGAAAAAGAAGACAGGAGGATAAATAAACTCAGCTTTAATGACTCTTTTTTAGAGGGACGCAGAGTGGAGAAACATCCAGGACCTCCATGGCAAAAACCACCCTATTTTCAACCAAAGCATGCAAAAACGTCTGGACAAGTACATGGACAGAAGGGCAACAAGAACAAGAAGATGAAGACCGGATTTCACAACAAAGACAAACGTTAAGTGTAAGTGATAATATAACAGTGATAAACACAGTAGACAATTTAACAGGAGGGAAATTAAAATCCTTTATAAAAAATTGGGAAAAGTTAACAAGTGATGCTTTTATATTAAATGCAGTGAAGGGGTACAAGATTGAACTAGATGAAATACCAAAACAAAATTTTAGACCATCTCCAATTGTTTTTAATGAACAAGAAAACAATTTGATCACAATGGAAGTTAATAAATTCTTGAAAAAAGGGATTATTAGGGTGGTAATGAAAACAGAAAAAGAGGAATATTTTTCAAATATATTTATTCGCCCTAAGAAAGACAATACAATTCGAATGATATTGAACTTGAAAAACTTCAATGAAAGTGTGTCAAAAATTCATTTTAAAATGGAAACATTGGTACGAGCTATACAAACATACAACAAAATGATTATTTCGCATCGATTGATTTAAAAGACAGTTATTTTAGTGTACCAGTTCATGAAAAAGACTGCAAATATTTAAAATTTATGTGGAATGATATCACTTATCAATTTTGTGTATTACCACAGGGATTATCAACCAGTCCAAGAATTTTTACAAAATTACTAAAACCAGTATACTCTTTTTTGAGAAAAATGGGTCATATAAATGTTCCTTATATAGACGATAGCTTACTTATAGCACGCACTTATGAAGACTGTCAGAGCAATGTAAAACATACCGTGGAATTAGTTGATAGTTTAGATTTTACAGTACACCCAAAGAAATCTGTGTTTACACCAACAAAAGAAATAACATTTTTAGGATTTATAATTAATTCTGAAAATATGACAGTTAGATTGACACAAGAAAGAATTTTAAATTTACAAGATCTATGTGTTGATGCATTACATTCTAAGGAAATAACTATTCGAAATTTTGCTACAATTATAGGAAAAATGGTTGCCAGTGAACCAGGTGTACTAAATGCTCAATTGTATTACAAAGATTTAGAAATATATAAAGAGAAAGTGTTAAAAAAGTTTTATGGCAATTATGATAGGAGTATTTGTTTACCATCTCATGTGAAAACAATATTCAATTGGTGGATAAAACATCTTCCTTCTAGTTACAAACCAATAATTCAAAATGATCCTGATATTATAATGTTCAGTGATTCAAGTAAAACTGGCTGGGGTGGAATAAATAAAACTACTGGGAAGAAAACAGAAGGTTTTTGGTCAGCAGAAGAAAGAGAAATGCACATTAATGTTTTAGAACTAAAGGCAGCTTTCTTAACTTTACAATCATTGGCTGGGAATATTTCACAAAAGCATATTCGAATGAACTTAGATAATACAGTAGCTATTTCTTATATTGAAAATTTTGGAGGAAAAATTACAAATTTACATATTCTAGCAAAAGAAATATGGTTTTGGTGTTTAGAAAGAAAATTATGGATTAGTGTGGCACATATAGCTGGAAAGCTAAATATAGAAGCCGATAAACTATCTAGAAAATTGAATGACGACATGGAATGGACATTAAAAACAGAATTATTTGAAAAATTACAGAGTACTGTAGGGACAATAAGTATAGATTTATTCGCTAGTAGGCTTAATAATAGGACAACTCAATATGTTTCATATAAGCCAGACCCACATGCGATAGCAATTGATGCTTTTACTATTAAGTGGACTAATAATAATTTTTATTATATCTTTCCTCCTTTCAGTGTCATAGGACAGGTGCTTCAGAAAATCATCAAGGACAAGTTAGACAAAGCAGTATTGATAGCACCACTTTGGCCAACACAAATATGGTTTCCGCAATTATTACATCAGATCAGTCAACAATCATTCATCCTGCCGAAAAACAGTCTCTTTCTACCACAGGATCTGAAACGAATTCATCCAGTTTCAAACCTCCGTCTGGGAGCTTTTATCTTGTCCGGGAAAACTTGGAAAATAAAGGACTTTCAACACTCACTGCTGACATCATTTTACAATCTTGGAGGCAATCCACAGGAAAACAATATGGGACTTATTTCAAAAGATGGATGTGTTTTTCAAATAAAAGACAAACTGATCCACTTGACCCATCTATAAACACTGTGTTGTCTTTCTTATCATCACTTTATGATAGTGGATTAAGTTACAGTGCAATTAACACTGCTAAATCAGCAATATCTTCAATTTGTTCTGTGACAAGTGGGATAGACATTGGAAAACATAAACTAGTAACTCGATATATGAGGGGAATTTTCAATGCTAGACCGTCTCTTCCCAAATATACAGAAACATGGGATGTAAATATAGTTTTAGATTATTTGTAAACATTACCTGCAAATGAGGAATTACCATTATTACAACTATCACAAAAGCTAGCATTATTGCTTATGCTGCTTAGTGCGCAACGCTGTCAAACTGTTCATTTGATAAAACTGAATAATATAACTATTTCTAATGACAACATGAAAGTGTACATAGTAGATTTAGTTAAACAATCCAAACCAGGGAAGCACATTGGACCATTGGAATTTAATAGACATGATGATTGTAAACTATGTGTTATTATAGCAATGGAAGAATATTTGAAAAGAACTTCAAAACTCAGGGGACAGGAAAAGTCTCTTTTCATTTCATGTGTTAAACCTTTTAAAACTGTAACAAAAAGTACAATATCACGTTGGATAAAACAATTATTAGGAAAAGCAGGAATTGATATAAAATTGTATGGGACACCCTAGCTGTCGATCAGCTTCATCGTCCAGCGCTGCAGCACAGGGGATTCCATTAAACAATATACTGAAAACAGCCGGTTGGAGCTCAGCACAAACTTTTTATAAATTTTATTTTAAACCTATTCAAACACAAACATTAAGTGATAGCTTATTGGAAAACAAATAATAACATTATTATGTTTTTGTTATAAATGTATATACATGTACATATATATAGTTGGAATAATAGAATATTACATAACTAGAATTTTTATTAGTATCCAGAATTGCCTACACATACATCCTGGTATGAATGATCTAAAATGTAGAACTCTAAAGTCTCGTGGAAGCCTCTAAGTCATCTATTGTTCAATAAAATTTCCAAATTAATCGAAACTTGTTGAAGATTGATTATAATTTTATTGAGCAATAGATGACTTAGGGCTTACACGCCCTCCCAAGCTGTTGGGTCAGCTCCCTCCCTACACTACAATTTAGATCATTCATTTCTCTAAAGAATGACCTGTGGTAGTTACGAACTTCCGTTCTCTCGTGTAAGCCCTAAGTCATCTATTGGTCAATAAAATTATAATCAATCTTCAACAAGTTTCGATTAATTTGGAAATTTTATGGAAAAACGAGTTGAAATGTATATGATTTTTTTTTGGACTACTTGATAGATATAAACCTATGGATTCAGGAAAGGTATCACTGTAATTGATTGAAATTTTCCTTTAGACCAAATTTTGGAGACTTTTGTGACATGTTCACCCCCCTTTTTTTGGGATTGCACTAATGACAGGACGATTGCCCGGATCGTGACAGGACGGTTGACCGGACGACATATATATAGTCATAACGTTTTTGTTATTCAGTAGATTTGTTTAAAATTTGTAGACCTTAAAGATATTAAAGTATATCTTATGAAAATCAAACAAAATAAGTGAAAAAAATATTTTTGAGCAAATAAAGTTGACCGGACGGTATCCACACTCGCCGTTAAACGTTATACATACATTCAACTGGTCGGCAACAAGTGTTAATATATCTTTTGTTTTACAATATTTGTCCAAGAAATTCAGGAATCTGTGATATTTATAAATAAATTATACGAAAATATAAATTTATAGTAAAAAAAAAATGTTTTTCTCCATAAAAAGTTGACCGGACGGTTTCACATACGCAGATATACGCTTTAAATATATATTGAAATGATCAACACAAGTGTTAATATCTCTTTTGTTTTACAATATTCGTCCATGAAATTCAGGAATCTATGAGAATAATAAATATATTATACGAAAATGTAAACTTCATGATAAACAAAAATGTTTTTCTGCCAAAAAAATTAACCGGACGGTGTTCACATTCGCTAATGTACACGTAGATTATACATGTATGTTAATAAAAAAAAATAAGGATCAACAATATTTAAGCAGCTGATTTAAGTCATGAAACTGAGAAATCTGTGACGTCAATAAATACATGAAAATATAAACTTTTTTGAAAAAAAAATGTTTTTCTTCAAAATAAAGTTGACCGGACTGAATTCATGCACATTCGCCGATGTAATTTAACAGAGACATATGATACAAGAGATTCGCAAATCTAATAAAGTCTATAGTTGTAATTTATGTGTCTGGTTTTAAATATATTAACAGGATCGACACATGTGTTAATAACTTTTTTTCATTAGCATTTTTTCAATGTCATTAGCAGCATATACCTCAATCTTAGTAGATTTTGGTGTTGATACAGCCTTCTGTTTTGAAGGTGTTTTCAACTTGGCTGGTGTTTTCAACTTGGCTGGTGTCTTTTACTTGACTGGTGTTTTTGGAGGCTGAGGTTCCAAGGGTAGGGACACTCAAATAATTGTGCCTCCTAAGAGTCCGCGAAACTCTCAGGATTCACGATTTTGCGTAATATTTTTTCATAGCTTCTGGGCCGGGGTCTTGAACGGCCGCCAGATCCCTCACCGAATGGCGAATATATTTTGCCTCACTTTTAAATGAATCTAGTTAAGCCCCTGGATACAGTAGAAATGAATTCTATATAATAGTAATCAAACTTCGAATGCTTTCGAAGAGAAACTGAAAGACTATAAGGTGATTTTTTTTATGACTGAATTTAAATATAGTGACAGACTATATAGTTAGTGACAGTGCAGTATTATACTAAAGTAACTTTGTGTTCGATGCCCGTGCAAGGTTAATCCATGTTCCTTTATTTTCTATTGTAAAGGGTCAGAACACGACTAAATACAAGTTTACTCCTTCAATGTTATAGGTCATATTGCAATACATTGTTGTTATTTTTTCAAATGATTTGATACCGGGAGATTGGTGATCTCACTTTAATTTAATCCATGTCAGCTATCTAGTTTTATCTGAGATTTTGTATTGTTTAATATAAAAAGTGTATGCAATTCACTGTAATCTTTGATTGGATTCTAATTGCCAACTGATTATATATAAGTTAATTCAATTAAATATATTTCATGTCTCAGGTGTGAAAACTTAAATGACATGATTATTGGCTTGATTGGTGATTACGACAGGTGTCAAAATTAGATAGTAATCTTAATTACTTAATAAATATTTTAAATATCAGGTCTTCTAGTGTGCTGGTGAACTTACTCAGGTCAACATTTTGGGCTCAAAGTTTTTATTATAAAGTGTATATTTATAAAGCTCACAGATTCCTTAATTTCATGGCTAGATATTATTTAACATGTGACGATCTGTACAATATACTTAAAGTGAATTCCGTTCGGTCAACTTTATTTGCTCAAAAATATTTTTTTTACTATAGATTTAATATTTTTGTATAACATATTTATAAATCTCCAAAATTTCTTAATTTCATGGACAAATATGGTAAAATAAAAGAGATATTAACATTTGTGTCGACCATTTCAATATATTTAAAGCATATATATCGGCGAATGTGAATTCCGTCCGGTCAACTTTTTTTGAAGAAAAACATTTCTATGTACTGTAAATTTTATATTTTAATATCAAGTATTTATTGATCTCTTAGATTTTTTAGTTTCGTGTGAAAATATTGTAAAACAAATAAGATATTAACACTTCTTTTGATCAGTTCAATATAATTAACTCGTACATCAACGTATGTGAATACCGTCCGGTCAACTTTTTATGGAGAAAAACTTTTTTTTTTACTTTGAAGTTTATATTTTCGTATCCAATATTAATTATTCTCACAGATTCCGGAATTTTGTTGACAAATATTGTAAAACAAAAGAGATATTAACACTTGTTTCCGACCAGTTGAATATATGTATAGCGTTTAACGGCGAGTGTGAATACCGTCCGGTCAACTTTATTTGCTCAAAAATATTTTTTTTCACTTATTTTGTTACTATACTATATATAAAAATATTAATTTTCGCGAACCATTTAGGTCACGGAAATTCCAAAATATGGCATCAGTAAGGAGAGTTGTGCAAATAATGTGAATACACAGAACCCCCATCCAAATTATCTTTAGCTAAAAGTATTCATCATTTTCTATTTTATATGTACTAACAACATTCCATTTTTCTATAATTTCGATTAAAATATTCCAAAATCTGAGTTAAAAAAAGTCAAATGCCCAAAATAAACATTGTCTGATTGGTTGAAGTACTGTGGCGTCAATGATAAGCATAGCAAGCCTCGATGTAAAGCACACGCTTCACATGAATAAGGAGAGTTTTACAAATAATGTGAATACACAGATCCTCCATCCTATTTATATTTTGCTGAAAATGTTGCAATGTTCATCATTTCTGTTTTGATTCTGCTAACAACATTCCATTTTTTCTTTAATTCCGATTTATATATGTGGAACCCGCAATAAAAATAGATGGCCTCAATGATTTAAACGCAACGCAAAAAATTCCGTTGACCCTGAATTCAACGGATCGATAATAGCATCATCACCATCAACAAAATGTTTACCGTTATCTTTGTGAAATTTCAGTTATATAGTTCTTTAATTAGAGAAATTTTGGTAAGTATTACTTATTAATGTTAAGGTTCTACTGATGTGCTCCTCTAGACCTTTTTGACGGTCCGTTTTATCCCATTTATCTCAATATTATCTCCGATGACAGTAATGTCAACCCGACCTATTCGTGTCAAAAGTGAAAATCGCATCGATTTATTGAAATAATTTCTTCTTAAACTGTGCATGCATTATTTCTGTATTATATGATAACCAATCACATTCACGTTGCATGTTTGCATGAAAATGGTCATGTATTAGTGAATTGTAAGGGCGATGCAACTTGAGGTCAGTGCGCGAGCACGTGACATTATTATTTGTAAACAAATTTAAAACATGCTCCCCGCGTAACACGTGTCTGAATTATCCTTTCAAAGTGTTATGAATCTTTCAATCACTATTTTATGAAATATTTCTAGGTTTGCATATCAGTAGTCAAAGTGAATTAAACATTAACAAAGATGTGTGTGAGAGGGTGAAAATTACCCTTCTGATGTACTGATATTTTTAGCACCCCAAGTGAGAATCTAACTCAGGACTTTCAGCACTGTAGCCATCGGTCTTAACCACAAGATCACGAACTCACATTTGATGAACTAATTTCTTCTATATTAACTGTATGTGCATAAATTCTGTATTATTTGATAACCAATCACATTCACGTTGCATGTTTGCATGATAATGGGTTCTGTATGAGTGAACTGTAGTGTATTGCAAAATTAATGCAAATTGTGACGTCAGTGCGCCTTCACGTGACATAATTATTTGTAACCAAACCGGCTTCTCATGTAATGTAACGGTTTATTTCGTCCTCTGTGATATTTTATCCTGAGGATAATTTGTCCCGGTAATTTTTTTCCAGGCATGGTATTTCATTTCACAGGTTGATTTTTCCCAGAGGAGTGAAAATCTATCAGATTTCTGTGTTATGCGGATAGTATGTACGGGTATATATTTGCCGTATTATATTTCACAGAACCGTGTGAAAAAGAGTCCCATTAACTACTATGTAAGTTACTCTCAATCAATATATACCTGACTATAATTATAAAATGTTTACAAAGGTAAGCAACTGTCTAGGGCCAGGAAAGGGAGGGGAAAAATTAGTATTAGTACTATTTCGCAGAACGATAAACAGATGCATAGACAGACCAAGGGGGTGGGGGAAATTTAGCTTATCACATATATGTAAGAAATCATTGAAGCTTGATGGGAGTGGGCAACCCTCTGGTCCATCAGAGCCCCCACACCTTTTTGAAAAGTTCTGGATCTGCCACTGAGATTTGCAGGTTTTCTTAGTAAAGATACCTTAAAATATCACAAACTGTGTGCTTTCCAGACCATAGTTTACATTTTTTTTCATATTTTGCCGTGTCAAAATGACCTAAATTTAAAGGACAGTATATAGACCCAAAAATGGTATATCACATTCTACACATCAAGATTTTAGCAGGAAAGACTGCCATTGGAGTTTTTAACCATTGTGACTTTTTAATTTGATCTACTCCACTAATTAAAGTCGTTGAAGTAGAATATTTAATGTAGGTTTGTCCACATTTTGGTATATATTAATACATGTTTAGAAATAATGTTGAGCCTGTTCCTAGATGCCTGTTATAGACTTCAATATTTATTGTTTATTGAAAATAAATGGAATCAATTCTTTCAGAAAAGTTTAATTCTATGGAAATGTATCCCCCCTTTTATAAGTTTAAAAGGCTACATAGAGGTCAATATACAGTCTTCAACAGAAAACCAAAAAAGGAAAAATAAAGTGAATTTTGGAGAATTATTAAATGTACATGCATTTGAAATATTTAAGATATATTGTTTCAATTTTTTTAGTTCTACATGTAGGTTCCACATAACTACCATTTTAGAAAACGATTTCAATGCTAAGTCTATTAGAGGGATATTTGATTTTCATTGGTTGTAAATATGAAATCTTATTCAGTGGCAAAGGAAATAGACACTGACAAGTCTTAGATAACATTTTATATAGTTTTGAATTTTTCTTCGTCAGTTGACTAAAATTAGATGGAGGTGTGTTCTAATTTCCAACAGAGGAGCAATCAACCTATATCAATATGTGCATGAAGCAAATTGATAGTTGCTAGATACTGAATGATTATATCCACAATAAAGGTTTAACCTGTGCATATATACTTAAAACAAGATAAAAAAAAGTCATGTCTTTTTCAGGACTTCTGAATCCAATCATGTAGTATGGAATGTTATTGAGATATGGTTTGGGTGGATGGATGGTCATGAAGGACCTGTAGTACAAAGTATATCACTGGATTTAGCTCTTTGTCTAAGTGTATTATTAAAGTACTTTGCTTTGAGCTCAGTTCATTGTTATGCAATTCATTCTTTGTGAAATTAAGATTTGACAGACAACTCTAATGGACAAGGATTTGTCAAAGTAGTATCATCTCTATGTACAATGTAAGTATTCAGGAGATAAAAGCATTCTATTTTGATTTGAACCATACATTTTATAAAAAAAAGTGGGAACAAATTTACTGGACAATGCTACTCCCACTACTAGCAATATGATGCTAGGTTGTTTTAATACATCTGTATTGCGTGCTGATGACTCGGCCCTGAGTGTAAACGGTCCTTCAATTAGGAGGGAAAAAAATTATAAGGCCTATCCAGTCTAAGGGAGCTACCATTTGATTTTTATGGGGGGAGCTAGGATGAAATTTGAAAAAAAAGGCAGGACAGGATTTTGAGTAAAAAAAAAAGGCAGGATGAGTAACTTGGCAAAAAAAAAAAGGCAGGATGACAATTGTTGTAAAAAAGTCAGGATAAGCTAAGAAAAAAAGAGGCAGGACCGAATAGACTGAAAAATAAAAAGGCAGGACAGAGATTACAACTAAAAAAAAAGGCAGGACAAAATTTTTCATCCTAGCCCCCCCCCCCCCCATAAAAATCAAATGGTAGCTCCCTAATCGATTTCTAGAACTATACTTCATTGCACATGTTCAACATTTTTATACAACCACAAAAAATTTGGGGTTGTAAATTGGTATCCTGTCCGAAAGATGGTTTCTGGATAATAACTTTATTATAAGTCAACAGAAATCAACAAAATTATAACACAACGTTTATAACCACAAAAGGAAGCTTGGGATTGATTTTGGGGGTTATGGTCCCTAAGGTTTAGGAATAAGGGGTACAAAGGTGCCCAAAACAAGCTTTAATCTAGTGTTGGTTTAAAAAGTTGTGTATAAGTATTTCAATTGTTCTGAAATTGTACCACAATGTTTAATACCATAAGTAGAAGGTTCGGATATATTGTGTGGGTTATGGGACAAACAGTCTAATAATTACGGACCAAAAACAAACATTTTTGTAAATTCAAGACCCTTAATTGGAGTTTGTCCAGAATGGTTCTTGAATTACCTAATACCAATGCTTTATGAAATCTTCTTTGAAAATTGGAGTTATCTTTCTTTGTTCAGTCAACTTAAATCAATTATACAATATACAATGCAATATTCACTTTATTACCAACTGATAAATTAAAGCAGTCATTAATAACCATTCAGTGATTGCAAGCACTTTCTAGGGTATGCCCTTTTACAAATGGAAAAATTATACATTTTTTTAGTTTCTGATCTCTTAACTGAAGTTTGTCTCCTCTAAATGTTTCTCATTTCAGAAATTAAAAAGAAAATTTCTTTAGATATTTTTGTTTGAAAGGATTAATATTCAGCAGCATAGTGAATTGCTCCTAACACAAAAGCAAAACAAATATTTAAGTTCATTAGACCACATTCATTCTGTGTCAGAAACCTAAGCTGTGTCATCTATTTAATCACAATTCAAACTCAGAGCTGTTTCCAGCTTGAATGTTGTGTCAATACTAGCCCCAACTGTTCAGGCTTCGACCTCTGCAGTCGTATAAAGCTGGGCTCTGCGGAGCATCTGGTCCATTCATTTGTTTATTTTTCAATTTGTGTGAATTAACATAGTTACAGTAAATGCTAATTACTGCACTTTCATACCACAACATATATTGTATTGGTACATGTATCACTCAAATGTGTATCCATATAACAAAAAAAATGAAAAGGAATAATTTTGCATTACCTTTTGAATACTATGACTTTTTAGATATGTAGACATATTAAGACTCATTAGTAGATGTTGATAATATTGGCTTAAAATGCTTGAAATTCTATCAGATTACTTTTGGAGCAGTTATGAGTTTTGAAATTAGAAAGATCATATCATATGCAACAAGTGTAGTAAGTTTCAAGTTGATTGGAATTCAGCTTCATCAAAAACTACTTTGACCAAAAACTTTAACCTGAAACTCCCACTTCCATTTTCTATGTTCAATGGACCGTGAAATTGGGGTCAAAAGTCTAATTTGGCTTTAAAATTAGAAAGATCATATCATAATGAACATGTGTACTAAGTTTCGAGTTGATTGGATCAAAAACTACCTTGACCAAAAACTTTAACCTAAAGCGGGACAAACGAACGAACGGACCCACAGACCAGAAAACATAATGCCTATCTACTATTGTAGGTGGGGGCATAAAAAATTTAATAAATAACACTCATAATGCTCAGATTGGTTGTCATCGTGCAACATAGTTAATAACACCATATAGAAAAAACATAGAACTCATTTTGTCATAAGACACTGTCAAACATCCATACATACTATCCACACTCATCTGTGTCCACACTTGTTTGATTTTCATAAAATATATTTTAATATCTTTAAGGTCTACAAATATCAAACAAATCTACTGAATATCAAAAAAGTTATGACTATTTATATGTCGTCCGGTCAACCGTCCTGTCACGATCCGGGCAATCGTCCTGTCATTAGTGCTTCCCCTTTTTTTGCTATATTTTGTATCTAAGAAATGCAGATTGTTGCCAATGGTTACACCCAAAATGGATTATATTTCACCCTTATGACCATTAGAGATCAAATCTATGGAAGATTCTCTTTCTATAAGTATATACATGCATAACACACATATAAAGCCTTCTTTGTTAGACAGGAGGGGAAAGAGGGTGTTTAAAAATTTTGAGTGTCAATTTTAAGTTTTTTTCCTAACTGTGTATTGCTACCTATAGAACCATGTTCAATCCACGGTAACCATTTTCTACATTTGAAAATGCCTTTACCAAGTCAGGAATATGACAGTTGTTGTCAATTCGTTTGATGTGTTTTATCCTTTGATTTTGCCATTTGATTAGGGACTTTCCGTTTTGAATTTTCTCCGGAGATCAGTATTTTTGTGATTTTACTTTTTACTTGATTTTGAGCTTCAGCCGTCAACGTGTCTATAACGTTTTAACAATGTATCTTTTTTAAATTAAATTCATTGTTAAATAAAATATAATTAGTACTATAAAATTGTTTACTATCTTTGCATTGAAAACTTAAATTTAGCCAAAGAAAAGACACTTGTAAATATTCTGAATGGACATCAAAAGCGAAAATAAAATGAAACCAGTCTATCGAAAGTTGACCCGTATTGCAAAGGAACGGTTTTGTAAGCATTTTGACACAGCGCAGTCTTGGACAATCGCTATAGACAAAAATCCAAAGTAACACATGCAGTCACCAGTTCAAAGTTGTAGAAACGTATACTCAGAAAGTATATAACGTACTCGTTATCATTTCTTCGTAAAAAGTAAAATCACAAAAATACTGAACTCGGAGGAAAATCCAATCGGAAAGTCCATAATCACATGGCAAAATCAAATGACAAAACACATCAAAAACGAATGGACAAGAACTGTCATATTCCTGACTTGGTACAGGCATTTTCAAATGTAGAAAATGGTGAATTCAACCTGGTTTTGTAGCGCTTACCCTTTGACTTTGATGACAGTCTCATCAAATGACATTGATGTGACACTCAGAGTTGCCAAAATATATTTCAAAATATGATAAATTGATTATGGGTGTTTGGAACTTTACATGATGAAAAGAAGAAATTCCTGCATGTTCAGTTACTGTAACCTATAAAGGAATTGATTCATTCAACAGCAGCAACGTTCTGCATCACAAGGAGGTAACATATAAAATTCCACTTCATTTTCAAAATCAGCGTGTTTCTCTTGCATCCTTCAGTTACATCAAAACCATTGCACCTAAAGTATTTAACTACAAACACACATATATATACCATAAAACACCATCTGACACGCGACTGTTTCGGAATGCCTTATATTTACAGCCCCTCTGTCCATTTTATAACTGGGGGTCTCAAACATTATTCAACATGATCATATTTTAAAAGAATTAGGAATAAATGAACCCTCAGGAAATCCCACATTCATAAACATATCATTTGACAAGGATGAGATTTTTGGTGAATCATGAATCCTTCATAGCTCTAATTAACATTACATTGTACAGCCAATTGGAGGACTTACATTGTTTGTGTTTGAAACCCAAGCTTCTCAAAATTCCGTACACACAACGGTCCATCGTCTACATGTTCGACAAATTCTCCATTGGATTGACACAAATTCTGTCTTCAGAAATACTGCAAAACTGTTTACTTGCGTAGCGGTATTATTAGTTAGTTACCAAATGTACCAGGCTTATATAGTTCGTTACGCCAGACGCGCATTTCGTCTACAAAATGGGACGAAAGATACCAAAGGGACAGTCAAACTCATAAATCTAAAACAAACTGACAACGCCATGGCTAAAAATGAAAAAGACAAACAGAAAAACAATAGTAAACATGACACAACATAGAAAATTAAAGAATAAACAACACGAACCCCACCAAAAACTAGGGGTGATCTCAGGTGCTCCGGAAGGGTAAGCAGATCCTGCTCCACATGTGGCACCCGTCGTGTTGCTTATGTGATTACAAAATTTTAATCCGGTAAATAGTCTAATTCGGTAGTTCACATTCATGAAAGGGAAGGGAATTGTAGTTACGACGTAAGGAACATATCCGATATCATTTGTGAAACGGTTATTCCATAACGGTCAACCAACTCGTGATGGCGTCCGTAAAATTTACAAAGGGATGATTTCAACTTCACCATTTGGAACTCTTGGTTTAATAGCTTCCTTGTGAGCAGCAACCCTCTATCAAGAAAATCATGATAGGAAATGCAAGCACGGGAATATCGTATCAATTGGGAGATATATACCCCGTATGCAGGTGCTGCTGGAATGTTGCTACTTAGACAATTACTTCACAATTGGAAAGCTGTAATCATCTCTTTTGTCGTAAAGTTTTGTTTTCAACCGACCCTCATTGTCAATTTCTAGATGTAAGTCAAGATATGAAGCCGACTTAACTGTATCTGTAGTATCCTTTATCTCTAGTTCGATGGGATAGATGCGTTCCACATAGTCACCAAATTTTGAATTGTTTAGTGAAAGAACATCATCTATATAGCGGAAAGTAGAGTTAAAGGATATTGCTAACTTCTTATCTTTCTTCCTAAGAAGTTTCTGCATGAAGTCAGCCTCATAATAATAAAGAAACAAGTTGGCAAGTAGAGGGGCACAGTTTGTTCCCATTGGAATGCCGACAGTCTGTTGAAAAACACGTCCTCCGAACGTAACAAATATATTGTCAATCAAGAAATCAAGCATCTTGATAATATCAGTTTCAAAGAATTTTTTGTTTGAATCAGAGTGATTCTTTACAAAGTAGGATTTATCCCTCCGTAAGACAAGATACTTGTATCTACGTTGGCCATTCTTTTTTATGAAGCAAAGTAATACCAACTCTTTCAATTTGTCTTTTAGTTTGGAATGTGGAATACTTGTGTAAAGAGTAGAAAAGTCAAATGTTTTAATACTGTTACAAGATGAAAGAGAGTTAGATTGTATGTACTCTAAAAGATCTTTGGAATTTTTAAGTATCCACATCTGATTCACGCCACCTCTAGAATAGGCAGTTTCACAATAACTTTGAAACCCGTCTTTGATTACTGATAAAATAGATGTTAATAATTTAGAAAGAGGTTTCGTGGAGCACTTGGAAGACCCAGCAATATACCGTTGTTTGTAAGGACACTTATGTAGTTTAGGTATCCAATACAGTGATGGAAGATCCAGTTCTTCATCTTTGGTTGAAATTCCAAAGGAACATAGAACAGACCTATGATTATCCAGGATTTCTTCTTTGGTAAGTGTCGTGAGGGTATATGTTGAGTTTCCAAGTGAATTGTCAATACCTAATTCGTTTATCAAGCAGTTAATGTAATGACCTTTACACACAAACACGATGTTATTTGGGGCTTTATCTGCGGGGACAACAACATATTTGTCATAGAGGTCGGATAGGTCTTTTGCAACATTTGTGTCTTTAAAGATTGACGTAGCATGGGCATTGATGGACCCATTCCGTTTCTTAATTCTGATTTGTATCAACGACCTCACTGCCTTAATCCATTCGGAAAGAGTGTCTACGTCTTCCTTCTCGCGCTTAGCCCATTGCCTGGCATAATCCTCAACTGAATCCATCAAAATTTTTAAGTTGTATTTCCAATTGATGGATTTAGGCTCACGATATTTCGGACCTTTCGATAACACATTTCGTAGAGAAGTGTTATTAACAATGTTAAGGTCACCGGTAATAACGTGGCCAGCAAGATTATATGTGAATTGGGAACTAGCACAAGTGCAATCAGGAGGTTTAGACTTGAAGTCGTCAATATCGAGATCCTGCAAAACGCGTTTGTAATTGAAAATTTTAGTTGCAATAGGTTTGGTATAGGTATAAGAAATTATTGGTACAGACTGGTCTTTGAAATAAGGAGGTATTTTCGATTGAACTAATTTATGATGAAGGATATTGCCTAGGTTGACGCCATCGAGATCTTTGTTGGCAAAGGAAAGATTTAGAAAAGATCTTTTCTCTTTTTCATCTTTTCCAATGCGAACTGGCTTGAAAAGTCTGTGACTTGCAATATCCGAAATTATAGCTTGAAGTTTGTATTGGTTTGAATGAGGGTTTGTAACAGTGGATTCCAAACATAAATTGAACAGAGAATGAAGTTTTGAAAGGGTAATGAATAAAGTTTCGTGCGAATGTGATGAATACCTAACGGCTTTTGTACGAATGGCAGCAAGTCATTAATAGAGACATCATGCAGAGAAGGTGATGTATAATGACGATGACCATGACTGCGTCTACGTCGAGGAGTCAAGTTAAAAATATTCATCACATTCACCGAGTTACACGAAGGACTAGATAGAATACCTATACCATCAATTTTGTCATTGCAGCCATAAGGTGTTGCAGTTCCCAATTGTCTAATCCAGTAGTCTTCTTTTTGTCTACGGAGAGTTGTTGAAAGATTAGGATTGTTAGAGCTATGGTATATCTTTTCGATAATGCGAACTGTCATAGAAACGATGGAATGATCGGGCTGATTGAAATGCTGGTATAGAATGTCGTTAGCATTGAGGTTAATGTCTGATCTATGACCGCACATACGTTTGTATATGACGCTCAGATCAAAATAGTTTTAAAGCCGAACAAGTATAAAGTTGAAGAGCATTTAGAACCCAAATTTTCAAAATAGTTGTGCCAAATACGGCTTAGGTAATCCATGCCTGGGATAAGAAAATCCTTGGTATTTCGAATAACTCATACTTTTGTAATCAGTAAATTTATTAAAATGACCATACAATTGATATCATGTTAACACCGTGTTTGGATTCCAAAAAAAAAAAAGAACTTCTGGATAAATTGTAATCTCGATATTTCTCATAAACAAGTTCTATCAAAACAATTGTTCTTTTTCAAAGAAAGACAACAGTAGTATACCACTGTTAAATAGTCATAAATCGATAGAGCGAAAACAAATCCGGGTCTCAAACCAAAACCGAAGGAAACACATCATCTTTTAGAGAAAAACAACATATTATTAGAAACACTGAACTGCATTTGAACAAACACCAATATACATAGAAACGGACTATTTGATAACAACTGCCATATTTCAAATGTGAATTCGAAAAATCGTCTAAAAGAAATACTCCACAATGCTTGTCAACACAAAAATGGTAGCACACGCTTTAAATAATTACTTTGGGATATGTCAATAGTGAACAAAAAGTTAAATATGCTACAGAGGAGCAAGTGATCAGTGTGCTGGAGTTTTATTTTAACAACATAATTGTTGAATTTGGAGTAAACTATTTCAACAAACTAACGGCATTCCCATTCTTTCAAAAACTAACAAAAACAAGAAGACCAAAGAAGTCAGATCATTTAATTTCACATTTAGATATATTGAGGATGTTTTTTTCATTTGACTATCCGAACTTTTCTGATTGGGTTCCATTAATATACTCTCGAGAATCAGAAACGAAAGACACGTCTTCCTCTGCCCCCTTTTTTTAGACTTTTACACCGAACTTGACATAATCGGTTATCTCAGTACCAGCATATATGACAAACAAGGTGATTCAAATTTTGAAATTATCAATTTCCCCCATCTTAGCAGTAATATTCACCTGCATACGTAATATACATGTCGCAACTTTTTCGGTATTTAAGAGCTTGCAACTGCGACTCAGACTTTATAAAACTTCATCAGTGTCTGAGCAGAAAGTTGATGAATCAGGGTTATGTCAAAGAATGTGTTGTCCTTTTCATATAAAGTTCATTGGAAGATGCCAGGACCTTGTTGATAAATATTCTGCGTCAACTTGTTGTTGTTAACATTTTTGTTTGTTTTTAAAGTGATTAAGATTATAACACAATGTTTACTGTGCCCCTATTTTTTACTATTAAGTCTATCTGGTTTTTTTTAAACATTATTGTCAATATAAAGAAATTTTATGCGACTGTCATACAAGTGAGAGGTTTAGCAAGCTATAAAACCAGTTTTTACCTGTTTGTTTTTCTTACAGTTAAGAGTACCGAAAGTATCAAATGGAATAAAATAGCTGAAAGATTGTGTTACGAAATTGGTAAATTCAGTTTATTACAGAAATAACAAAACTAACAAAAATGGAAATAAACGAAAAAACAAAGACAACAACAAAACATTTTCAACAGAAAACACAACGACAGAAAAACAGTAAAATAACCCCTCCCCAAAGTGTAGATCATTCAACGCATAAACTTTCCAGTACAAAGGGTCAGCATCAATAAAAGGCTGGTTCCTCAATACTAGATAAATCCTGCATTGTATCATTTTATCGATAGCTTTGATGAAATAAAAAAAACCTAGAATTTTACCACAATAACAGATTCTTTAATAAAATGCTTAAATAAATATAAACAAAATATTATACAACGGAGTCCATCACACGGTAACTACTTATTTCTTCGTTAAAGAAGAAATATTTAGACTTTCAATATTTCAACAACTTTTATTTAGTCAAAGGACTGTATATAAGCCTCACTCCATGCGATGTGTTCAAAGGTTCTTTAATAGTTCACTAACCAATAGAACAAAAAAGGAGTTTAGGAAGTTGTCCCGTTATGGTATTTAAGAAAATAAAGAAACAAAAAGTGATGTCAGAATATACATGTTGTTTCCTGTAGCTTTTTTTATTTAACCGGTACTTGTAGAAGATTTCTGGATATCGAGTGTAACATAAAAATACATAATGTCACTATTACCAATTTAAGATTTATAGAAAGTATAAAAGACGGGCAAAAATACTAGAGGAACAAGCAAACTCATAGATCGAAAATAAAGCGACAACGCCATGGCTAACAAAGAAAAACACAAACAGACAATTAATAGTACACAAGAAACAACACAGAAATCTAAAGACTAAGCAACACGAACCCCATCAAAAACTTGGTTGATCTCAGGTGCTCCGGTAGGGTAAGCAGATCCTGATCCACATGTGGCATCCGTCGTGTTACTCATATTATTACAAACCCGGTAAATAGTCTTATTAGGTAGGTCACATTCGTAAAAAAGGAATGGGATTGTGGTTACGAGATAAGGAAGATATGCGATATCATCTGTAAAACGGTTATTCCATAACGTTCAACCAATTCGTGATGGCGTCCGTAAAATTTATTAAGGGATGATTTCAACTTCACCATTTGGAACTCTTGGTTTAATAGCTTCCTTGTTAGCAGCAAAATCTTATACCTTTTCCTTATTCAAAGGTTTATCGAAACAATTGATTTATTTACCGCTACATCAATACATTCGTTGTATGATAATAACAAGCAACATAAGAGAGGCGAAAGATACCAAATTGGCATTCAAATTCAAAAGTCGAAAATAATCTGACATCAATATAGAAAAAAAGGAGAAAGACCAAAAGACCAAAAACAGCATACAAAACACAACATAAAAACTAAGGACTGAGTCACACTCACCCTAACAGAAACCGGGGGTGATCTCAGGTTGTCTGTAAAATTGAAATTCGAGCTCTTGGCTTGATTGCACCTGGTGAGTAGCAACCCTCTATCAAGGTAATCATGGTACGAAATCATACTACACTACAAACCAAAATACAGCTTGAGGTCAACAAATCCGGCAAAAATATATCAATCCATAGCAAAAGAAAACCACTGACTTGGAATCGTCACTCTAAGATGTGGTGAGGTTGATTTATTAATGCAATGCCAATCTCTTATATTTTCAAATATCGACCAATGGAATAACAAAAGATACATAAAATGAAAACAAAAACAACAAAAAAAAACGCATACAAACTCATATAAATCCCGTGACTTTAGAAAAGTTACACTTATTATAAATAAATCAATGTAACGGTTTAGGACACCAATCCAACAGAAATATGCGCACAGTTCATATAAGGTACACAATTCCTTATATTTCGCGTCGATACATTTAAACATTCCATATGTAATTATTGCATTTTAATCTGTCTAATATACTGAAGCAGAGAGGTTACGATCAACAAGAAATTTATCGCTACCTAATGCAGGGACACAATAAATACTACATTACTCCTACATCTCATATTATAGAAAAGATTTATGACAACGGGAAACCGATTTGTATAATTCTTCCTTTGTGGTACAATATCATAAATAGGTCGTTCCACAACTTACCAAGCAAAACATGTGATTATGGAATGCATGACATTTTCAGTACAAAGGCACAGCATTTATCTAAAGCTGCACCGCTGTACTAAAAATATCGTACATTGTTTCGTTGAGCATGTTGCTTTGAAGAAACATACTGTTATTTTGTTGTTATCCCTATCTTCGAATAAATATCAATAATTATCTAAAAACTTTATGAATTTATAAACACATCGCCATCCGTTTAGTTAAGGACAGAAAACGCACAGAAAAGAAAAAAAAACCGAGGCATTCTTTAATAAAAATATCAACAGAATCTCAACATTTAAAAGACTTACCAAATACATTTTCTGGAGAAACAGACGTGGGTCCGTACTCTGGATATATAAATCGGCACTTGTAATGCTGAATATTTGTTTGCTGTTATATGTTATATGTTGTATGTTGTATGTTTATTTTTTATTTGTATTTAACCGAATTTTTGTTCTTCCTAATTTGTAAAGTGTACAATATAAAAAGAACGATGGACTGAGTATCAAGTACAAGGAATTGTATAGGCACCAAAGAAAAAGATAACTAATAAAAATCGTGCTTTAAAATGATGGTTGCCTTAGTTTACATATTTGTAGAATGTGGAGTCTATCCCTTCAAAATATTTGCCAACGTCCAATGAAAATTATCAGAATACCGCTTACGTTTATTCTAATAACGTCACGGATAAAAGGTAAAATAACAAAAAAAAAGACGTCTTACTCAAAACAAGATATGAACAATACGCAGGCTTAAAACTTCAAACAATTTAGGAAAGTGCACAGTGTATTTAATGGACCATTTGGTCGAAATTATCTGTACTCAACTTTAAGGGAGTGTTTGAAATATGTGAGAATATACTCAAATGAATTCAACTTTTAAAAAATACAAAATATCCAGCGTGTTGATTTTAGCCAATTAAAAGACTTTCAAAGTACAAGTACGTTTTAATTATTAGTTTGAATTATCTATACTTTTAGTTAGTCGTGAATTAGTTGAGATTTAAAGTAAGTTGGTATTTGCTTAATTTTATGTAAAATAGAATGCTAAAAAATATTGCTAAAAATATTTTGTTAAAAATATATTTCATATAAATGCGTTGATTGATTTATGTTGAGACACTGATATAATATTAATAAGATTTTTAATTACATTGTATTTGAAAATGAACCTCACACTGATGATTTCTTTCCATACTAATTCCTATTTCGTTACGCAGTAGTAAATTATTATATTGTCTCTATTTTCCATTTATTTTCTGCATATATTTTGAATAAACTAACACCTTTTAGCTTTTTCCAAAACAGTAACATGTACTTTCTTCTTCGTCAAAAAGGCTTTTAAATAGCATTATCTATACAAATTATGAAAACCGTTTACAAACCATTCTGTAACCTATACTTTAAATTACATCGTTGAAAAGATTACAATATTAAGTATGAGTTGCTAAAGTATAAATTCCAATCCTACCTTATTTGCATTTGTAATATTTTTGTCTTCTTCCCTTACTGTTACAAAAATAAAAGATTTATGAAAACCATTTCACGATATAAAATATGTTTATAAAAGTATACTTAACTGTCAATTTTATCTCTGTCCAACATTGTACTGAACATTCTACACCTTCGCCTGCTATATACATATAGTTCAAATTTACGAATGAATATTCATTTACTTAGCCATCCCATTTACTAGTTTATGACATATATGTTTCAGAAAAAGTAAAAGATTGTTAATACTAATCAATCCAGCTTCCTCTGTACAGCAGCAAACCGTCTTTCTGATTTGTAGTTGGTATAAGAAATTGTAGTTGTAAAGATATGCCATAGTTAATACTTAATTTCATATAAAATATAATATTGCTAGCAATTAACTGCAGTTACGATCATCACGTTCACACCGGTGATAATATTACAATGACGGGATAAATAAGTACAGAGTTACGTCTAATGGATATCACCAAAAACAGACTAAACGGTAAAAGTAACATTCATGAAGACATACAAGAATGATGTAACACGTTGTGAAGACAATAAACAACGTCAGTACCTAGAAATCTTTGAAAAACCCCTAGTTCATTAACTTTCTGCTCATACACTAAGTCTGAGAAGGAGCTACAAGCTCTTGAATACCTAATAAGTTAAGAAATGTATATCAGATATTAATGTAAAGTTCGGATATTGCTACTAATGTAGGAGAAATTGATAATTTTAAAATTAAAATCGTCTCGTTTGTCATAGATTCGGGTACTGAGATGACTGTGTATGTCAAAGTCGAGGTATAAGTTAGCGGAGGAAGCCGTGTCTGTTGTTTCTTTAATCTCTAGTTATGGGGGATTTATTAATGGAACCCAATCAGAAAAGTTCGGATTGCTAATGGAAAGATGATCAACAATATATATGAATGTGAAATTAAATAACCTGGCTTTGATCGTCTTGTTTTTGACACGTGTCTGAAGGAACTCCGATTCTTATGGTAAAAAAAAAACCACATGTCTGACTTTTTGATTATCCTGTCACATGATTTTGAGACATTAAGGTAACATGGAATTTGTGGCTTTTTATTTGAACGCTGCATTAAAACATTCCTTCTGGTCTTTGTTAGTCTTGTATGATTTTTAATTTGAGTTTCTTGTGTATATTTCGGAGTTTAGTATGACGTCCATTATACTGAACTAATTTACATTTTTGTTTAGGGGCCTGCTCAAGCACGCCCAGGGTGTGGGAGTTTCTCGCGGCGTTGAAGACCCATTGGTAGCTTTCGGGTGTTTTCTGCTCTTTGTTTGACACATTTCAATTTTACCATAATAAAATGAAGGGGGAAAAATGTTCATCGTGAAATGGAAATTTTATTTAGCGTTCTTCCGTGAAGATATACCCCTTTACGCCCCTCCCTGAAAGTCAAGGATGTATATGTATAAGTATAAGACACGAAACAGTTGAAGAACTGTATGACAAAAATTACTTACAATAATAGACAAAGGTAAACTTGTCAAAGGGGGGGGGGGGGGGGCTGAAACCTTACTTTTGTATATTTTCTAATTTATAAACGAACAATTTTAGAAAGGTTTGTTGAAACTTGTGTCAGTACCAATGCATTCACTACTGAGCTAGCTTTTCAGCAAAGATCCCTACATTATGTTATAAGCAAATACAATACAATACAAGGCGGTACAATATAGAACTAATGTTAGGACAAGTAGGATTTGGTGCGAATTAGGCAAAACCATATGAAATGTCGAATTAAGTAAAGATGAATAAATTGATGCATTTTGACCAGATCATGTATGAAGATCAACTATATTTAAGAAGTGGTTGCGTATTTATATGTTCACATACGAAAATGTTACGGAACTAACAACAGATCGAACGAAGATAACAATTCGTATTTCTATACAACCCATGGCAAATGCTATGTTTCTGCGCTAATTGATCACTCATTTTCATTTCATTGGATTTTATCTTGTGATGCTTCGATTACTTATTAACTTTCATAAAACGTTAAATGGTGTGATATTGAGGGGGATAACCAAAACAGCTGTTAGATACAAGAAGATATGGTTTGAGTGCCAATGCGACAACCCTCCATCCAAGTCACAAGTTGTAAAAGTAAACCATTATGATATTTTACTTTTTTTTTAAAACGGGTCATTCTTGGATCGAATTCAAATGTTGCTCTTGTCTTCGTGACATATAGTTGTATAAGAGAGTAAGGTTGTCTCCACTCCTAATGACTAAAGTAAAATAGTCAAATGGTTTTGAAAACTCATTTCAGCTGTATCAGATGTTCTAAATGTCTGTATCATCATATACTATTGTTAACTTATCTCTACATACATGTTTGAGTGTCACGTCCTTCTTTAGTGTATGTGTCAATGTTTTGTAATTTATGTTTGCAAGATGATTTTGTATGGGTTGCATAAAATTGACAATACAAAAGGATTTTTCTTCTTGGTTATTCCGTAGTGTTTTCCACCAAAGACTGTCTATCTCTTGTCAATTTCTCTTAACGCAGCACGTAATTTCGATTTTTTTATTCTTTCCTATTCAAGTTCAATTTTAAACTATGAGAGGATCAGCTGAAATTTATCTCCTTTGTTTGCGATTCTGATATTCTGTAAAACTTTGGGCTTAATAGAGCCAAAGATAAATAGCTTCCTTGATGGAGATAAAAAAAAGTGAAAATAGGTTGCTTTATTGAATACGTTTTCAAATCTTACCCTTTTATTGCGGATATCTCTTATATTCCCGTCGAATATTCATAAATGTGGTGTAAGCATCGGAAATTTTATACGTGAATTTCACACTATAGTGGTTATAAATGAACTCATCATAGATACCAGAAGATTACAAAAACTTTCATCTAGTTTCTGCCACGGAGTTTTCATTCAGAAAAACTATTTTTTTAAAAGGTAAAAAAGTGAGAACGAAGATAAGAATGGGACATTTAAAAAAATAGTTGAAAATAGACTAACAACAAAAAAAGAGAGAAAAACACCATAAGACAAACAACCGTATGCATACCATAACATAGAGAACTAATGACTGAGAAACACGAACCCCGTCAAAACCCGGGCTTGACCCATGTGCTCCGGACATTTGATTTTATTAGTTTTTATGAACTAAGGGCGAAGGTTTGGTACGATTCAAACGTTTTTACCCGCTGCAATTGTTTGCACCTGTCCTAAGTCAGGAACTTGGTGATCCGTAGTTGTTGTTTGTTGATGTGGTTAATTAGTGTTTCTCGTTTCTCATTTTTTTTTTAATATAGATTAGACAGTTGTTTTTCTCGTTTGAATGGTTTTACACTAGTAATTTTTTGGGACCCTGTATAGCTTGCTGTTCGGTGTGAGCCAATGCTCCATGTTGAAGACCATACCTTGACCTCTAATGGTTTACTTTTATAAAGTGTGACTGGATGGAGAGTTGTCTCATTGGCACTAAGAAACACAAAAATAATAGTCAAATCCTTCCAAGTGTAACTTTGCCTGAGGTAGTTTGAATGTTGGTTCATAAAAATGGCTTTACTTATAAACAGGGAATATTTGAAAGAAAAATATATTATAGATCATGTGAGTATAAACGCACAGACTACTGAGCGGATTATACCTTCGGCGACTAACAGTCAAAGTTATTCGATGGAAGGTTTTATCATGATCAAATATGTTTTATTTAAGTCTTTTGAATAATCACGTATACAGTAATGAAACTGTTGTTTATGCCTAAAGGCGGCAAACAAATAAAAAAAAATTCTTAAACAAAAAGTACGAAAAAACCATAATAGTTTATTTCGTTCAAACATTAATTTTAGTCCTGTAAGCCACTAAACTGTCATAATTGCAAGTAACAACATTGTTTATTGGGCATACATTGTTGTTTCTGAATAAATATGTAGATCTTAAAAATGGCGTTTTCTGTCTACACATCTGATGCCCATCACTCCCTGTATACAGTATAGATGTATGGAGGTTGTTAAATCTTAGATGTTTTCGGTGTGCTGTCTATAGAAGAATGATTTATTTGCAAAAAAGAGACAGAGCACAAGCGTAATGTCACAATTGAAGACACGAAAACATAAATATGCAACAAACAAATAATGAAATAAAAAAGATAAAATTTGTTATAACAAGGACATAGAACGCAAAATAATTGATTGATCCAACTTGTATGGAAGGTGCAAATCATCCATCCAATCTTTCAGTGTTTTTTTTTGCAATTTTTTTTTTATTTTTAATTTAATTATTTTTTTTCTGCTAACAATTTTTTTTTTACAATTTGTTATTTTGACAAATTTTCGATTTTTGGGAATTTAATCTCAGGTACACTTGTAGGGTTGTTATTTACATCTTTCGATTAATTTGTGATTTTCACTGTGCATGTTCTGATTTTAGGTCACGGATGAATACCAAACTTTTGTTATGACTCGACCGTTTTACTGGAAATGTATAATATACTAGTATAAGATAAAATAAACAATCAGGCTTTATAAGAACTGACGCATATATCTACGAATTTATCTTTGTACATTTTCCGAATTTGTCTCTAGGATAATATTTCGGGTCAAGGTCTGTCGTGGGTGTACATTTCAGCCCAGGGCCACAGGGACACAAACCATGATAATTTGGTATTTCCGGTGAGTATTGCAATTTGAATGTACACCATGTTGCATTTTCAGTCTTGTATGGCAGGCAGTAGTGAACCATGAAGTCTTTATCTAAGTTTCCAGGATAATCTAAAAATCGTTTGCCTAATGCTGGTGTTATAGAACAACATAGTGATGGATCCACACAGTCCTGGTTTTTCTCACAGTATTTTTGGATGTATTGTGACACCTCAGTACTCTGAAATAATAAAATTGTTGATAACAATAAATTGCCTTGTATTTGTTGGAACGGTATATTATAGTACAAGGTAAATATATAATTGTTATTATTACATAAATAAGCATGCAATGTAAACGAAAAAATCTGGTTTTTGTGCATGTACAACTGTATGTATTTAATCTCTTAATATCTAACAGTTCTAGAGTTTGTAACGCATTCAAGGATACAAGTTTCATTATTCTTAAAAGCAAGGTACAGATTGTAATCAGATCTATATTGAAACATGAAATTAAAAAAAAAAATCATGTGTCTCAGGGTAATGTTAATTTGAATTATTATACCTCATGGTAAAATGCCGGTTATTTTTTGTTAGGTAAACAGTTGACAATATAATATTTTTTGAAAGCGATAACCATTGCTATACTGCATGTTACTTTATGACAGTTAAAATATTCATAGAAACTTACCACTATAGAAAGATAACTTATAGTCAAGATCGTTATTAATACTATTAGCTTCGTCATTTTCAGAACAGTAATTGAACGAATGCTTATCTTCTTTTAAGCCTTTAACCTATATTATGGACATCAACTTTCAATGATTGCCGCTATCTATAATACCAATACGAAATTAGTCAATTGATATACCTGGTAATCTTATTATTACAATTTGTTGTCATTATAATCCTGTAATAAATTAAAAATGTTTCTTTTTAATACCAATTCTAACATTTTGAATGAGTCTGAATACGTAAGATAGATGATGCAGCATACTAGTTTTATATAGATTATACTGTTGGTTTTCCTGTTTTAATAGTTTTGCACTAGTCATTTTTGGAGCCCTTTATAGCTTGCTGTTCGATTGATTCACTGCTTCGTGTTTAGGGGCGTTCTTTGACCTATTCAGTTTGACTTGGATGGAGAGTTGTCTTATTGGCACTCATACCGCATCTTTTAATATCTATATACAGTAAGCATATCCACAATCATCCTAGAATAAAGTTTCAAAATGTTCATGTCAACTACTACTAAAAATGAAGTAAAGGAGGTGTTCACTTACAAAAACCAATAATAAATCAACTTCATGTGATATAAATACATTATTTTGAAAAAAATGTTTAACCAACGATCCTCATTCAGAATTGTGAATGATGATCCTTACTACCATTGTTCGAGACCACCATTACTACTGAAAGTATAAAATTGGACAACTGTCAGTAGCTGAAATAAGCATTGATAATTTAACATGTGTGTTCTAAAATACAAACGTTCGATTTTTATTCGCTTAAATGTCCTCCGTCAATTTCCAGGCGATCCGATTGCTTTTAAGTTTATTTGATAGAGTTTCTCAAACGTTTAATATATAAGATACTTGGTTGTTGGGACTATATTGGTACTAAGTATTGTTTCCATATGCAAACTAGTAGGACTGTGCTACAGGAAATGCCGAAATAAAAAATAAATTGCAAACATTTGGCAATGTACTGACATTTGATAAATTTTATTACGAAAAAAAAATCTATAGATTTGTCTTTGTACATTTTCCAAATCGGTCTTTAGGATAACGCGATGGCAGGTCTGCTGAGGGTGTACATTTTAGTCCTGGTGCGCATGGGCATTCATTAAAGATACTATGATAATTTGGCATTTCCGGTGAGTACTGTAATCGAAGATGACACGTTGTTGCACTTTCATTCTTGTATGGCATGCAGTAGTGCAGGTTATATCTTTTATCCAGGTGACTGTCTAAGAAACGTTTGCCAACAATCAATGGTGCTATTGAACAACATAATGATTGATCGACACAGTCGTTGTTTGTCTCACAGTAATTTCTGTAATACGGGGAAACATCCGAAGTCTGAAAGAAAGAAAAAATACGATTTTAGCCGTATATAGTGTTCTTCACTTCTTGTTGAAGTAATGTTCAAATGATCATAGTAATGTTTATAAGATGTTTTATTTATAACTTGTGTATTACAAAATTTTATATATATTCCATCATTAATTGTGAAATACAAATGGATGATGAGAAGAAAAGATATAAGGAACAGTATATATATTTTCAACAAGAATTTTAATTAAACTCAAAGTATTGAGTGGCACTTCATGACAGCATGATATCAACGTTATATTTCAATAAAAAGTTCAACAGTCCCATTGATAAACTACCAAATTTTAGCAATGTTCACTCAGCCTAAAACAACCTGAATGCCGATGAAAGGCTTTCAGTGAAAAACAATATTTCATTTCAAAATAAGCGGATGTTCTAATTTTATTTTGACCTTTTTGAAAAAATTATCTTCAGGCTGGGACGCAAAATGCATGAATATTTCTAATTTGTATGATGTTAGCTTAAAAATGCAAATGAAGACACCCGAGGTAATTGATAGCACCGTCCGGTTATATTTAGTAAAACACCAGTGGATATGAGTGTTTCAACGAAGTACTGCAGCTATATATTTCACATCTTTTGATACATAAGAAATATTCAACTACGCCCAGTAATATGAAATGATAAATTTACATACATTTCCAGAATTATATACAATAATGTGTGTAGTATATGTTTTTGTTGTTAAAAACATAATCAGTAAAGGTTGCACTACAGCTGTTTCACAAAACACGCTTCTTTTGGGGGAGATATATAATATTCAAAGATAATTAATTGTGTTTACGTAATGGTTCCCAGATATGATCTCTATGCTTCATCTCATAGAGATATAATTAGGAATGTTACCAGTAAAAATACATTACTATTTTTGTTATGCATAACGGTCAAATTGAAATATTTGGAAAAATTAAAGTCAAGGTAGGGGTAGCAAATAATTTTAGTGTATAGTGTAAGTTTAAACTCTTAGAAGTTTGGGACATATAACACGTTATAAATATTCCGCACAGTCCTATATTTTGACCTTTGAAAACAAATAGTAGTGTTCTAGGATATTGTTTTTTTCCATAGTAAAAGTGGTACAGTTTTAGCCATAAAAGAAGTTCCTATGGAAAATTGCATTGTCGTTATTTACAGAAATGTAACTCAAAGGGAGTACATTAGATAGTCATTAATGACCAGCATAGTCGACGACGGACTACTTTTCTTTCGTGTCAATCTCTTGTTTTCTTCTAGTTTCGTGGTGTCGTTTGTATCATCATTTACATGATCAATTATGGAGAGGAAATAAAAAAGGAGGAATTTTGCAAAGGGCACAACTTTATCATTTTGATATGTTACATTAGGTCGTTCTTAATTGGCGAGCGTCATGGCATTCAAAAGGTTGATATATGTTTAAACATGACTTGTCGAAAATGAATTCATACACAGGATAACTATTCTGTGTTCATGATTTGTATATATGTAGGACTTTAAAGTGTGATGGTACTCTAAAGTGCGATGGTCACGCTAAAGTGGGATGGTCTACGCTAAAGTACAATGGTTTCTCACGCTGAAGTGCGATGGTATTTTGTTTGCTGATGCATTATGGTATATCACGGTTAAATGCAATGGACCAATAGTATAGGTTTGGGGGGATTAAAAAGATAAAGTACGTTGGATTTAAAAAAAAGTCTTTTTGCAATAGCTAAAGCTTGGTTATAATTTACCGATAGGCTTAGTGATTGATTTTAAAGTTAGAAGACCATTGCTAAAAACATAGTTTAGGTGTCACAAAATACTGTATGTTCTGTTAAATTTGTTTTCACAATACGGGAGTATTCAATATTTGGATAATCGATGTAGCTTACCGTACACACAGTCTATCACTAATGTGAACACCCCCCTTACAGTCGTCACTGTAAGTTACAAATATCTTTATTTTACCGGCGTTAATTTTCAATAAAATCAGCATTACTTTAATGACCCCTAAGTAGACTGCAACGTAAATAATGATTTTAATGTATCTGTTCGTTTCTAATAGAAGTAGGATACATAATACCTATGTGATACTCTTTTGTATCTATATAGAAATTTAGTCAACTGCAGGACACAACGTCAAGTCTGCTTTCCAGTACAAGAAAATAACTTGACACATTCGTTTCAGCCAACACAGACCGATTAGGTTTGAAATTAAATCATGGACATTCCTTTTTTAAAGGCTTTAATCAAATATTCTTAGTATATCTTCCGGCATGTACAATTTGTTTTGGTTTGTATAAGCGACTGTTCATGTCATAATCTATAGTACGTTTATTACGGTTATACTTTCGCGGACCATCGCACTTTATAGCATGTAGGCATCGCACTTTAGCGTAACCATCGTACTTTAGTGTTCCCATTGCACTTTAGAGTTCTACATATATACAAGCTAAAATGTAGAGCACTTTATTAAGATTATAATTGTAAAAAAGAAAAAAAAAGAGTCTATTGTTGTGTAAACGATGCCTTTAACATTTTTTCGGAACAAAGACAAGGAACATTTATCTATAAGAAAACAATACAGAAGCTATACATTCAACTAAACTTACGTGTCGTTTCAAGATTGACGTTATTAACTTTATTGTTTTTACATAATAGCCGTGTTATAATTATGCAAGAGGGACGAAAGATACCAGACGGATAGTCCAACTTATAGATTGAAAATAATCTGACAATGCCATGGCTAAAAATTAAAAAAAAACACACTGACAAATAATAGAACAGAAGACACAACATACAAAACTAAAGACTAAACCCAACCAAAACTAGGGTTGATAGCAGGTGCTCCGGAAGGGTAAGCAGATCCCGCACCACATATATACAACACGTTTCAGCTAAACCACTGTCTTCATGATATTGTGATGTCGGTGCTCATGACCTTCTGATATGTTTTTTTTCAAATGTATTTAATCTGGATATTAAATTACTAACATAATCGAAATGTTTTAACTGAATAAGTACATATACACAATTCCTTTCTGACATAAAAGTTGTTGAGAAACAAAACTATAAAACTTTCACATGCCAACTTATGTGTGTTGCGAAGGGGATAGTGGTGGTACATCATATATAGATAGGCTGGTCATATAGGTTTAATGGTTAAAAATGCCTTTAATTCTCTATTTTGCGAAACTTTATAAGATTCAATCAATAACGAAAAGAAAAGAGGGGCGAAATATACAATAGCGACAGTCAAACTCATGGATTGAACATAAACTGAAAACGCTATGGCTTCAAAATAAAAAGACAAACAGACAAATATTAGTACACAAGACACAACATAGAAAACTAAAGAAACTTACCACTATGCAAAAATAACCAATACACAGGACCGTTGTCAGTAGTAATTTATCCATTTTTAAATGCTAAATGCTTATCATTTGCGTAAGTTTTAACCTATATTCTTGACAATAACCCTCACATATAGTGTTATCTATATATGTTTGATTAACAAATCATGACTTATATAATCGAAATTGTTTGGATTGAAAATAAGATCATAAACAATTATAAACTTCTGTTGAAGTTATGTTAGAGTCTCACTAGATGAAATTAAAAAAAGAATGTGATAAAATATTAAACAGTTGATAAAACACAATTATACTACGACATTGAAACTCTAGGGTTTTGTTTTGGTAATCAATTTTAGTAATAACAACCTTTGTTCCTTCTGTATTACCTGTAGCTTAGATTAACATGTTTCTCTTCTTCATTGTCGATAACTTTTCCCAAACTTTGAAAAACCAAAATGAAAATGCTGTCATATTAATAAAATTGAGAATGGAAATGGGAAATGTGTCAAAGAGACAACAAACCGACCATAGAGCAGACAACAGCAGAAGGTCACTAACAGGTCTTCAATGCAGCGAGAAATTCCCGCACCCGGAGGCGTTCTTCAGCTGGCCCCTAAAGAAATATATATACTAGTTCAGTGATAATGAACGCCATACTAAACTTCAAATTGTACAGAAGAAACCAAAATTAAAAATAATACAACACTAGCAAAGGCCAGAGGCTCCTGACTTGGGACAGGCGCAAAAGTGCGGCGGGTTTTAACATGTTTATGAGTTCTCAACCCTCTCCCTATAAATCTAGCAAAAGCAGAAAAGTAAACGAATAACAATACGCACATTAAAATTCAGTTCAAGAGAAGTCCGAGTAAGATGTCAGAAGATGTAACCAAAGAAAAAAAGAAAATGACAATTATACATAAATAACAACAGACTACTAGCAGTTAACTGACATGCCAGCTCCAGACTTCAATTAAACTGATTGAAAGATTATGTATTCATCATATGAATATCAGGCACAATCCTTCCCGTTAGGGGTTTAGTATCATATCATCATAACATATATGAGAAGAACATAACCCGTGTCATGCCAACAACTGGTTTTTGAATAAATGTGTTTAGTTCCGATGCAAAGACCCTATAAGTGAATCAATATTAACGCCAAAATATGCAATCTTTAATGACCTGACAACAGTATCGTAACTATATCCCTTCTTAATAAGTCTATTCAAAGGTTTTGTTAGTTTTTGAGGTGAATACTGACACCTTTGTGCTTTATAAAGAATATTTCCATAAAAAAATGGATGTGAAATACCTGAACGTATAAGAAGTCTGCATGTTGAGCTATATTTACGAATGATGTCCTTATACCGATGATAACATTTAGTAAATGTTTTGACTAGTTTGTGATATCGAAAACCCTGGTGTAATAATTTTCTATTTTTTAACACTGCCTTCTCGTTTTTTTATTAGTTTGATCTTATAAGAGCTTTTATAATGTGTAAGTCTATAAAATTGGTTGTCAATTCTTTTTTTTTAGATTGGCATTGATGTTATATGCTCCTTATGACTATTTTTTATTTCTGATAGTCCCTTAACACTCTTTATGTAGAAGGACTTGTTAATACTAGCATATTTCCTCGAAACTACAGGTTGACTTGAGTCTGGAAATATGGTCACCTTGGTTAGTCATCGTCCAACTAGCAGTATAAAGTGTGTTATCTATTAGGCTGCTCGGAATTTATAACTTCGAGGTCCGAAAAAATAAGGGATGCACATTATAGAGCTGACGCGATCTCGGCACGATATAGAACTCTTTGTTTGAGGAGTGTATGTTCCAAGGCATTGCGTCTGCTCTAATCCAACACATCATTGTTTTCTTCCGGGAGCAGTTCAAATGTTCCATCTATTTCATCCCTTGTCGTCAAACATTACAGAACCAAGCTATTGTAATAATTGTTAATACTTTCTCGTCCTCAATATGCATGTAATGATTACCACTGAACGTTAAGCAAGCAACTATCAACTGTCAAATTACATTTTATACATATGTGTACCTTGTTATTGAACCATTATGAGTACTGTTTGTAATTAAAATTATGATAAGAAAAGAAACCGGATTTCCTTAATGTAAACAACTTTCTTATTAGGGATGGTGGAAATAAGATGTTGTAACTAAGAAAAATCTGCTACATCTTGGTGAGAACGAAGTTGTTTCGATATGCAGATATGAAGAATGCGTTTCAAATGAGAGGTTCAGCTAGCCATAAAATGTTTGTATCAAGTCATAGTTATGACATTTGTTATCTATTCGTTTTATGTGTTTGACCTTTAAAAACTGCAGTTTTCTTATGGACTTTCCGTTAAGAATTTTCCTCGGGGTATTTTGTGTAATTTTACATTTTACTAGAAATGTCAAAAAATAAAAAAATTAATAACTCGCACGCAAACATTTGGCAGAAATGACATTTGATAAATTTTGTTACAAAAAAAATCTTTAGTTAGATTTGCCTTTTGCATTTTCCAGATAATGCAATGGCAGGTCTGTTGAAGGTGTACATTTTAGTCCAGGTGCACATGGGTATTCATTAAAGACACTATAATAGTTTTGTATTTTCGGTGAGTACTGTAATTGAAGTTCACACGATGTTGCACTTTCATTCTGTTATGGCATGCAATGGTGCAGAATATTATCGTGTCCGTCTAACAAACGTTTGCTAATGATCAACAGCGCAATTGAACAACATAATGATGGATCGACACAGTCTTTGTTCGTCTCACAGTATTTTTTCTAATACTGGGAAACATCATAAATCTAAAGAATAGAAATAAAAAATAAAAATAAAAAAAAACAGATTTTAGACATAGCTTAGTATTTTCTCTTCTTGCTGGATTAATTTTCAAATAATCATATTGCTATTAGAGTTATTACATTTTACAGATATTTATTATTCAGTTGTATTTTAATAAAATTTCGTTATATTTCCATCAAATGTTTAACAATAAAAATAGATCTTCTGAGAAAAGAACGAAAATTAGAAATTTTATACTTTCAAAATTATGTTAATCTAAAAATAGTTTGTTTTTGTGTGTGGCGAAGAGAACGAGTCAGATTATAAGTGACAGACAAATAAACTTATCAGAATGACATTTTGTATTTACGCCAGACGCGCGTTTCATCTACAAAAGACTCATCAGTGACGCTCGAAATTAAAAAAGTTAAAAAGGCCAAATAAAGTACGAAGTTGAAGAGCATTGATGACCAAATATTCCTAAAAGTTTTGCCAAATACAGCTAAGGTAATCTATTCCTGAGGAAGAAAAACTTTAGTATTTAAAAAAAATCAAAGTTTTGTTGACAGTTAGTTTATAATTATGAACATATCAATGACAACTCAAGCCAACACAGAAGTACTGACTACTGGGCTGTTGATACCACCGGGAAAATAAATCTCCACCAGCAGTGGCATCGACCCAGTGGTTGTAAATACACTCATCATAGATACCAGGATTAAATTTTAGATTTACGCCAGATGCGCGTTTCGTCTCATTAGACTCATCAGAAAAGATTATAAAGGTCCCTAAAATAGCCTATAATATTTCGTTTTCATTACGACTTATTTCTTTCGACTATATATTTTACCAGTATGAATGCATTAATCTTTTAACTTTTTTGTTACTTTTTCCTTGTGCATCATCACCATTCCAAGGGGGGGCAGAACATTAACTAGTAGCGAAATATTCAAAATTTCCATTGTATGTTTGAGGGCTGACATTGTTATTCTGTACCACTTACCTCGCCATAATAACACACTGAACACTGATTAATATATATTTATTCTAAAAGCGATTCCATTTATAAACTGGTCAAATTGAAATTAATACTTTCGAAACCAACTAGGGAACAAACAAATGTGACTAATACATTTTTAGGATTGATAAATAAAGGCAACAGTAGTATACCGCTGTTCGAAAGTCATAAATCGATTGATAGAAAACAGATCTAGGTTACAAACTAAAACTGAGGTAAACACATCAAATATAAAAGGAAAACAACGAATCAACAGAAACTCTTAAGTGCAACAACAAAAAAAAAGAAAAAGAAAAGAAAAAAACGACAATGCAACACACACAGAAACAAACTATAAGATAAAGTATTGAATGGCCAGGAAATATAACGAAGATATCAAGTAAAGATGAACTGTTCCAAAGTAATTTCATATATTATTAAATTAATCTTATCCACAGCGCTGTCTTATTTCTAGAGGCTTGAAACAGCCTGTTCACAAACGAAACTGAAATACGAGATGATTAGTCCTACTCAGTGTATCTACTGTCATTAATGATAGATATGAAAAGTTAACATTGTGCTGTTTTGATATTTAAGGTTATTATTCTTTTATTTTTTTTGTAGTAAAAGTATAATATGTATTTATTTCTGTATAACTTAAATGGGCATTGGTAATTTGACTTTTTACTTAAATTGGCTAATATTTAAGCACTAAAAGTTTTTAGGGTCTAAAACGTCTGATTTTGTCTGGTACTTATTTTCCTTGCAATCCAATTTTAATAAGATTTATTACTACACTGTATGTTATTTTTATAAAAATTTAAGTATTAAGTACAACTGATGAGTTGGGTTTACATTTTTGCTCGAAATTGTTTCAATATGCATAAATGATATTAATGCGTTACAAGAGAGAGGTTAAGCAATCTATAAAACTAGGTTTATTCCACCATTTTCTACATTGGAAAATGCCTATACCAAGCCAGGAATACGACAATTTTTATTTATTTGTTTGACGTGTTTGAGCGTTTAATTTTGATATTTTCTTAAGGACTTTCCGTTTAGAATTTTCCTTGTAGTTCGGTATTTTTCGTTATTTCACTTTTGATTCTAAATGTTATAATTAAAAAGATCATTAATCGAAAACATTTGGTAATGTACTGAAATTTGATCAAATTTAATTTAAAAAACCTATGGATTTGTCTTTGTGCATCTTCCAAATAGGTCTTTAGGTAAATGCATTGGTGGGTCGTCTGAAGGTGTACATTCCAGTCCAGGTGCGCATGGGCATACATTCACGATATAATAATAGTTTGTTTTTTCCGGTGAGGACTGTAACCGAAGATGACACAATGTTGAATTTTCATTCATGTATGGCAAGCAGTGGTGCAGGTTATTGTGTTTATCTAAGTGACTGTCTAATAAACGTTTGCCAATGATCAACGGTGCTATTGAACAACATAATGATGGATCGACACAGTCGTCGTTCGTCTCACAGTAATTTCTGTAATACGGGGAAACATCAGAAGTCTGAAAAGTAGAAAAATACGATTTAAGCTATATCAAGCGAATTTCACTTCTTGTATGAGTAATATGTACCAAAAATAATTGATTTTAGAGTTTGTACATTTTAGAGCATTCCATAGGTGTATTTGAGGAAAACAAATTTCCATTCCCATCATCAGATGAACAATACATCTGAATTATATGAAGAAAAAAAAATATAACAAACAGTATGTACTTTGAACAAGGACTTTTTACTGGTATTATAATCTCCTTGGTCCAAATTATAAACTTTCAAACCTTAGTTATCTTTGTTTAAAATAGTACTCAAGTTTATTGCCACTGAATCAAGACTGAATATTGTATAGGGGTACTGAAGGATGTCAACATCTCGTTGAAAAATATGAAAGTAGAGAATGTATATCGAGAAAAATTACCGTGAAAGAATGTCTAACGGTGGTCAAGTATTGCGATTGTATCTAATTTAATGAGTCTACCAAAATATATAGTTCGACATAATGATCAGTATCTGAGAAAAACAAGGTTTAATAGTACACAGTTTTTACAAAACTACAAAAAAAAAAACCAGATTGCTCTTCGACATTTCTATAACATTAAATATGTAAACATACAATTTTTTTTTCATAATTAGAATAAATCAACTTATTTGGTAAATAGTATTCCATTTTAATGAATGAAATGAATCTAACGTTTATTGGTGTAGGTCTAATCAGAAACTTTGCAAAAAAGTATTTACAAAATATAAAAAAGAAGATTTTAGGGTTTGTGAAAGATCCAGTTCGTGACAGATTTGATGCTACGAAATCTTTCAAATCAATATTTAATTATAGGGTAAATAGTATTTTAATTTATCATTATTGGTATAGCAAATACCGGATTTACATGACTCATTCCAGTTCTCTTTTGTTAGGGAATAAGACTAAAATGTTTAATGCCGTAAGCATTTAGATACATATATACTTTTACTTTATATGACAATTTACGCTCCTGAAGGGTCTTTTATCTCGTAAATCTACTTATCATATACGTTTTTAATTATTTAAAAAAAGTTTAAAATCAGATAAAGTGAAAAAAGCAATAATGTCCGTTCTTATTTGAATAATTATTTCAAGTATTTCAAAGTTCCATCTATAAATGATTCGTTTTCATTATCGCTTACCTAGAAACGTAAACATTTTTTTTTTATAATATGTCCTTTAATGTAATGTTACAAGTTAAAAAGTGCAATCATCCTGCGCCCGCCTGGTGGCCTTGTCTTCTACGATCAAGATAATGCGTAGACCGATCTTTCACGATCAATTTTGTTGAAAAATTAACACTCATTAAATAATAAAAAAAAAGTTTCAAGAAACAAAAAAATAATCTTACTGTACTTTTTGAGACACCAAGGAATCAGTTTCAAATATGTCATTATTTATTGGAATGTGATCATTATCACTGGGGTAAAGCTGATGACCGTAACTGCATTCACGGTCATCCCAAGGTGTCGGATGAAAAATTAGGTCAGTATCTGTATTGTCTGTTACCTTGTTTCTATATCATTTTCTTTGTAAAGTATACATTGATACGATGAAAATGTATAAAAGATTCACACAGAAATCACAAATTACTACCGAAAAATGTTTAGGAAACGGTAAATTCAATCTGAAAAAATCGCTAAGATGTCCGTAAATCATTATCAAAATATTTTCAAGATGACCGTAACATAATACAAGGATGACCGTGATTGGTAAACAGATGACCGTAACTTGTAAAAGATGACCGTAATTTGTAAAGAATGATCGTAACTTTTAAATGATGACCCTCAATTCTAAGAATATCCGTATTTGTATTCATAGCGTTTTGTTGTGTTTGTCTCAATAGGGGCTCAGTTAGCGGATATAAACATGTTTCGTCATTTATTTTTAACTATTTGCCGTATTTTGAGTTCATGACAATTAAAGTAAATTGCAAATTTCTCGTAAACAATGAAATATTTATTGATAACGACTTAAAAATTTAAAACAAATTGACAGAGATACGACGAAAAGTTGAAGAAACAAGAATGTGTCTCTAGTACATGCCTCATCTACACTATAATTTTCTATGTTCAGTGGACCGTTAAAATGGGAAAAAAACTGTAATTTGGCATTATGATTAGAAAGATCATATCATAGAAAACATGTGTACTAAGTTTCAAGTTGATTGGACTTCAACGTCATCAAAAACCTCCTCGACCAAAAACTTTAACCTGAGGTGGGACACACGGACGAACGAGCAGACGAACGGACGAACAAACGAACGTATGCACAGACCAGAAAACATAATGCTCATAAATGGAGCATAAAAACACTAATCAAACATATGAATATCCGGTAATCGAGCCTGTGTATATGGTTATAGAGGAGGCAGATTAAAATATTAGTATGTCTTTATATATGAATAATATTGCTTTATATACAAATTGACAAGGTTCCCCTCAGTAGTGGATCCAAAAGGGGGGGTCCGGGGGTTGGAACCCTCTTTTTATTTACCAATCAGTGCATTTGAATGGGGACATATAGTTTGAAGCCCCTTTACCCTGGGTTGGGACCCCCCTTTTTTGAAAATAATCCGCCCCTGCCCCTTGTGATACGCTATACGCACACGACTATTTTAAGGATCTATTTTGCTGGAGCTCGCCTTCACTAGTTTGATCGTAGTATTTTAAAAACAGGTTCCGTTATTTTTCTTGCAAGACAAAATAGAAGACAAACCAAAGATGATATAATATCAATTGTTGTACTTCAATTGGCATTTTTAAAAAAAATGCATTTATTATATGTCATTACAAGGAATTCCAGAAATAAAAAAAATCTTTTGGCTTTAAGTTGGAGGCTATGCAGCACAATTTTTTTTTATTATACTTGTAAGGTGTCATTTAACGCGCTTTTGATGCATTTATTCCCACTTTTTCATGTGCATGTCTTGTTGTATGTTCATTTTAAAAAAGATATATACCCTCTACCGTAAAAAAAGATATATATGGTGAACTATGTATTTAAAGCACGTCTTATTTTCTCCTACCTATAGGATAATACTCTCATATAAATACGTTTTATATATCTTGGGATGACCGTGAATGCAGTTACGGTCATCAGCTTTACCCAAGTGATTATAGGTACAAAACGTGTTTAGTTTTAGCTCACCTGGCCCAAAGGGCCAAGTGAACTTTTCTCATCACTTGGCGTCCGTCGTCGTCGGTTAGCTGACCAAGTGTTGTTACTTTGTAGTCGATCCATTATCCAAGATGGCTGCCAGCGGGGACCTAGTTTAACATAGGACCCTATGGGAAATGCATACAAATGACTTCTTTTAGAGAACCACTGAATGGAATGAAACCAAACATGACATGAATGTTCCTTCTGATGTGCTGGCCAAGTGTTGTTTCTTTGTAGCCGATCCATCATCCAAGATGGCTGCCAGCGGGGACCTAGTTTAACATAGGACCCTATGGGAAATGCATACAAATGACTTCTTTTAGAGAACCACTGAATGGAATGAAACCAAACATGACATGAATGTTCCTTCTGATGTGCTGGCCAAGTGTTGTTTCTTTGTAGCCGATCCATCATCCAAGATGGCCGCCAGCCGAGGGACTTAGTTTAAGATAGGATCCTACAGGAAATACATACAAATGTCTTCTTTAAGTGAACCACTGAATGGAATGAAACCAAACATAGCATGAATGTTCCTATTGAGATACTGACCAAGTGTTGTTACTTTGTCGCCATTCCAACGTCCAAGATGGCCGCCAGTAGGGGACTCAGTTTAACATAGGACCCTATGGGAAATACATAGAAGTTTCTTCTTATAGAGAACCACTGAATGGAATGAAACCAAACATAGCATGAATGTTCCTAATGAGATACTGACCAAGTGTTGTTACTTTGTCGCCAATCCAACGTCCAAGATGGCCAGCAGTAGGGGACTCAGTTTAACATAGGACCCTATGGAAAATACATAGAAGTTTCTTCTTATAGAGAACCACTGAATGGAAATGAAACCAAATATAGCATAAATGTTCCTTCTGAGATGCTGACCAAGTGTTGTTACTTTGTAGCCGATCCATAATCCAAGATGGCCGCCAGTGGGGGACTTAGTTTAACATAGGACCCTATGAGAAATACATACAAATTTCTTCTTTTAGTGAACCACTGAATGGAATGAAACCAAACATAGCATGAATGTTCCTAATGAGATGCTGACCAAGTGTTGTTACTTTATTGTTATTTCAACATCCAAGATGGCCGCCAGTTTATATATTTTTTTATATGATTTCAAAAACAAAGTAGAATCAGGTGAACGATACAGGCTCTCAAGTTAATCTCTAGTTAATGACTCCCATAGACTTGTGTTGCGCCTTTTGTGTGTTCACTATCTGATAACAGATCTTTCACGACCCAGATGCAGTGCTTGGCAACTGTTAGTTATTCTTTCACGATTGTTGTGACTGTGACTTTGTCTACATGTCCATGATTACGCAATACAATATTAACGTAGTTTTCCCGAGTGATAGGACTTGCATTTAACCTGCATATGCAACTACTAACAGAAGCTTGATGATTGACGGAGTAAATACATAATAGTTTTTTGACAAAAATGTAGTTGATAAAAAAAAAATGTATTAAACTGTCACATGCTAAAATCTAAAAATAATATATGTGTGTCTTGCGAGGGCGTATTGGTTTAAGATCGCTGGCAGATAGTCTGGTCATATCGGTTTAATGGTTAAAAGTGACATTAATTCTGTATTTTGAGAAACTTTATATATAACATTCAATAAATAACAAAAAGAAACTTACCACTATGCAAATATATAAACCAAAACATAGAATCCTTGTCAGTATTAACTTAGCCATTCTTAAAAACTCAATGAACTAAATGTTAAATGCTTATCACCTGAAAACAGTATGACCTTCACATACACCCACAACCATAGTGTTATCAGTATTGCAGCGTTCACACATTGCCGATTATGGATCCCGTTTGTGACCAAACAGCGATAGGACAAAAAAGTGAAAAGTTGGGATTACTATCATCAATGATCCTATCATTGTCTGAACACAGTCGTATTAGAGAAATCGACCAAGCACCCCGACAGTAAAGCTGGGGTCACACATTCGCGATTTTTACTGCCGTCCTTGATACGACTATTCCCGATTAAACCTTGTCAAAAGACTGATGAAGATCCTATGAATCGTGGCTGGAAATTCAAACTTTAATGCGGGGTTCACACATTGCCGATTATTGCTCCCGTTTGAGATCAGACAGCGATACGACACGAAATGTAAAAAAGTCGGAATACTATCCTTAATTATCTGGAATGTCCTATCATTGTCGTTTAAGTTCGTAACAGATTCTTACTGGTCGGTAAGGGTCCGAATAGTTCGGCGAAGCACCCAACAGTTATGTGCGTCCCGTAACATTCGGGGAAACTCAGCCGATTTTGTTTAGTCGGATTACAATCGTGCCTATGTCGTGACAGATTCTGCTGTATCGGATCAAAATTCTAACGATGTTCTGTGTATTCCGGACGGTGTCCTGTGGAACGGGAATGATCTGGAGAAATTTTTCATTGCTGTTTTTCTGCCGATTGAGTCCAGATTGCATCCAGATTTTGTCGATTGCGAACCGTTGTTGCCGAAACCGTTACGGAACAGTCCCGTTATTAATACAAAATTCGTCAATGATACCCACGTCAGAGTCCCGACAATTACAGAATACAATACGACTGAGACCAGACAAAGCCGTTTGCAATGCGATAGAGCGGACCGTGATAGGATTACGTTCCGATAGTACCCGATGATCCCCAGTATGCCGACAAATTTCGAACGGATAACTTCCGTCAGCGTCGGTTTACTGTCTGGTCACTGTCTGATCTCTGTCGGATTACATTCGGTAGAATCGGGACGCAGTCATGACAGACTCGGTCGAATTTTACCAGGAGAAAGATACAAATTGGATTAGAATCGGATTGAGAACGGGATTATCGGGATAAATTTTCTTGGAAACGGTTGAATATCGACGCTTCCTGAACAATATCTGATTGTTGTCGTGATCAAATTATTGGTTTTACAAATTTTAATTAAAGTTTGAATTTCCATTCACGATTCACAGGATCTTGATCAGACTTTTGAAAATTTTAATCGGGAATGGTCCTGTCAAGGACGGTAGTAAAAATCGTGAATGTGTGACCCCAGCTTAATTAAAATTTGTAAAAAACATTTATTGAATCACGAAAACAATCAGGCAACGTCCAAAATCAGACGTTTCCAAACGAGTTTGTCCCGATTATCCCGTTTTCAATCCGATTTGTATCTTTCACATGGTACAAAACAACCAAATATGTCCCGACAGCGTCCCGATTCAATCGATGTGTTCCGACAGAGACCAGACAGTGAACCGATGCTGACAGAAGATACCCGTTAGAAAACTGTCGCCAAATTAGGTATCATCAAGTACAGTCGGAACGCAATCCTATCACAGCCTGCTGTACCGCATTGCAAACGGCTTTGTCTAGACTCCGTCGTATTATTATTTGTAATTGTCGGGACTTTGACGTGTATATCATTTCCGAATTTCGTATTAATAACGGAACTTTTTCGGAACGTTTTCACAAAGAATGTTTGCATTCGGCAAGATCTGTTTGAAATCTTGACTCAATCGGCCAAAAAACAGCAATGATAAATTTCTCACTATCATGCTCGTTCCAGAGGACAACGTCCAGAAAACACAGAAACTAACCTAACAGTCGGGGTGTTTGGCCGACCTCTCCGGACCATTCCCGATCCTGTATCTGTAACGAACGTAGACGACTTCTTTGAGACCATGTTAGGACATTTCAGATCAATGAGGATAATTATACGACTTTTCGTATCTTAAGCTACACTGCCGATCAGATCAACTCGATGATCCCGATTGTCCAAATTTCCAAGACCAAGCTCAACCAAATTCTTGAACGGACCTGTTTCACGACTTCTACCCGACCGCCATCCGACTGTACATGACCTTAACTCGACCATTCACGACTCCTTAAATACTCCATCACAACAACAAAATGAATACTTATTCGATAAATCCGATCAATTCGCGATCTTTACTCGACTAGCTAGACCAAATCAACTACTCACGATATCAGCCTGATCTCGACCAGAACAGATCGACCTGATCGTATATGGGTCGTAGGGATAATCGAAAATTGGTTGGGTGTGCACATTTTTAGTATAAAAACGTCCGATTTTTTTATTCCCTGCAGCTTCGGAGTGGGCATAAAGTGTCACCCTTGTCCGTCCGTACGCACGTACGTCCCAACCTGACCCTTTGTAATGTTACATATGCTAGCCATGGACACATTCTCCGTTTATTTGGTTATATTCAGAAGAAGGTCCTAGTAAAATCATACATTTAAAATATCTACATAGAAATAAAGCAGTTGGATTTGTGGGCAAGGTCGTAAGAGCTCAGAGAGACAGGTTAATAGTGGTGACAGAGCTTGTAGAGTGCATAGAAGACAAAGAAAATGGCGTAGACATCAACAGGTGCCGAGAAATCTAGGTGAGGCAGTGGCTGACACGACGACCACCTTGTGGGCAGTTTGAGAGACTTGCAATAACTCAATAAAGAGGAACCCAATGCTTATAAAAACTTCCTCATAGTGACACTGATATGTTTTATTGCTCTTTTTATGGAAATGACACCACAAAATGAGATTTGTCACTGGATTAGTTGTTGAGGAACCCACGAACTTTAGCGTGACGTCCTGCGGACGTCGGTAAGGAACATTCATTTGTAACGTCATTCTTTTGTTGTTGTTACTTTATACCTGAATGTGGCTAATGCAATACAAATATACAGCTTACAACTTTTGTTTCCTTCACAATATTATGGTGCCGTGACCAGGATATTGTGAAGGAAACAAAAGTTGTAAGCTTAATTTGTCATGTAAGTTAACGGACTCTAAGTCTTTACATGACAAATTCAGCAAATTTGGAACCACATGAAAATTCTTTCCAAAACGTGCCCCATGGTACGGCGGATTTTGAGAAAGAGTGATTGGACTAACTAAAAATTGTCTAAAAAAGATTCTTGGACGCGCATGTATAGATTTAGCTCTGTTACAGACATTAGTTATGAAAATTCAAGCTAACCTTAACAATAGACCGCTTACCTATATATCGTCGGACATTGCCGATCCAGAGCCGCTTACCCCGTCGTATCTATTGTATGGAAGACAAATTAAATATTTCCCGTATCCGTTACATACAGATGAAACAGACTGTTATAGTGCCTATTTAACAACCAATCATGAAACTATGAATGATCAAGCGAAAAGGAGATTCTGTCTTATTGAACAATTTTTAACAAGATGGAAACACGAATATTTGACTTCTTTACGAGAATTTCACCCATTGTCTGGAAATAACAATCAAAGTGTAAAACTAGGAGATGTAGTTCAGATATATGATGATAATTCTCCACGTACGACATGGAAACTAGGTGTAATTGAAGAATTTACCTTTGGAAACGATAACCTTGTGCGATCTGCGACGGTCCGAACATCTAACTTTAAACTTAACAGACCAATTGTAAAGTTATATCCTTTGGAGATTTGTGAATCCGATTCAATTACTACCTAGACGCAAAGATATCAGCGAAGAGCCAAGACAGATGCAGTGGAGAAAATCAGAAAGTGTTTAAAGTGACAGTTTTCAATTATAAAGTGAAGTGACAGCAAGTTTAAATTATTTTAATTTATATGAGACTAATTTAAAAGAAATATTTCATTTCATTTATTTGTAAAATTTCATTTAGTTCTTGGACAATTTATTTAATTTATTCAATGCATTTGAGCCACTATCCGCGGCCCCGGAGAATGTTGAGAAACCCACGAACTTTAGCGTGACGTCCTGCGGACGTCGGCAAGGAACTTTCATGTGTAACGTCATTCTTTTGTTGTTGTTACTTTATACCTGATCGTGGCTAATGCAATACTAGGTTGGTCCCCTCCGTAAAACATTCAGTATGCCTTCGCATTATACAAATATTACTGTTTGTCAAATATATGTGCATAAGTATGTAATCAGCATTTTTCATAGATTTCATATCCAGTAGTTGAATGGTTAAAGATATTTATTTTCTTTTTACTGTATGACAACAACCTGTATGTATTTGCCAAAACAATATTGCAAAAAGAGGGAAACGATGTCACATTTTCCCTCAAAATATGACCCAAAGAAGATTTCAATCCCCTGGAGTGACAACTTTTCTTAAACATTTTACAACTTTACATATATCTATCAAGAGATCAATAGTGCATTTCTTTCTAACCAAAGTTTGGTAAACGTTGTGTGCCGTTTGTTATAGTTTGTTAAATGTAACAGAATTATAAACAAATGCATCGTTTGGTTAGAGGGGATTGTTTTTTTTAGTAATTTTAGACAATGTTTTGAGTTATGACAAGCAAGAACACGTTTAGATGATTGATTTAAAACGACGAACGACAAACAGTAGACACATTTGCAGCCAGTGTATAGTTTGTCAAAATTTATGCAAACTTGCAAAAGTATGTAAGAAACAAATGATCAAAACTTGTGCTCGCTGAACAGTTCGTATCGTTACTGTTCGAAAGAATTCGCACCAAATAAAAAATATTTGTCTTTCGTCCCATTTTTGTGTAAAATTACGTCAAAAAGTTCGAATGAAAACAAATATTGACTGTAATGTGCCCTTTGGTTGTTATTGATAATATCTGTGTCATTTGGTGTTCAGTGAAGAGCTGTCTAATTGGCAGTTGTACCTCATCTTATTTTTGTTATGCTACACACATTTCTGGACAAACGGAAACTACGAACAGACAAAACAGAAAATAGCCCATAAAACAGGTAAAACATAATCTTGATGTTCTTATAAACCAACTTTGAAAGATAACTTAGTCATCAGCAGTCTAACAATGAATATTATTACACAATTACTTTCATGTTTGAAAAATCCGCCGGTGCCAAAATTGCAGGATTATTTTCCCTTCCGGAACATCTGGGATCATTCCAGTTTTTTTTGGGGGTTACGTGTTGCTAAGTTTTTAGTTTTCTATGTTATGTTGACTGCTGTTTGTCTTCTCGTCGGTTACCGTTTTCGCTATAGCTGTGTCGGTTTGTTTTCGACCTCTTGAGTTTAATTGTTCTCTTGGTGTCTTTTGTCTCTCTTTTAAAATGTTACCTTTCCTTGCAAAAGTAAAGACACGTACTGTACATGGAGGAATTATTGTACAGTTAAAAATAATGTTGCTAAAATATTTTTGCGGAATCATATTTATGAGAGTTAATCAGATCTGCACACTCCTTTAGAGAATCGTGTAGCAGTCATTTGTTCTCGTGTATGGCAAAGTAGAGATCGAAGAGTGGTCGAATGAAGTCGCGAAGGGATTGTGTATTGGTCGAGTTGATCTGGGATAATATAAACATACAAGTCGCAGTGATTTGGAAGCGATAGGGCAATGGTTGAGTTAATCTGGAAATGGCCGGACATTAGTCGACCAAAGGTCGAAATGATCGAGTACTGATTGGTTAAATTTTTGTATTCCGAACAACCTTGATCTCTACACGATCCTTTCCCGATCAATTCGACCGCTACTCGACGAATTCTCGACATCTTCTCGAGTGACTTGCTTGTCGATCTTTACTCGAATGTTTTTGACATGTCAAAAACTCTCGGGTAGAAAGTCAGATCGATGACGAGCAATGTAGACTATCCCGAACATTCTTGTCGATTGAGTCAGACCAGTTTCCCGATCACGTAATTTGTCTTGATCTGCCTTGATCGAGTTGATCTGATCGGCAGTGTGAACCTACCTTAAGCGCTGTCTGATCTCAAACAGGGGCCATGATCGGCACTGTGTGAACCCCGCATTATGTGTGTTCCGTAACGTTCGCGAAAACTCAGCCGATGTTGTCTAGTCGGATTACAATCTCGACTATGCCGTGACATATTCTGCTGTATCGGATCGAAATCCAACAATGTTCTGTGTTTTCTGATTGGTGTCCCGTTGAAGGGAATGATTTGGAGAAATTTTTCATTGATATTTTTAGCCGATTAAGTCCAGATTTCAAACAGATCTTGTCGAATGCGAACCGGTTTTGCCGAAACCGTTCCGGAATAGTCCCATTATTAATACGAAATTCGGCAATGACACCCACGTCCCGACAATTGCGGATCAATACGACTGAGTCCATACAAAGCCGTGTGCAATGCGATGCAGCGGAACCTGACAGGATTACGTTCTGACAGTACCTGATCTTCCCGAATATTCCGACAGTTTTTTTACGGATATTTTCCGTCAGCTTCGGTTCACTCTCTGATCTCTGTTGGATAATATTTGGTAGAATCGGGACGATGTCGGGACCATGCTAAAGATATAAATCGGATAAGAATCGGATTAAGAACGGGATTATCGCAAAAAACGATTGATTATCGACACTACCTGAAAAAATCTAGTTGTTGTGATTAAGTATTTTTTTATGCCCCACCAACGATAGTAGAGGTGCATTATGTTTTCTGGTCTGTGGCTCCGTTCGTGCGTCCGTTCGTTCGTCTGTGCGTCCGTTCAGATTAAAGTTTTTTGGTCAAGGTAGTTTTTGATGAAGCTAAAGTCCAATCAACTTGAAACTAAGTACACTTGTTGCTTATGATATGATCTTTCTAATTTTAAAACCAAATTAGACTTTTGACCCCAATTTCACGGCCCACTGAACATAGAAAATGAAAGGGGAGTTTCATGTTAAAGTTTTTGGTCAAGGTAGTTTTTGATGAAGCTGAATTCCAATCAACTTGAAACTTAGTAAACTTGTTGCTGATGATATGATCTTTCTAATTTTAAAGCCAAATTAGACTTGTGACCCCAATTTCACGATTCACTAAACATAGAAAATGAAAGTGGGAGTTTCAGGTTAAAGTTTTTGGTCAAGGTAGTTTTTGATGAAATTGAAGTCCAATCAACTTGAAACTTAGTACATATATTCTACATAGTATAATCTTTCTAATTTTAGTGCCAAATTAGATTGTTATCCAATTTTTACAGTCCATGGAACATGGAAAAGGATAGTGCAAGTGGGGCATCCGTGTACTTTGGACACATTCTTGTTTCTACAAATTTTCATTAAAGTTTGATTTTCCGTCCACAATTCACAGGATCTTGATCAGACTTTTGACAAATTTTAATCGGGAATGGTCCTATTAAGGACGGCAGTAAAAATTGCGAATGTGTGACCCCAGCTTAAATGACTGATTTACAAAGCATGACGGAAATCATTGGAACTGATTCCAATTGAAATAAGTCCAATAACAATTTTAAAAATGTAGTTTGCACGAACTTTGTAAGAGCACATCGTTATGAATAACAATTATTGATAATATAAGTTAAACAGTTTACCCCCATACATGGAAACTTCCGGTTTTGAGTTGCTAACCAATCTTAGTTATATTGGCAAAGAATAAATTCGTTCATTACGTATAACCAGTGGGTTATATGCCGATATAAAAAAAAATGACTACCTTGTCGGATTTTTATTGGAATTATCTCGCAGTAGTTTGGCTTGTATAGTATTCTAGATTTATATACTTGTTTCTCTATTATTCTTCCCTTTTCTTTTAAATTGATTTTGATGTAATCTGTACTTTTTTACTTTGAAATTTGAAATCCCCTTTATATTCTGTATATTTAAATGGTATCTGTAATCCTAGAATATTTCTTCGAACCTAAAATGGTGATTTGAGTATAGAAACCGGATTACATCTGTCTTTTCTGACCGGCAGTAATACCCTTTACAACGGGTTGTGTTCGTTTGGCTGTGCGGGATGTACAAATACACAGCCACGACCGATAAGAATGGGGACGTTTAACCGTTGCTTTGTGTACCTTTATTGAAACACTCTCTGTACTTTCAGAACCATTGCAGCAGCCCGTTAATGGTCTTTGATTGCTGGACTTAATTAGAGAGAGGTTAATAACAAAATACACAAAATTTACGGTCTTGAGGAAACGATAATAGACAGTCGGCGGGGGACGATAAATGGCTGACCCGTGTTAAGAGAGAGCCATATCTCTTGCACGTTAAAGACACCCTTGTAGATTTCGAAAAAGAGTAGGCTAATGCCGCTACAAGGCAGCACTCACACCCGCAAAGTGGAAAGGGATTGATATAAGTTGCAAAACTTGTTTCCCAATCCACTATAAATAAATATGTTTAAACTAAGTACACAAAACTTATCTACAATCAAGAGTAAAATGACATGAGGAACAGAGGATCTCATTTTTGGATTAGCAAATGAACCTTCTATTACATACACACAAATAAAAAAGGAGACGAATACAAAGTTAGAGTTCGGTGTTATCGTCTGTGCAACAAAACAGGTTGTGTAGATCGATATCACGTAAGTGGTGATGCATGAATAGGCTTCGCAATTGGCAATGGACTTATCTTTGATAGACAACTTTTAGGCATGATTGCTAGAATGAGGCTCACAACAGGCAAACATACCAGTGAAGAAAAGGAAAAAAAATAACAGTGAAAATCTGAAAAATCAGGGAAAGACATCAATTGAAAAAAAAAAATAATGTCTTGATAACTATCATAGATTCTATATCATTAAACTGTGTTCTCTCTTTGCAAGTGGAGTCTATTTGTATGATTGAAAACACAATTTTCCTAGTTTGAGCATCGATGTTACTTCCTGGTCGGGAAGATGTGGAGACAAGTGAATACAATTATATTGCATTAATTTTCAAGTGGTGTTTAACTTAATTGTAGTATTGGAAACACATTTTCCCTAGTTTACGCAATGATATTGCTATTCCAGTACTTTGTCGGTGAGAGGTGGAGCCAAGTAAATATGATAGTATTGCATTAAACATAGCACAAGTGTCTCTTTGAAAAAGTTCGATTTAGTCTTTTGATGAGTTTCGAATACCAGGGTATGTTGACCAATGAAAAGGCAATTCAAATACAAAAATAACCAAAAATAATCTAGTGGCCGCATAACCATCTCCCTCCTTTTTATGCCCTATTTATAGGCATTATGTTTTCTGTTCTGTGCGTCCGTTCGTTCGTCCGTTTGACCCGCTTCAGGTTAAAGTTTTTGGTCGAGTTAGTTTTTGATAAAGTAAAAGTCCAATCAACTTGAAACTTAGTACACATGTTCCGTATAATATGATCCTTCTAATTTTATTGCCAAATTAGAGATTTTACCCCATTTTCACGGTCCACAGAACATGATAGTGCGGATGGGGCATCCGTGTACTGTGGACACATTCTTGTTTTTTTAAATAAACTATGTATTTACATTGTCATAAATATTTGTTGTATATATATAAAAACACGTCCAGTCAAACATTTAAGACAAATAACAGCATTTTAATCATTTATTCCCATTCTGTTGTCATTGTAGGATCTAAGAAGTTCAAGAGATTCAGGCAACCATTCATGTGCATATGATGTACACGACTGGATTATATCTGTGCGATGCAAGAAATTTACAGTTATGAGTCAGAATATCTGAAAGCGTCTGTTCTTTAATAAAGGAATACAACTTTATTCAAGTGTCTTTTAATCTATAGGAAAAAAAAAAAAAAACTTATGCCTCCTGTGAAAATTTATAACGGTATCCTACAATCAGCCATCTAATTTACAAAATAACAGTTACACATATAAGCTTTTGCTTTATTTGTACTTGTACAAATAACACCTCATATCATCCGCTTTTTATATTGAACAAGTGGTAATGTGAATATTACATTTTGCGTACCAGTTCAATTTGGGTCCGTGTTTAAACTATTCAAATTCTTTAAAAAAAACTCTTTTCACATGTAAAACAAATGCACGCAAATGCAATGCACCGCTCTTAAACAGATTGCTTTATTTAACCATACGAACCTAAATTGTACTTTAGTCCAGTAGTCAAACCATTGACATGAATATAAATAATGTGGTCATTTTTATAAATTTCCTGTTTACAAAACTTTGAATTTTTCGAAAAACTTAGGATTTTCTTATCCCAGGCATAGATTACCGTAGCCGTATTTGGCACAACTTTTTGGAATTTTGGATCCTCAATGCTCTTCAACTTTGTACTTGTTAGGCTTTATAAATATTTTGATATGAGCTTCACTGATGAGTCTTATGTAGACGAAACGTGCGTCTGGTGTACTAAATTATAATCCTGGTACCTTTGGTAACTATAAAAATGTATGTCAGAAACACGCATCATTAAGTCGTGTCATAGTTTCTCAATGTCATTATAATGACAACCATGGTATTTATAAATTAAAAATAGTCACTATACAATAGGTTTCCTTTGGGGTTTTGAAATTAAATATTCTCAATCGTCGATTTGCACTATCATCATGTATTATGCAGATCAGAACTAGTCAATAATTATACCTATAGCAGTGTACAATTTCTAGAACTGAAACAATTAATTGACAATATAGATTTCCAATATATTGTATGAACATTTTCAATTTGTTTATAATGATGATCTGTGAAATTGATACATGTTTCATTATTAATTCTTATTTAAAATTTGGCATTAATTATCTGAAATATAAGACGAATTAGTTTTGGAAACAGAATTACATTTTAAAAAGAAAAGGAGAATGTTTGAGAACATGTGGATTTAATCTGTAAAGAGGTAAGAAGATTATATTTTATTGTAAACAGAAGAGAGAGAGAGAGAGAGAGAGAGAGAGAGAGAGAGAGAGAGAGAGAGAGAGAGAGAGAGAGAGAGACAAAGAGAGAGGTGCAAAATTTGAAACCAATAGAAAATATTAAGTTCATTTTTTTTTTTTTTTTTTTTTTTTTTTTTTATCATTTATCATTTATACAATTTACCTAATCAGGTAGACCAACCAAACCATAGACAACCAACTAACAGTAATAATGGGTACAAATGAACAATAATGGCTTGCAAGGTTATAATAGCTTTGAGAAGTGGCATAATGTACTGAAAATGATATTGAATCTACTGAACATAATGTCGAATTTACTGAACATAATATGAAAACTACTGAACATAATATAAATAATGCATAAAGCACCGAACAAATTATACAATCAACATCAGCAATACCATAGCCGATGAGGTTTATCAAAGCGTGGTTATCACTACTTATATCAAATATAGTTTAAATATTCCTAGTTTTGAAATATATTTTCTAATTCTCAAGTGCCAATGAATCATACAGATATCTTTTAAAAAATCCAATTTTTACAGAGTATAAAAGATTGAGTTAGGATAAGAAAAATGGAGCATAAAACGTTACTGATTTTGGTAATGGTAGTTATGATTTATTCACTGATTTGTGCAGCAGTAATGATGGTATTGGAAAAAAGAAACGAAGAGACATCGGCGAGTGACGTATTATCGACAATAAACACGTTTTTATGTAAGTGCACATTTGAAAATGGTTATTGAAACAAATTTAAAGATATGTATATCATTCTTGACTATCTTTACTTTTTTAGTGGGATTACTTTTTATGCATTTTTTTTTCTCATATATTTTTTAAACTAATATTCAAATATATTTGACTGTAAATATATATATGAAAATTAAGGGCATGATAACAAAACGGGTTTTTAAGGACGAAATGAAAATGAGGTGTTTGTTTCGTAAACGATTGTTGCCTGTATATGACAGTACCGGAATGACATTTTACTTTTTATAAATTATGACGGAGATGGAGATTGTCTCACTGGAACACAGTTTATATACGTAGAAAATTGACATACAAAGTAGACTTTATAAATGTGTTTTATCATGGAAAATTACGGGTTCTTGACCGTAAGGTTCCAGAACATTCCACATGAAAAACATTTTATAAAGTATAATAGTTAACTAGAATTTCATGTAGAGAAAGATTTCTTTCTTTTCAATGTATAACATAATAAATACTTATTATAATTTCAAGCACCCCTAGGATGAAATATTGTTACTTAAGGTTGTATTTCTATTAAAACCCTTGGTAAATAGGGGCAATCGTTTTGCTGTGAGGGATTGTTAAGTACGCAGCCACGTCATGTCGGACTGGGGTCGTTAAATCCAATGTCTTGTGTATAGAGAAAGTGCCACGCTATCTGCACGTTATGATTCTTATGAACCCTGGTATAAACTCTTTGAGGGGGTTTGTAGGTTGTGGTTACAATGCATAGTTGCTGTGCTTATCCAATATACCATCAATTTCCTCTGGCAGTCTAAATTTCAATGATGAGTCTTATGTACACGAAACGTGCGTCTGGCGTACTAAATTATAATCCTAGTACCTTTGATTACTAGTAATTCATATACCCGTATTTGTGCAAGGGATAGAACTATACCGAACCGATGTTTTGTTTATTTTTCATCAGCTGATCACTCATCCTGTATGACCACAGTAGAATTACAAGTATTTCTAAACAAGATAAAAGATTCATTCGATAGCGGAATTATGTCGCCAAACGGGACAGCTAAACCGCCACAATGGGATTTCGAGAGTTGTATTTTCTATACTATGACAGTATTAACAACTATAGGTACAGTACATGTAAATATTAAAACTTACAAAGATGTTTATATTTCTGAAAAAATGAGCATTGAAGTATCCTTTCATGTTGCAAATTGTTTGTAAGCTAATTTATGTATTTTGAATGAATTTCTTATCAAACTTCAAAACACTGAATACTTTTCAAAGCTGTTATAGTAATGGTAGCAAGTGAAAGATTTGGATGGCTTGCTTGTGTAAATGTTTGCTTAATAATTTTAGTTAAGATAGATATCGGTTACCAAAAGATAGGCGGGGCTTCAACTTGTATACATTGCTTAACTTTTAATAATATTTATAAGTGAATTGTACAAATGCTGAAGCCTTGCCTATCTATTGACAGCAGGTTACATTCTTTATTACAATGCTTGAGGAAACATTTATACAACCAAACTGTTAACTTGCTAGCAGTAGTATAACAGCTTTAAAGCTGGATTTCTTTTGATTTTTTTAAAAAAATATATCAAGTCAATAAGTATATTCATTTCATAAGACCAGGTAAAAATTGACACATGTGACATGAACTGACAAATCATAGCGTTTTAATAATATAATATTAAAGTAATACAAAATTAATGTGACCATAACTTATTTATATATTGTATTTTCAAGGTTACGGGAATCAAACACCAGTAACAAAAGAAGGGAGAGTTTTCACAGTGATATTTGCTACAATTGGTATTCCCGTAGCAGGGCTTATGATGGTTGGTGTTGCCGAAAGAATGAAAAGATTAACAAAACGAATAGAAAATAAGAAATTACCATGTCTTAAAACCCATTCAACAATTGACAATATATTGAAAACTATATTAATACATGTAACTATGATAACATTATTGGTACTAATCCCATCCACAATATTTCTTGTCGTAGAAGGCTGGAGGTATGGGGATGGAATATATTACAGCTTTATAACGTTAACAACGATCGGATTTGGAGACTATGTTGTGGGTTAGTATTTATCATTTGTTCAATATAGATGTGCATAATGCAAACTATCTCTCGAGCGATTTATTTAAGCGAGTAGTAATGTAACTTTTTCAAAGTCGGACTTAAATCTAATCTTATATGTAGGAATCTAAAGTTTGTCATTTGTATGTATTTCCCATAGGGTCGTATGCTAAACTAAGTCCTCCACTGGTGGCCATCTGGGATGGTGGATCAGCTACAAAATAACAACCCTTGGTCAGCACCTCATAAGGAACAATCATGCTATGTTTGGTTTCATTCCATTCAGTGGTTCTCTAGAAAAAGTTCAAAATGTAAAAAGTTAACGACGACGGCGGACGGCAAGTGATGAGAAGCTCACTTGACCCTTTTGGCTAGATGAGCTAACAAATTAATACTAGTATGCCGAAGATAAATGTAGAATATTTGAATAACAACTTTAAACCAAATGTACGATGGGGACGCTAAAGTGCGATGGTCACGCCAAAATGTAATGTTATACGTTAAAGTACGATTCCTCTATACGCTGAAGTCCGATGGTCGGCGAAAGGATAGACGTAAGAAAAAGAGTTGTTATTCAAATATTCTTCATTTTGTATATTGCAAAAAAATATAACATGAATGTGTAGTCGCTACAAAAAAGGAGAAAATTTATCTCGGCAAAGATCGTCTTTCTTTCTCATTTAATTTAAAGCGTAAACAAATAAATGTTACATATTCCGACAAATATCGAATTCTATATTTTTAATTTACGAGGACGACTGTAAGGGGAGATGCTCCCATAAGAATGAACGACAAGCTACACCAATTATCACAATATTTAATACGCCCGAATTAGTTAAAAATTCATCTACAAGAAATGTATTTTGTGACACCTAACTAACATTTTAAGCAATTTTTACGTGGTTGGTCTTTTGGAATCATTCACTTAAGACTACTGTTTGATTATAATGCCTAGCACATATGGTATATCTAAGCTTATAATACTAGATTTTGCAAAAGGACTATTTTTACACTGAATGTTCGCTCTCGAACCTTGCCCTATTAATCCATCGCACTTTAACGTGATATATTATAGTACTTTAGCAAACAAACAACCATCGCACTTTAGCGTGAGCCACCATCGTACTTTAGCGTAGGCCACCGCACTTTAGCGTGCGACACCATCGTTCTTTAGCGTAGACCATCGCACTTTAGCGTGACCATCGCACTTTGGAGTACCATCGCACTTTAGAGTCCTACATATATACTTGTAAATACATTTAAAAAATAGGAAAAAAATCGCCGCTAAGTCAGCTAAAAAATAGGTAAACGTAAAAAAATAATATTTGTTTACATTAAGTTTCTATATCGTACAATCTGGCTGATAACGATATCTGTTCACTCGGGATAGTTCAATTTTTAAACTTTTAAATTTTTGTTTTTATTTAAAAATCGAAACTTGGTTGATATTGAAAACTTTTTTGTTGTTTACTAGTATATCGATATTGTAGGTTTTTTTAAACGTATAAATAATATATATATCGTAATGTACAAAGCAAAGTTCATGGTTTTAAAATGTCTCGATTATTTTATATTCAGTTTTCTAATATTGTTAATATTAAAGATATTGAGAAATATCGCAAAAGTTTTCTGAAACAGTTATTTTTGTTTTTTTTCTTTAGGCATCAATGACGATAGAGCTGGGAAGCATGTGTACAAATTCATTGTAGTGGTGTGGATAATTTTTGGTTTATCATGGGTTGGAGCCTTTATCGGTGACACCACAGAAAAATATAAAAAGTTTACAGAGCGGAAGGAAAATGAAAATAGACAGGTAATTCATGCCACTCTCCAAAAAGGAGTACGTAGATGATTTTCGATGTTGTACAACATAGACCTTTTGTATTGTTATGCCGCATTTATGGACATTATGTTTTCTGGTCTGTGTGTCCGTCCGTCCGTTCGTTCGTCCGTCTGTCCCGGTACAGTTAAACTTTTTGGTCGAGGTAGTTTTTGATGAAGTTCAAGTTTAATTAACTTGAAACTTAGAATGCATGTTCCTTATGATATGATCTTTCTTATTTTAATGCCAAATTGGAGATTTTATCCCATTTTCACGTTCCACTGAACATAGAAAATGATAGTGCGGATGGGGCATCCGTTTACGTGGGACACATTTTTGTTCTTATTCTGATATGAAAATTAAAAGGTTTCATGGAAAGATTGCCAATTAGACAATCCACCGCCAGAGCCCAAACGAAGAAGAAGTTTGAACCATCACGAAAAAATTTGTTATAATTACGGTAACCCCCCCGCGCGATTTTATTTCTGAATATGTTTTTTGCAAATATTTTCAGAGCAGTAAGGCGATTCCTAATTTAGTACTACTGTAAGCAAGACTTTGTTATCAGCTTTGCATCGTGTTGTTCTAAAATTGATTACCATGTTTTTCGCTCTTCTTTAATTGCAGGTTGGAGATGGAAATTCCAAAGAGATGAAAGAAAAGGACACAAAAGAGGTAGTATCGCTTAATATATATAGTAATAGAAGCCGAGTAAAAAAGAGATGGAAGAGACCCAGGGGACATTCAAACCTTATAAATAAAAAAGAAACTGACACACGAATGTCGTAGAGACAAAATATGCAGTAAACCAAACACAACATAGAAGAAATCAATAGAATGAACAACAAAATCCTTGCTAAAAATCTAGGAGATCATCTCATGTATTACCCCAAAGTGTAAACAGAGCCCGTTTAGTTAAATTTTGTTTTCATTCTGACTAAGGAATTATGGAGATGTAAAAGTACCCGTCCATTTGTTTCCATGTGTGTCCATCTGATGAGTTAAGTCTTTCTCAACTATTTTTTATAGTTTGTCCTGATGTGTACATTTACACTACTGTCCAATGTCAGGGTGAGGTCGCCTTCGAGTTAAACAGTCTGTCTGTGCCTGTCCCAATTCAAGGTCCTGTAATTCAATGGTCGTCGTTTGCTGCTGTGTAACATACATTTGCTTTTCGTGTATTATTTTGTACATAAATTAGGCCTAGGTTTTCTCGTTTGAATTGTTTTACATTGATCATTTCGGGGCATTTCATTATAGCTGCCTATGCGGTATGGATTTTGTTCATTGTTGAAAGCCGAACGGTAACCTATTTCTGTACCATTTTGTCTGTTGGGGAGAGTTGTCTTTTTGCAATCATACCACATCTTCTTTTTATATTAGTAAATTGAAATCGTACAAACTAGTTTTGAAAGGAATGAAGGAAAGGAAACCAAGACCCGAGTAACAAAAGCAATATTTAAAAGCGTAATTGAACCTTGTGGCTATCACATTGGACACAACACAGGCGTTGTTACATTTCATATCTCAAAAGTTTTCAGTTTGATTTCAGATAACGGAACGGTATATGTTTGTAAGGGCAATACATGAGTTTTAAAATGCTGGGATGAATTCAATGTATTTTTTACTCAAAACTATTCAACTGGATTAAAGAGGCTCCTGACTTTGGACAGGCGCAATATACGACGGGGTTAAGCATGTTAAGTGTGATCGCAACCCTCACCTTATACCTCTATAATATAGCCAAAACTAAAAACCCAGTAATACGTATAGTAAAATTCAGTTTAAAAGATGTCCGTGTCCGATGTCGGGATAGGTTACAAAAGAAACTAAGCAAAATGACAATGATACATAAATTAGCAAAGGACTACTGGCGGTTACTGACATGCCAGCTCCAGACCTCAATTAAACTGATTAAAAATTATATCTTCGGGGTTTATTATCATACGCTCGGTACAGCCTAACAAAAACACAACAAATACAATAACATCAGCATGAACCACAGACTTTAGTTTGAATACATCTATAGACGACAAGTTCACGTGACACTACTTATAGATCTTCCCTTTCACGCGATAGGGCGCTTATAAAGGATAAGTTAACGTGATAGTTTTGTAGATCCTCCCTTTCACGCAACAGGGCGTGTCCTCCTTTCACTATATATCACTTGAGTTACTGGTGTTGAAACTCTGAGAGAAAAAGTTGGTCACTTGTGTCTTTATATCAACAAATCAATGTTATTATGTGGTTGTATATCAAATAAAATCGTTGAAAGGCATTTATTTTTAATACCATCCGAAACATCACAGAATGTCAAGATGAAAAGTTTCCTCGCACAACTCCGGAGTACTATGGTACAAGTTGATCAAGCTAACTTATAAAAAAAAACCCACACATATTTTTTTCTGAAAATTATCATGCTTGACACAAACATTTACTGTTCAAAAATTGACCTTGAACTTCGTTCTTCTTTTCTTTTCTAGGGAACATCGACAGATTTTAACCTCGGAGCATTTAAAATAAATTAACATATATTGACTTGTTATAGTATGAATTATAAGTGTTAGAAATATGTTCCGTTTTTCAGAAACATATTGTGTGTGTGTGTGAGTTATTTATAAACACGTTCATATATTGTAACGAATTTAAGCATATTGAATTTAAACTAGCAGAAGACAGATTTTATTTCATATTGATTTTAGGAAAGGGTATAGTTATAAGACTAAAATAATAAAGTTTGACTGTAAGACTTTTCTTTTTTATTATTAATCTGCTAAAGCATCACCTGAAATTAAAAAAAAAATCTTCAACAAAATAAGAAACAAATAAAGGCAACAGTAGTATACAGCTATTCGAAATTCATAAATCGATTTAGAAAAAAACAAAACCGGGTTACAAACTAAAACTCAGGGAAACGTATCAAATATAAGAGGAAAACTACGACACAACAGAAACGAACTATAATATATATCAATAGCCATTTTCCTGACTTGGTACAGGTCATTTAAAGAAAAAAATGGTGGGTTGAACCTGGTATTCTGACATGCCAAACCTCCCGCTTATATGGCAATGTTAAATATAACATTAACATAATAACATTACATGACAGGACTACAATACAAATAAATGGGAGAACATATAGAACAATTCTCAAAAATACTTAGTATTCATTTAAAAATCATTGGAAATAGACAAGAGAGAAAAATTAAACCTCATTCAAGTTCCAAGATGCGACAAACGAGCTCAAACGGAGCAGAAGTATTAGGCTTTTAAATATAAATTTTGAGTTCTTAAAACAATCAATGCCAATTGCAAATTGTAAAGCGATACATTTTCATTGTAAAGATTTGCAATTATACCTGTGTGCTGATTCTAAGCAATTAACATGGGCCTGGTATAATAATCCTCAATTATGTTGTCAAAAATTATTCTACAATATATTCGATTCTACAATATATTCGATGATAAAAAGTGAAACTTTCAAAAACGGTTACCTTGCTCAGTTACATTCTTTTTTAGGAACACATCCGATATGACCACGACACCTAACTTCTCCTTCCCAAAGACACTTTGCTTTGTTACCATACTTTTCTGAAAAAAAAATGGAAAAAAAAATGTTCTGCAGTGTTGAAAATATTTTTAAAAACTTACATCTTTATATAAATAACACATAGCTGAGAGGGTGATAGAGCAGATTGTTATCCCGAGAAAACATTGTAAACCGGGGATAATGCTTTTTCGAGGGGTAACAATCTGCTCTATCAACCTCTCAGCAATGTGTTTTTTAATTTATTATACTGAACGTCCTATCATTATTGTCTTTTACAGATTAATTTTATTTTAAAAGTATTTTCTATGGCGTCATAAGCATAACAACGTTACGAGTATTACAACAAAAGAGAAGCAAGATGTTTAATATTTTGTATTTTGACAGTCAAATAACAAAATCTGAGCCAAAACGTGGAACTTAAGCATTGTATTTAATTACTTCATGTAAACTCAAAGATTTGTCCTTAATATTATCGATTTTTGATTGGTCTAGACGAGAGGGTGACATTCAAAAAAATTGTCACCCTCTCAGCCATGTGATAGAGTAAATTAACACCCTCTTATTAGCCAATCAAAACAAGGCATTTTAACGTGAAGTATGATAAAACAAATTAACATATACATGTACTGATATAAACTGTTGTCGCCTTTCAAGATAAAAAATATTTTTGTTACATGAACAAATTTCTATTTAAGATAGGAATAAGACGCAATGTTATTAGTGCATCAACGAGACATTAGACAAGAAACAAAAGAAAAAAAAAAGAAAAAAAAAAAAAAACAAAAATCCAAGAAAACCGCTGAAATGTAATAAATCAAGACAAAAATAATAATTCATTTATTTATTTCTATCACAGAAAGACAAAAGAAAAAGTGCAAGGTAATTTGTCAAATATCCGTCTTGTAATTTTCCCCCAAATTGTGCTTGGAATTACAAACTAGCGATATAAAATAATCAAACTGCTGTTTTGTGAGAAAAAAAACTTAATTTTTCAGGTATTTCAAATTCATTTTACATGTTCAAAGAAAATGCATGCCATGTTACCAATATATTTAGACATAAAGCTCTTCAGACTGTTAATATCTGAAGTTTTGAATTGCCAATTTTGATTGACAAATACCTGCTGATAAATGATTACTCAGGTTAAGAATGCAAAATAGTTTATTATAAGATATTTACTCTGACCGCATTCTTCAAAAGACTCATCAGATTTATCCTTGCAATCGGGTACACCATCACAAAAATCTTTGGGATGGATACAGCCATTTCCCGAAGGACAAGGTTTGTGAAAGCCTGGACACTTTCCTGAAACTTAAAATAAATTCAGTGTGTTATCGACTATTACAAAATTATAAAAATAACATTTTTATTAAGTAGAATAACAAAGCTTGTCGACTTTTTTCTACGAAAAAGAACGTTGAAAAAAGTCAACGATAAAAGGAAGAAAATGACACTAATGTTGTAATATCAATCAACACGTGTTTTTCACTACGGCTTTGTTAATAATCATTTTTTCCCCATTTGAAGTTAAATGTTTTCGTATTTTCTTGACTGTATCTATAACAAATTGATATAGCTGATAATTTTAAGTCCAACACCCAATATTTCATGCAAATTTAGAGTAAGAATACGCAAGTTTTACGATATGGTCAAATTCTAGACAGGTACCCCGGACATTTTCAACATGCTAGTTAGAGTTTCATGTTAAAATACCAGGTTAAAGTGTCACTCTATTTAGGCACACCATTTTTTTTATCAGAGCCAACCAATATTTGCTGTTACTTCTTAAAGCTTGCTTGGTTCAGTTTGAATTGGCAAGAGATCGCCTATAATTTGAGGCAAATTTTAGACGGTTCGGCGTTTTATATTTGTATTTCCAAACATTTAGTATCAGGAGACATGCTGAATGTTATGGAATAGTTTTCCCTGCAGTTACTACATCACACTTATGAAGCCCTTGCTTCGAAACTGAAAATTGGTAAATGATAATATAAAAATAGACAGTAAAAACAAAATTAATAAAATACCCATAGTCTTTGTTTATTGTTTTATATAAATTATTGTATCGCAATCAAGGTTTGAAAATAAAACAATGTAAACTGAATATGGGATTTACATACCAGAATAACTTCCAGCAACAAATAACACAGCAAAAGCAAATGTTATTAGCAAAATCTTTGTTTCCATCTGAAATGTTCAATATTTTCAAAGATTGTATACTTGATATCCAACCATCAAACAGATTCACTAAGTTATTTCAAACTCATAGAAAACATTTATTTTATGATACAAATTGGGGCTTCATTGCCATAGCTTTTTTTTTTTTTTTTTAACTTGAACGCGTGTAAGCAATCATTAAAATATTTATATCAGAGTTTAATAATGAAAATAAGGACAAACATTAACCCACACAAAATTGTTTGTAATTAATAAAGCATCGCTGACCTATGAGGATTTTTTTAAAAGTTTTACCGAAACCCTCTCTTGTCTGTCAGCTTTTTATTTTAATACACCTACATTTATTTATTGAAAGAAAAAAATCGATCTTAACAAAACTTTTTGATGAATTCGTTAACAAATAATTAGTCGGGTATTTATTAATAAAAAAAATCCTTACCTTTATAACTTTAAGATTTGAAATACTCAACGTTAACTTAAAAAGTGGGAGATACTGCTGATCATAACATACGTCCGGTGACTAAACAAGGGAAATTCATCCTTCATACACTAATAAGACGACAAATAAATAAAACTTGTGGTTGTAACATCCCGAGTTGATAAATCAATCATTCATTACTTATCATATCAACCAGAAACACATTGTAGTAACTTCCTTTACAGATTGCATAGCCGGATATCTAATTTCAATACTAGTATAGGAAATAACATCAGAGTACAATGTTACTCTGACAAAAAAAAAACAAATTTAAAAAAAAGAAATATTAATACACACAGTAAAATGATGAAAACTTTTTAAATGAAAAAACCTGATTGGTAACATAATTATTGCTAAACGTCACTTTTCGTTCATTTACAACAACTGGGTAGATGCCACTGCTGCTGGAGTTTTAATTCTCCGAGGGTATCACCAGCCCAGGTGCTGACATGAATTAAAATTGATATGGTCATATTTATAAATTAACTGTTAGCAAAACTTTTGAATTTTTGAAATACTTCGGCTTTTCTACCTCAGGAATAGATTACCTTGGCTATATTTGGAAAAACTTTCAGGAATGTTTTCCTCAATGCCCTTCACCTTCGTACTTCATTTGGCCTTTTAAACTTTTTTGAATTCGAGCGTCACTGATGAGACTTTTATCTAAACGAAACGCGCGTCTAGCGTAAATACAAAATGTAATCCTGGTATCTATGATGACTTTATTTAGTACACTTGGCGACAAGATTTTAGATGTTGAGGAATCCTGAGTAAACTTAGCAGACGTATTCATAAGTTGAAAGAATTATTGTTCTAAACATGCTAAATGTGATGATGAAGAAACATACTATAGTTTGTTATATATAAATAGATATAAGATTTGATATTAGTGACAATGAGGCAACTCACCGTCCAGGTCCCAATTTATAAAATTCAACCACTGTGAATCATATGACGGTCCTCAACACGGAGCCGTTGCTCACATCGAACAGCCAGATTCAAAGGGTACCAAAATGAGTAGTGTAAAACCATTTAAACGGGAAAACCAATGGTATAATTTATGTAAAACACTTAAAACGACAACTACTGTTCATCAGATTCCTGACTTAAGGGGCTCGCGGGTATAAATTATTTTATTTTAAATATAGGATTTCGCTATTTTTTCTGTAAATAAATTTATCCTACACTTTAATAATAGAAAAATAAAATAAAAATATGGAAAGAAGAATGCCTTTTTTTAAGGTAGTTTTTTCCCCTATTGAACTAATAGGAGAAACGTGGGTAATTTCGAAATAAAAAAAAATTACAGAAATCGCTTATATTTAACAATAGTTTAGTTTAAGGAACCTCGCTTGTCATGTTTTGGATTTTTTTGTCAGATTTTCGGAATCCTGTTTTTATCCATTTGAATGCCTTCAAAAAAATTGCCCATTGACCCCCATTTTTCTTTTTATAAATCTTTTATATGTATAGTGATAAGCCATCTGTAAAAATCTTATAAAAATTTTAACTATTTTTTAATAGCTTTTGAGAACATAAACTTGTCAATGATAAAGCTATGGAAAGTCAAGAGAGAACATTTTCCCGCCAAAATTTCAATGGTTAATATCTCGAATACATGTACATTGACCTATATATATTTTTGTTCTTTTGTTTCTTTTATTAATCCCCCATCAAGTAGTGTTTGGAAAAGTTAATTATTTTGAAACTGAGAAGCTTATTTAAAAAAAAAATAATAAAAAATATGGGTCAAGGATGAGTTAAAAAAAAGATATTTCAATTTCATTGCAAAACATGGCATTTTTAAACAATGGAAGATATTTTGGAGCTTTTTCAATGAAATAAAGTCATCTAGGGCCGAAACGAATTGATTTTTTGGTTGAATTTTGTGCCATATCATAAGTAACAACTAATAGTGTAATAAATAAAATTTGTTATGAACAAAAATGTTTTTGCTGATTTTTTTGTACCCTCGAGTCTCCTTAAGATAGGGTAAAAACAAATGCAGTGGGTTTATATAGTTATCGAAGGTACCATGATTATAATTTAATACGCCAGACGCACGTTTCGTCTACATAAGACTCATCAGGACGCTCATATCAAAACAATTAAAAAGCCAAACAAGTACAAAATTGGAGAGCACTGAGGACCCAAAGAAGACAGCACGCTACTTTTGTAACTGTCAAAAAACACAGACAAAAGATAGGGCTCTAAACCACTTGTCCTCTTCAACCATCACCATCATCAGGGAAGGTTCCATCGTACCAGTGGTTGACCACAGTTTTCTGTCGAGATGTTCTTTCCCGCCTCGATGAAGGCAATGCAAATTTAACCTCCACCTACGACAGATTTGTAAAAGTAGAATTAACCAAAAAGGTCTTGCGCAAACTATCAAGCACAGTTGCTGGTACCACCTCCTCGGTTAGTAGTGTGGGCAATGACTCGCCAATGAGCATGGGCATATATTTATGTCAGCAGTGACTGCCGGGTAAGGTGCTAAGTCTAATTGCTATGTTATTCAGGTAAGAAAACCGATACTGTGATGCTGGTATTTCCCCACCAGAGGTTCTTTATATAGACCTTGGCTGATGTTGACCAAACTTTGTTGGCACAAAGTTTCACAAGTGGAAGGATATCTGGTACTTAATGCGAAGATAAGCTAGTACCTGTACCACTGAAACGCATCCTCTATACCTTTAGTGCGTGTGCCAACTTTCTGTTTGTATTTTTCAATGGAATTAAAATTTCTGAAATAAATTTTCAATTTAAAGTTTTAAAAGAGATTACAGTATGTTAATTTTGTTAGTTACATGTAATCACAAACTTCTATACTATTAAACGAGAAGATCTCATTTTGTGTGTCGCTTCTCTTCCTTCAACGATAAATTAATCATCACGCCTCTGTGTTCTTTAGGTAACATGCATAGTCGCATTTGTCATCCATTCTTATGATTATTCAGATTGAGTTATTTTTGGAAAAAAACGACAAAAACGGAGTCCGGATATTGATTCCGTCATCAGACTGACTTTTAGATATAGATAACATTCCGGTTTGAAACATGGAAAAATACAACCAATCGTATGATAGATAACAAATATGAAAAATAAATAAGCTAATCAGAACGTTCTCTATATCGTGGTGTTTAGATCGCAAGAACCACAATTATCATACTTCCTTAGAGAGGACAATTATTTTTCGCGTTTATCTACATGTAAACTACGGTTATACTACTTTAATATATAGAGACTCTGTATTCTGTCTACTGGTTTCTTTGACATGTTTACTATTTAAGGGGTCATACCAGTTGCATATATATTAAAATCCGTAAAACATGGGGAAACAAAAATGTTTCCATAGTACACGGATGCCACATCGGCATTATATTTACGAAAGGAGGAACGAAAGATACCAAAGGGACAGTCAAACTCATAAAATCTAAAATAAACTGACAACGCCATGGCTAAAAATGAAAAAGACAAACAGACAAACAATATTACACATGACACAACAAAGAAAACTTAAGAAACAACACGAACCCCACCAAAAACTAGGGGTGATCTCAGGTGCTCCGGAAGGGTAAGCAGATCCTGCTCCACATGTGGCACCCGTCGTGTTGCTTATGTGATAACAAATCCGGTAAATAGTCTAATTCGGTAGGTCAAATGCATGAAAGGGAAGGGGATTGTAGTTACGACGTAAGGAACATATACTAAGTTTCGAGTTGATTGGACTTCAACTTCATCAAAAACTACCTCGACCAAAAACTTTAACCTGAAGCGGGACAGACGGACGGACGAACGAAAGCACGGATGCACAAACTAGAAAACATAATGCCCATAAATGGGACATACAAATTTATTGTTGAAAGTGAAAGTAGTGATTTGGCAAAAATGAAAGTAGGGTAGAGATTAGAGGGAGGCATAACCTTTTTCGGGACGTCGGGATCAGGTGTTTTTAAGCTCGGGATTTGTGGATTGATCCTTACGGGATCCGGGAATATATTTTTCAATTTCTGGATTTCGGGATACAAATTTCTTTAAATTCTGCATCTCGGGATTTCGTATTTTTATGCCCGGGATTTCGGGATCAGGACCCCTCCGACCACACCTCAAATAAGCCTGAGTTGGTCTTAGTCATTTATACAAAATTCATATCCTACCATTGGCATGTCAATGAGGCTCCCAAAAGAAAAGGCATTGACGGATTGTCCTAGAAGCATATTTTATTAGACTAATAATGGTCTATATATCAGCAGTTGCATTTATTTCATGGTTGAAGCGGTGCAAATTTTTGATTTAATTTGACTTTTACCAAAAGATGCATTGTAGCAAAGGAGAAGAATAATTGTGGTCCAAGGCCAGAAACATGAAAATAATTGAATTTAACAGAAAGGAAACAAATATCGGACTTTGGAAAAAGGGAGAGGGCTTTGATACCTTTTATGATATTCTCAATACATAATATCTTTTACAAAAAAATCCTACAACAATTCACAAGCTGTATATATGCCCGCGATTTCGCGGGTGTGTTCTAGTATAAATTAAAATTTAGGGATTTGTCGGAAACTATCAATAAAACAATACTAGAAAAAAGCAATATAACAAGAGATAACAAATATGGGCTTATTTCTTTCCTGGATCCTATTTTTGGGACTTGGAAAAAGAAAAAAAACATGGTTTCAGTTTTATGGTTTTGAATAATTATTTAATACATGTAATAAATAAACATTTGACGCCAGCTATTTGTGTCACAATAGTTTGTGTGTGAATGTGGCTCACATTTCTTCAGAGCAGCATCAGATTAATGACCACAGCATTTAATGCAAACACAGAAACTATAAAATAGGGCCATGCCAATTTTACTTAATTTTAAATTAATGAAAATCTAAAAAAAAGATGTTTTTTTCAATTTAAAATTTTAAAAGGGGTCACAGTAAGGTCATTTTGTTAGTAATATGCATTCATACACTTAATGGAGGGATTTTTTCGAAAATATCAGCAAAAATACTAGGAAAGAGTCACATGGCAAGAAATAAAAAATGTTTAGTATGGGACCAGGACACAACAAAAGTTGAAAAATTTGGGATTATTTCTTTCCTGGATCCTATTTCCGGGACCTGCAAAAAGAAAATGCCCTTAGATTCAGTTTTATGGTTTTATTATCAAATAGACAGTTGACGCCAGCTTTTTGTGTCACAATAGTTTTGTGTGTGAATGTGGCTCACATTACTTTACAGCATCTTTAACCTCCACCTATCGCAGAATTGTATAGGCAGATTCCACAAAGGTTCTGTGCAAACAATAAGGAACAGCTGCTATTACCATCTCATGGGTGACCAATGTGGGCAATGAGCATAAGCAGATATTGATGTCAGTAGTGACTGTTAGAGAAGTTGCTGGCCTAGATTCCATGCTTTCAGGGTTTGAAAAAAGATACAGTAATGCTTTTATTTCACCACCAGAGGTTATTTATGTAGACCGTTACTGCTGCGGAACAAACTTTGTTGGCAAAAAGTTTGACCAGTGCAGGGATATAAAGGTCAGACTGAACATCTTGCATTTCATGAAAATAATATCCTGTACCTGAATCACATCCTCTGTACCCAAAGTTCATTCGCCAACTTTCTGGTTGTATCTTTCAGTGATGATCTGGAAGCACTGAAGGGAGAAAAAGATGACCATTTGACCAAATATGATGTACTCAGTGGACAGTCAATAGTCTAGAGCACCAAGAACGAATTATCACTACACTGTCTGCGTACGACACGAATTTGTGATTACATCACAGATCTGATAAGTGAACTCATGAAAGTTTATTATGTCGAGCATCCTTCCATTAGAACAGCGAGGACCCGGAGCCACTGAAGGCATACAAGATCAGCTGTCCAAAAATGGTTAACCCAGTGGACAGCTAATAGACTGGATCACCAAGAAGGAAATATCACTACAATGTCGGAGCACAACACGAATTTTTGAATACATCACAAATCTGATCAGTGAACTCCTGAAAGTTTATTGTGATGAGCTTGGGCGAGACCTGTTATAATACCACTCCTGGATGCCACCAAAGTTGAAGAAATGTGGAAGGTTCAACAAAACAATTAGGTGGATCAAAATTGTTTATTTTTACTTACTTTTCAAACTCAGATGAAGTAAACATTTTAATAACGTCACTTTTACCATTATTCAGTTATGTCCCTTTATACCTTTATATGATATGCAAGCAGGTGCATCATTGGACACGTTCCCCATTTATTTTAATTGTAGATATCCAATTGATTTCTCTTTATTTTCTATTGTTTACTGGATAATTATTTATAAATTAATTATTATTTTATATCAGACACCATCTACGAGGCTTGGAAGCCAGTTATGCAGCCATGCAACCAGCTTAGGATCTCAAAATCCTTGTTTTAGAGTCAATCAGTAGGGGAAACCAGAGATGTGCTTCGATGGCATAACACAGATGTGGTATTAGCCACACCAGCCTCCACTTTAGTGTACACATACACCATTTCTTGACAGATATTTTTCCAGGCCTATTTTCCTGTGGATGCAGAAAAAGGTATGGAGGGTGTTGCTGTATTGCCCTGATCCGGCTTGCAGCAAGAGGGAGCTGACATCTGCTGGTATCTACTGCACTTTACGTAAAGTCCTTGGGATGTCGAGATACTATTATCTGGGTACGGAATACCTGGAATATCCAAGCTGTCATAAGAACGTCATCAGTTGGAGTGACGAAATTCTGTCCCAGCTTGATGTAGGATACCGAATCCAGTTCCCTTGTATACTCACCAGACATGGGATGTGACCTTGAGGTTGTACAGATGCAGCAACAGCGGGGCCTAGAAAATAGTGTGAGCCGTCTACGATAGAACCCTGATGAGCTGCATGGGGAGATGTTAAAGAGGACAGCTCACTACCTTAGTGACTGTCAGACCTTTACAGAAGCAACTAAGTTAGAACTCATTACCACTTCTCCTTTTCAGCCACCACCATTACCAGAGAAAGTTCCATCATACCAGTGGATGACCAGTTTTCTGTAGAGATGTACTTTCCCACCTCAATGCGGTCAAGGCATCTTTAACCTCCACTAATGGCAGAATTTTAAACGCAGACTCAACCAAGAAAGTACTGCGAAAAATTCATGGAACAGCTGCTTGTACTGCCTCCTGGGTGACCAATGTGGGGAATGAACATGGTCAGATTTTGATGTCAGTAGTGATAGCTGGAAAAGGTGCTGGCCTAGATGACATGCTTTCGGGTTGGAAAAAAGGTATAGGGATGCTGGTATTTCACCAGAGGCGTTATATGTAACTGCTGCGGACCAAACTTTGTTGGCAGGAAGTTTCAAGAGTTGAGGGATATTCAGGTCAGACTGGTCATCTGGCACTTCATGAGAAGAATAACCAGTACCTGTACCACTGAAACGCATCCGTTTTACCCAAAGTCCTTGCGCCAACTCTTTGTTGCAGCTTTCAGTGGTGCAGTGAGGATCTGGAGGCCCTGAAGGGAGCTATAGAAAACCTGTTTGTAAAACAGGTAGTACCCAGTGGACAGCCAATAGACTGGATCACCAAGAAAGAACTATCTTTACACTGTTGTCGCACCACTCGAAACCCGGAAGACATCACAGATCTCATCAGTGAACTTCTGAAAGTTTATTGTGGTGAGCATGGTCGAGATCTGTTAGGAAGACCACCCCCGAAACCGGAAGACATCACAGATCTCATCAGTGAACTTCTGAAAGTTTATTGTGGTGAGCATGGTCGAGATCTGTTAGGAAGACCACCCCCGAAACCGGAAGACATCACAGATCTCATCAGTGAACTTCTGAAATGTATTGTGGTGAGCATGGTCGAGACCTATTAGGAACACCACTCCTGGATGCCATCAAAGTTAGGAACTGTGGCAGTTTCAACAGAACTATGTGCTCTGCATTCTAGATCCACCTGGATCCAAACTCTATGTACAGACGGGGCTGCTGAAGACAGACAGGTTTATTCCCAGTGAATTCTAACATTTTATTTTGGTTTGTTTTGTTATATTTCATGCCAGAGGGTTAATTGTAACCATGGACAACCGAAAAAAAAAATCAAAAGAAAGAAAAGGATAAGTTAAACAAACTTTTCTCCAGTCAAGTAATAATAATACAAACATGTACATGTTTACATAAAAATTTATATTAATAAATGTTTTGAACTGAGAAAGCTATCAATAGAGTACACATATGTTTTTTTTATTTAAACCGTAGAGAATATTTACCTCTCAATATTAGATATAGAAGAGGGACGAAAGATACCAAAGGGACAGTCAAACTCATAAATCTAAAACAAACTGACAACGCCATGGCTAAAAATAAAAAGGCAAGCAAACAACAGCACAAATGACACAACATAGAAAACTAAGGAATAAACAACACGAACCCCACCAAAAAATAGGGGTGATCTCAGGTGCTCCGGAAGGGTAAGCAGATCCTGCTCCACATGTAGCACCCGTCGTGTTGCTTATGTGATAACAAATCCGGTAAATAGTCTTATTCGGTAGGTCACATTCATGAAAGGGAAGGGGATTGTAGTTACGACGTAAGGAACATATCCGATATCATTTGTGAAACGGTTATTCCATAACGATCAACCAACTCGTGATGGCGTCCGTAAAACTTACGAAGGGATGATTTCAACTTCACCATTTGGAACTCTTGGTTTAATAGCTTCCTTGTGAGCAGCAAACCTATATCAAGAATATAGGTTTGCATAGTAGGAAATGCAAGCACGGGAATATCGTATCAATTAGGAGATATATACCCCGTATGCAGGTGCTGCTGGAATGGTGCTACTTAGAAATGGAAAGTTCACAATTGGAAAGCTAAAATCATCTCTTTTGTCGTAAAGTTTTGTTTTCAACCGACCCTCATTGTCAATTTCTAGATGTAAGTCAAGATATGAGGCCGACTTAACTGTATCTGTAGTATCCTTTATCTCTAGCTCGATGGGATAGATGCGTTCCACATAGTCACCAAATTTTGAATAATTTAGTGAAATAACATCATCTATATAGCGGAAAGTAGAGTTAATGGATATTGCTAACTTCTTATCTTTCTTCCTAAGAAGTTCCTGCATGAAGTCAGCCTCATAATAATAAAGAAACAAGTCGGCAAGTAGAGGGGCACAGTTTGTTCCCATTGGAATACCGACAGTCTGTTGAAAAACACGTCCTCCGAACGTAACAAATATGTTGTCAATCAAGAAATTAAGCATCTTGATAATATCAGTTTCAGAGAATTTTTTGTTTGAATCAGAGTTATCTTTTACAAAGTAGGATTTATCCCTCCCTAAGACAAGATACTTGTATCTACGTTGGCCATTCTTTTTTATGAAGCAGCCAATACCAACTCTTTTAATTTGTCTCTTAGTTTGGAATGTGGAATACTTGTGTAAAGAGTAGAAAAGTCAAATGTTTTAATACTGTTTCAAGATGAAAGAGAGTTAGATTCACTGGGGTAAATGTGATCTCCGTAACTGCAGTTACGTATATCCAAAGATGGCGGAGGATGTTTCTGGTCAATATTTCTTTTGTCAATTTTGTAATAGTAATGTATTGTTCTTTGGTATTTCGTGTCTTTTGTAACGTATAACTAAATTTGAAACTGAAATACTAAGTGTTTTATTCATAATTCGACCGCTAAATGGAGAAAACAGCCATCTAAAATATCGTGTTGATATGGGTAACTGAAGTAAATAAATTTTTAATAATATCCGTAACTGGAAATTTTGATATCCGTAACTGATTTTATTTCTAAACAATTCAATCATGTTTGGTATGAAATAAATGTCTCTGGTTATTAAAAGTGTAATATATTTTAATCAGAAATGTTCTTCGAAGACTTAAAATTATATATGTGAAAATATTGATCAGGCTTCCAATTCTGTATCTCTATATAGATATAGGAAGATGTCGTGTGAGTGCCTCTCCATCCAAATAACAATTTAAAAAAGTAAACCATTATAGGTCAATGTGCGGCCTTCAACACGGAGCCTTTACTCTCACCGAACAACAAGCTGTAAAGGGCCCCAAAATTACTAGTGTAAAACCATTCAAACTGGAAAACCAACGGTCGAATCTATATAAAAAAAAACGAGAAACACGTATAAATTACATAAACAAACGACAACTACTGTACATATTACATAAACAAACGACAACTACTGTACATCAGATTCCTGACTTAGGACAGGTGCAAACATTTGCGGCGGGATTAAACGTTTTAATGGTAACTATATAGTCAGTAGCATGAATTGAGAGATAGAGGGCGGAAATTTGGTAGCTTTTATAAATAGATGAAATATAAGTAAAATTGAGAACGGACAGTCCTTAAACAAAAACAAATATCAAAATCTCAAACACACCAAACAAACTTATAACAACTGTCATATTCTTGATTTGGCACAAGCATTTCCTAATGTAAAAAACTGGTAGATTAAAGCTGGTTCTATAGCTAGCTAAACTTGTATGAGTCAAATCAGATGACAAACAGCAAGTATATAAACACTAAATTTCAAGACCCCCAAGAGTTTTTCGGGATTGGAAGAATGGTCTCCATTGGTCTACCTCCCCCTAGACAATGGCCAGAGTGGGGCGTCCGTTTTGCTGTCCGGGATGCACAAGTACGCATCCACGTTCGGTCAGAATGGGAACATTTTTTTAATCAGATGCCTCGTGTAGAAAATTTCCGTGCTTTTTTGTACGTTAATAATCCTTGTAACATCTCTTTGAGGGGTCTATAAACGGCATGTGGCAAAGACAAACTTTTTCCCCTATTCAATCTGCCATTCCCGTGGCAGTCCAATGTTATTCGAACTTCATCCAGGACGGCCTCTCATGCAAGACTTACCTACTGTATCTATATTTTTTCTCGTCCTGAACATATATATAATAAAAAAAATAATGTGGTACGAGTGTAAAGAGAAATTCCTTAAAGCTCATACCACATAGTCTGCTATAAAAGGCCCTGAAAGGACAATGTAACACAATTCGTTTTTTTTCAAATCAACTAATGGCCTTATTTTTGGGCAAAAATAAAATAAAAAGAATAACGAAAAACACAGCAACAAAAGACAACCACTGAATTGCAGGCTTCTAATTTGTGTCAGGCCTAGGCAAATACAGGATGTGGCGACGATAAACATGTTACCTGGTGTCCAATCCTCCCCTAACCTGTGACAGTGGTGTAACGAAACAACATAAGAGCAGACTTAAAAATCAGTCGAAAAGGCTTAAGTCATCATGTGAATGCAAATAAAAATAGTTTTTACACAAAAAAAAAGCGAACGTGGGAGGGTACTTGTACATCAAAAAAACCAAGCTGACTCTAAACAAACATCTGTGAGTAATCGCAAGTACTGAAAGCTAGTTCAAAGCAAAAAAAAAAAAAAAAAAAAAAAAAACTATTAAAAAATCATGGATCTATCTATAACTAATTTGTCAGTTATAACACATCCAACATCCAAAGGACTAAGCGTGAAGAAGTCTTAAACAGTGGGTTTTTTCTAATGTTGTTATAAAATTGTGGGCATATTATTTTTTATCCCGATGATTTCATATATTTTGACGAATTTATGACAGTTTTATTTCAGAAATAAATGATTGTCCTAACTATTAAATCGAGTATAATGAATGAAGCAGAGACACAATTCAACAGTTACGGATATCATTCTCTAAATATTTGTTACAGTTACGGATATCATTCTCTAAATATTTGATTCAGTTACGGTTATCAGCTTATACAGTTACCCATATCCTCGGGATTTTTTGAAATGATAATTTCTCCATTTAGCGGTTGAACTATGAAAAGAGGCTTTATATTTAAGTTTCAAACTTATTAATACTTTAGATAAGACAAGAACTACCGAAAAATAATTCAGGATTATTACACAATTGACAAAAGTAATATTGAACAGAAACATCGTCCGCCATCTTGGGATATGCGTAACTGCAGTTAGGAGATCACATTTACCCCAGTGAGATTGTATGTACTCTAAAAGATCTTTGGAATTTTTAATTATCCACATCTGATTCACGCCACCTCTAGAATAGGCAGTTTCACAATAACTTTGAAGCCCGTCTTTGATTGTTGATAAAATAGATGTTAAAAATTTAGAAAGAGGTTTCATGGAGCACTTGGAAGACCCAGCAATATACCGTTGTTTGTAATGACACTTATGTAGTTTAGGTATCCAATACAGTGATGGAAGATCCAGTTCTTCATCTTTGGTTGAAATTCCAAAGGAACATAGAACAGACCTATGATTATCCAGGATATTCTCTTTGGTAAGTGTCGTGAGGGTATATGTTGAGTTTCCAAGTGAATTGTCAATACCTAATTCGTTTATCAAACAGTTAATGTAATGAGTTTTAAACACAAAAACGATATTGTTTGGGGCTTTATCTGCGGGGACAATAACATATTTGTCATGGAGTTAGGATAGGTGTTTTGCAACATTTTGGTCTTTAAAGATTGACGTAGAATTGACATTGATAGACTCATTGAGTTTCTTAATTCTGATTTGTATCAACGTCCTCACTGCTTTAATCCATATAATTGTTATGCCCTTTTTTATTAACATGTGTATGGAGCTGATCTGGCTGTGGTTTGAGATGATTATATTCATATCTAAATATGATTTATATCAACATTATTGTGTCAATTGTCAAAATTTCAATTATCAAAATCGTTGTAATAAATTACTTTGCTCATCATGCCCTTTAATTGGAAACAAATATCTTATCGTATCGTATCAAAACACTATAGAACTCACTGCATGGTTATCTATGCACTTTTGTGTTTAGCAGTAGATGAAGCAAACAAATAATACATATACCTGTATATTGTTCATTATATTATAATGAAAAAGACTTTATTATTGTAGACGAGTCCGAGTCCAAGAGTAGTATATATGTATCGTATCAGATATATTAACTTTTAATTCTAATTTTCTTATCTTTAATTTATTTAGCTTTTTTGTTTTGTACATAAACAGGATGTAAGTTTTTTCCATTTAAATTTGTTGATATTTTTTATTTCTTGTATTTTTACAGCTAACTGTGTGGTAAAGTGTTTTCTCATTGTTGAAGGCCATAAATTGACCTAAAGTAGCCATTTTGCTTGAAGGTTTGTACCGGTGGGACCAGGACAGAGCATCTCAGGCTGTCGATGGTCGCACAACATACTGTAACATATGTAGAAGTCTTCTTTGGTACTCGGTGAACAGGTCAGCTGAGAATGTCTTTGGAAACCCACTTGACCATTCATACCAGGCCCGTATGGTGTATACAAATAAGTAAATAGGAGTTGAGTGTCTGTATACTCATCCAGGAATGGCACTCCAGACTGCCTTGGAGGAGAATGAAGAGGAGAGAGAAACAGAGGACCAAACAGACATAAATGAGAGATTTGTTTACATGACAATTCTGGAAAACAGATCTGGGTCTTCCAATCATGACCTTCCACTCTCTGACTAGGCAATGGAAAATACGCTGACAAATGTGACTTCAACACAATCAAGTTCCGCTACATTGTTGAGAGAGTCAATGCCAGAAATGAAGCCTAAAACAGTCCCCTAGAACACAAATTGTCAACCACACCAATATTAATCGTATATTGAAAACACCAACATTAAATCATTTAATAAAAATGTCTCATTTATATAGTATTAATAACCAGCCGTCTTTCAATCAGTTGTTCATATCAAATAGCCAGCCACTAATTTCTCGTATCCAGTCATGAAAATCTGATTATCATCCATCAACTTCCATGAACACTTCCGGCACCCAGTCGTCCAACTCTCTAAAAAACCAGACTGGTCCTTTTAAGAAGCCTACATAGAACAATGCCGTCAACATTACGCAAGCAGTTCTCCGCCTTTCTAAATCAGCCCTCCAAATCTCGCATCAGGACACCCATTTCTAGAGAGCAGCCATCGTCTTCGAGTAACAACCAACAACCAGCACCTCGCAGAATCCAAGCTCAAAGACAAAATATTAATTAGAGAGGGATCATCGTAATTGAAGGGATTTAGATGGAGATGCTCAGCCAGAACAGCAACATCAGGAATTTTCGGACGATGATGCGTGTCTTGAAATAGGTAGACGCATGGCCAGAAATATTGAAAGGTCCCAAAAGATTTAAACTAGACAATTAATGCCGAAAAATAAGATATTGAGGCATAAAATGTTAAAATACTTTTACAAACCTCAACATGATATCTTTGGAATCATGCAGTACAAATATAGATCTACATTGGTATTAAATATAACAAGATACTAATGAAATGTTGGTAAGGGATGGAACCTTTAACAGGTAATTGGAGTTTGTGTTCTTTTTATTTGTTTAAAAAATATATAGACCACAGAATACAGTATGTTGACAGGGCGGATTTTACGGGCGTGCGCCCCTTTTAAAACACTTATTTATTTTGAGCATAAGTTTTCCCTTTTTTACTGGGTTACTGCAAACATTTAATAATGGGGTAAACGTATACTGACTTCGCAAATGATGCAATTAAAGAATATTTTTTGAAGATAAAGAATACAGAAATGAATTTAGAATGTTAGAAAAAAGGGGGTAGGGAAATGTTTCGGTAGCAATTTGATGAGAGTGGCCCGGACACTATATTGTCAACAATACGTGTAAATGTAAACTCAGTAAACCCGCCTCTGGAAATAAAGCACAATATTATTGATAAATAATGTTCTTGTCAATTTTCTTATGCAAGGTGTATTCGATTTGATTGTTTATATTTGTATAGGAAAAAGGTACACTGATCACAGTTCTTCATTACGAAGCGTGTATGTTTCTGGTCTAACAAAAACATGAAAATATAGTGCTTTAACTTTATATATATATATATATATATATATATATATATATATACAACTCGTCTAAACATCAACCCAACAATGTTAAGATCTGTAAATTTGCTTTCGCAAATTTTTTTTGTTCTTCCCTCGCCGGGATTCGAACCCATGCTACTGTGATATCGTGACACCAAATTGCCTGCACTGCAGCCGTCCCGCTAGACCACACGACCACCTGGGCTCTACAAAAATAAAGCTTTCAGTGGCCGTGTGTTACCTTTCCTCGTCAGTTTTAATCTAGCGGCGTACTACAGTACATGATATATAAGGCATGGAGATGTTATTGTTACAGATCAGCTCAATTATCTATAGTAAAGGATCCTACAAATTAATGCAAGATACAGTCACAGAAAATAATTATATTCATAAGTACGTCTGAGTCAGTGACAACTCTACAACAGATGTATCCATCGGATTGTATATACACAATGTACACAGCCATGTATCACCATCATTGATGGCGATCCGATGAATACATCTGTTGTAGAGTTGTCACTGACTCAGACGTACTTATATATATATATCTCACCTCTGTTAAATGTTGGTCAGGGCTAAAACAATATCGGCACGCCCAAATGACTCGACATGCCTTAATTACTTAGCTTGTTGTATGACTTTTGTCTCCAGAATAGACATGTTACCAGTTGTGGTAATGCCATATGGAGCGTGTTTTTGCGAAAGTTGATTCATCATCACCTGCATTGTTTTTCCCTAAATCAAATACATCAAAATGTTTTCTTCTTGTACATGTAAAGGATTAATTAATAATACGACCTAAGCAACTTTATCGTTCTAATTTAATGGAATTAGAACTGCAAATAATTTTCCAGAACTTATCATATGTGGTCCAATGTGGTTTATGAATTAGGCTTTTCGAAAAACTCAAGAATAAAAGCACCTCAAAGATTATTAAACCTTAGCATCTGTACTTATTCAAGCACATATACTCAATTTTTGATACAAATCTATATTCTATCTACAATACTTAAGAAAATGCATATTAAATTCATTGTGAAAAACAGCATTTCATAGTACAGGAGAAAATAGTAAAAGGGAACGTTACGAGTTATTGAGGTCAAAATTGAATAGTAATACTGCTATGTGATGAGTATAAAAAGGCTTGAAAAAGTTGATTTTTATGTATTATTAATCTTTTTTTGTGAAAATTTACTATTGGTGATAAATATAAGAAATGTAATATACTTTGACAGACGGTAAGATTGACAAAAATGTTACATACATTTGAATATCGTCCAATTCGCTCAATTTATATGTTCATATGGAATGAAAGTTTGATGTCAAATGAAAGCTGATAAATCACTCTTTCATCTGATACCAATTCTTGGATAGTATCTTCATTCGGGAATTATAAATTAAGCGTTCCCGTGTTTGAAAATAAAAAAGAAAAAAATCCGAAGGTCACTCTTTAACGCGTTAAAAAAACCTGAACCGTGGTTAAACTCAACGACAGGGCTAAAATGAAAGTATAATATTTAATCTATCTTCATGTGGATTTTCAGCCGTGAGGTATTTCGGTCCATTAAACTCCTTACATAAGCGGCTTTTCTCGATTTGTCACTCCACTAAATAGACTAAATCACAAAGAAGGAAATATCACTACACTGTCGGAGAACAACACGTATTTTTGAAGACATCACAAATCTGATCAGTGAACTCCTGAAAGTTTATTGCGATAAGCTTGGGCGAGACCTGTTATAATAACACTCCTGGATGCCACCACAGAACAATTAGGTGGACCAAAATTAGGTTTTTTTTTACTTACTTTTCAAACTGAGATGAAGTAAACATTTTGATAACGTCACTTTTACCATTATTCATTGGCATTTCCCTTTACAACTTTATATGATAAGCAATCGGGTGCATCATCTATGTCATATGGACACATTCCCATTTCTTTTAATTGTAGATTTTCAATTGATTTCTCTTTATTTTTCTATGGGTTACTATATAATTGTCTATAATTTTATTTTCAAATTATTATTTTATATCAGACACCATCTTCGAGGCTTGGAAGCCAGTTATGTAGCCAAGCGACAAGCGTTGGATCTCAAAATCCTTTAGAGTCAACAAGCAGTGGAAACCAAAGATGTGCGTCGATGGCATAACACAGATGTGATACAAGCCACCACAGCCTTCACTTCAGTGTACACAGCCACCACATCTTGACAGATATTTTTCCAGGCCTATTTTTCTGTGGATGCCAAAGAAGTAATGGAGGGTGTTACTGTATTGCCCTGATCCGGTTTGCAGCAAGAGGGAGCTGACATCTGCTGGTCTCTACCGCACTTTACGTAAAGTCCTTGGGATGTCGGGGTACTATTATCTGGGTGCGGAATACCTGGAATGTCCAATATGTCATAAGAACGTCATCAGTTGGAGTGACGAAATTCTAGGATACAGTGTGAGCCGTCTACGGCAAAACCTTGAGGAGCTGCATGGGTAGGAGATGTTAAAGAGGACCGATCACTACCTTAGTGACTGTCAAACCTTTACAGAAGCAACCAAGAGAGGGCTCATTACCACTTCTCCTTTTCAGCCACCACCATTACCAGAGAAGGTTCCATCATACCAGTGGTTGACCACCATTTTCTGTAGAGATGTACTTTCCCGCCTCAATGAAGTCAAGGCATCTTTGATCTCCACCTATGGCAGAATTTTAAAGGGAGGCTCAACCAAGAAAGTACTGCCTCTTGGGTGACCAATCTGGGGAATGAACATAGTCAGATTTTGTAGTGACAGCTGGAGAAGGTGCCGGTCTATATGACATGCTTTTGGAAAAAAGGCATTCGGATGCTTGTATTTCACCACAGAGGTGTTATATGTCGACCGTGACTGCTGCGGACCAAACTTTGTTGGCACGAGTTGAGGGATATGAAGGTCAGTTTCAGTGGTGCAGTGATTATCTGGAGGCCCTGAAGGGAGCTAAAGAAGACCTGTAGGCAAAAGGGGGTGTACCCAATGGACAACCAATAGACTTGATCACCAAGAAAAAATTATCACTACACTGTCTGCGTATGACACGAATTTTTGATGACTTCACAGATCTGATCAGTAAACTCATGAAAGTTTATTATGTCGAGCATTCTTCCGTCAGTGCAGTGAGGACCCGGAGGCACTGAAGGCACCAAAAGAAGATCGGTTGCCCAAAGATGGTTTACCCAGTGGACAGCCAATAAACTGGATCACCAAGAAGGAAATATCACAACAATGCCGGAGCAAAACACGAACTTTTGAAGTTATCATAAATCTGATCAGTGAAGTCCTAAGTTTATTGTGATGAGCTTGGGCGAGATCTGTTATAATACCACCCCTGGATGCCACCAAATGTGAAGAAATGTAGAAGGTTCAACAAAACAATAAGGTGGATCAAAATTGTTTCTTTTTACTTACTTTTCAACCTCAGATGAAGTAAACATTTTGATAACGTCACGTTTACCATCATTCAGTTATGTCCCTTTATACCTTTATATGATATGCAAGCAGGTGGTGCATCATTGGACACGTTCCCCATTTATTTTAATTGTAGATATCCAATTGATTTCTCTTTATTTTCTATTGCTTACTAGATAATTGTTTATAATTTTATTTTTAAATTATTATTTTATATCAGACACCATCTACGAGGCTTGGAAGCCAGTTATGCAGCCATGCGACCACTTTAGGATCTCAAAATCCTTGTTTTAGAGTCAATCAGTAGGGGAACCAGAGATGAGCTTCGATAGTACAACACATATGTGGTATTAGCCACCACAGCCTCTACTTCAGTGTACACAGACACCACTTCTTGACAGATATTTTTCCAGGCCTATTTTCCTTCAGGTATGGAGGGTTTTGCTGTATTGCCTTGATCCGGTTTGCAGCAAGAGGGAGCTGACATCTGCTGGTATCTACCACACTTTACGTAAAGTCCTTGGGATGTCGGGGTACTATTATCTGGGTGCGGAATACCTGGAATGTCCAAGATGTCATAAGAACGTCATTAGTTGGAGTGACGAAATTCTCACAGAATCCAGTTTCCTTGTATACTCACCCGACATGGTATGTGACCTTGAAGTTGTAAAGATACTGCGACAGAGGGGCCTAGGATACAGTGTGAGCCGTCTACGGCAAAACCTTGAGGAGCTGCATGGGTAGGAGATGTTAAAGAGGACCGATCACTACCTTAGTGACTGTCAAACCTTTACAGAAGCAACCAAGAGAGGGCTTGATGTAGGACACAGAATCCAGCTCCATTGTATACTCACAAGACATGGGATGTGACCTTAAGGTTGTACAGATGCTGCAACAGAGGGGCCTAGGAAACAGTGTGAGCCGTCTACGACAGAACCTTGATGGAGAGGAGATGTTAAAGAGGACAGCTCACTATCTTAGTGACTGTCAGACCTTTACAGAAGCAACCAAGCTAGGGCTCATTACCACTTCTCCTTTTCAGCCACCACCATTACCAGAGAAAGTTTCATCATACCAGTGGATGACCAGTTTTCTGTAGAGATGTACGTTCCCGCCTCAATGATGTCAAGGCATCTTTAACCTCCACCTATGGCAGAATTTTAAACGCAGACTCAACCAAGAAAGTACTGCGAAATATTCAAGGAACAGCTGCTTGTACTGCCTCCTGGGTGACCAATGTGGGGAATAAATACGGTCAGATTTTGATGTCAGTAGTGATAGCTGGAAAAGGTGCTGGCCTAGATGACATGCTTTCGGATTTGAAAAAAAGTATAGGAATGCTGGTATTTCACCAACAGAGGTGTTATATGTCTACAGTAACTGCTGCGGACCAAACTTTGTTGGCAGGAAGTTTCAGAAGTAGAGGGATATTCAGGTCAGACTAGATATCTGGCACTTCATTAGAATAGCCAGTACCTGTACCACTGAATCGCATCCGTTGTACCCAAAGTTCTTGCGCCTACTCTCTGGTTGCAGCTTTCAGTGATGCAGTGAGGATCTGGAGGCCCTGAAGCGAGCTAAAGAAGACCTGTTAGCAAAAGAGGCAGCCAATAGACGGGATCACCAAGAAAGAACTATCTTTACACTGTTGTCGCACCACTCGAAACCCGGAAGACATCACAGATCTCATCAGTGAACTTCTGAAAGTTTATTGTGGTCAGCATGGTCCAGATCTGTTAGGAAGACCACCCCAGAAACCGGAAGACATCACAGATCTCATCAGTGAACTTTCTGAAAGTTTATTGTGGTGAGCATGGTCGAGATATCTTAGGAAAACCACCCCCGAAACCGGAAGACATCACAGATCTCATCAGTGAACTTCTGAAAATGTATTGTGGTGAGTATGGTCGAGACCTATTAAGAACATCACTCCTGGATGCCATCAAAGTTGAGGAAATGTGGCAGTTTCAACAGAACTATGTGCTCTGCATTCTAGATCCAAGTGGATCCAAACTGTATGCACAGACGGGGCTGCTGAAGACAGACACATCAAGGTGTACAAGGGGGTCAACTACCTTGTAGTCCATCCATCTCCACCTCAACAGGTTTATGTCCAGTGAATTTGAACATTTTATTTTGGTTTGTTTTGTAATATTTCATGCCAGAGGGTTAATTGTAACCATGGACAACTGAAAAAAAATTAAAAGAAAGAAAAAGATAAGTGAAACATTTCTCCAGTCAAGTAACAATAATACAAACATGTACATGTTTACATAAAAAATTATATTAATAAATGTTTTGAACTGAGAAAGCTATCAATATAGTACAGATATGTTGTTTTTTTTTTATTTAAACCACAGAGAATATTTGCCTCTTAATATTAGATATAATTGTTATGCTCTTTTTTTATTAACATGTGTGTGGCGCTGAAATGGATGTGGTGTAACATCTTAGAATTTAGATAATTATATTCATATTTAAATATGATTTATATCAACATTATTATGTCAATTGTCAAAATTTCAATTATCAAAATCGTTGTAATAAATTACTTTGCTTATTATGCCCTTTAATTGGAAAAAAAAATATCTTAGCATATCGTATCAGAACACTATAGAACTCACTGCATGGTTATCTATGCACTTATGTGTTTAGCAGTAGATCAAGCAAACATATAATACATATACCTGTATATTGTTCATTATATTATAATGAAAAAGACTTTATTATTGTAGACGAGTCCAAGAGTAGTAGATATGTATCGTATCAGATATATTAACTTTTAATTCTAATTTTCTTATACACAAATTTATTGTGGATTAAATTTATTTAGCTTCTTTGCTTTGTACATAAACAGGATGTTATTTTTTTTTCATTTCTTGCATTTTTACAGCTAACTATGTGGTATAGTGTTTTCCCATTGTTGAAGGCCATAAATTGACCTAAAGTAGCCATTTTGCTGGAAGGTTTGTACCGGTGGGACCAGGACAGAGCATCTCAGGCTGTCGATGGTCGCACAAATACTGTAACATATGTAGAAGTCTTCTTTGGTGCTCGGTGAACAGGTCAGCTGAGAATGTCTTTGGAAACCCACTTGACCATTCATACCAGGCCCGTATGATGTATACAAATAAGTAAATAGGAGTTGAGTGTCTGTATACTCATCCAGGAATGGCACTCCAGACTGCCTTGGAGGAGAATGAAGAGGAGAGAGAAACAGAGGACCAAACAGACATAAATGAGGGATTTGTTGACATGACAATTCTAGAAAAACAGATCTGGGTCTTCCCATCATGATCTTTCACTCTCTGACCAGGCAATGGAAAATACGCTGACAAATGCGACTTCAACACAATCAAGTTCCACTACATTGTTGAGAGAGTCAATGCCAGAAATGAAGCCTGAAACTGTCCCCTAGAACACACGTTGTCAACTACACCAATATTAATCGTATATTGAAAACACCAACATTAAATCATTTAATAAAAATGTCTCATTTATATAGTATTAATAACCAGCCGTCTTTCAATCCGTTGTTCATATCACATAGCCAGCCACTAATTTCTTATATCCAGTCATGAAAATCTGATCCATCAACTTCCATGAACACTTCCGGCACCCAGTCGTCCAACTCTCTAAAACACCAGACTGGTCCTTTTATGAAGCCTACATAGAACAATATGTCATCAACATCTCACAACCCCACCGTCAACATTACTCAAGCAATCCTCCGCCTTTCTAAATCATCCCTTTAAATCTCGCATTAGGCCACCCATTTCTAAAGAGCAGCCATCGTCTTCGAGTAACAACCAACAACCAGCACCTCGCAGAACCCAAGCTCAAAGACAAAATATTAATGAGAGAGGGATCACCGTCATTGAAGGGATCTAGATGGAGATGCTCAGACAAAACAGCAACATCAGGAATTGTCGGACGATGATGCGAGTTTTGAAATAGGTAGACTCATGGCTAGAAATATTGAAAGGTCCCAAAAGATTTAAACTAGACAATTAATGCCGAAAAATAAGATATTGAGGCACAAAATGTTCAAATACTTTTACAAACCTCAACATGATATCTTTGGAATCATGTAGTACAATTATAGATCTACATTGGTAACAAGATACTAATGAAATGTTGGTAAGGGATGGAAGCTTTAACAGGTAATTGGGGTTTGTGTTCTTTTTCTTAGTTAAAAAAATATATAGACCACAGAATACAGGATGTTGACAGGGCGGATTTTACGGGCGTGCGCCCTTTTTGCAAACATTTAAGAATGGGGTAAACATATACTGAATACACAAATGATGTAATTACAATAATATTTGAAGATAAAGAATACAGAAATGAATCTAGAATGTTAATGAATCTAGAATGTTAGAAAAAAGGGGGTAGGGGAAATGTTTCGGTAGCAATTTGAAAAGATGGGCCCGAGCAATATATTGTCAACAATACGTGTAAATTTAAACTCACTAACCCCGCATCTCGAAATAAAGAACAACATTATTGATAAATAATATTCTTGTCAATTTTCGATGTGTATTCGAAGCGTGTATGTTTCTGGTCTTACAAAAACATGAAAATGTAGTGTTTTAATGTAGTGTCTCAAAATTAAAATTTAATTTATAATAGATTACTTAGCTATATTTGACAAAACTTTTAGAATTTTTGGTCCTCAATGCTCTTCAACTTCATACTTTATTTGGCCTTTTATAGCATTTTTGATTCGAGCGTCACTGACGAGTCTTTTGTAAACGAGACGCGCATCTGGCGTAAATATTAAATGTTAATCCTGATATCTATGTCTATAAGGATGAGATAATGTACCTCTGTTTAGTAAGTCGGGGCTAAGTCATTATTTTACTGACATCCAAACCGGAACGTATCTGTCAATCCGTGCACGTGAAAAATGCATATGATGTACTAATCGGTAAAAATGTCAAAAGTAGTGAGACCGCAGTTATTAATGTATAATAATCTTGTACAAAACAAACTAATATGTCAACAGAAAAACAAAAGGCATACATATAAAGGGAGCACATTGTAGATTTTTTTTTACTGGAGAGCAATAACACAATGACAGGATGTATAAGTACCGAGCCACGTCAAATGAATATTAACACAAAGGAACTAGTAATCAGTTTAGTTAATGATTTACATAAAACTTAATTAAGATGATAAACAACGTCGATACCTAGAATCTATACTTCATGGTCATCGTGTATTATTTTTCGAAGTTGATACGGAATATTTATCAACAACTTCATTTCTTTCAACTTTATATAGAAAAAGGACGAGACCTTCTTTTACATAACCGCCTGGTACTTTCTGCTCAGACTTATCATGTACAAAAGCTAGTATAATATAATTTCTTTCACTTTAAATTTTCTGTTTACTTTCGATAACGCACAATCTGGTTCACAACTCTTTTGTTTATTACTAAGGTTAAACCTCCTATTTTCTGTTTATTCAATTTAGTTCATAATTCACCATTATCTCTTGAATTAAGATTACTCTTCAATAGACAAGGAAATGAATGTCTAACACGTAGAACAATTCCGGGCAGATATCCTATTTTTTTTTAAGTACAACGATCATAGTATTCATTAACCCCGATAAAGTCGACAATAGATAAGGCACAATGTTTTTTAAAAATTTTGACTTTCGCTTTTTTTTTTAACATTTCTCTACGGCGTGTTGATGATGGAAGTTTTTAACGACCATGTCTGACTATACAGTCCTAGCACGGTCGGCTGGCGTTTTATAAATTTAAACCACAAAAAACTGCAGTGTTTCAATTTGAAATCGAACTGCTCGAATCAAGCAGAATTGGAAGGACAGAAGTTGTGCGTGCAACTTGAATAAGAGGGCATTGTGAACATTATGTAATAGAACCAGAAAAGGCCGATGAAAGCTATTTAAACCCATAGAGAGGAACGTTATTCTTACACAGGACACTTCATTTAAAGTTTTCATTATGTTTGTTTTGTCCATAACCAAAATTGATTTTTGTTTGTTTTGAAAATAAAGTGAGCAAAGGTATCAGGATTATAGACGCGCGTTTCGTTTACATAAGACTCACCAGTGACGCTCATATCAAAATATTCATAAAGCCAAAAAAATACAAAGTTGAAGAGCATTGATGATACAAAATTCCAAAAAGGTTCGGCCAAATACGGCTAAGTTAATCTATGCCTTGGATAAAAAAATCCTTAGATTTTACGATAAATTCAAAGTTTTGTAAAAAGGAAGTTTATGAAAATGACCACAATATTGGAATTAATGTCAACACAGAAGTGTTGACTACTGGGCTGGTGATACCCTTAGGGACGAAACGTCCACCAACAGTGGCATCGACCCAGTGGTGTAAATAGTTATCAAAGGTACCAGGATTATAATTTAGTACGCCAAAGTTGTAGGTTATGAAGTCAAAAAGGGGGATAACAGCAGGCAACATTATGTTCGGTGTTAATCACTTAAAAAACAACGAAGTATGTAACTTAGATTCACATTAAGGCGTATATACACAAAACACATTAGCTTTAAAACACACATAATCAGAACAATAACACATTGACGGGATTAGACTTGCTACAATTCCTTTTCTATTATTTCTTTCTTACTAATTTATATGTTTACTGATAACAGCCAGCCTACTGATTGCCCTTCAGTATAATGGTAGTCACTAGTTATAGCAGTAAAATTGATAAAGAGGCAAAATTGAAAAAAAGAAATTAATTGGGAAAAGACATGTAGCAGGTCTATGACGGGATGTTTAAGTACAGAGCCACGCCAAATGGATATAAGCAAAGACAGATTTAACAGTAATAGTAATATTCATACAGACAAATTAAAGAACGACACATGAATAAGATCAAAGACAATGTCAATACCCATGATAAATCTATACTGCAGACCATCGTGTATTTTCGAAGTTGAATTCTTATCAACAAGATCTTGCTACCTTCCGATGAACTTTTTTTGGAAGTATGAGTTAGTATTAGTCACAATGAGATGACTTCCTATCCAAGTAAAAATCAGTTAAAAGTAAATAAACCCATTATAGAAACTGGGATTGAAATTTTGTATTTTCGCCAGACGAGCGATTAGTCTACAAAAAAGACTCATCATTGAAGCTTAAATAAAAAAAAAAAGCTAAAAAAAGGTCCAATAAAGTACGAAGTTGAAAAGCATTGAGAACAATTTAAACCATTGTATGTCAAAGTACGGTCTTAAACACCGAGCCTTGGCTTTCATCGAACAGCAAGCTAGATAGGGTCCAAAAGAAATGAATAGTAAACAGTTCATCAAAACTGACAAAATCAAACCCTACCAATCATCGGAACAGCTGTCATATTCCTGACTAAATACAGGCATTTCCCGAAGAAAATGTTAAATCTAGTTTAATAGCTAAAACTCCCAATTGTACGACAGTTGTTTATAACTAATCTCGTGTTGATGAGCAACCTAAACTGAAAAAAATAGGTTTAAATGACAATAATTATTACCCAGGAGCCTAAACTATGTAACATTACAGACGCACAACATAGCTAACAAATTTTTTTTAACAAACAAAGACGATTTAGTAGAGAGTAATGGGTAGTAATAGATAGTAATAGTATTGACATCTACATCTACGACAAAGCTATATCGTCACTCGAAAAGAGTAATTTGACCCATCACTCAATTATAAATTTAACTTTGACGTCTTCCAACATGACAAAAAACTTTCTATATAACATTTAAGAGTTTTGAACAGCGGTATACTACTGTTGCCTTTATTTATTTACTAACAATAGTTCCTAATTGTGCTCAAAATTTATAAACAGGTGTAGGTTAAAAACATCATCTATCTTTGGTTTGTGTTGGTTAGCCACGACAGAGAAGCTTAGTGAGTGTGGTCTTGAATTCCTCATTGCTCTCATCTCTAATAATTCGTCTGGTAGATTATTACAGTCTCTGATGGTCCTGGGAAAAAAGCTGTATTTGTAAACATCTTTGTTTCGTCTGATTTGTACATATCTTTTTATGTTCGGTTGATGGAGTCTCGAAGTTCTAGTTTTTGCAATGTGCGATGAAATAGGTATACATGTAGCAACCTTTTCATGGATGGCTTTAAGAGCGTTATACGTGCTTTTTTTTTTGCTAGTTTCTGGTGGTGTCAGTTTCAATTCTTCTAAAGGAGTTAACTTCTCCAAGCTCTCTTGTGTAGGGGCTTTTGATAAAGCGTTTTGCACGGCACTGGACCATCTCAATCTAGTAGGTGAGAGTCACATGCGCTGCACGGATTCAAGGTAAAGTCAATCACAAATGTTTTTGTCGGTTATAGTACACACTGTATATAGCAATCTCATTCTGCTATGTCAAATAGGGAACTCAGAAATGTGCTTAATTAACTCTTTTAACATCTCCCTTATTATTCAATAACATAGACTCTACAAAGACCAAAAATATAACTTTATGGAACAACACTGGTTTCCACATGTCAAATGCATAGGGTTTAATAAATTCAAGTATTAAATTGGTTGACCAAGATATTTTTTGTCTCTAAGAAATACCCAGTATTTATACCTTTGTCTTGAACTTCATAGAATTTTCCAAACCAGTATAAATAATTAAACCCAAATCTAATAAAACAGGGGAAATAACATGGTTGTCTTTCTAAGGAGGGGGAGGGGCAGGACCTTTTACGGGACGTCGGGATCGGGTGTTTTTAAGCTCTTTCTACATTCAAAATGTCTTAAAAAATCTGGTTATTAAAAAATATGTGAAAAAATAATTCTAAATAACCAAATGTTTGCTTTGTTGATTTTCAGAGACTTTTGATACTGAATCTAATTTACATATTATTTATAAACTTTAAACTTTTGGGAGTAAATTCCCAAATTTAACAGTATGATATAAAGCGTTTGACCGTGTATAGTCTACTCCAAATTATGTTTAAATGGATAAAGAACATATTTATTTTAAAGTGGATGGTGTTAGACAGAGAGAGACCTAAGTCCCAACTTATTTGTGACATCAATATTAAAAAAACTAGTGTAAATTATTTTTTTCGCATTATTTTCTCTAAAAGAAATGTTTTCCTAAAACAGATGCATTAAGTCTTTTAATAATATATGTAAATAATGTATAATATTTCATTAATTTACGAACTAGTTCATCTTTTTGATTTTTGTAAACTGGTTATGTCATGAGTTTGTTTAAATAGTTTAACTTTTGAATTGGTGGAAATAGTTATACATGTGTGTATTTTGTATTTTGTGTATAGTTAATGTTTTAAAAACGGAAAGTCCGTAATTGAATAACAAGATCAAAAGCTCAAATACATCAAACGAATGGACAACAACTGTCATATTCCTGACTTTGCAAAGGCATTTTCTTCGTAGAAATTGTGGCTTAATCCTGATAAAACTAGAAAAACCTCTCACTTGTATGAGAGTCGCCTAAAATTCCATTATATTGACAACGACGTGTGAACAAAACAGAATTTATAGGTAAAAATGTAAAAAAAAGTATGTGTACAGCAGTCAACATCGTGTCTTATTATTCAATATACCAATAATCAAAAGTGTAAACAAACACTTACCATGGCACAAATAACACGATGACAGGATGTATAGGTACAGAGCCACGTCATATGAAACAAAGAAACACAAAAAGGCATGTAGACAAAGTCTATCTAAAATAAATGACAAAAATGCTAAAATTATTAAAGAACAATGACGGTATGTAAAAGTACAGAGCCACGTATAATACACTTTATCGTTAATCCCTGCTGATCCAAGAATCTGTCCCGCTCGAACTATTGACGTCTTACAACAATCACTTTTCGATTGTGGCGTCAGATATTTTGTATTATGACGTCAAAATTTTACGGGAACCTGTGTGATGTCCAGTAATGGCGGATAAATAATGATAAAGTGGATACTATATAAAAAAAATCAGACAAAACTAACAAGTAATAGTGATAAAGACAAGTAAATAAATAATATAGCACGTAATGCTGTTCTCAATAATGTAGCCATAGAGTGATCTATAATTTCGTACATCCACTTAATTTAAACAGTGGTGAATAAGTGTTTCATTGGCAATCAAACCACATCTCCTTTGTTGATAGTGTATTCAATTGTGAATTAATGCGCTGATTGGCCACATTGGAAAAAGTGAACCAACAAAAAGACACCAACATTTAAATCATTCAAAATTACTAAAACTACTAGTCTCACAAATAGCTGCAATACTTTGTACAGATATATCATGTTAGGGAGGGGTATTTGCGAAAAATACTAATCGAGAGAATGTTAATAGTTATCAAAAGTACCTGGATTATAGTTTAGTACGTTTAAATTTCGCAAGCCGTAAGGCGAGGGAAATTCATTCTCAGATATTTCCTTGTTATTTTACACAACATATCATTGGTGTCAGTCTGTATACTTCTGAGATGATAGACCCTATGTATATTCTGTACTATTTTTCTGTCACTTTGAACACCAGACTTTAATCTCACTTATTTAGTTTAACTATAATATCTTACCTTGAATCTACCATGCAACATTTTTCCTCTCAAATAGATCTACTTTTCTTCTTCTTCTTTGTATAAGCTTCCTATAGACAGGAACACCTCTAATGATATTACAGTATATATGAGGGTAATTTTGTGGATAATTTTTTTTTTCTTTCTTTACAGCTTTACAACTATGTACAGCACACTATGTGTAAGGTTGTTATTATATGTACTTTTTTGTTTTGTTGTTGTTGTTGTGTCTTTTAAAGTTATATATACAGATATTGCTTTTTAACTTGTTTATTATCATATGCTTATCTTATTTACATGTGACGATGATGTGTGTATCTTATTCATGCCAGTGACAATAAAATAACCTACATAATAGATGCTTACATGGGTGTAATTTACATAGGGAGTTTATGGTGTTAAAAAAAAAAAAAAAAAAAAAAAAAATATCAAAATAGTAGCCATTGCTTAAAATCTAAAACATATCTTTCATTTCATCTAGATATGATATCCAACTTTGCTCAGTATGATAAAACAAAATTCATATTAAAAATACATTATGATTTTAATATAATTATTTTGTGCCATATTTTAAGATATTTGTACCATTTAAAATTTCAATGGATTACTCTGTAAAAACAAAATCCTATTCAGTTTACAGTAAAAAAAAAATAGGAAATTAAAATGGATAAAAGGATTAACAAAGTAATATTGACTAAAGGAAATTTAAAAAAAAGAGAATTATTAAAAAAAAAAAAAAAATAAAAGCCATTATGGTGATATTAAAAGTTAAGACTTTATCTGATTCACTTGTTGTTTTAAAATTACTTTCACAATATCATGATCATTATATATTGTTGTTGTGCTTGTAAACGGGTGATTTTCACCTTCATATTGATATTATTATCAGAATATATCCTACATTGTCCTTTTTCACTTTGAATATAGGCTTTTGTTTCAAATCTCTACACTAGTATAACTGTCACTACATGTACTATGCATATATTCAATGGCACATATTATATGTTGTTTAATGCATCCAGTACTTCTATTCTCTTTGCGTGAAGTTGGAATAACAGATTTCTTCATTTTTCCTCTATCTTGGTCATGAGTTCACTACTTATGCTCAGCGTTTCTTTGAAATTATTACAATCCAGTATCAGTTGTGTTATTTCCATCTTATTGCAGCAGAAAGTATTCCATTTAATTGGATCAATACTATCCAGTATTTCCATTTTCATCTCTACATAATTTTTTTCTCTTATAGTACTTAACACTGGACAAGAGGTAACCATATGAATAATATCTTCATTTTCTGTATTGCACAGTTGACATACCGGTTCTGCTACAAAGTGTGTGTACTTGTGTTTGTCTGACTGTAAGATATATGCTCCCGTCATCATTCTGGCTTTTATAATTGCTTTTCTTAATTCAAGTCTTGGTTGATTTTGTAGATTCCATGCTTGAGCTGTTTTTCCAACTTCTAAATTTTCTATATTCATATTTTTTAGACTGGTTTTATTACGAGCTTCAGATTTTAATTGAGCATTCCAATATTGGTTTACTTTTTTCTTAATTTCTTCTTTCCATATATCTCTTTTTGGAAGGTTTTTCTGTAAATAGTTGATGGAAGGAAGATCATACATCTCAAGTATATTCAGTATCCTGCTGAAAAAACTTTTCTTGTTGTCATAGTTAGTGGCAATTTGTCTAATCATAACATCTTTAATTTTGCTGTTGTCACATGATACTATAGAGTATAAAAGTGATAAATGCCTTTTATGTATTTCAGCTTCTATAGGCAATGCTCCAAGTAGTAGCAGTACCACAGCATTTGATGTCTTTCTGGTAGTGACTGTAGGTGCCTCAAGTTTTTCCTATGGAATATCTCTAGTTCCTCTATATTTGATTTTGTTAAAGGTAGTACTTCTAAACCATATGTTAATCTTGGTATAGGTTTTATATATTTGGTATGATATTGCAGGGTTAAGTCCATTTGTACCGTGCACACCAGAACCCATAAGTGCATACTTTGTTCTTCTAGCTGTTTGTATTCTTTCTTTAATGTTGAAGTTATGTTCTTTTCCATCTGTTCTCTTTATTCCTAGATGCTCACTACAATCAGATGTTTTTACAACTTTGCCTCCCATTGTCCAGCTGTAGCTAGATTTACGCTTTGAACAGTCGATTATTTCTGTTTTGGTAGGATGTATTTTATAATGATGCTCTTTAGCATATCTGTCTATTACATTCAGCATTATTTGTAGCTCATACTCGTTGTTTGAGATAAAGGCTATATCATCTGCACAAGTTGGTGCCCCTACATATATGTCTCCCAAATGATAACCCAATGAGTTCTGCTCTAGCTCTACTAATAGGTCTTGTACAAATATTTTGTATAAGTGCGTTGAGAGTATACCGCCTTGCCTTACCCCTTCCTTGATTTTAAATGGTTCACTTAGTCCATCCATCCATTTTACTTTGGAACTAAGCCCTTCATATAGTTATGTTAGTATTTTCCAATAAGTTGGATTTATATTTTAGTCAAGCGCCTTATCCATTAAGATAATATGCTGTACGACATCAAATGCTGATTGTACGTCAAGAACAGATATAAAGAAGTTTTCAGTTGATTTTTTTATTTCATATCGAAATTCTGATATAAGCAGGCTTGACATGATTGGTGACAGTCCTTCTGTAAATCCAAACTGTAGGAGTGTTTTTGATTTTAGATTAAGCTTTTCTAGAAAGGCATATTCAAAAGTTTTTCCAATAGTAGGTGTTACTGTTATACCCCGGTAATTGCCCATAACAGTTGGATCTTTTTGTTTTTCAGTACTGGTGTAAGTATGCCAAATTTAAATGATACTGGTACTGTTCTTTTCAATATTATGTTGTTAAATATTGAGGTTAGCACAGGAGAGACGGTTGATTTTGAGTTTTGTAGATGCTCAGCTGTTATTCCAGATTCATCTGCACTTTTTTTAGTATTGAGCTTGCCAATTGCCTTCATGACTTCAGACTCTGTAAACTGTTCTGGGTCTTTAGCTTCTTTGTCTATTTCCTGTTCGTACAGTTGCTGCCTAATTTTGCAGAGATTAAGATAGCCATTTTCATATATATTCTCTTTTGGTACACTAAGATCTTCATAGTATTTGGCAAAACTTTTCCTTTGTTCTTCAGGAACATAATTATAATTTTCATCAATTTTCAAGCAATTTGTTGAGGTTTGTTGATTGCTGCGATTCCTATTTATGAGTCTGTAGAAAAGTTGATAATTTGGGTTGTCCATTATCTGAGTGTTGACATTGTTTTCTACAATAATTGATGTAGAATCCTGCTGAATGAGGTTATTGTATTGTCTCTTATCCATTTTATCCCATTGGAGTTTGAACTTTGCTTTTTTGTTCTTATTTTCAGGTTTTGTATTTGCTGGCATCTCAATTGTAGTTTTCACTGTCACTGAAGTATGTGCCGAAAGATTGATACTTGATTTTTCATCTATATTATATTTTGAGATAAGTTTTTTGTCATTTACCAATATATAATCAATCTGTGATGAAGATGACCAAGCATGGTGAAAAAAGGTATGTCTTTCATCTTTATCTACACCTGCAGAAAGTCCAATTTCGGACACAAAGCTTTTAAGTATCTTATCATGCTTATTGTTCCTTGAATCCAGTAACGTTCCATTTAGATCTCCACAGAGTATAATTTTATGAGATTCTTGATATTTTTGTATAATATCGAATATAATGTCTAAACATTCTCTATATTCATATTGAGAGTCAGTGTTACATGTTGGCATGTATGTATTTATAATACAAATATCTTGAGACGTTGTTATTAGAATTGCTATTACTCTTTCATTGCCATCCTTTAGTTTTTTAACATTATTAGTCCATGAATTTGGCCATAATATGGAAACCCCCCCTTTTCCTTTTGGAAGTTTAAAGCTATCTCTTGGATCATTTGTGTCTGAACATCTCGTATGATTTTCCATTGAAGGTACCAGGTTTTTTAATTCTCGAATTTGGAAGTCCCATAAAAAGTGTTCCTGAAGACATATGATTGTTTTTGCTAGATCTAATGAATGTAAGAATGCAATATTTGTTTTCAGTCCTTCAATATTGCTTGTAACAATTTCTATTGATGAATTATCTCCCTTTTGTTTATTGTTGTTTGTGTTTGATCTGGTGGGCGGTTTTCTTGGGCTAGCATCCGAAAATTTTGCATTTCAGAGTTGTTTTCTTTGTTGCTGCCGTTTGTTGGTATTTTTGAAATGCTCTCTCTACATGCTCTATTTGTATTCTCAGCTATATTCTCCTTCTGTTTTGTGATTCTTTCTACGTTTTCAATATTGGTGTAAGAATCAGACCTCCTAGTTGTTATACCTTCTATACTAGAGTTTTCTTTACTCTCGTGACTAGTACTTTGAATACCTCTACTTTGTTGATCCTTTACGTTCTGTATTTCTGCGAAACTGTGGTGAGATTGACTTGTTACTATTGGAATGTCATCTGCATGATTTATTTTCGCCTTGATATTTCGACAGTTACTCTTTGGATGAGATAGTAGCCCTGTTTTTGTATGCTTTTGTATGTTGTTGGATATTCTGGGGATTCAACATCTGGGTTGAATCGTGACGTCTTTGAACATTTGGCTGATATGTATGAACTTTATAGTTTAAGTCGTTAGGCATACCCTGTGGACGTGTTCCTTGACGTACATGTTGATTTAATACTGGTGTAGAGTGGGTATTAATTCCTGGCATCTGCTGTTGATTCACATTTGTTGGTGTTCTATAATGCAAATTCATATATGTAGGCATTGCATGGTGCTGATTCACATATGTAGGTGTTCCATAAGGTTGATTATACTGTTGATTCATATATGCTGGTGTTCCATTATAATGATTCACATATTCTGGTGTTCCATGAAGTTGATTCATATATGTTGATGCGTCATTATGGTGATTCATATATATTGGTGTTCCATAATGCGGATTCATATAGGTTTGTGGATCATATGTTCTATTCATTCCTGAATGTATATTTGGCATTGAGGTATATTGATTCATGTATGCTGTATGCATATTACTTGGTGTTCCCCTTTGAGCAATGCCTGGTTGTATTGGCACTTGTCCTGTGCATATATGTGGTAAAACAGGTGGATGCTGTTTTGCTTGTATTTCAATTTGAGTTGTTATGGCTGTTTGTATACACATGTTTTGCATCATTTGGGTTTCGATTGCTCGTAGCCTTTGATCAAGGAGCATGTCTTTGATGTGATTTTGTGCCATATGTTCTTGTTGGCAATATTCTCTTGCATGAGCATTTTGATTTGACGTCTGATTTTGATTTGAAGTTTCTTTCCCAGCTTGAATGGCATCAATGACAGTTTTCATGTGTCTAATTTCATTTTCTAGGTTCAGTATCCTAGTCTTTTGCGTCACTATTATTTCATCCTTCTCAGATGTTTTTATTGCTGGATTGGATTTGGTACATTTTCTCTTCTCACCTGTTTGTTCTGGTGTTTTCCCTCCATTTTTTTATTATTTGGTTGGCCTGCTGTGTTATCATCGGTGATTTTTTTTACCCGTTTCGCTTGGTTTTGGTGTCTCAACTGATTTTAAAATGGTTTCTTCTTCTGGATCCGGTTGAAATGCATTTTGACTAGACTCATTAAGAGTGTTTTCATCTACACTTATCAGTTTTCTAGTACATTGTACTATATCGCAACTGTCTATGTTTGTATCTTTATTTTTCTTTGAGTTATCTGCATTTTGTGGATGGTCTTTTTCTCTATTTGAATTAATATCATTTACTGTTTGGAGAGCCGCAATAATGTTGGATTCTTCATTAGCATCACTTTTAAGACTGCAGTTTAAGAACTATTAAAAATAACAGCAAGAAATGTAGAAAATGACGATTTTTCTATATGTTTATTTTTAGGAAACATTTAATCTTTCTATTTCTTTTATTTTTGTTTGCAATATTCAAAATTTAATAAAATGGAATACTATTTTTATTTGTAACAGTTATCAAACAAGAGAAATAAGCTATAGTATCACAGGTAAGCTTTATGAGATATCACAGTTTTGTTCATGGTTTACTTTATTTGTAAACATTATGATACTAATGTAAAAGTCAATATAATATGTGGATTTTTGTATAATTTTGTGCTTAAATTTGCTTGAATAAAACTATACAAAACAGTACCATCTGTTTATGATTATTCTGTTCCTTTGCTTGTTTGTTTATATGTTTGGCTGTATGTTTCCTTTTAAATTTTTGGTTTGCTTGACCCTATAACCTTCATAGGTGTATGCAAATTTGATCATAAAGACAGTTTCATTTATTATAACTCCTTTCACTATAAACTGTTCACCTTTTACTTACAGTAGCGTATATTCTCGAATCTTTTACACGGTCAACAGGAAATATTTAGCCGTAATAAATCTTAGAAAAGAACATTCAAATTATCTTTTATGAATAAAAAAAATAAAAAAGGTATAGAAAAATGAAAGAACCGTTTTCAAAAGATAACTTTTCAATTTTTTCACGTGTTTCTCTCATGCGGATCAGCAAACAGCGAAGACTGCGTGTAACCCTTTGCGCAGGGGCCATGCTAATCTTCTCTGTATCGTTCCAATTTTAGTATATGTACTGCCGAAGCGAGTACAACAACAGATTCGACTGACACCTATATATACTCGTAATTTCACAATAGATACAAATTCAGGATTTGAGATATTTGCATACTGCCGTTAAACTTTTGCAAAATTTAAAAGAAAACGCAGTCGGAAAGGAAAAATAAGTAGTTAGGGACAACTAACTTACAAAAGAACGCATTTTGGTATACCGGTTTAATGTGAAAGTTTATAACTTTGGATGAAAATCGTTTTAAACACTATAAAGGTACAAACGTTTCTAGTACGTATATAGTGGTCGTATAATGTAAATAGTTAGCGGTAAAACGTAAATGACCTAAATGTCGAGTTGTAAAATAGCCATTACCAACGTACCCATATGCATGCATTATAGATTTTCAAGATCATTTGGATCAATCAAGAACAATGAAAATCGTAATGAAACCTCTACAATATATTAAAGTAACTAGAAGTGTACACTGACAAACCCGAGATGATATTTTTTCCACAGGACGAATATAGATAGTACAACGGTTGACCATGTCCAATAGTATTAATTCGCATGTAGTTTAGAATGTTGATGACTTATATAAAAAATAAACATGTTACTGTGCTTTGTATATTACAAATATTTGATCAAAGAAAAATATGGAACGCTTCACGAATTTGCGTGTCATCCTTGCGCAGGGGCCATGCTAATCTTCTCTGTATCGTTCCAATTTTAGTATATGTACTGCCGAAGCGAGTACAACAACAGATTCGACTGACACCTATATATACTCGTAATTTCACAATAGATACAAATTCAGGATTTGAGATATTTGCATACTGCCGTTAAACTTTTGCAAAATTTAAAAGAAAACGCAGTCGGAAAGGAAAAATAAGTAGTTAGGGACAACTAACTTACAAAAGAACGCATTTTGGTATACCGGTTTAATGTGAAATTTTATAACTTTGGATGAAAATCGTTTTAAACACTATAAAGGTACAAACGTTTCTAGTACGTATATAGTGGTCGTATAATGTAAATAGTTAGCGGTAAAACGTAAATGACCTAAATGTCGAGTTGTAAAATAGCCATTACCAACGTACCCATATGCATGCATTATAGATTTTCAAGATCATTTGGATCAATCAAGAACAATGAAAATCGTAATGAAACCTCTACAATATATTAAAGTAACTAGAAGTGTACACTGACAAACCCGAGATGATATTTTTTCCACAGGACGAATATAGATAGTACAACGGTTGACCATGTCCAATAGTATTAATTCGCATGTAGTTTAGAATGTTGATGACTTATATAAAAAATAAACATGTTACTGTGCTTTGTATATTACAAATATTTGATCAAAGAAAAATATGGAACGCTTCACGAATTTGCGTGTCATCCTTGCGCAGGGGCCATGCTAATCTTCTCTGTATCGTTCCAATTTTAGTATATGTACTGCCGAAGCGAGTACAACAACAGATTCGACTGACACCTATATATACTCGTAATTTCACAATAGATACAAATTCAGGATTTGAGATATTTGCATACTGCCGTTAAACTTTTGCAAAATTTAAAAGAAAACGCAGTCGGAAAGGAAAAAATAAGTAGTTAGGGACAACTAACTTACAAAAGAACGCATTTTGGTATACCGGTTTAATGTGAAATTTTATAACTTTGGATGAAAATCGTTTTAAACACTATAAAGGTACAAACGTTTCTAGTACGTATATAGTGGTCGTATAATGTAAATAGTTAGCGGTAAAACGTAAATGACCTAAATGTCGAGTTGTAAAATAGCCATTACCAACGTACCCATATGCATGCATTATAGATTTTCAAGATCATTTGGATCAATCAAGAACAATGAAAATCGTAATGAAACCTCTACAATATATTAAAGTAACTAGAAGTGTACACTGACAAACCCGAGATGATATTTTTTCCACAGGACGAATATAGATAGTACAACGGTTGACCATGTCCAATAGTATTAATTCGCATGTAGTTTAGAATGTTGATGACTTATATAAAAAATAAACATGTTACTGTGCTTTGTATATTACAAATATTTGATCAAAGAAAAATATGGAACGCTTCACGAATTTGCGTGTCATCCTTGCGCAGGGGCCATGCTAATCTTCTCTGTATCGTTCCAATTTTAGTATATGTACTGCCGAAGCGAGTACAACAACAGATTCGACTGACACCTATATATACTCGTAATTTCACAATAGATACAAATTCAGGATTTGAGATATTTGCATACTGCCGTTAAACTTTTGCAAAATTTAAAAGAAAACGCAGTCGGAAAGGAAAAAATAAGTAGTTAGGGACAACTAACTTACAAAAGAACGCATTTTGGTATACCGGTTTAATGTGAAATTTTATAACTTTGGATGAAAATCGTTTTAAACACTATAAAGGTACAAACGTTTCTAGTACGTATATAGTGGTCGTATAATGTAAATAGTTAGCGGTAAAACGTAAATGACCTAAATGTCGAGTTGTAAAATAGCCATTACCAACGTACCCATATGCATGCATTATAGATTTTCAAGATCATTTGGATCAATCAAGAACAATGAAAATCGTAATGAAACCTCTACAATATATTAAAGTAACTAGAAGTGTACACTGACAAACCCGAGATGATATTTTTTCCACAGGACGAATATAGATAGTACAACGGTTGACCATGTCCAATAGTATTAATTCGCATGTAGTTTAGAATGTTGATGACTTATATAAAAAATAAACATGTTACTGTGCTTTGTATATTACAAATATTTGATCAAAGAAAAATATGGAACGCTTCACGAATTTGCGTGTCATCCTTGCGCAGGGGCCATGCTAATCTTCTCTGTATCGTTCCAATTTTAGTATATGTACTGCCGAAGCGAGTACAACAACAGATTCGACTGACACCTATATATACTCGTAATTTCACAATAGATACAAATTCAGGATTTGAGATATTTGCATACTGCCGTTAAACTTTTGCAAAATTTAAAAGAAAACGCAGTCGGAAAGGAAAAATCAGTAGTTAGGGACAACTAACTTACAAAAGAACGCATTTTGGTATACCGGTTTAATGTGAAATTTTATAACTTTGGATGAAAATCGTTTTAAACACTATAAAGGTACAAACGTTTCTAGTACGTATATAGTGGTCGTATAATGTAAATAGTTAGCGGTAAAACGTAAATGACCTAAATGTCGAGTTGTAAAATAGCCATTACCAACGTACCCATATGCATGCATTATAGATTTTCAAGATCATTTGGATCAATCAAGAACAATGAAAATCGTAATGAAACCTCTACAATATATTAAAGTAACTAGAAGTGTACACTGACAAACCCGAGATGATATTTTTTCCACAGGACGAATATAGATAGTACAACGGTTGACCATGTCCAATAGTATTAATTCGCATGTAGTTTAGAATGTTGATGACTTATATAAAAAATAAACATGTTACTGTGCTTTGTATATTACAAATATTTGATCAAAGAAAAATATGGAACGCTTCACGAATTTGCGTGTCATCCTTGCGCAGGGGCCATGCTAATCTTCTCTGTATCGTTCCAATTTTAGTATATGTACTGCCGAAGCGAGTACAACAACAGATTCGACTGACACCTATATATACTCGTAATTTCACAATAGATACAAATTCAGGATTTGAGATATTTGCATACTGCCGTTAAACTTTTGCAAAATTTAAAAGAAAACGCAGTCGGAAAGGAAAAAATAAGTAGTTAGGGACAACTAACTTACAAAAGAACGCATTTTGGTATACCGGTTTAATGTGAAATTTTAAAACTTTGGATGAAAATCGTTTTAAACACTATAAAGGTACAAACGTTTCTAGTACGTATATAGTGGTCGTATAATGTAAATAGTTAGCGGTAAAACGTAAATGACCTAAATGTCGAGTTGTAAAATAGCCATTACCAACGTACCCATATGCATGCATTATAGATTTTCAAGATCATTTGGATCAATCAAGAACAATGAAAATCGTAATGAAACCTCTACAATATATTAAAGTAACTAGAAGTGTACACTGACAAACCCGAGATGATATTTTTTCCACAGGACGAATATAGATAGTACAACGGTTGACCATGTCCAATAGTATTAATTCGCATGTAGTTTAGAATGTTGATGACTTGTATAAAAAATAAACATGTTACTGTGCTTTGTATATTACAAATATTTGATCAAAGAAAAATATGGAACGCTTCACGAATTTGCGTGTCATCCTTGCGCAGGGGCCATGCTAATCTTCTCTGTATCGTTCCAATTTTAGTATATGTACTGCCGAAGCGAGTACAACAACAGATTCGACTGACACCTATATATACTCGTAATTTC